>NW_022884356.1:6248681-6973022 GCF_011952205.1 Bombus bifarius
GAAAAGGATCTCGTGCGCGCCGGATTACGTAACGCAGCTGATTTGACTAAAAATATCGAACACGAGGATTATATTCCGTAAGCATCTAACGTTACACGCTCGATCGAATAACGCTGGACTTAGCAAATTTTCGTTCGCGTTAACGAACGTACGACAGTACGTTTGTTCCGGCTGCCCCGTGTGGCCCGGCACGATCAATAAGATCGACAGCGTACACGCGAACAGCCATATTTACGACGTGCAAACGTGATCGCGTAAATGCAACGCGATGCGGCTGATTGCCGCGCTCGAGGAGCTACACGGTACGGCGCGCTTTCGCTCCGTCAAGTTGCCAGCAATGCACGAGGAACATTTTTCTTTTCGTCGTTCTTCGTTCTCTGTTTTCAGTTGACTTTTATAAATACGATCATAAATATCGTTACTTATCCTGAGAGTTGTTACGTTCTTTCTTTCATCGGTGGACTGCGAATTTTTATGCAAATTCGTATTTTTATGAGCAGAAGTAAAGAAATTGAAGCCAAGTATAGAGATTTACTTTATGCTTTAAATAGTACAATAGCGGTACTTTTTCTTGGGTATCGTATACGCTTTCACGAGCATCGGAAGATTCATAATCATCGGAATATAACAGAATCAAAAATATTGTACGATAATGTTCGATTAAAAACGTAAAACGTTAAGACGAAATAGAAATCTGGTGTAAAAAAAAATAATATCTTCTCTCAATTAGCGATACATTGAACTGACCGGTGTAAGATAATGCTTCAATTCCTATACGTTTAAAGAGACGTTGCAATAGTGCAAAAACCAGGTCGATGCCTAGAGCAGTTTTAACGCCAACCTATTTGTCATTTGGAGCGAAAGGAGTTAACGAGGAAACTGAATACTGCTTTGTATAACGGTTGAACAATTCCGTTCTGTGTTACTTCGCAATCTATTCGCTATTGCCTTTATAGAAAAAATGCAGTTACACAATTTGTTCAAATAACATGCCTATAAATTTTCTTCCAATCAAGCTTCCACTTTTAATATCTATCGCTGCAAAACGTAAATTATTCATAATCCTACAACGCTAATCGAATAATGATCCCCAAGGAGCCAAGATCGTCGTTAAACCAACTGGCAGAATTAAAAAAACAAAAATACCAGGAAATTTGCGAAAATATAATTTCTCGTATTCGCAGATTCGTTCTCCTAAACTGTGCGCTCGTTCATGCAGCCGGTCCAGCTCAGATACCTCTAGAAATTCCTCGAACCATCCAACTCATCCCCTGAGTACACCTAACTACCTAGCCGTACATTTTCCTGCTAATTCGGCCGTTCAATCCCCAAAACGATAATGGACACGAAGTAGTCAGTCGCGTCGGATCTCGAGAATCTCTGAAATCCTCCATAACCGTCGCGAACGCCCCGTTGTCCCGAGTATTCGAAAGCACCATCATCGGTCGCCGGCGTCTACTATTCGTAGCCTCAGAGACGGAGCCGGCGAAAAGGCCTGCCACTCCTCCCTCTCTGACGGGGCCAAGGAGCCCCGTCGGACTTCCCCTCGTGGAGTCGTCGTCACGAGGGCGGAAAACTTCCCCCTTTCCTCTCTTTTTTCCCCTTTCTTTTTTCTTACTTTTTTCGAAAGGCAACGAGGAATGTTGGTTTGTTTCGGTGGAACGAGGAAAATGGCGCCAGAGAGCAGAGAGAGAGAGTGAGAGAGAGAGAGAGAGAGGATCGTAACCAGACCAGAGAAGGTGGAGAGTCCTCTCCCTCGCGCGTGGTTCACGCTGGTCAGGCTAGCCCTACACTCTTTGCTCTCTCGGTCGAGAGAGCGGCTTCGCGACTCGCCAGGCCCTTCTGGCCCCTCTTCTGCCTCTCTGGCCCTTCGTTCCTCCCTCGCCTCCCTGTTCGAGGACCTACAGGGTCCCTCTGCCTCCGTCGTCGTCCTTCTTTCGCTCGGTGGCATCGTCCTCGCGTCTACAGTCTCTGAAGCTCCACTCGCTGATGCGGAGCACTGACCCGCAAACTGGTTCCTCCATTACACCAGGCTTTCTCCCCCTCCCACCCTTTGCTCTCTCTTACGATATCCCTGTCTCTTTCCTCCCTTCCAACGATTGCCCCCTCGACTTCTTTCTTCCCCTTTCTTCCCCTTTCGTCCCTCTGTTTCATCGTCTTGGATCACTTCGATTCCCTCTAGTTTTCTCCCTCTCTCTTTCACCTTTTTTTTTCTCCGTTTCCCCTCGCGCCCGATCTCTGTGTCTCTTTTACTTACAATTAGCCTTCCTACGTCCGTGTCAGCTTCTGCAACCCCCTACGGGACGATCGACCTCGTCAAGTCCGCCGCAGATTCGACAAGACTGCACAGGCCCGATACCCTTCGAGCTTTTCTCCTTCTTTCCCTTAAATCGTCTTCCATCGAAGTATACGACTCGGGATTTTCTACAAAAACTCTTTCCATCGCCAGTGAAACGATATTTTTTCTCTTTATTCTTTCGCTTTATTTTTCCCCAAAACTAGAAGCTTTATTTGCCGATGTAAGAAACTCGGGTCGTAAAAGCTGCAAGAGCCGAGTCACAGTTAAGGCGGACAGACGATCTTTAACCTTTATCGTTCCAGTGAAACAGTTAACCATAACCTCAGACGTTTCCAAGGAACAATTGGCAAGTATTCGCGAGAAACGACGATTCGTCGGAGCATTGTCGTCGGCCAGAACTACGTGTGACCTAATGGAGTTTCCGAGAGCTGTTTCGCCAGACGGTGTACCGCTTGTTCGTCGCGTTTTCCCTGCGGCCAGTCGCGCCGGCAGACGTGGAATTAGCGCTGAATTAATTCGCACTTTATCGCCTGTACGAAGGCGAGCGACCACGCGTTTCCACGCCCGACTCGGCGTGCATCAACGCCACTAATTTCGCTGGCAACGCGCGGATAATTGGCGATCGTGGCTCGCGATTGTTCACCGCATCCTCCGCGTCCTGCTGCCGGCCGACAAACAGACCTTCGAGACGCGCTTTCCTCTCGCGTGACGCGCGATCGATAAGTGTTTGAAAATGCTCCGCGAGTACTCCGTTCTTTCTAGCGTCGATGGATCGAATCGGATCGAACGTTCGATACGAAACAAGATACGATCGTGATTGTCCTTCTTCGGTTTTCTTTTTATATTTATCGATCGATGATTAATCGCGAAAAGGCAGCTCTCGTTGCTTGGTTTTTCTTCCCACTGTTGTTCTATCGTCATTTTTACGATCGTTCTATCGATCGTGATAGAGTTTCAAGCGGGATATTGTGTTTAGATCGTTGGAAAAATTCTTCTATTCTTATGGAGGTAATAGTTATTCGTCCGTTGTGTCCATTTGACATGACGTGATAAATGCAAAAACGTAGGCATGGCTTGTATATTGCTTTGTTATTTCTGATGAATTGCGATATGTACAATCTTATTTTTAAACGCGTCGAATACTCGTTGCTATTAAATTCATACTTTTTTTTAGTCAGACAGTTTACAAAAATTATTCGTCTTTCCTTTCTGTTAATATTATATTGATTTTATTACATGTATATGTACTTTACTTGTATTTTGTTATGTATATATTTTTGAAAAACGAAGCTCGTTAGCATTGCGGTATTATTTGTTATTCGTGCGGAATATGCTCAACGCTCTCTATATCTCTGTAATCTGTTTAAAAATCTTCCATAATACAAAACGTAACCCTGTTGCTTTCTCTCGGAATATTTCTCGGTAGTGTGAAATAATTTTCATTTATTTGTGTATCCAAAATAGTAGATATAGAACACTCGAAGAAACTCTTGCAAGCAAACTCTTCAGCAGGCGTGTTCAACAAATTTTGCAGTGTTCACTTTGCAAATCTTTTTGTATCCGTGAATATATAGAAATTATCTAGTTCTTAGAGTAGAGAAACGAGGCGATGACGCGAGCAACGCGTCAAATAATACGAATCGAATCCAATTAATTGCATTAGATAATTAAGTTCGATTTTACGACCTATTATTGGCTATGAGCTAATCGTCCTCGTTACAAGCATTGCGACTGTTCTAGTTGAAAGAGAAAAACCAATCTGAAGGATAATCTCGTTGCATCTGAACCACAGTTTAAACCAGTTTTAAACATTAAATAAATCACAAAAATTTGAAACGTTGCGCGAATTATTTGGACTTGAATTACAAATTATTTAAATTGCCTTTCGTTTATTTTGTTATTTTTATTCCCTTGTAGAGGTTTATTTAAAATTTTGTACACGTGAGAAAATTAAATTTAACAAGTTTTTTATTTTACACTCGAACCAACGTGAAAGCTTTGCGGATAGTTTCAGCAACTTTTCCAAAGTGTCACGAATTTCATGTGCCTAGCGAAAATAAATTACGCGACACAGTCCACTCGCCAGCATGTCCTTTTCAATTATGACAATTTCTGCCTTATTCGCATATTCTCCCGTAACATATTGCAAAAGTTGGTCGTGTATGTCTACGATAATTATCGTTGGCCGATAAAGTGTCCATTGCGAGATTTCTGCGAGTGTAGGTCGCGTTTTAAAGAAGGGGCGTGATTTCTTTCGTACGTAAGCCTGCGATCTCGTAATGCACGACAGTTGGACGATTAGCAGCCGTTTTAAATTACGTGCAAAGTAGACAATAATAGAACGAGAACACCGGCTACGCGTCTTGCCGCGAGGTAAAAACATTTAACGCTTTTGCAGTAGCTCGGCCAACCGCGACAGTAGTATAACAAGAATTTCACGAAATCTGTCTACTTTATCTTCAATTATTGGCAAAAGAATAATTGTCTTCGAATATCGAATAAAGATGAAGATACTTTCTAAAAAATTTCACTGCCATACACCGAAACGATAACGATTTCTATCGAAAGTGCACATCTTCGTGAAAGTTTACATGTTTATCGGGAATCTCTAAAAGTCGAAGTTAAGAAAGATGGAAAATCGCAGTTACCCTGAACCAAGTTTCGTAGAATACATCGAAACGAAAGAATACTACGAGAAACTGGATCGTGCTTATTTAAGGTATTTAGTAATAAATACCTTTCTATAAATACTTATATGCTTCCAGCAAATTCGTTCGTTTTACAACATTTTGCAGTCTCATTTCTCGGTGAAGTTCTTCTTAACAGACTGGCGGGAAGTAGCCAAAATAAACGACGTGAACAAAAATAAGTACCAATCGTCTACCTGTTACGTTGGAAAATAGAAACTTACGAACGCACGAATAAAATGGAAACGAATCGACAATGCGATCGACGTCGAATCGAGACGCGTTTACGGTGACACAGTTTATTCTAAACGCGATAAATAAACAATCCGTTTGATCGATTGTTCACCGTTGTTTGCATAACGAGAATTGCGATCCTGCTAACAATCGAAACACACCCTGGTTCGTGTTACGTCAACGCCAGTTGTCATTTAGACGTTAACCATTGTCACCGTTGCAAAGTGTTCGCTAATGGTCTGCAACCAATCGAACGATCTTCGATCGACCGAATCGATCCCCACGCAATTCACTGTCGTTGGTTGCATAAAATTCGTTTGCTTTGGCATAGTTATAAATGGTAATTAATAGACTGGGAATGTTTATGAAAATTTGTTTCATCCGCTAAATATTACAAGGGATGCTTTATTTTTGATATTTTACATAGTTTTACGCACTTATTTTCCATAAACATATAAAGATTTCATTAATTAGATACAAGTATCGCTTACAGATTAATGGTTTATATCTTTAACGTGTTTATATCATTTATAATTCAACGAATGATAATTGATTTGAAAAAATTGGAAAGCAACAGTAAAACAGCTAATCTTTACAACGATTGCGTTTATTATTTTGTTTTCGTGTCGTTCTTTAACACAATTTCTTGTCCCAAAGGAGAAATTAAGAAATGTTTCGCGACTACTGTTGCCGAAGTATTTAGAAGGAAAAGAAATTTAGATGTTTCGAAGATTCAGAACGTCCCCTGTTACTTTTTCGAAGTATCTAGCGAGTTTCATTACTGACTACTCAATTACGAAAACATTTTCTTCCGCAACTAAAAGATTTTTTTTATTATACGTATATCAATAATGGCGCGCGAATGTGAAAGTCATCAGGCTATCTTCAAGGCTACATCGCACTTTTGTTGGATTCATAACGATTTTCTACCTTTCACACATCTGTCGACGATAAATTCAATATCGGTTCGCAGCCGATTCTCGGACGTTCAAATTTTTGCAGAAAATAATTGAGGGCGCGTATCGTGATAAGACGGAAAATACGGAAATCGTAAGTGGCAAATATTCTTGTCCGTAACTATTAAAAACGAAAGCACGCTGATTAATAGTGGCGATACGTGTTACACGCGTATAATTTTAAACAGGATACGTGCGACTTGCTCAAAGTATTGCTAATAAATATACGTGATTGTTATGTGACGTTTATTGAGGATATCGATAGCTGTATGTAATTAGCAGCAACTTTAAGAAACATAAAGAACATCGAGTCCTGATGTTCTTAATATGTACAACATAAGCGTACCTACTTAATCAGAACGGCAATATCTGCCGGACTTTATACGATTATTATTAAAGTAAAAGTCCAATAACGAAGGTCTTTCGCACATAAAAATGAAAAATGTAGGAGTACAATGATCCACTCTTTCGAAACATCCTGACATCTTTATGACATGGAGCAGCTGCGTTTTAATACAGGCGACGCGAGAAATTTGGGACGATGATTTCTATCGATTAATCGCGCGATTAATCGTACGATTAAACGTCGTTAACTTAAGAATTTAAACATACGAACAACACCGGTTTCGATAAATCGTATCGTAGTAATAAAGATAAGAGAATATATTTATTTATATATTTTCTTAAATATCTTTCGTAAATTTCTTCGAATTTATCTCTTTTTTTTGTATTAATACTAATATACAGATTAGATTTGTTTATACAGTATTAACTAAACAATTTTCTATCGATATTAAATCAATCGTATAGAATTAATTAACGAACAAATACCAGAGAAATTACATTTCAATCGTACTTCGCTACAAATGGTTCCACATAATTCAAGAACCACCATCATCAAAAATAACTTTAAAACGTTCAACATGCTTTATAGGTTAAACACATAATCAACAGCCCGTTACATCAAAAATAATTTCCCAATTTCCCAACCATCTGGTATAAACACTTTATCAAACATCTTAACTATTCGGAAGAAGAAACACTAACAATCTTTGTCGGTTACGATTAACTGACAGATGTTAGTTACAATGAAACATATAAGTTAACAATTATAAGAAACCCGAAAATCTCGGTATTACGATAAAGCTGAATTTTGAGGGAATTCTTACAATTATAAAAAAAAAATTGTAAATGATTTTATACAGAAAACTGTCACAAATATGTGGTCAATTCAAAGTTCGATTCACTCTATGAAAAGCTGTATCGTCTGATCGCACTCAATGACTTTATTAATTTTAATACTACATAAATACTCCGGACGTGAACGATTCTCATAGACGACGCGCTATTTCCTATACTCATCGCTGCGAGTATAGTGTTTTGCACGCTGTACAAAATATCAATTAGACGCTACGCATATATTCACGTTGTTACTTTGACTTTTTACTGAAATGTATCCGCACACTTGTTTATATTTAGTAGCATGTAACTCAATTACGAAATTACAGTTAAGTGGAATTACAGTGATTTTATCCTTCGTACGAATGATCGTCGTATAATTATGTAGCGTAGAATATCATGGCACATTAAGATCGAACAAATCAACGTTCGCGACTGTCGAATTTTGCGACCATTTTTTTTTTTTTTTTTTTACATTGAATATTACTTATAATTTTCATAAAGATAATAAAATTTAGCGGAGGCGAACCAATTGTGTATTTTCAACAGAAACAAAACGACTTACAAGAGATCCTTGAATAAAAAGATTATTATATCTCGTAACATTCTAATTTCTCGAAAACGATGAATTGATCTCGATAAAGTTTATCAATTTCATCTCTGTACAACTTACTGCGTTTAACATAAAGTAAATATTGGACTCACCCGTGGCGGACTGGGTCTGAAGCAATAGTCCGATCAGCGAAACCAGGACGTAAGTGTTGTACCGGGGTGCCACGATACCCCGTCGCAGGGTCGTCATCTCAGGCGGCCCCCGCCAGGTGCCCCCTCGAACTACCGCCGCCCCTGCGACCGCCTTCGGCAGCTTTGGCTTCTTAACTTCCGCCTTCGCTCCTGCCAGCTCCACGCCGCGTAGTCCTCGTGCTTCACATCTCATCTGCCACGCCGCTGTCGCTTCTTCCCCGTCCGGTGGCGACCGTCCTTTTCCCCGAATCTCGTCCGGACCGTTTTACCACGTATCGGGCCACCACCACCTCCACCTCTTAGGCCACCTCGTCATTTAACACACCGTTTCGCTGAAACGTTCGATCGTTTACAGTCACGATCCCCCAACTCGAGTCGTGTGCCGGCTCCTTTCGAACCGACTGTTAACCGGGCCACTCTGTCACTTACGTCTCTGTACTGTATATATGTATAGCGTGTATACGTTTACGTGTATCTAGTTTACGTTGAGACGTAGTCTGTATGTATATATATATATATATGTACGTGTATGGAACCACCGAGTAGAACTCGAGTCGAAAAGATTTTCTGAATTCCGAAATTTTGTTTATATGTCTTTCACGTAACGTCCCATCTGCCTCTGTGCGTAAGACGTAAAATTCGGTTACGGGGCGGCCCGTTCCACGTCCAACCTGAGCTCTGCGCCGAGAATCGGTGTCACGCGACTATAAGGACGCGCGGAGACGGTGCCACGCGAGATCGCACGCGATTAATATCGGTTGCATTTTCGCGAGAAAGTTTCACGTACACGTCGTTGTGACGCGACACACCGCCTGTCAAGATCCATCGGAACGACCGCCTTTGTATTTTACCGACTTCCTCGCGATTGAAAATTTTACGATCGTCTCTTTTTTCCTTTCTTTCTTCTTGCTTAATTTCCTGTCATATAGAATGGAATTAGAACGATTCGAAATAATTGACACTCGTGTCAGGTTCTAAGACAACTGGCTTACGGTAAAGGGACACTGTCCTTTCTCGTTCTCGATGGAATATTAACGATCCGCGTGGAATCCGTGTGTCCGGTGAAACTTCACGTCCGATAAACGCGACTCTCGAGAGAAACTGTAATGCCGAAAGAGGCACGCGACGAGAGCGAGAGACAGGATCAGTGCGAGAGTAGCGGATCACGTGTCCGGTGAAGGAAACTCACTGAACATCACACCATCCACGAGGAAAAGCACGGCGCGACAACGAGGGGAAAAGAGCGTTTGGCGGAAGCCGAGAAATCGATTCGAAACACCTGTAGAAGAAGCGACGTGTTTCTGTTCCGTTTCGTTCCGGCGTGTGGTCCCCAGCCTGGAACAGCACCAACGGAGTGTCCTGTCCTGTGCACCACCAGCGGCTTGCTTTCTCGGACTCCGTCTCTCTGTCTATGTTCTTTCCTCTTTTTATTTCAAAAGACACGCGTCTTCCGCTTCCGAACTGAAAATCGTCTCATGATCACGTCACTCGATGATTCACCACCCGCGTACTAACATCATCCTCTCATTTCTGTCCCTTCGTCTTTTCCTCCTTATTTTTCTTTATTTTTTCCCCGTTCCTGCGACCGTGACGAATCGTGAAAGTTGGCGGAACACGTGGACACGATAAGCGACGAAGAACAGCGGCGAGGCGCGAAAACGCGGTCACCCTGGGGTCTCTTTGGCGGCTATCGAGCCGTCAACGATTCGCGCGGCGAACGAGAGCCGGCTCCTCGACCTGCCTCACTCACGGATCCTCGTCGATCGTCCGGCGAGGAGTGACGACGAGCACCTCTCGTTTTCCGAGCCGATGCTTTCGGCGGCGGTGTAACGTACGACGACGACGACGGCCTGTGAGAGCTCGTCCGATCGTTCGTCCGTTCGTTCGCTCGCCCGCTCGCTCGCCTTCGTCTCGTCTCCTATAGCTCGTTCGTTCGTAATCGTTTGCTCGACCGTTCCGCCTCGAGAACGAGCGCGGGTAGTTTCGTGGCGCGCGGATTCGTCGGATGGAAACCAAGCGCGCACGAGGCCGCCCGGCAGACTGAGAGTAGCAGTCGGCAGTCGACAGTCGGCAGGCAGCAGCGGCAGCAGCAGCAGCAGCAGCAGCAGCAGCAGCAGCAGCTAGTAGCAGCAGCCAGCAGCAGCAGCCAGCAGCCAGCAGCAGCGGTACAAGGCGGAACGTTTCCCCGTGTGCCGAGCGAAGCTCTGCAAAAGCGGTCTGCACACGCGGCCGCGCTGTGTTATGTTGTCCCCACTTCCCTTCTTGGAGCGCGCGATCGCGGCTGCGGCTGCGGCAGCGACTCGCCTATCTGCCTGTATGCCTCTATGCCTTGCCTGCCTTCCTCCTCTATGTCTGCCTGTATGCCTGCCTGTTTGTCCGCCTGCCTGTCTCATGCATGCATGCATGCACGTTTCGCCTCCTTCTCCACCACCGACGACCTCCTCCTTCCTACTTACTCCTTCTCCTTGCTTACTCCTACTCCTCTTCCTTCTTTTCTCCTTCTCCTCGTACTTCTTGCATCCTCCTGCCTCCCTTCGCTGCGGCCCCCGAGACTGCCTTCCTTCCTTCCTCCAAACTGCTCCATACGTTCTTTCCACTCTCTATCTTGCCGTTCCTCCTACGCTTTCCTTCTTCTATCTTTCCATCTCTTTCTTTTCTCTTCATTTTCTTACCTCAGTGTATCTCTTCTTTTCCTTCTTTCTATTTCTCCTTTCTATTTTTCTTCTTCTCTGTCGCCTGTCGTCTACGTTTGTTTCTTCTTCTTCTTCTTCTTCTTCTTCTTCTTCTTCTTCTCCTCCTCCTCTTTCTCCTGGTCTTCTTTACTCTTCCGTGGTCCTTCGCTTTCTCGTCCTTCCGTTTTTTGCGAAGGAGACGCGCCTCTTTGTCGGGACCCGGCTATTAGGCTTCGCCGGTTCGCGATACCCCTCTCTTTTGCTTTACTTCCGGTATTCGTCTCTGGATGGTGGAAGGAAAGTACACGCCGCGGGAGATTCGATTTTGGTCCGGTTGTCGTCCGCCGGACGAACAGGAGGATCGGTCCCACCGCACGTCCAGATATTTTTTGCCCAGTTTCGCGATATTTATAGTACAGCCGCGTTTCTGTTTGTTTCGGATGCATAAATTGTGTAAGGCCTCTTTTTTCGACGAGGATCCACAAGCTTGAGAAGTGGGGAGTAAAAAAGAAAAGTAGTCGAGAGTGTCTTCTTTGTTCCCTCGTCGAGGGTCGTTAACTCTAGTCCCTCCGATGACGGATTTTTCGGATTCTTTTTGCGTCGCGCGCGGTGAGAGGGGACGAAATTGCAAGTGCGACGAAAGACGATTCTCGCGTTCGAGCGTAAATCGACTGCGTGAAAAAAATAGCTTTCTTTAGAAACGCTCTTTTTCCTTTTCGCGATAAAAGCTTTTAAACATAGTTAAATGACTTTCGTGATCAACCGATTGGCTTGTTTTTAGTCCTCAAGCATATTATAGCACACGATTTATTTATATAGTAGAAAATAAAGAAACAGCGGGAAAAATAAATAGAACGAAGCTTGTGAAAAGACCATAATTTTTATTATCTTTTAAGCGAATAAACTACGATCACTTATTACGGTCCCATTTTATTTTGAAAAACTTGTTTGAATTTTAAAGTCGTGCGGAAATTTCATAATTTTATTTTTATACAAACTACTGTAGAAATTACCATAGATAGTGCTACAAGTTATGTTTGTTAAATACACCTGCGGTAAACTTCCAAACTTTTATAGAAAAAAGAAAGAGAGACGGTAATCCGCACTTTAATTCATTTTCGCGCAAAAATTCCTACAATTTCATCTCTACGTTTGAATCGAGAAATTTTTCTCCATAAATGATAATAATAGCAGCGAGGAAACAATAGAGTCGACGATCGAGAATCGCGTTTTTCCTTTCACCCGTTTCGGTTTCGCTTCTTCAGTTTCCGTTTGCACTAAATGGCCCATTCTGTTTTCTTGCTCCTTCGAGTCGTGTAACGGTTTAATGATTGTTATTAGTACTTTTACCGCGGTTTGTTTTGCAGTCTGCGAATAAAATTGAACGCGAGAGTTGAAAAGTTTTTGGTTGTACCTCGTTCATCCGCTCGCAAACTTTTGCTCCTTTAGTTTTAAAAATTGTCCCTGTCTCCAACGATTTTACACCGATTCTTTCAGTTCAATCGTCTTTGGGTTGTAAACTTCTTCTACGTTTTTCTTTTATTTTGAATTATATGAATTAAAGTACATGATTTAATTTTTAACTCGATCTCTAAATTGACAACTCGATAATTAAAAGAAAAATCAAAGTTCTAAAAACAGACGAAAAACAACACGCTACAAATATAGTCGAATGTAGTCGAAATTTCTTTTTATTTTTAATTGGAACCAATCTTTTCATTTCGTAAATAAAAATTAATTTCTACAGCCTTCTTAACTTTATACAATCTATATATTCACCATATTCGTACAAAGGTCATAAACATTCTCAATTGAACGACCTCATAAAATGATATGAAACAATACTTTAAAAAACACATGTAATTTCACGATTCGTTTTATTCGTTTGCTACACGACTAAACACTTAAAAACGTTACTTTTTCTGCTACTCGTATCGTGCAATTTTGCCCTTTCTACAAGAATATTGAAAACAAACACGTTCTCCCGTGACTCTCGAAACAAAACAAAAAAAAAAAAAAAAAAAAGGAAAAGAAGAAGATGTGACAAACAAAGAAAGCAAAATCCTTTACTGCCTGCAAACAATAATCTATAATAGCAATCCAACCACTCTTAAAAAGAAAATAAAATCCTAACAAGAATTAACCGGCAAATTTCAAAAACGACAAAGCCCACAGCAAGATGAAGCGAAGTATTAAATTTCGCAG
Organism: Bombus bifarius; assembly: GCF_011952205.1. Taxonomy (NCBI): domain Eukaryota; kingdom Metazoa; phylum Arthropoda; class Insecta; order Hymenoptera; family Apidae; genus Bombus; species Bombus bifarius. The sequence goes on from NW_022884356.1 coordinate 6,261,658, forward strand.
AAAAGCAAGTAGCGAAGAACCTCATCCCCCGTAACTGTGTCGTTCTTTGCAGTGAAGGGTTGACGCTTACCGAGCACCCTCAAACCGACGAACACGCGGTTGCGTGAGCGACGCGAGTTTTACGAGGCAGACGGGATGCGGATATCCCCGACATCGAGTTCCTTCGAATTCCTTGTACGAAATCGCGGTTACGTGTATATCATGTACGAACATATTTTACATACATCACGATCACCAGTCACCGTGTCGCTGGTCCGTGTTTTTAAGGGTGGCGTGCGTCGACAGCCGCGTGGAAATTCGTGCGTGAGGGCACGCGTCCCCGCGGATAAATCGTGCAGAACGAGCGCGACGATGCAGTAGCGAAGTACTGTGTTTTAGTCCATTGAAGAGCGTGAAACGGGGAATAGAAACGGACAGCGTGACACACACGCACGACGGCGAACGACGACGATTCGAGTTGAGAGAAGAGGGTCGTAACGGCGGCGACCTTGCCTCCGTCCCGGTGGCAAAGTGCAATAGTAATTGGTGGATGCACCGGTGCTACGTCTCTCTTTTATACCGGGCGGCCACGAGAAAACGGTACCGCCCCCTTGGCCACGTGACGATACCTTTGCAGCCGGACCTACCACGCGCTTCTTGCAGCGCACCCCCTTCAAACGGTACAACCAGAACCCCCACCAACACCACTTGCACCCTTCCTTCCGCACTTCCTTCCGTACTTCCTTCCTTTCTCCGTTTCCTTTTTCCGACTCTGCTTCCTACCGTCTTCGTGCACTTGCTTCATATCGCTAAGAAAAGAAGGAAAATAGGGATGGTACAGGGGTAGGGATTCTTTCCACATGGTACGAAGGTGTTGGCGTTGAGATGCATCGAGATGTTGACGAGTAAGAGGTTGATTGGGTGGATCCAGGGTGTATTGGAATTTGAGGAACGTGACTCGGGGGTGGTTTTATCGAACAACGAAGTGGTATAGGTAGAATTTGGGGGTTGATCGCTACGTGATATTTGGAACAGTGTGTCGTCTTGTAAGAAGATAACTGAATTGTTGGCCATGTTGACGATGTATATATGATGAAATTATATTTGTTATTTTTTTTTCCTTTCACTAATAAGAACGGGTAAGAGGAGATGATCGCCACGTGGAAATAAAAATTGATGGGCATTTTGTTTTGAGTTTTGAGTTTTCTGCGGAATGTAGATAAATCGTGTAAATTGAATAAATAAAGTGTTTTGGAAAATGTTTGGACGTTTATTTCTTAAGATAAAGACCAGGGGAAGAATGTTGAAATTGTCACGATTAACGCAAAGAAATAATTTATTGCGAAACTTTCTACTCGTAAAAAAATACTCTTAAAAATATACCAACATTTTCATCACGAAACATCAAGGAATATAAAACGCAATCACTATCGCTATTATACTTCACAACTAAGAGAGTAATAAAACTTCTCGTTTTCGCAAGAAAAGAGGAGAATCCGCTATAAAACAAAGTAACAGCAGTGTTAAAAGGCTAAAGAAAGCCTGAACATCGTAAAAATTTACGAATTATCTTTTTAAACTGCTTCCAAGAAACTTTTTCGCGACAAAAGATTGAATCCAGAATGGAATTGGTTTCTTTTCAGCTTGAGAAGCGTCCGAAGGGACGCGTATAAATAAAGGCAAGATAAAACGTTGGACAATGTCAGAAAGTTGCAATGGAAGGTAAACACAGTTGAACGAACCCATCATTTTAATGCACCGTGCAATGAAATTCTAGCGATTCGAACCGAATTTCCTCCATGACGATCTGCCTTTTATAGCAGAACTCAAGAAATCTCAATACGGATCCCGTTTCATTCGTTCTTCTTTCTTTCCTATCCTCTGCCTTCGAGAAGAACTCGTCGCTGCAAAGGGAAACAAACGTTCCTTTTTAAGATCTTCTGTCTAGACGCGTTCCTCTTCTTAATTCACCATAGGTTTCTCGTTTGCGTAATGCGTTTTGCGCGAGAAGCACCCTGAAAATACGAAAATTATACGTTTGTCTGTATCTCTTCTTTATTTCGAAATCGAAAAGATTGCTCCTCTTTCTTTACGCGTTAATAATCGTAATTCTACTTTGCATTTATTGCTTCTCAAATTCTTTCGAGAGAGGAACTTTATTTTACGAATGAATCTTTAGATAGACGCTTAAAATAAAAAGTACAATTACGATAATTTTTTAAATAGATTTCTAATACTTCTGATAGCGTTGATCCATATAATTTTCCAATCCCTTGAATTAATTACCACGTTACATATTTATTCACAAAACTGACCGATCAAAGAAACGGGGTTAAGGATACTTCTCAGACTTTAAAATAATTCTCCAATCGATTAAACGTTCCACTCGATAATTAACTGGTCCGTTTCGTCGTTCTGATCAATCGATAACCCGGATGATCGTACCATATTGATCGAAACCCAAACTACAAATTCTCGCAGATTTGAAAACAGCTGTTCGAACAGCTAAACCCTTCCACAAATCTAACCGATCGATATTCCAAAATTCCGCCATAGATTGATTAAAACTAAAACTAAGAATCTTTTCAGATTTGAAAACGAACGTTCAATAGCTTAAATTATTTCGCTTAACGACTAACTCGTTCGTTCCGCCGACCTTACCAATCGATATCCTGAATAACGCTAAGAAAATCCTGTAGTGCATCGATTTATCGATTGACAGTGTGAAAAATTCACCGACTAGATTCCATCAGCGGCGCAAAAGTATCCCGTGGAGAGTTCAGTCGCGCGCGTTCGTCTCCACTTCGAAGGGATAAAAAGCGAACGAAAGGGGAGGAAGTTGGACGGCAGTGGATCGTGGTGCGGTTGTGGTCGATCCTTCTCGACTCGATAGAATCGCGACAGGTGGTGAATACCTAGATAGTCAAGCGGTTCGGTGGTCACTCCGTCGATCGTCAAAGAATAGAACGAACAAGTCAAGGTCAGTTGTGCGACCGGATGCAGCGGCCTAGTCTCGTTCTGGTAATCTTTTTCCTTTGTGCATCCCCGCTTTTACGCCGCGCGATTCTGATACGCTTCAATGAAGCCAGTTAGCTCTCTCTCACGATGGAAATCCGGAACGTTTCTCTCGCTCCTCCGTTATACCTCCACGCTATCAGCTTGTCCTGTTTGCTCGCTGATGGAAAACGCTTATACTTATGCTATTTTTAATATTTTTCTATCTTTTATCTTACGATATTTTTGCGAAGGAAAGAAGAAGGCTATCTTTTCGAGGTTTCTATAGTAAGTTGGCCGTAACAAGATGAATTCTGTTTAAAATTCTATCTATTGGTCGTTCAACTCTTATCAGAAAGGAAGGACAATGCGTTACACGAAGAGTCTATGTAATAATTATCAATTAAATAAGTATGTTTATAGATGTTTCATGTTAGATATATCTATTTATTTTCGGCATAATTAATCCCAGATTTTCGAATCTTCCTAACAAAACTATCCAAAAATACGTGCTTCTTCTATCGATACATCGATCACATAGGAAAAAGAGAAACTTGGATTCCGAAAGGGTTCGAGCGAAGAATTTTTTACAGAATAAAATTGATCGATTTGACTGACATCGATGTTATTAATCTACTTTAACTTTCGTTCGATGTTCCGTCGTATTCTTCTTAAAGTCACCTACAAAAGTTTCAACGTGTTTTAAAAGCAGTCGCCCCGGTCTGGATTGCGCCACAATTTTCGCCGCACCCTATATATCGTGGTGCATCGATCAGTGCCACGAGCATCTCGCAGGACGTAAGGTCGAATTACACGAACGATCGTATCCTTCGCGAGACTGTATCTTCTCTGCCAGCTTGATTCCCCAATTATTCCTGCCCTTGCCGCAGTTCGTGCGCCCTTACAGGCTTCTTTTTTCATCTCGTTTGCTTCTTAAAAACAGGAGAAAGTGTTGCACGCCTCGATATCGTCCACACTTTTCGTACCCTCTCGTCTTTCCTTCTTCCTCTTTGTATCTTTTCGAGGCGAAGCAAAAGCGGACCATAAGTACTCGACAGAGAATAAGAACCTGAAGCCTCTGGCATAATTTCATCGAGTATAATCGACGGATCGTTAAGATTCGTAAGGATTTGGTAGTTGGCGATTGATACGTTTTAGTATTCGAAATTACACCTGAAGCTCTACGACGGATGATCTTTTAATCTTCCGATGTGTTTTTGTCCATTTAACTTCGGATAAATTTAGTAACACGGAAGAAATTGACGTTGGGGAAATTTTAAGCGCGGAATAACGAAACGAATTGAATTTATAACGCGGTATTAATTATATTTAACGTATTACTGGATCATATCTCTACATATATCTATTTGATCGCGAATTGAAAGCCTCTTTCCGAGAAACTTGCACAACAATTCATGTTTAATAAAGCACGTACGCAGCATTTCGCAAGAAATGAATTGTCTATGAAAACTATTCTCTAATATGTACCACTGTAAATAATGAAAATCAAAATCAACAATAATCACCGCTTTCCACTCTATCCATTAAAAACGTTCACTGTCTCGCTCACTGGAGTACGCTTTTCGTTAACTAAAATTCCCAATTTCCACCAAGGTCTATTTCCATCGAAACGTAAAACATCCCCGAGAGCTCAGCAATTCGTGTACCAATAAAGACATTTCAATACACGTTCCTCTAATTGGTCCGCGGTCCGTATCATTAACCGAACGAACGGACTGTACGGCTTAGCTGTTATTAAAGCGAAACCAAAAAGGAATGAAAACACTGGCTCGTATGATCGAACACCTGTACGATCGCGTCGTCCAAACGATCGGCGGCCCATTATGCCACGCAAACGGCATCGCTCGGTGCAGAGACAGGAAGCGGCTACAGAAAGGTACCTCAGCCAGCCTCCTATCCCTCTCTCTCTCTCCCTCTCTCTTTCTCTCCCTTCCTCTCTTCCTCCCTTTCAACGGCCGTGCTGCACAGAGAGCATCGACTTCTCGCTCGCGCGCGACCGACGACACGAGTGAATCTAGTCTGTATATGGTCGGGCCCAGTCCGTCTGGCCGGCGTCCAGTCAATGGACGTGATTCACTGTTCGGCGACGGAATCTCAGGCAGACGGACGAACGGATGGCCGAGTGGGAGAAGAGGGTCGAGAGGAGAGGAGCCGAGGAAGAGATACCGCGAGCAAAGCGATCGTCGCTGCAGACCTTTGCCGAGAGACGAGCTGCTACCGGTGGCACAGGTATGGATATACATATGGCGGGCCAAGGATCGTACTTTAGTTTTCTCAGTTGTGTCGCTCTTTCAGTAAACCGACGACCAATACCATCCAAGTTCGATGCTTAAACGGATATCGTTAATTATTTGATCGTAGGATATTCACGCACTGTACACTCGCTACTGCGAATATTTCAAACATTTGAAAATAAGAACGAGAGCTTGAAATAACAATGTTACGGTCGATGACATCTTTAACTGAAGGAAGTTGTGAAATATAGAGGTAAAGTAGCTTGCTACGATGTAATCTTGAGAACTTCAACATGTTTTGTACAACGCGCACAACACACTCGTAAAAGATACGCGCGATAAGCCGATAGAATTTGGAAAGATTTTCTGTAAAATACACCTAACGTATCGATAGAAAAGTTTCGTAATGAACGTTCAAATACTTTCGTGAATGACAGTAGATAATGAAATATCGTGGAAACGTCTCGTTTTTAACACGGTCCTCCGTATTCGCTTGGTACACGTTTCTCGTGTTTATTGGATTCCCTCGCCGCGTTTTTGCACCTATCTTTCTTGCAATTTTCTGACGTCGATCGAGAGTTCTCGAGAACTGATGCGACAGTCGAGCGGCGCTCCATTCATGCTTGCCGTCGTCTCGACTAGATACTCTATATGGTAGTCGGTCTGTCAATCCACGTGAAACTGGAAAAACTCGACGGGACGAGGAGAAACGATGAAACGGCCCTCGTCACGATTTAGGCGTCTACAAGACGACTAAACGACTACGCTGATCCAAGGTGAAACTGATTTTCGGCAGCCAACGATAGATCTGAACATATAAGGTAACGCGATCGGGATACCTGTTTAAGCGCTTTTATTTTATTATCTCCCTCTTAGGATAAACGAACATTCTGTCTCTTCCATGCATTGTTCTTCGTTCTATATCGTTATTCTTAAATTTATAATTCGAGAATCTTTGGAAAGGATCGGCAAATGGTGAATAATTAGAATATAATTAATTGCAATCATATTAGGTGGTGAATATCTTAAATAAATATAGATGGTGAATATATTAAACACTTACGATGAATATACGTAATAATTCATGTATTAAGGAGTATGGGATGAAAGTGTTAAATCGATCTTTACTTTTATGAATTTTATATTACGAATAATTGTCATGTTCTTTCTTTTGTTCCATATCGTCTTATAAACTCGAGTAAATTAAAATTAAAGAAATATCACGATATGTTCGCTAAAATTCTTTCCCATATTTTATTTTACAAATTGTTCTTTGAAAACAAAACAAATTTTATCGCGGTATAATGGTTCTTCGAAACAGAATTCCTCAGAATCAAGAATGAAGTACTCGACGGTAAATAAACCACAGGATATATAACTGTTCGCAAGGAAATCAATCTCCGCGTTCGAAGGCCCAACCATGATTGCATGATTATTACTTGGATTATTGTGATTACTCGAACGAGCCAACAAAGTACATTTTTGTCAATGAATACTTTCTATTCGATGTTATACGGATAAAGCCAGGTAACTGAATATCTCTGAAGGCAACGTAAAAAAGAAATTGTTACGCGTCAACATTGATATGTTTCGGGGAGCCAATTATCTTAATTTAATTGGCTTTTTGTACATGAAAAGATCAAAAAGATTTCAAGATCATTAACTGTTCCCCAAAAAAGGATGGAACCATCGATATAATTCGTATTCTGACCTATTTAATAATCACAGTCATTCACAGAGGTCGGACAAAACGGTAAATCGATCGAAAAGATACTTTAAGTTAAATTATTTTCTACAAATTCCAACAGGCAATCCCATTTCCAAAATTGTCGTTATATTTGCTTTGAAACTCGTCAAAATTAAAAAAAAAAGTGCTTATCGTGATATTAAAATATCGAAAACGTTTTGCTCGTCTTAATAATCATATCTTTGACTTTGACAAAATTTCATCGACGTATCAACCTATTCTCAAAAGATTGTACACGTGTTTATCTTTAAACCAAACAGATTTTTCTAATAATGTGTCATTAAAATCCCCTGTTTAGTCATAAAGTGGCGTTAAAATCAGAACTTCGATAAAAATGTACCAATCGTATTTTTCTTCCATGATTTTCATCTTTTCTATGCGTCTTTCGTTCTAATCGATACAGAGTTATGTATTGCTCGTAGATAGTTCTGACGTTAACGTTATCGTAATGAGGGATGTGACCTTGAGAAGGCAGTAGATTCGGGACGCGACACAAGCTCTCACGGTGTCGGCCAGGAAGCGAGGAGGACCCGCGTATACCGGAAGCAGTCGCTAAGAACGCTCGACTCGCCGCGCCGGCCTAGGCAACTTCCTAGACTTTATTGCCGTTGCATGAACTGGTAGTGGAGCGTGTGCACGCTGCAGCTGCACCTTCTTCTCTCTCTCTCTTTTTCTCTCTCTCTCTCTCTCTCTTTCTCTTTCTCCTTACCTTTTTCCTCGTCGATCTCCGCTTTACTTTTGTTGCCGGAGACCCAGCAATGGTGCACTCGCGTCGAGCAATTGCGCTCGATGCATTTTGATGCCCTTCGAATGTCTTTACCACGAGGGGAAAAGCCATGGTATTTGCCGCGGATTGAATTCAACGATATCTCGTTACAGGACCCTGGTACCCGACGAGTCCTTTCTGTTTGGTTAAAAATCTGGGCATTCATTTGCTTCGTGGTAGGTAGAATAGAAAGGTAGAAGCTCAAGGTAGAATAGTTTCCTCGAGGGTGCCGTAGACGTGTACATTTTCTTGAAGAGATTCTAATGTGTGCGGCGCAAGATTCACTGAGGATCTTCGAAGTTTCTAATGTAGTGATTATTTAGCAGCGTAGGATCTTACTACGCAGTGATTGAGATTTACTTGTTATTAATCAATGGACTGTAAATGTTTACGTATTTATGATAAATTTAAATGTAGAGAAAAAGAATATATAAATATATACATAAATAAATAGATGTAGAAACTTGTAAAAAAAAAAAAAAAGAAATAGCTTTCGTATTATACTATTTAGAAGATGAAATAAATCATCATTCTGCTTCCATTTCTTTGATCGTTCGATCTTCATAAAAGTATAACAGGATTATTGAAATAATCGTCTTGAAACATCGGTTAAGTTATGTTGAACGGTTAAGTATCCATTAAAAAATCATAAAATACGAAAGATTAATAATAACTCAAATTTTACCAGTGTTCACCGCCGTTCGATTGCCAAATAGCCATTGAGTACACAGTTAAAACGAAAAAAGAGACTTACCTCATCTAAATAACAATACGACGCAAGTCGTAATAATACGACGAAGCAGCCGAGGAATCAATTTTAATTCCACGCGTGTCGAATGGGATCGGCAAGTTATCGGATCGCGCCGTATTTTGGCGCGTTCGATTGCCTTCGACACAGCTCAACGGTCGAGTACATACGCCCGCCGGTATATACTTATGCAAGCACACGGCCGGTGTTCTCTGCACGCGGAATTGTCGGCGAATAATCGGCGAATCTGTGCCGAGACTCGTGAGCAGCCCCGAGCGAACATTATGCTACCGTACCGGCAATAGCGTTGCGTAATTACACGATCCCCAAGGGGACTACGGGACTTTACATTGTAAGCCATATGCGAATAACGTTTGAGCCCGAACGAATCGAATAACTACATATATTCGACACTTCTCTATTTTTCCCCCACCGTCTTTCGTTTTGCCTCCCTTTTCCTTCCTCATTTCCTCTTTTTTTCTTTTTCCAACCTAACTATCACTCGCGGTGAAATGCTCTAAATCATAGCCGCGCGAAAGTATGTCCGACGAATGAAATTAAATTGGTACATACTACTTTTCGCTCTTTCTTTGATCGTTGGTTTACTTGTTTGTCCTTGTTTCTTTCTAATACTTCGTGTTTTGGAATTATTGTAATTTTTTAATTTTCTAATAGATCGTATTCTCTGATAGTTTGTAACTTGTCATTTTCGAATTGTAATTAAGGTTTGCCTGACAAACGAAATTAGCTTCGTAGATATTCCTTTTTGCTTTTCTTCGTTTGTTGATTTTCTTATGTAACGTGCTTCCTTTACCGATATTTTATTAATATTTATATTTATTTCCTGGTTATTGTAGTTCTCTTGAACTATTAATTTCCTTCTATATACATATATATATATATATGCTTTATTTATTGTTTCGCTTACGAATCGCGTTTTTTCTATCCATAATCCATTTTATAATACGTTTTGCGAGAATAACCCGCGTAACGTGTATACTCTGGACGTCAAAAGTCGACTCCCGAGTGATGTAAATGCTTGCGTAAGCTTTGAACAATCGAAGATACTTGCATATTTTTAACCGGTTACCCGGTACCACCGAATCTTTCTGACGTTTGTTTCTTTAACTCTGGAATGATGAATCGTATCCTCGCATCGAGTAGGTTCAGATATCAACAAAAGTGTTTTTGCGAGCAAATATTCTCTCGAAAAATTTGCATCAACCCAGTTATGTCCATCGTTCTTTCAGTATGATTATTGCAAATTAATCTTTCCTTTTATTTTTCGATTTTTATCAACTATCTGGATAATTGGAGTAATAAATGAGTAGTAAATAATAAAGCGATATTTGTTTGTCGAACATTCTGAAAAATCCGAGGACTATGTTGAAAATATTTAGAACAAACTACCTGTTATTTCCAAAATAATACAATTCTCTGTTTGAGAAATGAAATGTACACGCTGATTAAATTATTGCGTTACTATTTATCGTACATTTATTAATAACATTTATTACGTGCATCAAAACTTTAGTTTCGCTTCTTTAGTTGCAATCATACAAATAGACACTTCCATAAACAAAATTAACACCAATCTACTAAAAGCAATTAAAAAATATATCGTTGCATAACCGATTCGAAACTAGTTCGATTATACTAAAATTGACAAAATCGTAGATAACTGGAAATCCTCAGTACGTGCACGTTAATATTAACTAACTGGATATCGGAGTTCTTCGGCAGGAGAGATCTCTATTCCTTCGCTATTATTTCAGCCCTCGATATTTTCTGGCCGGACCCAACAACGTTGCAAGTTCGCCTCTCTTTGCAACGAACACTGTCCGACGGTGTTTGTTCCCATTCCTGAGTTTATGTCTGCACAGTGCTTTCCTCTCTTTCCTCTACACACGGTCACATCAGTAAGGTTAAGAGATTTACGCTGCACACGTGCACCAACAGCATCCGCCATGCACGTTCTCGTGCATCCCGCGTAACGAGACAACAGAACTCTTTATAAGGCACGGAATGCTGTTTTAATTTTTCACCGTGCGCTTCCCTCGTGATGGGGATGCAATATTCTACGTCGTGTTAAGAATATGATATTAGAGTTAAGCAACTGCCACGGGTTAACATCGCGATTGCACGTGCGTTAACAAACGTTACCAACACACCCGGTTGCGGTTTTTCTGCCGAAACCGCGAATTTTCATGACTGGATGAACTATTCTTTTCCACATATCGGCTGTTTTCACAGTTTTAAAGGATCTTTTCGAAGAAAAAAATATTCTTTCGTTATCGAATGGTTGAACAATCTTTTACTTTAAACAATTAGATAAAAAAGAACTACAGTTAGGAATCGTAGTAAAACTACAAATTCATAATTACATTTAGAAGGATTTGAATAACTTTCTCTAAGAAATGTAAATTATCAATGTTGCAAAATATATCTACATATAGTTGTTTCTAATGTATTTCTCCGTGTACCTTCCACTTCGATTCCTTTGGTAAAACATTCGTATCCTTGTAGTTATCGATAATTCTAGTATCAAAGTACAGGCACAGTATTATACGATCTTCGATACAAAAAATTCCTGCATCGTATAGAATCCTTATGAGAAATTCTTTAATCCCCATTGTCTTGTCGAACTTCGTCGACATACGACTTACTTCGATACGCCCATAAAAACTTGGTACAACCCCGTTCACCAGCCGATGTATCTGCCGTAAGGAAGTTTCATACGACGATTAATATTTAATATTTCGTCCAGTTGCAACGTTCTTTGGACCTTAAACATGCCCTTGGAATGGTCGGTCGCGGTCTTACTTCGATCTTCGCTACGAGTTCTCTGTTCCTCATTTACATATAACCGTCTCCGCAAACGCGAGAGTAACAGGCCGAGTTGCGAGCAGAAACTTGCTGCAACCCAAGAACGTTTCCGTGGCTGTGCAAAAGGGAGTCCAATGATTGGTCATGCAATAAATTCGGTGAACAAGAAGAGGAATCCGAACAAAAGAACCACCAAAAGAGAGAAAAGAAATAAGTTGGAGAAGTATTCAAGAAACTCAAAGATGTACCTGATCTTCTTGGCTCCTTTTATCTCTTATTCTTCTATTTATTCTTCTTCTTGGCTTCTTTTACTTCTTCTTCTTCTTGCGATTTCGCCTGCTGTTGTTCCCCTTCGTTCTTCTCCTCTTTGTGCAGTATGTATTATGCATGTGAACCAATCTTCATAATTTCACATATCAGATCCGCCGTAACATTAACTCAAAATCGATGCACTTCTTGGCATCGTGACGTAAGTCAACAGCATACTTCGAAGACCTTTAACGAACTTTGTCGCGCGGCGATTTACATAATACGAGTGCCAGGATCACGACCCGAATGGACGATCTCGTTGCAAAGAAATTGTCTCGTTTACTGTCACGACATTATTTCAATGTTAGCGTTTCGTCGTTTCTAACGCTGTAGCAGATTTACGCAGCTGGTCGGGGTCAAAATCGTATTGCTATCCGCTCTTGAAAATAAGTTAGAAGTAAGTAAAAGTTACAACGAAATGTAAAATCGTTAAAGTTAAACATTAGGGTTGAATTAAATTATAGAAGTGACAAATTTCTTCGACGACGCGAATGAAACGTAGAATTTAGAACGAACGATCCCTTTATCCTCGAGACTTTTTGCATTTCTGGAATCAAAGACGAAAAATACATACTTTCAACTCTTTACAGAAAACAAATATTAATAATCGCGTTCCATGCATATTATTGTATGACGTATGATCTACGTGTCGTGTAATTGTTCCATTTTCCGATTGGACTTTGAATCGAAACTCGTACGGTTTTCGTAATTTTGAAATCGATTGCGATAATTTATTTGTATTGCGTTTCGTTTGTATTTTCCTAATAGGAAAGTGACGAGAGCTTGGCTCGAAAAATACCGATAAAATTCCAAATAAAAGAACGCAGAATTGAGAAAAAAACATGTGCGTATAAACTGTACGAACGACTGGGCTTGTTTCACATAAAAACACCCACGACCGTCTTATTTTTTCTCCAATCTCGAAGGCATCTAAACGCCTAAAAATATTGCCTTGCAACATAAGAACGTCTTAATGGACGCAAAAGAAATTACACAATTGTTTCCGATCATTTTTGCCAAGTAACGTTTTAAACAGCGCTTTTAATTTTCTGCATACTCCGAACGTTTTCATAATATCATCCATCTGCGCGTATATCGATGCTAAAAATACCAAAATTTTCGTTTCCTAGTGTCCCGTTTAAGTCAGACATTCGCTGTAGCTTAAAAATAATCGGCAAGAAATAAGATGTACAACGCTGCTTAATACAAAGCTTACTGAAATTTTACGAACAAACCTTAAAACAACGATACTTGTCAATCCATTGTTACATCAAATAACAATTTTTATCCATGTGTTAATGTATCGGAATAGCCCAGCTGATCTTCCTAATATAATAAACCCGCTGGCGGAAGAAAATTTCGGGTGAACGTCCGACATAGAAACGAAAGTCAATCATTGATTGCGTAATTGGTTGGTCGGGTACGTTAACCATACGCGTCCGCGGACGCATGATAATAAAGACTACCTATCCGGACTGGCCGCTTACCTCTTCATGGCCATGATGAGTCCATGCTGGTAGCAAGGTATTTGTGGTCGTTTGTGTAAAGGCAGAGCCAATCATGGTACCGGCCGACTGAGAGAGCAGCATGCTTGGGCCCGAGCATGTTGTATATCGTCGTTTTGCCACGTCTGCCAGCAGTCTAGACTTTGCCGCGAGTTCTCCTCTCGAGTCCGGTCGCGACGTCACCGAGTGAATTCACCTTTAGGGCGGCGATAAACGTCCCCGGCTCGGTTGTGTTTTATAACCGTGGCTGCGCCAGGTAGCCAACCAGACCCTGATTGCTTCCCCTTAGAGCACGCCGATCTCGCATCCACGTGTAACCTGCCGAGCCGATCTACCGATTCGTTTCTTCTTCTCTTTCTCTCTTCGTCCGCGTATCCTCTTCTCTTTCTCCATCTGTCTCTCGCCAATGTTTCAGATGTATACTCTTTCTTCGCTTGTCTCGCTATGGTCGAACCACGAACGCTTCGACGACGACGCCGTCGATTTCTTCCTGTTGAGCCGAGACGAGTCTTGGTAACGTTAAGAAGAGACGTTTGTTTTTGTCGTCGATACTTTCTCGTGCTTCCATGAGTTTAGGATGCTACGTAAAAGAAGGTTGTGCTTTGACCAAGTACTTCGTTGATCGTAGCGTTTTTATTCGACTTTTTTCGTATTTTAAGAGACTCGTCGAATGTGCGAAACAATTAGGGATGTATGGAAGGATGTACTACCGTACTATGTACTATGTACAGTATAGTTTTATAAGTTCGAGCGTGAGTGTATTTTCCGATTTAACCCGTAAGAGTTCGTTCAATCGAACGTCAACTAGAATTTCGTCGAAATAAATGGGGTTCGCATAAATGAAGTTCTGTTGAAATAAATTTGTATAAGAATCCGTAGTTTGCTCTTCATCGTCTTCGCCAAAATGCCCTTCGCCACTTTCTATGAAGAGACTTTTGCCAAAGCAACCCACATACGAACACGATCTACGTTGAAATGACTCAAATCTCAAATCTCATCTTAAATGCGAAAACTCATCGATCAAAGGAATTACGTGTTTCATAACGCGACGTTGATAGTATATGACCGCGTATCCGAACAACCGAAGAATGTCGAGGGTGGAAGAAAAATTGAAGGGGAAAGGAAACAAGAAGGATAGAGAAGGAAGCGTGAGAAAGCGTAGCGGAGGCAGATAAAGAGGGTGGTGGCGGTGTGTACGGTAAAAGAGTCGAACTGCGGCGCGAAGGGGGGATGGAAAGGATGCATGAATGTGCTAGCAAGAACAATTGATGAAAAACGGTGCGAGGAGTGGTTGGGTTTCTTGGAAAGTCTCTCCGCGAGAGGCACGCTGCAAAATGAAGGGAGGCAGGTGCATCGCGGGTGCAGCTGGGAGGCTGCATGCAGCGTCGTTGCAAGATACTCTGACGTCCTCTCTTCTTCTCTTCTTGTGCCTCGCCTCTTCTCCCTTCAGCTCCTCCTCACCTTGATCCGTACCCTTGTTCCGTTCTTGGGGGCAAAGTGCCAAGACAAAGCGGCTACGGGGGAAAATATCGTGCCACGGCCACGCAAATACCTTTCTTTCCTTATTTTTTCTTCTTCTCTGTTTTCTTTTCTGTGAGACGAATCAAGGGAAAGGTAGATAGACGTTGGAAAATATTTATGATCGTTGCCATCTCGAGACTGGTTGTTTGGGAATTTCGTTAATTTTTCGTTGAAAGGAAACTGGTTTGGCACGAGGTACGAACCTTTTTATCTGCAGTCTCGACGTTCAAAGTAGCTCTTCTCAGGCGAATCGAAGTGACTCGATTTTATATAATACGAAACATCTTGATAAGCGCGAATCTGTTATTTACTTGACTCGAAATATTCTTCTTTAAATACGCGAAAGGAAAGAATTTATTTAAAAAAAGCTACGCTACTCGATAAATACTTAAAATTGTTTACGTTTCTGGTTCCTAATTTCCTTTGACGTCCAATTAAAAACGGTACCGTTCGTATCGCTTGATGAAAATTCCTATTGAAAACGCTACGATCTTTCCGAACAACCCTATACATTGACGTAATTAAACATTGACATCAGCTAACACCGTAAATCAAAAATCTAGAAAACATCCTCTACCTTTGAAAAAAAAACCCAGCAAAATTTCCATCGTCTACTATCCTCGCGCGAACGACAACCTCGAACGAGCTGGAAACATTTCGTCGAAACGAAGCAGGCAACGACGAGGTTAGCGGCGTTTCCCGCGGGAGCGCTGGTCAGATATTACCCGGGCATTGAGGACGGTAGAGCAGCGTTACAACGGCACACGGGTGTTCTTCGTCAAGGAGGGCACGAGACGCACGGAGAAACGGACCCTCTCGGCTCGGAGATCCTGAATGGTAATGATTATAGCAAATTGCTCTTGCTTGGCTTGGGGGTGCCTAATAGCCACTCAGTAGGGCTGTTGAAACCCGTGCACCCCTTCGTTCAACCTTTGATCCCCCCGCCCGAGTCAACCCTTCAAATCTTCATTGTTTCTACCCTGTTTCAAGCGCGGCTGGACCCCTGAACCTCACCCTTCTCTCTCTCTGTCCCTGTTCCCGTGGATGTTCTCGATATATGTCCCGGCTGGCTGACTGTGCCGTGCTTCTGTCTGCATGCACTTCCTTGCTCCTCTATACAGGGTGTCGCAAAATATGTGAAAAATATTTATACAACAGATTCTAGACGTCGCAAGAAGTTCGCGTATGGCAATATCGTTATTTTTCAAATTGTTACGCTTCTATCTTGCGCTGCTACATTTAGAAACAGGTATCCGGTATCTATGAATCAGTCGACGAATCCTTTTCTCTGTTTCATTCGCGGCACGGTGTTCTTGCTCTACAAGACCGACGAACCAAAACAAACGACATATTTTGTCACACCCTGTATATTTTGCCCGCCTCTGCTCCGGTTTGTCTGTTCGTCAGCCTCTCGTTCTTTGTCGCGATGCCTGATGTTCGTACGTTAAGAGTGAGTAGAGAGTGAGATAGATGGGATTAAAGGGGTTGGCGATATACGAGACGACGTAGAAGGGGTTGGAGAGGCTCCGTTAAACTTCTTGACTCATCGGCGTCGCTCTGGGCTGATCGTTGCGTTGCCTGGCTTAATTAGCCCCGCGCAAATGCGGCTTTCCGGAGGATCAGTTTTTCAGCGACCCTTTGTCACATCGCGTTTATTGCGTAGTACGGGCGAGAAACGCGTTGTCCTCGCGTGGCGAGGGCGACGCTGGGTGAACTCGAGGAACGGTTGGTGCGATCACGTTTCGCGACGGATGCGAGGTGGAATTTTCAGAGATTACGATGGAATGTCTGTAAAATATTCACACAGATATGGAATACGTAAGTTCTGGAAAAATTGCGCCCTTTTTTTGTAAACTTGGATAACTATATTCGTAATAATAATGTCGAGTAAACGTGAATTTATGACAGTCACGAAGAACTATGCTCAATTCTATAGATTCAGAACATAGATTCGTAGTTTTCTTAAACGATTTACTGACCGATTAACGTTTTAAAATATTACCCTTTTACAAGTATGACGAGATGCGTTCTTATTAGTCTTTCCACCTTACGGGATGATTCTACGATGTAATGGGGTCTTCCGATATTACAAATTAAATTCTTCGACACCGATTGCTGTGCATGCCGGTACAAAATATGTGTTCTACCGTGTTTGGGCTTTAATATACAATACATAGTTTATATTACATAGTAGCTAAAGTAAGGGGCACGGCGAACGAAATTTGTTAAGGTATAAACTTTGAAGAAGTCGAGAAGAGGTTCGACGGTAAATGAGATCGTTTCTGCAGATATCTCTAAATTGACGATCTTCGAAACGTATCGGTGTCTTAACACACCGACGAATGGACTTCTATCATTCAACGTACCAAGACCGTAATTACGTATGTTCGCTGCGTATTCCACGTGTACTAAAAGATCAGAAAAAGCAATTCTATTTCAACAAGCTACAGAAATACCGTCTACTTGCAAGCGAAAATCGTCGCCAAGAAGTAAAACCTCAAAAACGCCAAACAAAGCCAGAAGCCAGAAGTACAATGTAGGATAAAAATAACCAAATCAACCCTTTTCCTTAAAAATACCATATTTATACACGTATCCTGTGAGCCTGGTCGTCCTGCTGTTGCAACTTGTTCGAAAGCAGGCAAAAAGGGTGTGAGGCGAGAGCAGCTTCTCAAGCAACATCCTCGCGAGACAAACACGCGATCGCAACCGATGATTACCGCCGGCGCGGATCCACGTCAGACGTCGGGACGCGGCTCTCGTGCGACCGCCGTGCGTTTGCCTTCGATATATTTTTTCCCTTTTCCTCCATCTCCTCCTTTTCTCTGCCTCTGCCTTCGTTCTTGTTACTTTGTTACTACACAGTGTGTGCACGATGGCGTGCATGCAGGTGATTGGAGTGTACCAGTTAGCCGACTCGTTGCTCCGGGAAGAGAAAAAAGGAAAGAAGTCGAGGCGATATATGCAATAAAAGCGAGCGGGGAACACCGCGCGGTGACCCAAGTGAGTGAGTGACGTGTGCCGGGAGTGAGTCTTCCGGGGGCTTGTGGACCGAAGTGGAATGGCCTTTTCGAGTTCTCCAGTCAGGAAGAGAAGGCGGTCAGAGAGAACGTGTGTGGTGGTAGTAGCACCGGCCGTTGGAAAAGGCGAGGAGCAGGAACACACCGAGAGGCGGTCGTGCAAGGGAGAGACTCGGCCGACCGCCTCCAGGGGCTACGCTCGTTGCTGCCCACGCCGTGGCACATCTATCCACGTCCAACGTGGCCACCTGCGCAACTTGACAGCCCCGCTCTCTAACGATGCGCGTACGTAGGATCCTTCAGCAGACGCGTCCTCCACTCTCCATCTCTCTCGCTCTCTTTTTATTTCCGTCTTTCGTATTTTCGTACTTCGCTGTCTCTTTACGTTTCACGAACTTTATGTTTCTTGGAACGATGAATTTGTGAAAAAAGAAAAAAAGAAAAAGAACGGATCTCTCGTCGAGATCGAGGATCTTACGTGGATGTCGTTCAAGTCGCGTTTTCGAGTCTAGAAAGCTGCCACTTCGCATTGGATCGAGACGTCTGAGGACTCTGATATCAGAGGATAGAGACGTTGGTTGCGAGGGTGCACATTGTTTGGTTTTGTACGTGGCAGAGAAAGCTGATGGATGGTTAGTAAAATTGTGGGAATGACAGGATTTACGTGGAGCGAGTTGAGATTGTTTGGGAAAGAGCGATAAATAGGTGGACGAAGAGCAGTCGATTTAGAGAGTTGGAGGTGCGAAAGGAAAGTGTTTGAAGTTAATGTTTGAGAATGGAGTGCTAGCGAAGGGTGTTAGGCTATTCGTGTCTCTTAGCAATGGCAGGGATAGAAAAATAGGAAGAGAAAGTACGGACAACGTAAAATGTTAAAAATAAACAATTTGCTCTATAAGTTTCATAGTGTTGTGGAATGGAATTTCATAAAAAAAAATGGGATTTCAGTAAATCGCCATTCGACTCGAGTAGTATCGGGAAACGAAGACCAGGAATGTCTAACGGGCGACTCACGAGTCCGCGTGATTTACGACTTGTTTATGTTTTACGTGCCTGCCGGTCGTCATTTGTTACGAACACCAATCTGTATTTAAAACAAGCCGATCCAACGGATTTTTCGCGGAAACCATCCGCTCCATCCGCTATAGGGCTAGATCTTGGCCATTATTTCACGGTCGTGGGTATTGTGCGGACAGGGTGTTAGCCGACTATAAATTATGCTGAATTCTACTATTCATCACCGTGCCGTGCGCTGAACTTAGGACCCCAATTACCCACATTTTATCTTCGCGCCAGCCATTAATCATAGCCTCGCCAGATGTAATGAATGGCCTGTTCGATAACAATACAAACGTTGTCACAATAAATATGATTTCCCGCGATGGGCCGCGGTTTACGCGAGCTTAATGTCGTGTTCCGCTTCCGAGACGCGCAATCTCATCAATTACGTTATTCTTTCCCGTCTATTTCCTTTTTGATAAGAGAATCAGATTCTTAAGTTATGCGTTTGGACGAAAGAAACTGAATATCATGAATTTCGATACGATTTCTTCTATTTCAATTCTAAATTAAGAGTCGATTAGGTTTCAAGCCTTTAGTACGTACCATTATTTGCCCACCTTTGTCTTCCTTACGTTAATTTAACGCATTTGAATACTTTTGCAAAATATGATCAACATCTGAAAAATCCTTATCGATATAACGCTGCAAGTGACTATGTGTGACTAGTCGTTGTACATAACATTCTACGTAACAACGTTATACACGACGGTCAATTATATTCCACTATAGTTTCCCTATAATAAATCTCCAATGATAGATGACAATTGCCTGTGTGTGGCTTTCAATGAGAAGTGTGAGTATCTTTTTGTATTCTACCAATGGTCAGTACCAAACCACTACAATTGCCCTCTAATGAATCTTTAATGATAGCTGGCGATCCAGAAAAATACTTACTGCTTCAACAATCTTTCGATGATAAGTGGTTATAATTCTTCTTAGTTAAGTTTCTACGATTACTCTACAAAGAACAAACCATGCTTGACTTGCCACGAGCGACTATGTTCGTTGTATAGTAAATTCTTAGTACTAGAATTATCCGAGTGTTGCATATGATTAATTCGAAGCACTTTGCTAAAGTTTCATAGTTGACAACGGTAATCCTGGCCGTGCTCGCCGTTCACGTTCAACGAATGTTCAATGACAAGTCGACTGAAATCAGCGTCAAAGTAGCGAAAGGGTAACCGTCGACGTTTCCACGCGATTCTCGTTCGCCGTTACCGGAAGATGCTCTCTCGAGGTTTCGCGTAAAGCGCTGTTAAAAAACTGAAAGCCACTAAGGCCAGCGGGACAATGGACCGGTGCTCGTTTCTCGTTCTCTTCGGCCGCTGGCCGAAGGTTTTTAGCGCCCTAGTGGTCAATTTCCCACTCAGACGGAATCATTAGTCTACGGGCACGGCGCACGGGGTGCGCACTCGCGCATCCTCGCAAGAAGGCGAAGTACACTCGATATGAACGTGGCAGAGAACGAGCGCACGCTGAAACCAAACTCTCCGGCAATCAGAGATCGGGAAGGGCGATATCCAACTGCGAACGCGATCCCCGCGACCCGTTGCTCTCGCCTGGGGGACGCTCGGGTCGAGTATTTTTGCGCCGAACGGACCGCCCTTTGTCGTTGCTTTTGCTCCAACACGTACGCGGTCAAACCATCCAACGATCCCAATTGATACTGACGTGATTCTTGGCAAACCACATATCACTCGAATAATGTAATCTTTTTAGAAGGCAAACAAATCGATTCTACAATTTATCAAATTTATCATTTGATTGTACAGATATACAGATGAGAATTGCAAGAATTACACCTGCTTTGACATACACCTAGGTACATACACGGGATATAGTAAATTAGAACTAACTATAAGCCGATGTGATGAAAATAAAGACATATACACGATCGTATCTCTGTCTGTACAAAAATAAAAATGTAGTATTAATAAACGTGTTTATATGATTTTGGAAATTGTAAATATTTTTGCGTTGTAAATATTGCAGGGGAAAATATATCGTGAATACGTACGTGTATCGATAGGAAGTGATAATTAAATTAATATCATTGTCATATCTTAAGAAATACAGTAGAAGTATACCTATATGAAGAATGGGAAGAAGAATATAGAGAGCAACACAAACTTAATAAATAGAGAGAAGATTGAAGAAACTACGAACAAGAATAAGATAAGCGATGAATGAGGATAAAATGAACCTAAAAAAATTTATAAATTATTTACTGAAAATAAGAATTTTGTTCATTTTAATAAGCAGCGAAGTAATTCCGAGTACAATTTTTTCTATTAATAAGTTCGGATTAACGAATCTTATCTACAATATATTATTATACTATAATTATGAACGAACTTTTACTAAAACGCTAATACCGTTTTAAAATGCTCGTTAAAACGTAACATACGCGGCAATCTCGCATCGTTATCCCCAATAATCTTTCGAATTTAAGCATATTAATACGAAACGCGCACTTAATGACTCACATGTTCAGGTATTTATCATCATCCGGCACAATCGATACTTTTCTGATCAATCGCGCATCGATAATTATCGTGGTCGGTCTTACACGAACGTAGAAACGTCATTTCATCCAGGAAGAAAATTAAAGAAACCAACAATAAAAAAGATATTAGAATCTTTAAGCATGCTTCTTCTAATCGCGAAGAGAAATCTAAAAATACGATTATTTTTCATGAAAACAAGCAAAGTACTTTCTGATCTAATCGCAAAAATAAAACTCCTCGAAATATCCCTCTTTGCCGAGAAAGAAACAATCAAGTAAGATCAAAAGACTATGAAGCGTACTATTTCTAAGCTAACCAGAAGCAAAATAAAAAGATCATTCTCCTTTCTGCCCAAAAAAAGAATAAAAAGTAAGTCAAATAAAAATCAAACGACAAAGATAAAACCGATAGAGGAAAAAGACGAAGAGCATCGAAGGATGAAAGAAATTCTCGCGAGGACGTGGAAGAGAGGAAAAGCAAAGGACGAACAAAATAAGAGGACTCCGAATGAAGATGAAGATGGACGTCTGGTTTTACGCCTGAAATCAACTATATGGTTGTGTAATTACGATTACTATCTACAACCAGCGACCAACGACGTGTCCAGTGGCGTGAGAAGAAGATCTTCGTTGATTCATTCTGCGAACAGGTTCCACAGTGTTCATTCGATCTTCTTCATTTTTCCCATTTCATTTTAGATTTTTAATCTTTTTCTTTTCTTCGTCTATTTCCTCTTCAAGGGCTCCATTCTATAATGCGCAAGCATGGATTAGAGAGCATGGATTTATCCCGAGAGGAAGTAGGCGTACCGTTCTCCACTCCATTGAGCTCGATCTCACGATTTTTCGTGTTTTCCTGGATTTCGTTTATAGATCGAGCCAGCACGTCACGTTTCCCCTGTAAATACGTAGTCTCAGCCGTGTTCTCCAAACGCTGCAGCATGTAGTCGATCATCGATGCTGATTTATTTTCGTCAATATCGCGTTTCAAGAGCCGCGCTCACCGTCTCTTTTCTCTAAGCCTTTGTATACCTTGTACGTGTAATAAATTTACGTAAATTGCTATAAACACACGAATCGGCAGGCTTTATTATCGAATCGCGTCGCGTTCGTTTTTCCTCGCGGAACACGAACGAAGGTATTATTATTGTGATTTATAGTATAATATTAGGGTGAAAAAAAAAGAAAAGAAAGGAAAAGGAAACGAGAGAAGGGAATGTATAGTTTATAGCGTATGTTGGAATTGATGGGCTTCCAGATATCGTCTGGACTTATCGGTCCTTTTTTTACTGGGCAGCCGCATATGGTGTAATTTAATGGTCGCCGTTATTCATCATTATTTGTTTTAATTTAAACTCGTTCCGCTAAGTAATGGGTAATTAAGCGATCCGGATTTTTCAGCTTGTCGCGGAATAGTTTCGAGATAAGTATAAATAGGAAATTTAGTGCGAGTGAAATAACTCACGAGGAAATGGTTAATAAGAGTAGATCGATCCTGATTATTTTTCATTCACTAATTTCAGTTTTTCATCCTTGCTTTTATGTTACTTTGTTTTCCCTGTCTTTTGTACGTCTCTTAGGTAACAATAGAATTTTTAACAAGAAAAGAAGATATTTTGAATAAAGTCATTCCGATCTAGTTCTAGTTGTACACTATTTTATCGTTTATCGACTATATCTTTACGGTTTTGTTTTCATAGCTACGATATAATACGAAGGAACGAACTGTAATTTTCTTAAGCCTTCATAAGCAGGCTAAGCTTCTTACGGTTTCAATGAAGCAGCTTCAATCGTACGTACGAGAAATTCATTAACGGAGAAAGAAACCTATAATGAACTAAAGCTTTTGATAAATGACTACAATCCTGCAATGGGCGTGGATATGTCGTGTTGCTATAAATTTTAATTAGACTCTGTAGGAAATGGTAGGATCTTTAAGAACCTTACGTAAAAAAAAAAAAGTTCGGAAGATATCAAAACTTGCATGTCTGTATCGATCCATGTAATTATAAAGAATAGCGAAAAACATCTGAATTTCCTTTCTGTCTCAGTGTCGCAAAGAGAGATAATTATACAACAAAGGACAAATCAATTTCGAATAAACTAACAAGCTTTCGACTTACCTAATTGCAAAAGAAAAGAAAGAAGGCGTTTGGGAAAAATCGGGTTTAATAGGATTAATCGAGCAAAATTGGAGGGAACGGTTATCGAAACGATCTACAAGCCACCCATCTGCCTGGCCTGTCAAAAATAATTAACGAGAGTAAAAATATCTCTCTGATTGTGTTGTGCCGTAATGAAGCTCCATCGCAGTGTAATTTACAGTGTAACGCGTGCAGATCTATCATCGATAATTGAACGAATGATTGGAATAAGCACGTGAAATAACACGCGGCCATAGATCATGCATTTTCAATCGATTTATCTGCGTAAATCTGTACTCGTGTAGCATTCGTACTTCTCGTATCCTTGGTATATACGGTGTTACACAAGACTTGACACACAATGTAGTCATGGGTTAACATACAGTGGCTGACGAAAGTGTTCAAACATTTGTAGAAAGTTTTTGAACGTATTAATCTTTTTTATGAATCTACTGTTATAATGTGCGTGTTACACGGAACATTTTAAAGTCTCATTAGAAATGTATCGAGATCCGACCGTCTTGATTATATCGATAAAATTTGAAACAAATCTGAAAATGTACATAGAAGCTACAAAATATTTGGTACAAAAGTATATGTATATTTCACAGAGAGCAGGAAATTGTATTTAAACGATTATTCTTTATATCAATAAATCTTTACTAGAATCGTCTTTAGCACATATATGTTACATATATGTTTAAGATGGCTATTAATTTCGTGGTAAATTGTGTGTACTAATTTTTTAATAAATACCTTGTAACTTTTATATAGATTTTCAGATTAGTTTGACATTTTTTCGGTATAATCGTGACTGTCGCGTCTCACTATAGAAAGGATAAAATTTGTAAACGTTTTATATAAAACGCACAACGTACACGTGATAAAGGTTTTCTATGAAAGTGTCGGAAGTATTTTTGCGAACCACTGTACACGTGTAACACACGCGAGATATAGGGTCAAAATGAAAAGAGAAGAAAAATACAATGATGCAAAGGGAGCGAGAGGTGGAATGGGGAAAGGAAATGATTTGTTCGATGAGAATAACAGATTTAATTGATTAGACCACAGAGAGGCGCAGCTGAATGAATTATACGACGTAAGATTAATAATAAAAGATAACGCGTTAAGTCGCGTAAATGCGATACCTTAAACTCATTTTGAGGTTTTATATTCCAATAACGCTCACTGATGAGTATAGTCTTTTATGGTTTGTTTGGTCGTACCAACGGTATCGGAGATGATCTAACAAAAGGGGGATACCAAACTTGATTAGTTATAATGAAAAGAATCTCGAGTCTCGTATCTTCCTTGAAAAGTAATTACATACGATCTCTCTAACTGAGAGGTGAATGCACTACGATATTCTATCGATCATCAAATTTATTCATTTTGGTTTTATCGTTAAATCGTTGTATCGTTTTATCGACGAAGAGAACGAGGAATTATAATTTCTAAACAACGAACGATTGAAAAATCTCTTGAATCATATACGAGAAGAAAACCCATACTAAGCCCCAGTTCTCAATCTCAGGCTACGTGTCCCTGGCAAAATCGAGTTCGAAAAATTCAAGCAAGAACGACGAAAAACCCATACCAAATGCCCAAAACAGGCTCGCAAATCCTTAACACCTAAAAATTTCAAAATTCTCACTTCATTCTATTAATCGTCTCGTTAAATACCTGACGATCGGAGAAATCTCCGCAACAAGTAACAACTCGCCATTTGCGAAATCCAAGAAAGTTCATAAGCAGAATGCAGTCTCAAAAATTCTCCAAACATTCCCGCATCTTATATCCCATTATTTCATCCGTGGTTCACCCCTCTGCAACATCCCCAAACACACTCGAAGCATGAAACTCGATTAACCCCGTCTGCCGGCCGCACGAGCGTAACCGTATCAAAAGAAGCTTGTCCCCGCTTGAAGTCAGTCCAGTTACTCCCCGCGAGTGGTGTAATCCTTTCGCGTCTAACAGGTTCGGGAGGCGCGCAGGATACGTACAGGATACGTCGAGTCGGCACGCACTTAACCCCCTGCTCCTCCCTTCTCTCTCACCGTATTCCTCTCTCTCTTTCTCTCTCTGTCTCTCTCTCTTTCTGGTCGACCATTAATGTAAGTATGTATACGTGTACGGTGGCGCGCATACACGAGGCACCGTTGTGGCCGCCCGCTGGATTACACGCACACGGCCGTTCGTTCGTAGCCCCGTCTAGACAGCCGTCAGACGTATTATTGGGTTCGCGTAACTCTATGCTACATAGCTATCGCGTTACACGTGTATGCCGCGGTCGCGGCAGCGCGAGCGCGCGCCCGCGCGGACGAGTTCGCGTACATATTACGTACGCGCGCGCGAATAACCGAAGGAGTACGCGTTGTTGCGCTTGTACAGCACCGTTTACGAACAGTGGGTTCGCGGTCCGTTTGTTTAGTTATTTAACGCTTTCGCTACATACAATGGCTACGGTAACTATTTCTACTGACTGGTCTCGCCATTGCTCGCCGTCACGCGTTGCTGTAGTGTCTTATTCGTGCATGTGACGCTTTTGGCCAATTCGTGCGACCATATCGTATTACATAAATGTAAAATTTTCATCGTCTTTGTAGAAAAGCAGGAAACGCCTTAATACGTATCTACAAGCTATAAATGTCAGTATTCTTGGCTTTTTTTTCATAAATGGCTTTTTTCAATTTAATATATTATATCGGATATATTCTATTTAAATTCATATATTTATTTGACGTAATAATATAGATTCGTGTCTTGTTTAGAGGTGAGTCACATTGTTTAGAAAAGACAAAAAAATATGAAACAGTTGAAAGAATTCTAGGAACATCGCGAGCTACTAGAAGTACGCGATCTTTAGTTTTCGAAAATTTGTACTGAGAAACATGTCAATTGAATTTAATCGAAACGTGTCTACTCGATTCGCTGTTTTATCTAGCTAGCTAATTTTGTCAGTTGTTTGCTAAAAATAAACGTATGTACTGCATATTGATTTCTTATACTTCGATATTAAACGTCGATCTAAAGCCTTCTCTATCAAATTCAAAGCTGATCATCGAAGGAACACCATTCGTGAATTGTATTGTAGAGACACGAGAGCTCGACGAGTTTCAGCTGACATAACAGTCGCTAATTACCAGCCCGGCCCGATTGCCTCGCTAAATCGGCCCGATGCCTCTTCTACACGTGCGTACGCGTGTGCGTGTCATGTACACCAGCGTGTGCGTACGTGCGTGCATTATGTACGCTCGACAGTATCCACGTGCACGACAAATTGCAGCTTCGAATCAACATAATCCTCCTCGTCTTCCACGGACAAAGGAATTTCGTTTCTATTTCTATTTCCAGGCAGAACGATTGCGGTAACATTTGCCAGAGAAACGATTAGACAATTTTGATTCTTACCTGAGAAATATTACACGAAGTCAATTTACTAAAAGAACGATGCAACTGGAAAAAATTCCTACTACAATGTCGAAGTTAAAAAGCAGAAAAATGAAGCACGAGCATTTAAATGTTATTAATGGTTTCGAAATACAATTTCACTGCCCGTAAAAGACATTAATCTTCGCAATTTTTCTTTGCTCGAAACCTACAATTTAGCTTTCAGACATCCCTTGCATTTCGTTATACTTACAGTTATTTTAAGTGAATTTAGAATAAGTTATAAATCATTCGCATTATTTTCTCCAGAGAAAGTATCTTCTATATACCGAAGCGCGTCATTTGACTCACCCCTTGGCACGAAACGTAAAAAAACGAAATAAATGCAATCGAGGAACTGCAAACAGATTCCGCGTACTTTGCAATTTTGTTACAATTTTAATCGTTAAAAAAGCAAAAAGTATCAAAGCCCCGAATAAAATGAAGAAATTATATCCTTCCGTCTTAACAACCGTATCATTATAAATCCATAGATCACTGTCCAATAAAATGTTCCAACGGGAGAACGTAACGCGATTCCGAAAGCCACATGACATTCTCCGAAAAAAGGGATCTTTCAAAACCGCGCTGGCCACGGTATAAATTACATCGAGGGTTTATGATTAATTCATGATTAATTTACGGAACGTATCATCATTTTCTCATCTGACATGGTTGTTTAAGCCAGTTGTGTGTGCAACAGGAACACGCGAAAAATCCTTGAACGCCACTCGAAGTGAATCGGTATTGTCCGTGTTCAGAAACGTGATAATTGCACGCGCGTAAAATCTGCTCTTTCGTTGATCGAGGTCGATTCATCGATGTATCTAGACTCGATTCGCGACGTACCGTGTACGCTTAATGCGAACGATGTAGCGCGATTCTAAAATAAAGCAGTAAAATTGTAGTTAATTACCGGTTGAATGGTTGGCAGTAAAAAATCGTTTAACGCTAAGACTTTAATTCGTGGCGCTAAATATGTTCTACAGAGTGAGTCATAAATACATATCTATATTTCAACAGGTGAATCTACCTGCACACTCGTAAAAAAAACTAAACGTAAACGTACGAACATATGTCCTACGTAACTTAGTTTTTGAGTTACGGATGATTAAAGAAAATGAAGTTATCACCTCGTGCTGAACGCATGCTACTGCACGCCTTAACACTGAGAAATCGCAGATTGCTGTCTGTCAGTGTCAAACACTGCGAGCCAGTTTGATTATTTAGCTACGAATAATATGGAGAAGGTTCTTCCAAATTGATACAGACAGCATATCGTGACCAATTCTACCAATAATATTCCAAATCGGTTAACACTTCGATATTTAATTATAATATGCCATCGATAAATAATTAAACAATATCAATTTCGTACTTTTAATTCCGTATTTGTTGATTCTACGAGAAATCAACAAATATCGGTTTACCTCGTTATTTTCCCATTGATTCGTATATTTTAATGACGTTCGTGTTAATTCGAATGTGCCAAATTATCCACACATTTGTGAACATAAGTATACGTCAATGTACATACGTAAAAATTTCTTGACTATCGAACAGCTCAGCGTGAAAGACGTTACACGTCGACGTCGTTTTGAAACGTCGACGTCGAGGACGAGGACGAGGACGTTCGCGCCGGCTAACCGTGCACGCCGTAATTATCCGTTCCTCCAATTTGCAAACTTATATGTAATTCAAATCGGTGCTCGGCCGCCGGCTAATGCAATAATAATGACTTCGTGGAAACTACGCTGGCCTGTGAACGTCGCGTAACACACAATGTGACGTTAACGCTTCTAGTTGGCTCTCTCGATTTGATTCCAGCTAATCGACCATCATCCTTCGACGGCTGGGAAAATCGTGCCGAGTTTAGAATTGTGGTACTGATGGAATTTTTTTATTCAATGAGTTGTGGAGAGGCGAAGAGAAGCGTAATTGGAGTTAGGAGAATGTTCGGATGGAAGGAAAATATCAAATGCTTGAAATTATTATGTGAACGAAGGTTGCATGGCTATTCAGGTTTCTTAACTATCATTTAGAAATGCAGTAGAGCTCTGTTTGAATTTTATTTATCGAATTTCTGAGATAATATTACTAGTGAAATTTTACAGTTACGAGTTATCGCTAACGATAAATTCCATGAAATAAAACGAACCAATCTGATAATAAAACAGATGAAATTTAATAAACAAATTTTAGTTACCATTGAAATTAACCCAGAGGTAGTCCTTTCCGATCGTTCAGAAATACTCGTAACCGATATTTATTAATATTTTTAATTATATTTTATCGGAAACACGTCACTCTTTCAAATCGTATAATACAAATTTCGCTATCGATCCAGTAATCTTAATTCCAAAACGATATCACCAAGATCTTAGAAGACAAAAAATGTATAACAGAGATCACAATCACAAAGAAACGCGGCAAGTTCCTTCCTGTCCGTTGGTTTCATAGGCTGCTCTAATTAGGAAGCACGCGCGTTCCCCTTTCGCCTTTTCGGCGGAAATATCGCGTGCACCTACGCGATATTTTTGTCCCCGGGAAGAGGCAAGGATCGTCCGAAGCGAGACCGTGGCACGACTTTCTGGAACCCGTCTCAATGAGCCTACCTATTTATAGGTGGACGTCAACAGCGTGAACGGCGATCCGACCACGTCCAGCTGAATGAACGGTTACTAGAGCTACGGTAGCTGAAATTTCACGTGATCGATCATCACGCTTTCCTGTTCCCAGAACAGGAAAGCATTCAGGTAGAAGAAGGCCACCGGTTTGGGTTTAGAATACATTAGGGTGCTGATGCACTTTCCTCGTTTTTTCACGGCATTCAACGACTGACAGACAGCCTTTCGTGTTCATAGCCATTGAATCTTGGTCCTTAGAATAGAACTTCAACGTGTTATTTTCTCATCATAATGGTATATTAAGGCAACTATACGTTAACTTTAGAACATAATGTTGTTCACAGCTTTGCGACTGACTAAAAGCTATTTATTGCAAATAACGAGTTCGATTATCGATTAGTTAATTAATTTGACGAAGATATTAGATAATCCATTATCGAAACGAATAGAGGAAGTAAAAAGCTTTTTTTGTAATAAAGGTGATATAGATAATAATATATTATTACTATAATTATATATCGTATGAAAAGCGTAGAAATCTTTCTACTAAAATGAAACATCAGGTACGGTATTATCAATTTTTTTTTTTTTTATGTACTTATGCACGGGATGCGCGCAATATAACGAAATATATAAAATATCGAAAAAATTACTCGATAAAAAAAATTTTCCACCGCGCTTCTATTTTTTCACTTGTATTATCAAAAATATGAATTTGCGTAAAAACACGCTGTCTAACAGTCGTATTTCTGAATGATAAGAAAGGTAAAAGATACGGATGATTCTACATTAATTTACATTCAGTATCTGTATATTTACCGATAAGTACTTCAAGGATTGGTATCGCAGGCAGCGTACATAGCGGTTTAAATTGCCTCAACATTTCACTATTCGAACAGCGTATGCAGCCATTCAGATCAAATTTATCAGTAAACTCTCATTTACATAGGATTGCTAATGTTAGCCAGACGGAAACGCGCAATGCACAGTTGCTAATCGCAGCTTAGTTGCTAACCGTAGCGACTAAGTACGAAATAATTGAGGAACTGTAGAGCAACAAAAGTGTAATTTTATTAGTGAAAAAAAAAAGACTCGGCACAGCCTGACCAATGATTACGGATATCCAAAAGCGGAAACTCGTTATTGAAAATTACTTATACAAGGCTGACGTAAGAAAATGGTTTCAGTTCAATAAACCTTCCTCGACTGGCGATCAGATTGTACATTGTATCGCATATCCTCTGAATAATGGAACGGAATATAAGAGTGGCAATATCGATGTATCCTGGCATTGTGAAGCAATTTCTGGCTTTTAGAGAAAATCAAAGTGAAATTTATTCGTACACGGTTTTTGTCGAACAAGGGATCCGTAATTCCGACGATGAAAATTTGGAATAAAAGTAGAAAAAAGAGAAATAAAGATACAAGGTAATAAAAGTAAAAAGATAAAAGCAAAAATGTACAAACGTAATACGTAGAGACATAAAAAATATTGAAAGCGAAATATCTGTTGCGCGATATTTAATAGACGAAATACATTTTTATGTAGATTACGTTTCTTTGATCGTGCTAATGTAAATACGAAATTGCATAAATATCCGCAGTTTATTAATCAGTACAGCTACTGAACGTGATAGGCTCGTATATCAATGAACTGCAAACGCCTAGTTCTTGGTTGCCCCAAGAGGCGACCCCCTTTGATAATCGTGGTAACGGCGCGGCGCTAATCTGCTTATCTCGCTGCGTCTGGTGCAGAGACCAGCGTCGCGTCGCCAGTTCCTGGTGCCGCTTATGGCACGGATATTCTCCGTGTTTTGTCTCTCGATGCACGCCAAAGACACAACTATCTGATATTACACTTGCACCGCAGCAAGGTTTTGATAATTTATCGATCGAAGTCATATTCTTCCGTCGCGTTCCACCGATTGGCCATCGTATCGAGACGCCAACTCCGATTTCGTATCGATTTCATGCGGTTCCCGCGAAGAAATCGAGGGAATGTGGCCGATTATCGCGAACCAGTCGAACGCTACTCATTACGAGCAACGTTTGTATAGCCTCGGCGATAAACGTAGGAAATCGAGATGGTGCGGTGATCGGAAAGAAATACCAGCACCGATTCTATATGCTTTTTCTCTCATATACAGTTTCATTTCGCGACATCATCGATTACCAATCTTGATTGTACCGTCAGTTTGGAGACGTACACTCCCGTTCACAAGTATGAGCATAATTTAAATCTTATTGAGAAAGTTTCGTATCGTATTTCGTAAGTACGAAATAGATGCAATACTCGCGTGAAATTTACTTGAAATCCCAGCTGATTTTCAGTGGGACGCGTTAAATATTAAAATACGAAAGTAGTTCACGCGTTCGTTAAAACGGTCTTACTCGTTGAAAATCGTCGGATGAACAACTCAAAATCGATCGAGTCGCAAATTACAGAAAAACGACTATCTACTTAGTTTCTCGATTTTTTAATTGCTCGCCGAACGGCTCTCAATAATAACTGTACTTCGTGTAATCTGTGAATGGGTCGGGAAAACTTATCGTTTTCGAAACTGGGTCTCGATCGATGAAATATTGAGAAGCCCTGTACTAGGGTAAAGCAGTGGGAACTTGAGTCCCGCCTAAACCTCTCTGTTTATGTCCGTCTATGCCACTCTGCTCGAATTCTGACGTCACAGACTTCGCGTTTGCTCGGTCAAGCTACAGCCGCCCTTACTAAAGCCACGTTACACACGGCAAATGCATAAACACATCAATAAAATGTAACAGCGTACCATTACGCCGTCCCAAGATACCATTAGCAATCAAGTGACCAAACAATGAACACTCACGAGGCAAGAGATGCCCGGCAATCGAGGCGAAGCCTGAATCGCTCAATCGTCGACGTCTGAAAGGGCCGTTTCATCGAACAATTATAGATCACGCGGTGGAACGCATTAAAATCCCGTCAGCCT
The DNA here is from genome assembly GCF_011952205.1 of Bombus bifarius. Taxonomy (NCBI): domain Eukaryota; kingdom Metazoa; phylum Arthropoda; class Insecta; order Hymenoptera; family Apidae; genus Bombus; species Bombus bifarius. The sequence continues at coordinate 6,294,056 of NW_022884356.1, forward strand.
CGATCGTACCGAGCCTGGTCACGATCGATCGCTGGGCCATTTCATGGAAGAATTATCGGCGGCGATCGAAGCGTTTCGCTTCGACGCGAGGCTTTCTTTTAATCGGGACACCGGATCGAAGGTCCACACACGGTTCTGCTTAAGCATCGCCTAATTGGTCGTGGAACTCGCACACCAGCTACAATCATTCTCCTGGTATAATTACGACAGCGTCCGGATTACACGGTAAACGATCTATAAGGATCGAGCGGCGCGCGCGCGCGTTTTCTTTCCGCTCGCTCCGCACGTGTCGATCGTGTCTTGGTCGGAATTTTGGTCGTGTCCGAGAGTTCATCTTTGTTTTCGCTTGAAGCCCGTTGGTGAACGAATATTTTAAGCAACGTGTGTTCTCGTATGCTGTTTTACTTTTAAATTCGTAATTTCTTGTAGTCTGATAAAATGTATTGAAATTGCTAATTAGCATAGTAGAGAAAAGTAATGAATAGTATGTAAGGAAACAATTAATTTGTATTTTGCTTTTTACGCGATAAAGACTATCGGTAACGTTTAAAATAGAGGTAAAATTAAAGTAATACGAAGTAAGAGTTAACGTACAAGCCTATCTTCATGCAGGAAAAAGTTTTATCGTCCGTCCGATTCCTCGAACATTCATTTTCATAAGATGAGACTCCCACCAATGTTAATAGACTAATAGAACGAGCTCTTAACAATATACTTGAGACAGAGACTGTTGGTTCCGTATACTTGTTCTGATGTATCCACCTCGTTTGCTTTTCCTCCTACGCTAGATTAACGTGCAAAACAGGAAGAGCCACTTGTCATAGATTGGGCGGCCCTTTCGTGGACACGCGTGGCCCTAGTCGATGCTAACAACCGCGCAACCTACATATTGACCAACACCTTCGACGCAAAAAGGACACGTGTACGACTGGGCACGAGGAAGGTTGATGTCGTGTGAACAGCCGTTCAAGACACGAACGACGCGACAGGAAGGAACGTCAGCTCTAATCGAGAGATTTATATCGAACGGAATGAAGCGGTGACCCTTTTGGGAAGTTGGCCGACTTGGGTGGGATTGCCTTCAAATGATTCACCAAGAAAATGTTCATCGTATTGAGGTTTCTGTTGTTTACGAGTGTAGTTATTAAATTGAATTACGTCGAATCGAATTAAACCGAATTGGTGCGTACGAAGCGTTGTTTCGTCAAAGTTTGAGTTTGAATTTGCGTTTGGAAAATGACACGATTGTTAATTATATTAAAGTAAAAGAAATCTGTTGCGAATTAAGCGTATCGAGCGTTAAGAAGATGTATAATAAAAATATCAGCAACACGTTATTCGTTTATCCGTTATTTATTCAAGTTTCGTAATAATTGACGAATAATTTGGAAATAAAAAGATCGGATATACAACTATACCACTGTGTTGTTGAAATTTTATCACAGGAACGCATAAAAAATTTTCTGTCGAAAAAAGCTATACTTAACCGTAGTTCTGAGAAATGATACGTACCTGAAGTTCCATAATAATCGATAAATGCTGGTTCGTGCGATCGTCTCGGAACGTAACATCGATCAATACGTGTTTAGAACATGTAGAGGTACGCATTCCGCGATATACACGCTCGTCTGTTAATGCTAATTAATACCTGTAGCAACGTTAATTGATACCAATGCCCATATAAACGTATCGCGATCACATTCCGCGACTTCGAACGATATACCGTCCTCTTGGACGAGCGAAAACGATGAAAAGAGAAAAGGAAAGAGAAAGGCCTGACGTCTTATTTTGCTTATCATCGGCTTACTCATTTCACACCGACAGCTATATCCCTTGACATCGTCGATTACTTCGGCTAATTAATACCACTGACCATTTCAATTAAAGTCGAGATTAATATACGTATGTAACACGGTCGCATCTTCCTAGTAACAGACGATATATGTATGTTGTCCTTTGCGAGGAATCGAAAGATATATTTAACTCTCCTTTTGTTTATTTTGTCGTATATAATCATAAGATTATCTTAACCTTCGAACGGGCAATATTTCTTAATATAAATGATATATATCGCCATCAAGGTATACATTCTACGAGTATTTAATTTCTTGAGAGTTTGTGTAAAATTATAGAAAGTATAGTGCACGAAGGAATAACCATGGGAAGATGTTACGCAAATGCTTGGAATTTTCTTACGTAATCGTAATATTGAAAAACGGAGATCCATACTGTAAATTGACTTGGAAAAACAAGCAGATAAATTAAGCATTGCGTTGTGATGTTTCGAGGACTCTCCAGTAACGAAACATACTCCGAATTCCAATTCCTATTTATTTCTTTAAATTCAATAACTATATGGATAATATACCTGAAGAATATTTTACGGGAACTTTGCTTGCGACAAATATCGTTAATAATAAGATTGAAATGATAGCGGTTTCGCGTTTCATAAATTACATACAATCTAAAGTTATTACTGGTAGTTAGGTATTCGATAAAAATGCTTCTCTATTAAATACATAATGACTCTATAAAGTGATCTTTCACGCCAAACACCTTCCTGACCTTTCCTCTGGTTAACTCAGATCTTATCACTAATCATACACACGAATTCCGTAATATGTACCACACCTATCTTTGCATCTAATCTTCCACACCTACCTATATCTATTAAACTATCTACCTACGTCCATACTCTGTTATCTATCAAATTTATGTTTTAATTTTCTCAGCAAGTACCTAGAGCCACGAGTAATCAAACTTTAATGATATAGAACTAATTATTATAGCAGGAGGTTTTCAAACTTCCTTATGAAATCGTTTCTTACGATCCTTGTCTAGTTATCTATTACAATTACGCATTGTAAATTATAACAAGTAGACAGGAAACAAGACTTGGAATAATTCTGCTGGCAACTTTTTGTTTTGTTCGATGACAGCAATCAGTTTAACGATGATCGATTCAATTCCATTCACTCGCAATAGCATATTTTTCTATCGTAACAATTCTAATCTAATAATTTTAACCTAATCAACTCTGCTCTAACAATTGTGATTCAATCAATTCTATTCTGGGAATCCTAAACGATTATATCGTAACGATTGTCCTTTCTATGACAATACATAGTCACCGATAATTGATTTAACTTGTTTCTTTCATTCTCAACAATCATTCATTATCCTTCGTTCTTTCGCAGTGTCATCCACTCTAACAACATCTTATTCCATCCAACGACAACCGACTCGGCTTTCTCCATTTTTTCACAACAGCGTCTATTTTCCGTCATTTCTTTCACAACACGATCCAATTTAACAATAATCCTCTTCGACCCTCTTTTTCCCCTTTAGCCGGAACATACATTTGAACAACAGTCCGAGTTCCAATTTCATCCGCAAATGAATTTGGCGATGACAGTAACAATTCTACCTTCGTCGACTACCTTTTGTCCTTTTAGAAACAGCTTCTATCTTCCTTCGTTTCTTTATAACGGTATTTACCATTTTTCTTTATTTCCTTTATAATTTAATCCAATCCAACGATAACTTCGAAGCGGCACCTGTTGTTTCTCTCGAACGACAGCATCCGAATAATAATCCGATTCGACTTTCCCCGTAACTCCGCGACTTTAACGTTCCGTTGTCGACAAAGTCAGCATCCTCGAGATCATTCGGCGGTTGTTTTCGTCCGCTTAATTAACGTGTAACGCGGCACACGCACGCTCCACTGTAACAGGGACACGCGCATTAATGTTTCAGAGGTATGGGCTCTGGTGGGCTCGTACGCACGCGGTACGAGCGCGCGGCAAAAGCGTATCCCCTTGCGCGTTCTGTCTACCGGCTGCTACCTCATGCGTGCGTCCGCATTCCTAGCCTTCAATTACGTTAGGCTTACGTACCGGGGGCTTACGTCGCTTACGCTGCACGCGGCCCGCCACGATCGTCCATCAGAGGCGCGCAAACGCGGCTGGACAAACGCGAACCGAGGCCGCAGCGTTATTATTCAGCCAGAACTAGCCGCTTTGTTGGTACCAACGTTGCTCGACAAGAGTTAACGGGCATGCCGCGATCGCCATCCGGTTTCCTGACCGCGACGGCCTCCTGCCTTCTATGCCAGACGTTCTCGCATGTAAATCGACTTTACCAAGTCTGTTCTTCGTCTAGAGCTTGCCAAACTTCAGCCCGAGACCCACTTTCATTGATGGTTATTTCCAAGGTTATGCGGAAATCGATTGATAATTAAGCATTCGAAATTGATTCGATGAAAAATGCGCGAGCTCGGAGAAATTGGACAAAAGGAAAGACAATGGGAAAATAACGTCGTCTTGTAATTATCTTTTTCGCAGTATGACGGATGTATTTGAGTTGAGTATTGTAAACCGGAGGAATATTGGCAGGAAGATGTAACGTTGTGAGAAATATTAAAACAAGGCGTCATCCGCCTTATAGAGAATAGGAAATCCCGATGACACGTAAATTCGCGTCTTCTGCATTGGATGTATTAAACGGTAAAAAAAAGAGACTGAAATTCCAGTGAAATTAAGGAAGAAAATAATATGTCATTATATTCAAAAGCAATTGTTCGCATTTCTTAAACGATTAACGTTTTTTCAATTGCGTTACGTTCGAAGCGAAAGTGCTTCGCTATAAATAGGTAAAGATATCCTATGAATATACTGCTTTAAATTTAAGATGAGAAATTCTATATGCATGAATATTGCCATCAGAAATAAAATCGAATTTTTCGTATTAAATTTAAACGTTATACGGAGCGTTAAATTTAATACACAACTGAGAACAGGTACAAGAAATTGCTGATGAGTCAGAATAAAAAATTTCACCGGGATTTCTGTAGTCGTGAGACAGCTTTACTTACCTCGCGCCAAACAGAATAAAGAAATCGAGGCAAATGATAGCTCAGTACCGCGCCTAAAGGCGTTCACGCAAGAAAAACGGTACCTGGAAATACCTGGAAAAGTTGGCGGTAATGACGGAAGCAATAGCAAGATCAGGCTACCTTTGCAATTGTAACTTTCAAGACCGATTTCCATTCGCGTGAACGCCTCTAATCTCACGGTCGGATCAATTCGTTCGAATGCCGATACTGATATTACTGTTAATCATCGTCACGCGAAAATTATAGCCCCGTCAGACCAACGAAAACAAGCTATAAAACAGCCACGTTCTAGAACTTTCGAATAGGGTGCCATTTTCTAAACTAAACTCTCTAGCACACTAATCGCTATAATTTCATGGAAATCCTCCCTTCTCAGATTAGAGGTCATTTGGATGTCAATACCGGAATTACCATAAATCTTCATCAGTAGATTAGTTCAAAGTAACAAGAAAAAGGACACGTGATATGTTTAAGGTTTTAGAAATTTTAAGTAATGATCAAATTTTGTAAATTCGAATTTTTTAATTAAGCTGGTAAATGATTATCTTCGACGCATTAATTTTCCTTTCTCGGTTGAATTCATTGAAATTGTCGAAATTATTGAGAAGCTTCGTCATATGACTATTATAGATCATTTAAACTGCATATTAGGAGAAAATTAACATCTCCATATTTAAAACACCTTGCACATCTGAAAACTTTTAAACAATGTGAAATTTTCCAAACTCTCTAACGAAATAATTATCGTTATTAGACAAATTCTGCCCCTTCGACTCGATTACCTCGAACACTGGTTTAAGAAGTCACCAAATATCTCTCGGGCCAAAAAACTGTCAAATACCGTGAAATATCTTAAACTCTTTAACAAGTTAATTATCACGATAACATAGATCCTGTACCCAATCTATTTCTTTAAAATACAGATAGCCCTTGAAAATTATTTACGTACATCATCCCGTTCGATCATTTGGCAGACTCAAGAACGAAGAAAAAAGGAGGGAGAGAAACGATTTCGAATTGCAGGAAACGACACGAATTTTTTACAGACGCAGACGCTAATTGTCCGACCAACCAGTTACAATTACACTGTTTATGGATCGTAAAAACGCGGTCCGTTGCTCGATTCCAATATAACAACTCTTAATCGTTGATTTCCGTTTTCACCTTCACCTAATAATGACATCTTGTCACTACACCTTCCCAGGAAGATCGTTAAACGATCCTTCTTCTTCTCCTGAAATACGGGCACAGCCGAGACAACGTTTGTTCGCAAATCGAACGTAGAACGCGTTTTAGAAACAGTTCGAATCTGTTCGAGCGGCGGAACATTCGCATTATAATTACGTCGACGTTTCGTCTCGCGAAGCTTAGACATCCGGCGACCAGTCTGTATACAAACGAGCGCAAGTATCCCAGGAAACTTTAATAATTACATTAGGCACGAAAGAAGGCACGGCTGAACAAATGTCGATCCGCTACAACCAGCGTTTCAGCCGTCGATTAGAAATAAGAAGAGATTATTTTCTTAGTTAACGTATTATAATATCGAATGATTTCATAAGTTGTTAAAATAATGGAAGTTTTCAGCGTAGAAGCTTTATAAAATTGTATAAACCTCGAACATTAGACTTTTATTCTAAAATTGTTTTTATAAATGGAATATTACAAACGATTACGTCCTTTTTCTAATAATTTCGAGCAAGCTAATTTCAGTAAAATTACGTAATTACAAAGTAACATACTTTAATGACATATGTGTAGTATAATACACACATTTATATTCATCAACTTTCGCTACATTTTAAGTATATTTTCTTGAACAAAAGTTTATCGATATCATATAAACAGTATAAAAATCTTGCATTTTCTAAATGTCCGATGATGAACGCCTTGGTAAAAGGGCATGAAAGAATCCCGATGAATCGAGCAAGAGGAAACCATCGATATAAGTGGAATCGTAATCAGCAGTCGACCGGATGTTTTGGAAAAATACGGAAAACACGAGATTCGTCTCTCCACCCTTTTCCGCTCTCAGCTAGGACAGACATCAAGGCCAGACGAGATGCCGAGCACGCAATAAAAGGTGGCCGAAAAATTGCTGACAGTGAACAAACGAAGGTCATTTGTTACCACCGACTTGACCCCTCTAAGTAGCGATGAAAATCAATCATTCTCGAATTGCTCGACGTGATAGAATTCGAATGATCTAAAGTTTCTTCGACGTTGCAACGTTCATAATCGTAAATTATTGCACGTAAATTTAGAGAAGAAGTTAGCGCAAATATAAAATAGTTAAGCGACGAAACATCTCTTTTATTTCGTCATTGAGGGGAATTTACATTTTTGTTTGATAGATCGTACGAATAAAATATAAGTACAATTATTTTTATATTTTGATAGATTAGAACGACTACAGTGAAAAATTTGGCTATTAAGCGATGTAGTTTCTTTAGACAGGATGCTTAAAAAAAAAAATATTCAAGAACTTATAGTATTCAACGAGAGGAGCAAATAAATGTCTAATTAACATAGCTCCTAAAAGTAATCCTTTCTATGTAAAATCAACTTTTATTGCTTATTAGCATTCGATCTCGCGAGTGTATCTCTTCGCAACGCATTGAATACACGTAAACGTATAATATATGTTAATCAGGAACCTAAGATGATATTAATCCGTTTATATTTTTTTTTTTTTCATCTTCGTTCAAATTTAATGCCCAATATTGTAATAAGTAACACGTCCAATAAACAAGAGCATCTCGCATAATTCAACAAACCAAACTAGTTATCAGCACATCGTAAATTTCCTATAACAGTGTCATGAAACCTACCTAAACGATAGAAGGTGAGTAAATGAACGACTCCCTAATCATCGTGAAGCGTTTGGAAACACGATCGTTCACGACGCGACGAGACGATGACAACGAGCATGATACGAGTCGAGGCTAATCTTTGTAGAGAGGCCACAGGGAAAAAGAGACACGAGCGACGCGAAGTGGCTTCGGCGTGCTGCGAGCATCAACGAAGAAGAAGAAGAAGAAGAAAAAGAGGAAGAAGAAGAATAAGATGAAGACGATGGAAAAGAAAAAAGGGAAGGGAGAAGGGAAAAAAGACAGAAACGAAGGAAAGAGGAGCAGCAGGCCAAACGTGAACGGGGAGAACGGACGTGCAAGAAGGCAGGAAATTGGCGAGGCTAGAAACAATTAGTGCGGTTATTTACGATGCTCTCCTCGCCTTTCAATTATGCATTTCCGGGCGCAGAAATGAACTCGCAACGCGCCGTGATATACATTGGCAACCACAGATATTAGGACACCTCTTGGTTACATTTCAACACTTGTACTGCCCTTTTTAATTAAATTTTCCTATCTGTGCATTTCATTTTATATTTATTTTCCAACATATGTTGAGATATTTGCAAATCATAGGGAAAACAGGATACGCAGAACACACTGCGTATTTTTCAATTTTAATGCCACTTTTATACCTAATAAGAAATATTTTCTAATATGGAATATTTATATAAAAATGAAAAAAGGAAATTGTTAGATCAGCTAAAGGTATAATCCTTAAGACGAACAATATTTTAGTATTCTCGATAGATAAGTGCCATTCAGTGTTTTGATATTACGATGAACAGTGTTTTTTTTGAATCGTAAAGCGATTGAGAAATTGCTACAATACATAATACAATACACGTTTAGTTTAAAACTCAAACGCGTGTTTTCCCTTCTGAGCCATATTAAAATCTTATACATAACGTGATATTAAGATAATAAAAAAAGTACTCATCACAATTTTTTCTGTCGCGTTCGCACATTATAAAACTCTGTAATACAAATGTATAATAAGTATGTATCGTAATAAGTATATAGGCACGGATATTGCAAATTCAGAGTCGTTGTTTGTCTTTTTGTTCTTATATGGAGCCTTTTGAGTGTCGTTTCTGATAGAGGAAGGAAAGAAAGAAAAACGAGGGAAATCGTCGACGAAGTCTATCCACGCTATTGTCTTCGATAATCGATTAATCGGTTGCTCTTTGCACCCTTACTCCACCCTAAGCCCGCTAATCCTTTAAGAAGATTGACCTCGTTGAATTATTCAGCTGCGCTGGCGTTTTCAATGAACCGTACTTCGGTGATATAATACATTCGGTGAAGTTTCCCTTCGTTAAATAAGTTGAAATCTCTTTCTCGTGGCTTCTTTGGTTAACTTTCGTTTTGTAAGGAATAACAGCGATGTATGTTAAGCTTCTTAAGTCTTATCTATACACAATACGTTTGCGAATCTTTTTTATTCGTAACGATATTTTTAACAGATTGTAACGATTAGATAAAATAAAATATAAATAAATTGTTAGATATTAGAATGTACGTTGTAATTACATTTTTTGTAATAATTTGTAATAATCACAATTCTCAACATTATTACCGATTTACACCAAGAAATTGCAACAATTGCGTGTTCTACTATAACGAGTGCTCTTCACTCTTATTTTATTTTAAATAAAAAAAGAAATAATTTGAACAAAGCTGAATATACGTTTGATATGAATCTAATAACTCGAAGCCTTTGATTCTCTATACTCACCAAAGATCGCAGTAATTCAACGAAGAAATTAATTGATCGCTTAACAAACACAGCTATATATTTGATTCTGTCTGTTGATTAGACACATATTTTATTTATTAATAGCTACATAATCTGAAAATAACAATAATCAAATACAAATTCATTTGATCTAATCTACATCCAAAGAAACTGAATGAAAAGTTGAAGAAAATATATTCGTACGCGGAATAAGGACATTTCTGAGCTTAGAAAGGAATAATTATTAGCCAATAAATGTGCAGAAACGATTAGGCTATCGCCTAACAACGTTCGTTTATTCTTTTTCTCTAAAGGATTCGAAACAATTTAAACTTGTGTCCATCGGCGACAGGGTAGAAAAAACTAACATTCCCACGAGCTTGCCCGCGGAAAAGAAGAGGGACAAAAAAAAAAGAAGGAAAAACGCGTGAGTCGCGATTGCGATTTGTGGAAAGTCAAAGCATCCGGAAGCATCCCCCTTGCGTACGTTCCTGAATGGTTAGGGGCGCTTTCTTCTCGTCGTTGGCAGGAGGACCTTGACTGATTTCACGAGTAGGCGCGCATCTGCACGTACCACGAAACCTTTCGAGGGGAGAATTTACGAGAGGGAAAAAAGGACAGGTATGCCACAAGAGGGAAGGAAAGGAAAGAGAGGGGAGAAAGTGATTGAGCGAGTGCTGTTGCCATGCAATTTGAGTACCTGCTACGAACGTGTACGCAGGTGACTTCACGAAGTCACTCGTCTTCTTCCTCTTTCTCTTTCTCTTCGTTTCACCCTTTCCTTCTTTTTCTCTCAGCTCGCGCTGTATATTTTTTTCTCTCTTTTCCTCTGTCGTTCCCTTTTTCCTTAGAAACCCCTTCATTGCTTCGTACAAAGCTATAGTTACACATTGGTCACCGGCAGAAGTTCGAGTACCGGGCACGCTTTCCGATCGAAACAGTGGAAAATATTCGTCGACTCGCGTTTCGTTCAAGAACCATTCTTCCTCTGAAATGTTCCAGCTGATGTACAGCAATTTTCGTTGAAATTATGACGGAACGAACTGATTTTCCGTAACGATTTTGCGAACGATTTCGATTTTCAATGTTACTGTTTACTTTGTTACGAGTCGGCTCGTTATAGCTACCGTTAATGCTATCAGTTGTAATTTCATAAAATTCTATTTAGTAATTTGTTACATCAGATCCTTCGAAAAATTCGAAAAAGATAATCAATCTCAAGTTCTATCGTGGATTTGGCTTATGATCTTTCGATATCTCCGTTGAATTGGGAAAAGTGTCTGCTAATCGAAGAGAAACATCTGATAAATGAATAAAATTGTTGCCGAACAGCTACCAAGCCTCGGTAAACTATCCCGATCAGACATATACCATCAACTGAGAAGCACACAATGCATGGACAAGGATTTTGTCGAAAGCTAAGTAAAATAAAAAAGAAAACCGCGGAATAAAAAAAAAGAAAGAAGAAATAGAACAGAAGAAGAAACGCGGCGAGGGAGACGACGGGATTCCTCGAAAGCTACGATTTCTATTTGAACGAGAGATTGCTTCGAGACGGTCGTCCCCGTGAGTCACGCGGCTCGTCCTCCACGAGATCCCCGAATCGTCGTCGGGGCCGCTCTTTCAGGATCCCCCTTTCTCTCTCGTGGTCCTGCTCCTGCGGCGCGGTTGCGTGGTGCCATTTTTATAAGGCTCATAAAGTCCGCGAACGGCCGTCGAAACATAGTTTCGTGGCGTCCACTCGAGCGGTGCCCCGCGGGTAGACGCTATTAGCTTCGGGTACCCACCGGTATAAAATTGACTTTTTATCGCGGCGAGCACGAGAGCAAGAGGAGAACGGGAGAGAAAAAGACGGGGGAGAGAGGAAGAAAAAGAAGAGGGGCGTAGAGAAGAGGAAAGAGAAAGAATTAAAGAGAGAGGGTGAAGAAGAGGGAACACCGCTTGGAAATTAGTCAGCGACGTTTTCGAAGATTCCTAAGACGTCCCGTTCGCTTGTGCTTTTTCTTCTACTTTTAACAAACATCGAAAATATCATTCTACCCGTGGATGCACCGATACGATACCAATGCCTTTCACTCTCTTTCTGTATGCGTGACTAAGTTTCTCTTTTTGCTTCCTCTACTCGTTTCTCCCTTCACGTTCCACTCTCCTGTGCTTTTCCACCTCTTTATTTCCGCTTTCTTCGTGGTTGTTCTTTAGACGTTTTTACGAAATCCCGTCGCGGATCCACGGGACTTCTTGTCCCGTGCACGTTGTCAACTATCGCGTTGAAGAGAGATCAAGGACTCTATCAAGCGAGAATCGCTTCCTCCGTGGACGCGTAATTCCTCGCTGAAGAATTCGATCGTTCCTGTCTGTGTATCGCGGATGCTAACGATCCCGCGAACGATTGTTGGACTTTATCATCGGTCGTCATCTTCCCGATATGGTGCGTACCAATGCTACACTTCCATCCATCGATTATGGGATCATCTTTTTTTTCACGCAGCGTATATCGTTTACTACGTCCCACGAAGTTTATTTAGAGATTATTTTATGCAAAAGATACGATAGTTTGGTGTAATCGCGTTTTGTTCCTTCAATTTCCTATTCCTATGGAGATGTTTCTGAACAGATTACGATATTGGTAATGCAATCATTAAGTGGAATACAAAATGTTTTGTGGGAAAATGTGTATTTTTATTTTTAAAATAATATTGAAATTGGTATCTGAATATTCGAGTCGCTACTACATTTCATATTTTTGGTACAGTATAACCTTTAAAAAATCTTCTATACTCTCTTTATAAACGAATGATGCGATCCTGATGTACAATTGGTATAGAAGATATTTTTAATGTTTTTTATAATATTTGTACTATTATAATATTTAGTAACAATCCTGATCGAGTAATTTTTTGAGTTTCTATAATTTACTTGTTTGCAAAAAGAATTTCAATTGGAATTAAGAAACGAACATTTTTAGTAAAATAACCTTTTATGAAGAAGATAGTCGCGTTTATTTTATGTATTTACACGCATTAATCATATACTCTATCCTGTACGCTTGTTACGCGAATGTCACGCAAGATGCTCTTAAAGTATTTTATAAAGTATTCCGTTTTTTCTGCCAAATTATCCGGAGGGCACGTCTAAAAGAGAGTAAAATATACAAGATTTTCTGCTTTACGTCGTGAAATTGCTCTTATGCGCTTCTCGACCAAGTACTCCAGCCTTAAGTTTACCTGACAGTGCTCTCTAGAGTTTAGGGTCTCAAAACGTATATTTTAGAGAACTTCTAGTGGTAGAACACTAAACTTGCGACAGTAAGTATAAAATATATACTGCTCGAAAAACATCGTCTTAAATTTACGTTTCATCTCGTTCGTTCGACGAAACTGTTATACGTAGTCGTCGAATATGATAAAATAGAACGAATCGAACGGATTCACAGCCAATTACAAGGTAATCTCGAAACATAAAAATAATATCGGAGCAATAAAATAAGAGCTCGCGCCGCGGTGACGAATGATAAAACGGCCATTTGTATTCGTCACCCGTTAATACGTTTCGAGAAATCGTTCCATAAACATATTTTTTTCTCCTCGAATAATTGGTTCCCGGCTTATTTTCAGGCGAATTTACGACTTTGTACTGAGAAATGCGAATCGACGGCTATGTAACTCTGGAATTTCGAGAATAAAAAAGGACAACCGCTCGTAAAAAGAGTCATTCGAAATTCATCTTCAAATCGCTCCTTTCGTTCCTTGTTAATTTGTATACTCACAAGACAAACATTTAGAATTCTTACTTATATTTCCTATAAAAATGGAGATAGTATCTTTTCCGCTTTAGAAGATTATAGCGAGAAGAGACAATGAAATAGGAGTTATCTTGAGATAAAAATGTTGAGAGACCTAAAAATTGTCTCAGAGTAACGTAAAGAGGACATTTATGAACACCATCCAAAGAAAATTTCAATTTCCGATTGTCTGAAATAGAAAAGGTTGCGATATTCCACAATTGTATATAACGTTACGATGATTACATTACATATGATTTACAATTTCGCATGAATGGAAAGAGACCACGCACAAAAGAATTCTTCGACAGACTGCAATTACCTCCCAATTTTTCCACTTGAAAATGAGTAAGCGGTAACACGGTTTAATTCGCATTATCCTAGGTAGATATGCTATTATCAGGCACCCAGTAATATTCTCGCGTATACTATACGCTCTCACAAATTATGGTATTGCCTTGGGAATTATCCTCAAAGAATATGGCGCTTAATCATTATCTAGAGCAGAATAAATCACCCGTTTTATAATAAAACTTTATTACCTAATGAAAAAAACTCCATGCATAATAATCAAGGATTGCATAACATACTTGAAACAAGCTACACGTCTGTCAACACGAACCACGTATTTTTCGATATTGAAAGATTATGGGGTAGGCCTTACTAACAATTTTATAAGGCACAGCCATATCGATGGAGTATTACGTCAATTCGTGCAAGTTACGCTTACGTTTCGATACGATATTTGCATTGCAAATATATTTAATTATAGACCAATATAACATTTAAGCTATAACATTTAACTATAGAGTAAAGTACGTATTTAGGGCATAAAACATTCGTTAATATCCTTCCTAACGATAGAAAATTTCATAATACGTATCTAAAACTATTTCAGTGGCACGATTCAATTCCTTTTTGTCAAGTATCTCCTTTACGTGTTAAGATTAGCAACTTAAAAACTGTTTTCTCAAGAGGAATATACTTACGTCGATTATAATATCGACAACGTTATCAAGTCGATTATTATTCACAGATCATCGAACTACGAGCTACTTCAGATTAACGAGAAATTTGGTCAAAAGAATTTTACGATTAGTTATTAGGACGATAGAATTTTGAAATTATTTTCAATGCTGTGAAACATAACTTTAAACGCCAGAAAACTAAAATAAGACGCTGCAATATTAAACTATGACAAATAAGAATATGCACAAAGAAGAATACAGCCTGATATTATAACGATAACAGCAACTATAATTTGGAATATTACGTGAAAACGTTAGCCCTTAGGCCCTGTCGATACACGGAAGCGCGTATTACACGCTCGTAGTTGGCCGAAAAGTCGGCTGTTGCTCCGACGAGCAACACGAGCAACGCGTGAGCCATCAACTTATCAAGACACTGTATCGAGCGACTGATGGATATACGCGGCTGATGCGTACGCACGGTTATTACCGCAGATTTGTGGGCCTGTGTGCACCTCGTAAATTCGCGGGAGCTTCCATGGAAAAGATGTGACGCGGCGAGGGGTTGGCTGGTGACAGGTTCGCGCGAACGGGATTTCGATTAATACAACGTGGATCCTCCAATGAATCACGAGCGCCGGTAATTCACTCTTACGAGCTTCTATGCGCCAGTTAGCTTAAGCCTCAAATCCACCGCCCCCGCATTATTGCCAGCTTTATTAAATTGAAATGTTTCTTCCGTTCTTGGAATCGGTGGAAACGTAACGTCACGCAACGGTTATAGGATTTAGATGATACGAACGAGAGGAAAGTACGAGCAACGGAGAAGTTGATGTTATGGTACGTTGAGACGATTTGCGACGTTAATTTAACGCCAAAAGCGCACGGCACGTTTGATTAAACGTTGCGTCCTATCTTCTCACTTATTCGTTTGGATTCTCTTTATTAGTTTGTGTAGATGGAAATGGTTATTATTGCAATCATAGATTTCGATAAGAATTTTAGAATCTTTGAGAGAATCAGGTTTTTAGCAGAGAGGTAATATATCGTGAATTTGATTGAATATTTTAGCCGCGTGAGAAATTATTATTTAGAATTTGAAATGTCTTTAGTCGAGTAGAAGTTCTAGAAAGAGAAGTCTGATTAATTACGATGTAATAATTAAATTATATATGTAATAGTAAAATATCCAATATTGCAAATTCTTGCTATTTTATATGTATGAAATACTATTTCTTAAAATCCTAGAATTTTATTTGGTAAAATACACATAGTTTTGACCAAACACCCTGTATACGTGACAGTGCTTCCTTTATTTTCCGTCGTTGTCCGGATGTTCTCGTTGCTGTCCTGCGGTTACATGGTGTTCACGGGATTTACAATGTTGGGAATAATTGATTGGTTTTAAGTGACTTCTTAGTTCAAAGAGCACGGCATATTTTGAGTTTTAAAAAATGCGAAGCATTTAAGGCTTACACGTGTCAGTATGATACGTATTCCAAGAGAGTGTACGAATTGTATTAACTATCGAGGATCAATTTTGAATTTACAATCATATAATTAGCTGCTATTTGAAGTTTATATAAAATAAGCTTATATGTTCGAGATACGTTAAAATCATGTGATAAATGGCGCAATCGTACAGTAGATACGTAAATAAGGAAAATTCTAGCTATAATATTCCAGGGTTGGAAGAACAGACATCTTAAAAATCAAATAAGTACGAGTAAGTATTTTAAATAATTATTATAATTTACAGAAATTTTATTATTTTACCATGCCAATCTTATTTGTGAAATAAAATATTGATATAACGTAAGGTAACGTGTAGATATATTTTTTAATGAAATACATTTTTTCTCAAATCAAAAATGAGTTCTAGGTAAACTCGATTCCTTGCTTGTCATATGTAATCATCCTAATAGCCGTAAGCTCGAAACATATATCCTTATTCACAACCATGAATCACTGAATAACCAGAAAACCGGAAAAGGCGAGTGTGTACATGTGTGTGACCAGGAGAAATACGATCAAGTCCAGTTGCTCGAACTGTCTTCCGTAGAACTTCATTTCACGAAACAGTTCGTGCTTATTGCTTGCATAGATCTAATTATTACGGTGGTTTGCCTTCGCTCGAAGAAACTCGATTCCTTAATTACAACCCCTTCTAACCACTGAAACTCTAATTAAACGAATAAAAAGCTTACTCATTTGACTTAAAGAACGCGTCCTAAAATTTGTTAAACATAAATTAAACTGTACTATAAAGTTACATTTAAACATAAATTTAATATAAGTTTATAATAAGAAACTTGTGATACGAAGAACTGCTGTTATTGGAAAACTATTTAAATGGAAGAAAGTAGAAACACGAATACACCGTATTAGTACTACTATATAAGTATCCAACTATATTTCTATGTTGTAAACGAAATTGCAATCATTTTTATGGTTTGATAATCGCCATTATGAACTGAATTAATTCGACTTTAGACCTTTGAACATTGTAAGCAGGGAAAGAATCAACTGATTGGATTTGCTGAATCAGTTCAACCAAGACTTGACTCCGGACCTTTCTTCAACGATCGACTGTTTTAACCAATTGAGCTATCCAGGCCATCGATAATTTCTTTCAACCTTAGTCTAATGTTGAAAAATACTATTTTTAATATACACACTTCGCCAGAGCCAAGCAGCACCGAAAAAATATTCGGCGTTAATAATTGAATCGTAGGAATGAAAAATCATTATTTAAAATTATAGAAACGGATAGAATCGACCGATTAGATTTACCGAAGCAGGACACGAGCAGAGATCTTTTATGGTCCAATGATCGATCTAACCAATTGAGCTATCCAGGCCAGCAATGAATTCTTCCTCGCTAATTGCCAGTCTAACGATCGAACCAACCATGTCCTATATCTGTAAATTATTTAAACACCCAGCTGAAGGACTATTAACCCCTTGCGGTTCTTTGCCATGCTCTTCTGAATGAATCGCTGATCTTCCACTATCAATATATGTAGGAAACATTTGTTCCACTAAGATTTCATTTAATCGGCAAAATATACCTATTATTCTTTGTTTCATTTTCTCTCGTAAATCGGGAATATTGCAAGAAATGTCAGACTAGCGAACGCTAGCAAACAACTCGATATTCTAATATAATTTAAAAAATTTCTTCTTTTTCGTCCCTATCGAGCAATTAACAAATTCCTGTTGATACGCTAACACGGATATCGCTATTTACGAATCCATGAAAATCCGAGTACATTAAAAGTGACTCATCGAGAACGAATCAATTGGGATAAAACATCGAATGCGACTTGGACCGTAAAAGGGTTAACAACGTTCACTTTGTATCTCGTCTAATCTCACGAAGGAATCACGTGGCTCGTTTCAGTGCAAGAAAACATATGAAAGCTCGTAGAAAAGCACGATGCAATTAGAGGGCTGAAGAGCAGTTTCTGAGAAATAAAACGAAGAATTCACAACTAGCGAAACACATATGCTTGTCATTCTTTGTTTAGAGTCTAAAGCGACGTGAACTGCAAGAAATAATCTGAACAAGCATGTCTCGCGTAAGATGTATAAGATGCACTTTCACGTGCTCGTAAGTTCTCCCCTAATCCGGGCTGCTGATCCTCTCCATCGATAACCAACTGTCCCGTGTCTTAGCGGAAACTATTTTAGCAAAAAGGACGAATATAAGCGTGAAGTCGTGTCGAGTTCGATAATTAAAGAGACTAATTCGTTGTCTTCGCTTGTCACCGCCATGTTTCCTGCCACTTGTCTCCGTGTTTTACGACGTCCCTCTGCTCATGGTTGAACCCGTTTACGAGCGTCTCTGTGAAAATGGTCGCAACATGACGTTGCGTTCGTTAATTCGAGATAAAGCTACGGTCGAAGAGGAGAGTATAATTCGAAGAAGAGGAGAAATGAACATTTTGTTGAATTGCGTGAAACAGAGACACGCGATGGATGAAAATCATAGAGAGAAAAATGATGTCGTACGTTTCTTGAATTTTAAAACTTAATGCATCTAATAGCAGAGAACTGTTCTTTCATTTGGCTTTATAATTAAATATGCAACATGTTTTGGAACGAACATTGGATTTTTGTTGGGTAACAATTGCAATCATTTTCAAAGTTTTAGTTCTCCTGGTGTAAGCACTTCGTATTTATTTTAGAGAGAAAATAGCTGATTTATAACGATATATATTGATGAAAGGCGATAGAACAGTAATAGAAATGCTGCAATAGACAAAATTTATGAAGTCAAACAATGTTAAAATAATCATCGATATACTTAAATCAAACGAGTCACCGTAAATACTTCTAACGAATATGAATGTCCGTCTACTGATGGAGGCAGACAACAATAGCACCGCAAAACGATCAAAACGAGCGACACAAAGTGAATAACATAAAACGAATGACGTCTTACTGTCTTCGCAACAGAGCCGCAGTCTCGTTGTTCTACCGAACCTTCCACTGATCTTCCTGTTGAACTTTCCTTAACTTCAGATAGTAATTCAACTTATTAAATACAATCATGTAGAAACATAAACTGTTTGACAAATGTCTCTCATTGAAGACTATAAAGAACTGTGTATAAGTGCACCGTAAAGTTCATCATATTTAATAACACGTATTTGGGATAAGAAGGAAACATACGATACGTGTCCAATTTAATAATTAAAATTTCTGTTCATCTAATATTTTCTATTAATTGAAACAGTAAACGTAAAAACTTATTGTACATCGCATTCCATGCGATTTTCTGAATCTGAATCTCGAGTCTTTCCATTTCCATAGAAATAACAAGATGCAATAAAAATGAATGAAACTTAACCATTTCCTTATTTACATGTAGACGACTATTTGTGAAATTGATCGCGAATATGTTAATTCAAATATATCGAAGAAATAAGTGTCGTGTGGCAAAACTCGTAACAAAAAAAAAACCGTTAGAAACACGTATAGGGAACGCGTTTAAATCATGCAGAAATTTTAATAGACCGATCAGAAAACGGAGTTGCAAGCGTCGTGGTTCCGGTCGCGAACCGCCTGGAAATCGTGACAAACGTCGTGGCCACGAGGCGCGCCGTAAAAATAATGGAGATCGAGCGTCGCTGGAAGTAGTTTATTATGAAAACCGCACGATGTGCCGAAGGAGTTAAGGGCTTGGCCTAAACTTACGGCTCGGCTCGGTACACTTGCGCCGAGGTCTTTGCACCGTGAAGTTTGCTTTATAAATATCGCCGGTGCACCGGAGTGTCCAGAGAAACGAACCGTGTCTTGGATGAAATGAACGGTCTAAGACTCTCTTTGCTTCAATTGCAACGAATCCGTACGCGTTTTCGATGCGAGATGCAATTATTTCCTCTGTTCCCCATCGTTTCCCTCGTTACTTTTCATGGTGATATTAGCAGCTTAATGATGGTAAAAAATAGGACCGTTGTGTGATTGACGGAAACTTTGAATCGTTAAAATTGTTCATACAGTGGCTTACGAAAGTATTCGGATACTTAGCATAGAAATTTTTTTAGAATAGATATATTATGTATCGTATACGAAACTCTTTGAAATTTCCTTATCGTTGTAACGAGATTTCCAGTTTCAATGTAATAAAACTGAAGCGGTGATTGCACAATTGCATGAATAAAAATTGTTCGTGAAAAGAAAAAGGGTGGATTCAGATACGGGAATATAAGATACATGTAGCTATCGTATTTGTTGCAAAAAGAGAAGAATAAGGAGTATCATGAAAAAGTAAATTAGGATAGAGGATTAGAAGATATGAAATAATAAATATGTCGTCTAATTAGAAAAATATAATAATAACGGAGCGGATATCAATAAATAAAAAAACCAATACAATTGATAATTCTTGTTATATATATTAATCCTTAAATTGAGATCATTTTCTCATATTCTAACAGGAACATGACAATTTTTAATAATATTTCAATAACCACTAACTCATAACACACGCAAACATATTAGGAGAAATATTCTTTATTACAAAAATATTTGTAATTCATACTAGAGAAAAATTATAAATCGATGTATGAGAAATTCATATGTAACATTAACAACTTAACATATTCTTATTTATACTTTACACTTTTGTTTCTATTTTCCACTCGATTTTCTATTTTTGTTTCTATTTTTGTTTCTATGTATATACGATTCAAAAATCGTCTAGCAATGAGCGTTAGAATTTTTCGGGATTCCGTGTTTCACATGACGGTGATGAGAATTTTTACGGTCGAACGTAATTGTCTTCGCTTACCGTGACAGACGATGAAAAAGCGCGTGCAATGCAAATCAAGCGTTTTTCCCGACAAACGTTCACGGTGCAATTATTTCGCATGGTCGGTTATTTCTTTGTAACGTTGCTGGGTCTTTCGCCACAGCGCCTGCTTCTTTTCCGTCGTAGAATCTAGCTCGATTGTAGGAAATTCGCTGGTCGCGCCGAGACCGGTTTTGCTCGGATTATTCGTCAAAGGTACCTGCAAGCAAACAACATAAATGAATACGAGATAAGCAGATAATTGTTCCCACATAATGTTTCATACGCTGTTTTACATAAATGCGTTTTTATTTTTTTCTTCTTCCTTATCCTATCGTTTAATTATAGCAAGCGGACGTTACGGTTGGATACTATAGATTATTTACCGTAGTTTAACTGTAGTTGCTGGCTATTTTTTTAATATTAAAGATACAAGGACAGCCTCTATGTGATGCAAAATATCACCACGTTCATTGAATTTCCGTCTACGATATGTGTATCATAAAATGTTTAGAAAGAAAGTAAAATTTAATCAAACCATAGAGGTCAATTCTACTACTTATTTAAGCACCAAACACAACTGACTATTTACTTAATTGTAGATTGTTTGCTATGCTTTATTCGCGTCATCTCTGTAGTATAAATGTAAAGAAGAAACGAGATCGAAGAACGGAGAAACGAAAGATTATTCAGCGACGGGTGTTATCGAGGGAAGGGTTATTTTAAGTTTCGAGTCGCAACCACTGGGCAGAATACCCTCTCTTGACGCGTATTTAGGGCAAGTGGCCTCCCCCGTCTGGCTTGTAAATGAGGCCCTATCTAGCTTCGTCGACACTTGACTTACTTGGTTGAAAGGAAAAGAGACGAAAATGAAAGAATGGAAAGAGCGTAGAAAGAAAATACGACGAAAGGATTTCAGCACGAAAACAAAGTCCGATCTGGCTGAAGATAAAAATATCTAAGAAAAGTGCCTCAAAGCCGGAGACGAATGAAATGATAATAAAATTGAAAAATAAGACCAGAGAAAGACGATAAAAGTATCAGAGGAAAATTTGTCAGTTTGAGATACAATATAAACAAGAGAGATAAAGATAAATTTGCTATATATACAGTTTCATTAAAAGGAGCATCTATTGCCTTTCTAGTCGGGACAAACATTTTCATACATTTTTCTGAGAAATAAAATTTTATTTTCTTACGGTAGTCACTAGCTCTAAATGCTTCGAATTATTAATTGAGAATATACATAGATAAAATTTTAGATTGAAAGTGGGACATGTTAAATTTCTTACGATGGTTCAGAATGGTTGGTATTCGAAATGGAAACTGATCTGATGAAACAGACATAATAAGAATTTTTGTATAATTGTATTGAATTTATGATTTCTATTTATACAGCGACTATATAAGCGAATCAAGGAGTAATAATCAAAAATCGCTAAAGGGAAAGGTTTAGTAGAACGATGGGAATTGAATTTATCTTATTAAATATTAACCACTAGAAATTACAAGGAATCTCGGAGTCGTTTCACAGAAAGTCAAGCGCCTCGAAAAATCTCAAGATCCATTTCATAAAGTTTCTTTGCCTACTCGCTGTAACTTAAAAGAACCTCGTTTATAAGTTTGAAGCAGCTGCAAAATGCAATACAGACGAATGGTTTTTAGGCTTTAACAGAGTCGAGTGTTCTTACTTTCGCCTACGTGGAATTCACCAAGTCGCAGAAATAACTCATTAAAGAAACGGTAAACTAAGGTATAGTGAAATATAATAATTAACACGGCTTTGATTAATACTCAGTCGCTGTATTGATTTTTACGATTTTCTTACCGCAAAAATACCGCTTTAATTACTGATCAATTTTTTCAAAGCATACATTGAATTAATTTCCAGTCGGTGTAAAATTAGACTTACGTAAACGTGATACATAAGAAAAAACTTGTAACCAACTCTTCAAAATCGTTAATTACAACATGGTACAGAAATTTTTTAGGTGATTAAACTTTCCAAGAAAATAAAAGCGCCATTCAGATTCTCCAACTGTAGTTCACCGATCATCAAGGAAGAGCATCAAAGGGGTTGCACGGTGTTCCCTGCGAGTCGTAATTATTTTTAGTTGCAATTATCTTTATAGACTATTTCACCACCAAGATTTTTAGCAGTTACTTATTTACTACTCTACTAATAGATATGCAACATCGATCTTATATAAAAGGGAATAGGACTGTGAATCCTCGCTCTATTAAAACCTCAACGCATCATCCTGTTCCCCAGCTATTTATACAGAAAACATTCTAAAAATATTTAATTCACACGATCTCTTTCCCAAACTATTAAAAATATCACATTCTTGCGGTACTTTAGCCAACATTTAACAACAAGAATTTCTACTATGGAAATTTTCTGCTTGTACCATTCTCGCCAACGTGTCTCGTACTCGATTCCTCGAAGGAAGCAAGAAAAGGACGAAGATGGTAGTAGAAATTCGCGAAAAGGAGGTATACAGGGAGGATCGTCGGAGGAAAGACGAGAACGGATCATGATCGAGCGACAGACGCGTTATCGTGCGCGTAAAATGAGCGCTCGTTACTCGATTGACGAGCTCGCGAGACGTTCAGGAGCAAAACGGCTCGACTCGAGTTTCGCTTTCTCGCTCGACGATGATGGCGATGATGCATCCGTCTGGCCTGTCTAGACCACTTATATATATTATAACTGGCGCTCGCTCGTCCGTTCTCTCCTCTCGCTGCTCGCAAAAGACGAACACCACGACGACCTTTCCTCTTTCGTCTCCATCTCTTTTCATCCCTCCTCCGTCATAGCCAATGGAACCATCGCGAATATATATTTTACCTGATTTATGTCACGAAGATGATTAATCTCCCCGGCCCGAAATGTTATCTCGGAACGGAATTAGTTTTTCTGTTGGCTCATCGTTGAGTCATCGCCTGGTGAATTTTGAACGGTTACCTAACCTTTATGTAACGCCGCGTCGCGTGCCTTTTATTACTCTCGATAGACGAGTCCACCTGCTATAATCTTGCACCATTAGTTTCCGTTCTTTTGCTCACTTTCAAGATCGGCCGAATTTTTATGTAATTTAGGTAATTTATTTGCTAATTTCTTGGAACTTCGTAAGATCGTAGAAACTAGGCGAATGAAGAAATAACGATGATAAGAATATTAGGTAGATCAATGAGATTTTCTTTTATAATTACGATGTTAGAAGGCAAAATTCGTTGATACAACCTGACTGAAAAAAAAATTGTGAATATTATGTTAACGCAACGTTGGTTCTGAATGAATTAATGAAGCATTTGCTTTTGTAGCGGACAGGTACGACAAGATTTAATTGGCGATAATTAAACCGCAACTGGACCGAGGATAATTATTCATATCGTACTACCTATTAAAAGTACACCTATCAATGGAATTTTTACATATGGATAATTTAAACATTTTCATAGAATTTTAATCAATCTCGTATGTGCAACCCCTTAGAGTTATATAAATTTTAGAAAATGTGTCAATATAAAACGTTCAAAATAAGAGGAGAGTAGTTACTATGGACGAAAACAGAGAAAGAAAAAGTCTCTAATTGTGTTGAGCAGTAAATGTTTATAAAATTATATCGAAATTTACATCCTTAAAAACCTTTTGTTTTTCTCTATTTATTATAAAACTTGAACATACAAAATCTAACTAGGATATACTACAGAAATAGTTAAGGGTCAACAAATGTATCACGTTATCTTTCTGTCTTATTAAATATTTTTATTACGATTAAGTATCTCGCTATCTTTTCTTACTAAAAAGAAAGTAGAACTTTTAATGTTATTAATTCCTTACTGATCTCGTTGCAAGATGACAAGATGCCACACGAGCAATCGTCTCGATTCGATCTTTTAAAGAAGAGACAGTATAATACGTGGGCCATCGATCGTTCAAGTCTAAACTTATCACAGCTGCTCACGATGAACAGATGGACGAGACAATGATACCCGGATTACTTATTAAAAATGGATTAAAAATGTCTGTTGGACGATGGAACAGCGCGACCGTTTTCTTATGTACGATGCAGACAGACATAAATCGATGGCTGAACGGAGAAGCGGCTCGTAATATAAGCTATAGACAGCCAAGTGAACCGAACAATGTTCGATCATTGAATTATTTCCATCGAGTCCGATCGATCGTTGCTCTAATGTCGCGACCCAGATATCATACTTACTTTATGAGAAAACTCTTTGTTTTATCTGTGTGAATCATTGCTTTAGCCAGGTCTTGACGACACCAGCCGTGAGATTCGAAATAATTCAACCAATCCCAAACGAATAATAATTAAATATTAATTAGAAACGTATCTTTCAACTACTTTAGATTTTCTAGGGATTTCATGATTTTAAATCTTTATATTGCGTAATTGATTTCTGTAACTATTCTTGAGATGCTTTAATTTTTATAGGAAAAAGAAACTTTTTAATCCGTAACCTTTTTGTAACTTTTTTAAATTCTAAATTTTTTATAATTTTTTATGTTACAACTACTATAATTTGTTCTGACAATTCGTCAGTAGCTCTGTTCAAATATATGCAACAGAAAGATGATCTTATCCGAGGTTTCGGTGTTAGCTATGGAAATATATATATATAATAGTAGTCTGGTCCAAAAAGAGCTGTAAAGTAGACAATAAAGCATGGAACTCCTGGCAACGAAACGCGAAAACTGATGCGCGGAGACAAAGCGGGAACTAAAAGGGTGGAAAATAGGGAAATAGGCCAAGCTGGCTAGATGAATGACACAGGCGAGCGGAGGCAATGTACCGTGATTTCCTATTAGACGATGCAAACTCGTCGCCGCGTCGATGATGTTCACGCCTGTTACCCATTTTTCCTACCCACGCGTTTTCCTTCCGCAATCTTATTCAATTCCTATTCTATTACAGATAACAGCTTCTATTACGATATCTAGCACTGATGAAGCTTTTAAAAATGCTCTCTCAAATCCACAGTATATCGACGTACGAAATGATCGTAACATTTAATAAATATCGATCATCGTACGAAAAGATAAAAGACAGGCAATTAGAAAGTATTAATTACATTTCCATATCTATTTTATATTCTACACAAAATTTAGCGCTTTAACAAAAAAAAGAAAAAAAAAAATAAAACCTTTCTCCCATCTCTCAAGCATGGAATTTCACCGATGCGATCCAAATGCCCGAAAGTAAATTTCATTCCCGAGCGAGCAAATTCGATCGCGCAAGATCACGCCGATGACCAGGGCTGTTTCCGCTGGTTTCCGTGTCGGCGAGGAAGTCAGGCCACCAGCGCAGCGGTGCAATACACGACCGGCGCCGACGATTTCCAACGAGAGAAAGGAGACATCTCGGCCGGAATCGACGCAGCGTGGTGCATATGCACCTTTGAACTTCCAGGCCACCCGGTTCGGGACGAGGAGGAAGCAAAATTGCGAGGCTAGAAACACAGAGAGAAAGAGAGAAAGAGAGAGAGAGAGAAAGCGAGAAAGCGCCAGACACCGACAACAGTCGGTCGTTCGTTCATTCGTTGCCAGTTGGGAGAGGCATCCACAGATAAAACGGTGCCGCTAGTACAATAACATATTGAGAATTCGCGGGTTCGCCGGCAGTAGGTGGTAGGGTGCCAGACGGTCTGTGCCAGTTCGAAAGTTTGTCCCGGTTTGCCCGTCTGGCATGCCGGGAAGCGAGACGCGGACGCACGTGCACCAAGCACCTTGACAGGTTGAATATGGGCTCTCCGGAGCGCGGAGACAGCATATTGGGTTCGAAACTTTGCTCGTTTACAACGTCGCCACTATGTCTGCCAGAGGCGTCGACGATGGAATTGGTGGTGGTGGAGGCGACGCTCTGTGTTACCTGTAGAAATAAATGTCGCGACTCGCACTCTCTCTATCTCTTCGCGCTTTTCCTTCGGTGGCTTTCACAGGATGTCGCTTTTCTTTCTCTACTACAAAGTCTATTTCTCTGATACGCAGCTGTCGAAGCAAAGATTGAATGAACGACATGCCAGCGCGATTCGATCTAGGGAACGATGCTGTGATTACGTCGTTCTTTTCGGAAATTGCTTTGGGAAAATAGATGGTAAAAAGACGAAGATGGTCGAAAGTTATTTGGGGAATAGTAATTTGAAGAATCATTTTGTGTCTTTTGTCGAGTCTCTTGAAGTTTCGGGTATTTCGTTTCTAATTGCTGAGCCATAAGCAGATTATGAACGTATGTGCATTTAATCCATTAAACACCAATGTTCGAAGATGCTCAAAAATTTGTATATCATAAAAATTCGCGATAAAAAGTCGTATAATTGGTACAGGCTTAGAATGTTCAATAAGAAAAGAACAATTATTTCAAATTATTTTCATATTAGCAAAGATTTAAACAGCTATGTACTTAGACCGTCAGTAAAACAGTTTTACAGGAGAAAAATAAAGATAGAATAAAAGCGAATAATTCACATCAAAATAAAAACACATAAATACCACAATAGAGCTTCTACGACTAAATCGTTACATTTCTTTATCGTTATTACCAAAACATCGCTTTACCAAAATTATTTTCTGTAGAATAATTCGAAGAGGAGCGCTCTGCCTACAAAAGAAATAAGAGAACATTCTCCTCCTCTCTAGTAGATCAAATTAAAAGCAACGGTGATCGTGAAGCGTGCACTGAAATAACTTAAAGCAGCAAGAGCGGAAGCCCTGTACTCGGAAAATGTGGGCCAATTACTTTCGGTCAACGTTTCCCCTGGTAAATACTCGAAAGCAAGTCCAAAATGAAACTGCAGGAACTCTACGAATCCTCCACTCTTGGAGGAACGTTCTTGCGCAGCCATCGGAGCCAACGATCTCTTAGTCGCTGAGCCGCGGCATGTTTGCACAGAATTAATTAGTGTTTGGTCGTCTATAGACTCTGGACTTGCTAGACTAAACTAGATAAACTAAGGCGCAGGTACCTTCATCCTCGTCACCATCACCACTTCCCGTCGCGCTTCTACCTCTATGTATACGTGTGAATTTGCGTAAAACATACACCGATGCAAGCCTCTGAATCAAGACTCATTTAAATGATAGAATTATTCCACAATTCTTTTGCGATAAACGATCATCCAGTTACAATTTTAAACGATTGTAATTTGTTTCATAAATTCGCAATGGAATGCTAAATTGCCTTATCCCCCTAGATTCCTAATCGTTAATTAACTACGATTACCTAACTTGATTAGATTATTATACGGTAACCTAAATTAACTAATATAATTTTATACGCGTTACATTAGTTAACCAATATTATTACGTATATGAATAAAATGTTTAATTACAATACGAATACCAAAGTAAAAATGTTAGGAATGCGATATAGTATGATTTTTTAAAATATTTGAACAAAATTATTTAATTTAATCCATCTTACGGATCGCTTTATACGATTTAAACTAGCAATTCTTATACTACATAAGTTTAACACAGAGGGATATACATAAAAAATGTTAAACTAGACAATTAATGTCATAGAACAAACGACCAGACGGAGCTTTCGTTCGTGAAACGAGGCAACAGATCGTTGCCAGTCGCTTGTTCATTCATATGTCTCGTTCGCAGAATGCATACACATGCATGTGCATCCGTCCTAGACAAGCATATAGACAAATGGGCAGACGTAGTCTTACATGCGGCATTCAGACGCTTGTATACATACACTTTGACGGCTTTATGGAGAGCAGACAGACACAGAGATGCCGCACATCCTGACCAAACTCGACACGATGTTACTGCAATGTCCTGCCTTATTACCTTTTTATTCTCTTTCCTTCCGTCTCTCCTTCGTATTCCTCATTACTCTTCCTTTTTTCTTGTACACTCTACATCCGTTATCTATTCTGTTACGTTGCACTCTTTGCTTATCTTTTTTTTTTTACTTATTTTACTTCTTCTTTCTATTATATTATGAAGATAGAACAAGGCAAAAAAGGTGCAGAGGAATTTAATGTAAAAGAAACTTTTTAATGGAACGCTATTAATTATATTTAGTTCAGAAAAATGATTTTTAGTTAATCTTAATAAGTCATTGTCGGTCTAAAATATTTATAGAAGGACTGAAATATGTCTGCTTTATCATTTCTTGCGAATACGAAATTAAATATACAGGTACGTATATTTGGAATTTTTTAATTATTATTATTAGTTCATAAATATATTTGTACCTTATATTTGCTTTATTCTTGCCTTTCTTCGATTTTTATGATGGCAGACTTATAATTCAGACAATGAGTCTAGTTTAATTCATACCAGTTACGCAGTAGATCCAGACGACAGTGGTCAGACAATTTTCTACTATTGCGTTTCCTTCTTTATTTATGTCTTCCTCTTCGTTCTCGTAGAATTTCATTCATGAATTATGGAACTACCTATTACCTCCAATACATCTCCTAACACCACTAAATCTAAAATATAATTTCCCTTCCTCTTTATTCTACTTACAGTAATTACAAAAGGAACTTATACACACCCTTGCTTCTCAATGAAGCTTCTTTTTGTTGTTTCAGTGTTTTCATTAAGTCGACATTTCATAGTATCAAATTTTGGTGATCATATGAAAGAACTATTAGATAATACGAAATTTACTACAATTGAATTTAATGTCTAATTAACTACTGCATAAATGCAATAATAAACACAATGGTATACAAATACTTCTTGTGACCATCGAACACCATTTCTTAACTTAAATTCCTAAAATTCCTGATAACTGAATTTAAATTCCTCCATTGCAATAATATAATCAATAACAATTAGCAGTGCAACAAAATTTGTATCAGATTGCTAGACACAGAACTCGAAAAACATCCCTTCGCTTCTTTTCTCCCTCGATCTAAACATTCAATCACATCTTTATTCCGTCCAGCCCAATTCCCTTTATCTCTTCACCTTGTATCAATTCACCCCCTTTCCACCCTATGTTCTTTTTCTTTTTTTCTTTCAGCCACTCTTCGACTACTTTATCAATCAATTCCAGGCTCGTTTAATGCGTACACGTCGATGAATCGTCGAGGCGACGTACAGACAGGCGGGCAGACGTAGTCTTACATGCGGTCCGCTTGCACATGCACGCTTTGGCGGCTTTATGGAGAGCAGACACAGAGGAGAGGCCGCACGTCCTGACCGCGCGCGAGCATGGTCGCGCGATAATCCTGTGATGGATGTCCCTAGGTAGTCGGTAAGCCCTGCCAGCCAAGCTGCTCGCCACGTCGGTGTGTTTACCCAGACGGAAGCCGTCTGGCGGCGATAGGAGGACCGACCTATCGCGTGCGGTGTGTGCGGGCGATACGTCGCTTCTACTTCGACTACCACTAGGATATGCACCTCCGACGAGACGGCGTTTCAACAACGTATCTAGCCAGCGAATAATCGCGGCGGCGGCAGACCTCGCACCGAGAGCGGGGGCAGCTCCTTTTTTTCCGATCCTCCGATCTGATTGATCGCGACGATCACCCGCGCGATGGAAAGCACCGACGGGTACACGTCGTTTAACGTCACCCCTTCTGGGAGGTGGATACGTTGACGGCAAGCTAATTTGTGGAGATGTTCTTCGGCGAAGAAAACGGATGCATGATGGGTATTAGGCATGGTGTGGTTCAGGTTGCTTGTTGATATAAAAGATGCGAGATAACAGTAATGTCGGGAAAATCCGCCATTTAACTTGTGTGGTCGATTGGAGAATGTACACGACATTTAAGTCTATGTGAATTTATTCTTGATAGGATGGAAGTTGTAAGTGTATAGAAGAAAATGTGAGTGAGTAGTAGTTAAATTATTTATAATAGCAATGGTTCTATTTAATAAGAATTTGATATAGTATGTAATAAATAATATAAGTTGGTATAATTCGACATAATTTCTAACTTTACACGTTACCATTCATTATCGAATATTCATTAAAGGTTATGACATTTGTTATTTCAGTGTTTTCGTTTGAAAATAGAATCATCTGTGCATTTCATATAACTACGGAAGCTCGTTAAACCTATTGCATGTTGCATGTGCAGTGGAAGCTCATATCCGCGATGTAATGGGACCACGTCTGATCCGGATGAACGGAAATCCGGATAAACCGCGCATTTCCCATCTACTAATTTGTACTCACTACAAATACCATTTCAAATATATTTCTTACTCATTCACCAAAAAAAAAAAAAAAAAAAAAAAAGAAAAAACGAAAGGAGAAACAATCTACCACCAATAAGGCTTAATCCTCCGATTAATCTATCGAATACACCCTCAACGTTTAGTTGATACACCGCGGGAAAGAACGCGAATTAAATAACATTCTGTTTAGTGGCCAATCGAGCCTCGGTCAAAGCGCTTAAGCGGCCGCTAATAAAACGCACTCTTTAATTGCTTTCAGCAAACGTCGCAACGTTTAATCATTTAATCAATTATTTCATCAAAAGGAGCCAAAGGAACTTCCGATCGTGCGCAATAATTATGTTCTTTCTGGGCTGTCTGGTTGCGTCCCGTTCCACGGGATTCACCGAGAACGGTCGGTTTGCGCTCGTCGATACGAGTCAGAGCCGGCTGCTGCTGGTTGTAATTAATAGATCTCTCGTTGTACATATTTGTATGTCGGGCCTGGTCGATTGTTCGGACAATGTACGCCTGTGTGTCGGCGGCATGGACGCACACCTCGTCTAGACCGATCGACCGCTTCTGGCTGCCGGATTCCTAGTCTGGCTAACGTTACGGACAGCCGACATACGGACGTATTACCGTCGCGTATACACGTATACACGTATACACGTAGACACGTGGATGTACACACAGTTGGACAGACTGTTAAACTGACGACGTGGTTATGCGCGCACGTGTGCGGCCCTCCTGTGTGCACAGCATTATGCGCTCGCGTCCGGTTCCTCCTGGCTGAGCTCCGGTTAATTTCGTTCCGTCTCTACGTGTCTCCCTGGGGTATCGTGCTCCATGGCCGGATCCGTTCTCGGACTCTGCCACGGTCAACTCGCCTATTACTCGCTTTTTACCGTCACATTTTTCGCTAATCTCCGGCAGCTCACGGTTTTTATCCTGACTGCATACTACTCCTCGAACTACGCGACTTCTTCCTTCACGAATCGTCATCCAATGGATTCTTGCCAAAGAATCGTTTCGAACAATGATTTTTGACCGACTTTGATTAATCATTCTGTTATTCAGATAGAGTAGATTCTATAGTTTGATCCTTGATACATAATGTATGTTTGTATTATATATTGTAAGTAGAATAAACCTTAATTGGTATCGTTGGCTCGTAGATGATACACAAATTTTGGTTATATCGCTCAATTTTAGAATATTCTATTTTAATTTATATATCTATATCTCATATAATAGAAACTGAGTGAATTTTATTTATCATCAGACCTATGACATAACTATTTGCTTAAAATTTATTGTTTCATGATCTATCAACATATTTATATATAATTATGCACAATTATGGGAAAATATTTAATAAAAATATTGAAATTTAGTATATTCTGTGACGGAAACATGATCAATGTTTTATTCTTGCTACGTTAGGTTACTTTCGTTCTGCAACGGAAATACGTTGAACTACACGGCATAATCCATTCACAGAACGTAATGAATGTTTCATTCGACAGTATCGTTCCAGTACTCCGATTAAAATATTTGCAACGTGAGAATATTGCATTATAACGCGATACGATCCCCTTCATTTCACAAGCACTTAGGGCTGCATTGCGTTCACGTACCGAACACAGATTCGATGCACGTCTAGATGGAAAACTCCTTTCTGATATCTGCTGTGAATTCAAATAAGTACAATAACCAGGAAATGTTTAAGTTATACAAATCATACGCGAAATAGTTAAATTAAGCTATAAATCTTCTAGTATATTTAATTCTCGATTGAAAAGATTCTATATACTTGAAAACAGTCGAAAATATAATACAGGACCAGCCATAAATATTAGGACAGTTACTGGTTACCTGTCCAGTATACAGAATATACAGTCGGATATACATAGTAAATTTATTAATAACACGATATTAAGCGAACAACTCCATTTTTATATATGCAATTTTGAAATGTAAGATAAATGATAAAATCTATGAAATACTCGAATAAACATATTCCATACAACATCATCGAACTAATCAGACAACCATGATCTACTTAATTTCACAATTCTAACTGAACAACGCTGAGAATGCCACTAGAATCCTGGCGGAAAGCCGAAAGCGTAAAAAGTATAAGACCATGAAAAATTACGAAAGCGAGAACAAAACAAAAGCTAATAAAACGTCGGACCATTTGCGCGGACTCGCGAGCAATCGAATATGCGGGTATCTGTCAGAGGCAATGGGGAAAAGAGATTCTGTCGAGTAAACAGGCAATCTGTGGCGCTATGGCAGCAACGTGCGGACACCGATGGCTGGCCAATCTGACGGTGCACCCGCATGCCAAGCGGTGCACCTATCTCCGCAACGGCGCGTTACGTGCAAGCGCGTTTACGCTCGGGAGCGTGTGTAACGACACCTGCACAATCTCTGATCCTGTCGTGCGTACGAGTCGTCTCTGCCTGCCTCTATCTACCCGGGTTTCTTATCTTTCTCACGCTTCTCTCTTCTCTTGCTATCGCTATTCTCCGTATGTACTTACGTTCTCTGGTCCGTTCATGCACCATCATCCGCAGAAAGTTTTTCTCTCTCATTTTCGCTCTTCCTTCATCGCCTACTGTCTCAGAGGTACACACACAGAGAAGTAAAAAGAGAAACAAAAGCCGAGAAAAAGAAAAGAAGAGCGGTGAAGGGGTAGAGAAGAGAGAAAAAACGACAGAGAGAGAGGGAGAGAGAGAGAAGGAAGGAGAAAGTAAGCGGCGCGATAATCTGGTACCCATGGTTAGTCAGCAGATCGCCGTCTAGACGGCAGCGGCGTTTGTGTTGGATTTATTTGTGACAGTGGGTTCCCACCTGTTGCCTCCCGCGCCCCTTACGAAACGCACCGCTACAACTTCTCTCTTTGCCCTTTTTCCTTTCTCCTCCCTTTTTATCTTCCTCCTTGTCGTCCTCGCCACCACCTCTTTCTCTTAGTCTCCCAGCATCTGTCTGTCTCTTTGCCCATTCGCTCTATCTCCCTCTTTCTTCCAGTTCCGTTCCGTTCTCCCAATCCGTTAGCGTACCATAAATCCTATGCGTTCTCCATTCACTCTATAGTCAGTCCTTCCTAACATTCCCTCTTCGCGTTACAAAACAACGCGCGCAAAGAAGGACAGACCCTCTCCCTTCCTCCATTCCTCCTCCTCACTCCTCCGTTGCCCTGCCGCCCACGTTGAACTGACACACGGTGAAACACGCATTCATGCTGTCCCCGGAGAATTAGCCCGTATTGCCAGAGAGAGAGAGAGAGAGAGGAATGGAGGGAGGGAGGTAGATCGTGCAACTGCCGAGGGGAAGACTCGCCCCAAGGAGATTAAAGAATGCTTCGTCAGTGACTTTGGAAATTTCGACGTCTGACTGACGCACGTCGGAAGCGGGATTTAATTTAGAGAGGAGGAACCGATCTGGCTCCTGCTGCTCTCCAATGGCTATACGATGGAGCCACGTGGACCGAACTATGACGGTCTCACGAGATCCTTCTTACGAGGTAGGATGCAGAAATGCAGACGATGTTTTAACCTGGATAGGTTAGACAGATTTTTGTATGAAACCAGACTTGCCCTTATATTATATGTAGGAAGCAGTCGATATTCTACATGTTCAGATAAATAATTGATTTTCCGAATGTGTCAAGCTTGAACATCATTCTTCGGTACCAGAAATTAACAATGATTAATAAAGAAGTTCATAAAACAACCACGACTACAGAATCCACATCAAGCTTCCATGTCATGGCTATAATTATCATGAAACGCCTTACGCCTTTTCTATGTACGATGAAATATGAATCTATAACTTCGGTCTTGCTAGAGTGGTCATTCAATCAACACTAGCTTAGCGGAAGATTGATTTTGATGATGTCATACCTTGGTATATGCATAAATTAGTACGCAATGAGTGTGCGGATAAAAAATCCTATCGGCTCACGCGTATTCAAGCGTATGCAAGTAGGCTCGCATGCCAAGGATACTTTATGTTTGAGAGAAGTGTTCAGGCACAGGTTAAATGTGTCTACCGTAATAAAATTTCATAAAACTAAATTCAATGCCATAGCTATTTGTCCTCTTTCATCCTCTCATTTCTCCTATTTACATATGAAATGTATAGCGACGTGTAAAAACTGTTGGCTAAATAAATTTTTCATTTTGTATTTTAAAAGTGATATTTTAAAGAATTTTAACTCATATTTAATATAAATATAAGTACCGTTTTATAACGATCTTATACTCAATATACTAGCTAAAATTCTTTTAGATATCACTTTCGAAACATAAAGTGAAAAATTTATCTGGCCAGAGACTTTTGCATATCACTGTAGTTATAATCTGTCAGGACTCGAATAATCGATTCTTTCTTCACTGATAGAATTCTCAAGGTAATTGGCCAACATTCTATGTTTACCGATTTTATCTTCTTTGATATTAATTCAATTCGAAGTGTACATGATGTTTACTAGATGAGATCTTGCAATTAAAAGGAGTAGAAGTTTTTAAGTGTAAGCAGCTTGCACTTTAATATTTATCCGTTGCTGCTTTCAAACTGATATGCTAGATACATAGATAAGTCGATAATTAAGATATAAATTGTGTATGAATACTAATGAGGAACTAACAAATCGCGATAGTGTTTCTTTTTCTCGATTATTTATTTATATTTTCAGCGTTATGTTAGAGAAACCGTGGGAATATAATTTTGTAACTTTTTAGTTTTAGTATTCGTTTAGTATAATTGGAACAATAGAATACAGATTTTGCCAGACTAATCGAAGAAATCAGAAATAAAATTCTATTAAACTAATACACGGTTGTATTTATATTTATTTACCGCAATTTTTATAGATTTGTCTTATATAAATAATAATATGTATGTAATAAACCGACATGAAAAAGTAAACACTGATATTTTAGCATTAAATTTAATTAAGGCTTCTAAGAAACTCACGTTACCGAGAGGAATATTATGGAAACTTGTACGATAATGTTATTTAATTTACATGTTTCATTTACCGCGATCACGATAGACATCGGCAATTTTCTGCCTCAATGTAAATCAAATACCAATAAATTGTATAAAAATTCCTTTTAAAGTAGCTCTAAATGACCACTTATGAACAAATATCACGACAGTGTGTATATAACGATCGTAAAATGTTGCTTTTTGATTTAAATTTATAATCACGACAAATCTCGCATAAAGCCAGCAATAGCTAAATAATAGGCTCGGTTAATACTTAATGTTAACGATCCGAAATAAATAAAACCAGTTTATATAAAGAATGCAGTAGATATATGACGCGGTACACGCCCAGGAACAGCATATATAAAAGGGCGCAATTATGAACCCGTTAAAAGTGGTACCGAAGTAACTTTATAGGCACAAGTATATAGAATTAAAGTTAAGGAAGAGCGTTAAAAATTTTGTCCTGTAATTTTCATAATTTACAGAGTGGACACAGATCGACGAATAAATTTCACTAAGTGACTGGCATCGGGTCTTTCGTTCGTCCTTTCTCGTACACCTTCCCTCGAGATGCCTACATTTCGAGACAAGATTAATAAAAAATGTTCCCTTTTTTCACCTTTTCACCTTTCGCTAATAATCATCGATTCAGTGTCTTTCTCGTGGGTCAAATTTCGAAGAAATTCTAGCAAGCAAAAATCGATTCCAAAGTTATGCCCTATTTTATGTATTTTTACATATTATGTGTATTTTGTAATTTTACCAATACGACTTTAATTTATTTCTACAATTTCAACTAAGATTTCAATTTATCTCATAGAACTATATGTATATGATATACTCGTTTCTCTGCAGTTATTCAACCCTTCGTTTCAATATATATTAACGTCCATTTAGCGTAACAGAACTCTTTCCAGTGCACATATTACTCCAGAGCAGGCGTCATAAAAAGAGTAAAATAACATGCTATCGTAAAGAGATTAGAAAAGCCGTCTGAAAAAGTGGCGAATGGAAAATTGCATTAGCGGAACACAATGAGAATTTATCACCGTTGATCTTTGCCATAACCGGTAATATAGCATAATGCCACGGCTGAACTCTTAATCTATGGTGGCTGATGTATTAATTGCTCACGATTGTGACTTATAATCGCGCGAAAGGCTCCATGGCCGCTTTATCCGGCACATCAGGCTATCACGCTCTGAGGGTTTATTAGCTGGTGTAATGAAAGTGTCCGAATGCGTGAACGAAAATTTCCAGTGAGTGAACGAGCGTGAAGAGGGCGAGGGGATACCCTTTCCAAAGAAGTTGCGGGTAGAGAGCCCTTAAGGATCGTTCGAGCATGGAGATGCGAATCCACCGGTGCCGTGGATGTAAGCTGGTCGATCAGAACCGGCAAAAATCGGCATATCTGCATAAACCGGCATGGCAATGAACGAAGATCGTAGATAAAGATTGCACATTTTTTCGCATAACTTTGTATCGTTCAGCCGTGACCGACGAAGCTGTACCGACGACGACGTCACAAAAGAGAAGCCATTGTATTATATGGACATGGATACTCGGACACGTAGATATTTACTTGAATGGACATGGATCGATGAACGATACGATAAACGCGCAAAAACACGGAGCATAAAACGATTTGCAAATCGTTAAAAGGCACCTCGTGAGTAATTGATAAACAGATTGATTTATAGGTACCGGAATATAGATTGTACCGTAGAACGTAAATAGGCTAAAAATAACATTCGAAGATAGGATCAAAATCGCATTACCACCCTAAAACATAAAGATCGTACAACCCGATTTGAAAAAAAAATTAGTCAAAACATTGACTAAAAAAGTCCTTCTAAAATAACTACTGCCCCGAACGCCAGAATTCCTGTAACCTTCCCCGGTACGTCATGCAAGCATTAAAATCAAAGCCCTACGGATAAAGAAAGTTGCGGGTTGGAAGAGGCAAACGCTGGATGTAGCCGGGAGGAA
This sequence comes from Bombus bifarius, assembly GCF_011952205.1. Classification (NCBI taxonomy): domain Eukaryota; kingdom Metazoa; phylum Arthropoda; class Insecta; order Hymenoptera; family Apidae; genus Bombus; species Bombus bifarius. The sequence goes on from NW_022884356.1 coordinate 6,331,742, forward strand.
GGGTTTTTTTCTCAGTTTTCGACGATGATCTCCCAACGTTGTCCCGAATTCCAAAGACAATGGGTTCCCTCCGGGGCAACCGAGGGAGGTCGAGAGCTGATCCTCTCCGTATCCTTGCACTCTCCTGCCTCTTTGCATTACATAATATCGAAACGACCTTGCGTTCCGTCGTACCACCTGCGGCAGGACTGCACACGTACACTTGGTGTACAACTTCCGCTCAGAACCCTCTCTCCCTCCTTTTCTCTTCTCTTCTCTTTCTCCCTCTATCTCGGCCTCTCTTCCTCCCCTTTACTCCTTTTTCCTGGCCCGACCTTTACGTCTTCGTTCAACGCACGAACTTCGTGCATTCTGCCCCGCGTGCCTTTTTCTTCTCTTACCACTATTTTTACTTTCGCCAGAAGAAAAAGGGACCGGTGGATGAATAGAAGGCGCGCACAAGGCAGCGAAACGAGCAGGAGGAGGACGCCAGCAACAGGTTTTGGCGGACAAACAGGAGACCGGGAGAGTCGCGAGTCAAGACCTACGATTCACTTTTATCCGGTTCTCCTTTTTTCTCCTCGCTGCTGGATCTGGCGCGAATCAAAACACTCTCGATTCGGACGCGCCGTCAATTATCCCGGGAAAAGACGAAAGTTGAAAGCGAATCGGAGAAATGTGAGATGAAGGGGATGGACGAGAAGATATTCGAGGCTCTCGAAAAAGTCAAATTTTCCTTTTGTAAATTTCTCAATTTCGTCGTCCAAATACACAATTAACGTTGAATTTCTAAAAATCAAACGACTTGCTTCCATGAATTTATCTATTGGAAATAACGTCAAAGTATCCATATTCGGAGTGGTATCGATCTCTAAGAAAGATACTTTGAATAAAATGCATGATTTTTCCAAACATCCTCAGAAATTGGAATTCGGAATTCCGTTGAAATTAATATATTGGCAACCTCGCTACTTGTCAGACAGGTTGTGTACATTTCCTTTGAATTATAAAAAGACAAAAATCTATGAATTTTCAGTCAGGAAACGTAATTAATCAATGACACGCATTATTGCACCATCGTCGTAAGATCTGAATCTTTGGATCACGTTTAGAAAGTTGCTTTGGACATGGCAGGCCAAAATCAGCTGCGACTAAGGGTGATTTTCGTACGAAACCCACGAATATCACCAAATCAATTTATTTTATCGAGATTTGTACTGCAATTATTCATGTATGAAAGTACAAGATATAAGAAACACTGACACAGGAGAAATATCGATGGATATCAAACTATGTTGCTTTTTGCTAGTTAGGCGTATTTGAAAAATTAGGATGATAAATGATATAACTGAGAAAATAATAAAAACCGATTCCTTGATGCACAGTCTCGATACAAAACTTTTTAATTTCAAACGCGCGTGCAATATTATGCTTCTCAAAGAGAAATCGTAGAAAGCTCTTCCAATGAAAGATTTTATGGAAGCACCACGAGCCTCATTCCTTTGCGAGACTACGTTGGATTATTTATTACGTCATTAATCAATCAGGTTTTTCCTCACTGGTACTGTAAAGGGCGAGGAAATGCAATATGGAAATGAATGTAAATCGTAAAAGGCACTACCGTGGATATTCACGCTGTAACCGTGAAATGGCTCGCAACAGCCGGTATACGCGAAAGTCCATAAAATGAAATTGTTGCAGTTTCCGGATGCACTTTAAGGCTGCCTCATATAGAAGCGAATTGTAACACGTTACATCTATTGCGTTTCAGTTGCAATTGTTTAACGATCGACGTTACAAGTCGGTTCAATTTTACAATACCAATACGTTGTATAATGCAGTCCCAATAAATTGGAAGCTTATTGTATTATTTATAAGCGAAACGGTATAATCCAAATGAAGAAAATTAAATGTTTGAAACAACAATCTAATAATATTTTAAATTTCGATTGTTAATATGATCTATTATAACAAAGTTCCATCTTTTTCATTATAATTATTTCATAAAAATATTAGCTTACATAGATATCTGCGGTTTAATCAAGGGATTGAACATACAAAATCTAGCTAGATAATACAACGAAAATGAACGTTAAGTAGCCTTATATATTTTCATGAAAAATTTCCTTAATTTCAATAACCTGCAACGTATAAATTCCAAAGTTTCAAAACAACACTTCGCTTCATACAACTGAAGACATTTTTAAAGTATGCAGAATAAAAACCGAGTCCTTTATTCTAATTCTTAACTCCACGTTACCGAAGCAACAGCCTTCTACGTCAAAGCAGCACGCTAATAAAACTTGCATTGACCTGTTATCTCAAGTGTCTCTTGTTAGAGATCGACTCTTTTACGCGAGCCAATAATAAAAAGTAAGTACTCGCCTTACCTTGCGCGAGTGAAGGCACTCAAATAAACGAACCTACCGAGATTTCATTCGGTCAGATAGGACACGCATCCACCTACACCTGTTAAAAGCACTTTCATAGCACGGGACAATTTTATACTTTATCGCATGCTCGTGGTTTACTGTCAATCGCCATTCGAGAACTTTACAATGTCTGGTTTACGAACTCTCGGAGCGAACACGCGGATTCACCCTCCAAGAGCTAACCGGCTCTCTCTTCCTTCTCCTACCTTTTCACCCCTTTCTACGACCGTGAACGTGTTTCCAGTTTACGATGTAGGTCATATAGGTTGGACAAAGAGAACCTGCTGAAATAGGTACGCAACGTAAAAACGGAGATAGTCGATATAAAATTGTAACAACTGGTTGCGATGTAAAGCGGCTAGACGAAGAGAACGAACGCGGTATTACGTAGTTGCGAATTTAATTTCAATTTTATTTAGAGTTTCATCTCATCGGTAAATAAGACGTATACTTGTCAATATAATTTGTGAGACATAATATTGATATTTTTTGATAGTGACACATAAATGCGTAATATAATATAATTTATGCAAATTTATATCTTTATGAGCGTAACTAAACAAGTGGAACCTGTGTTTATGAATAGTCAATGTACTGTATAGCAATTAACATAGTTTTATTAATAGATGCATAATTTTAAACGAAAAATGTTTAACAAGGAAACAACTTATTAAGTGCGTTTTTAAATGTGCAACGAAATACGTATGCGCAAATAAATCACGCGATCTCATGCCCAAGATAGATCGTAATAATCTTCGCGAAATTATAAAGCCATAAATCATATTTCTCCCTTAAAATCACGCGATCTTAACGTATCTTTAATTGCTTGAAAGCTAGTTATACGTATACGATTAAATCGCGTAATACATGTACGCTCGAAACTGTACCATTTCCCTTTGCAACAAAATTACAATAACTCGAAGAGAAGAAGAAATTTCCGCAGTATCTCGAGTCGACTTAGTTTTCTGTATCACAAATTTCCGTAAAATACATTTACCATCCGTAAAATTGTTTCCTACATTATACAAGCGGTAAGGACAGAAACAGCTGATGCATGAAAATATATTAATTACTTCACACTCGTTAAAGACTCGTAGAAAGAAGCACTGACTCTTCTCTCGGTCTCTACATAAGGTATGGTATGCATCGTGAATCGTGCAACAATAGCAAAAGTCAAACGGTGTTTTACGAGCAAAAAACACATTGTAGAAGAGAAATCGTCGTCCACGGAGGAACGAGGATTACAACGAGAGGGAAGACCATCACACAGATAAATTTACTGGAGGTTGTCGGACATCAAGAAGGATAAAGGTGTACAAGCAAATTTAGCAGACACGCGTCAAGGTACACAGAGACGAGAGAAAACAACGGTCTCCATCTGCCTCGGTTTCCTTTCTCCCTTAATCCACCCCCGTGGAGGAACGCGCTATGTGCCTTTCCTCATCCCCTCTCCTTAAGCTCAGAGCGTGCAATAGAGCATACGATGCGTCTAGACAAAATAATGATTTGGATTTCAATACATTTGCATTCATTACCCGGGGACACCTCTTCTGTCGCTCCCTCTCGCTCTCTGCTGCTCCCGTTTTCGTCTCTGCCCCTCGCGACGATCCCCTCTACTATTCCGTTTCATGTCTCGCAGAGTTACGCTCGTTATCATATGAATGCTCTGCTCGTACCGTCGGCGCTCGTTTCGTCGCCGTCGAAACGCGATGCGGCCGGACGAGTAAGCAGCACCACCAGCAGCCAGAACCTGCTTGCTGTCTGGCTTTTGCACACGCTATCTTCCATGTCTGTATTACACGTATATACGATGCACGTGTATTGGTATCGTACGGTGTATCGGGCGGGTCAGTCAGGGGGTGGTGATGGTGATGGTGACGGCGGTGTGGAAGCAGTAGAGGAAGAGAAAAGACTCGCAGGGGGTGAGCAACAGTAACGGCAGCCCACAGTTTTTAGCGTGTCACGTCGCGTCACTTCGCTTGAAAAAGGCGAACGAGGCCGGATTGCGAATTGCAGCGACACGACCCCGTTCAGCTAATGAGCGGCTAAGCGGCCGACGTTTCTATGCACCTTTTGCACTGGACACACGTGCTACACCACGTTTGGCATGATGCTACAGGCCGACAGAAAGGTGAAATAAGAAACGTATCGCAATTGCCGATTGACGTCATTGGCATCGCGGCGGCGCTAATACGCGCGCTGAGAACGACATTCTCTGTCGACGTTTACATACCGTTGGCATCTGGCGTCTGGAAAGCCGTTTCTGAGAGCTACGAAGACGAGACATTTGACGCGGACACTTTAGAACATACTGCGAGAGAGATGTCAGTCTTCGGATTGACGCCACTCTGTTTTTAAAGGAGAATTTTGGAGATTTTGAATTGTTTAAGTCGAGAAACAACTGTCATGTTGTATTAGAAATATGCTTGCAATCTATTTGATTTTGTATAATATGATTTAAATTTGTAGGGTGTACAAAGAGGGAAAAATCCAAGAAAATAGCGAAAATTGACGTACCCTATCTTATTTAGATGTTGCTATCTTGTCTAGATATTCCAACTTTGACTTATTGTTAGATATTGATCTTTAGAGAATGCGAAGAATATGTTATATAGTTTGCGATAGAAGGATGAACTCAATTTACTTTGAAATTAATTGTTACGAAAAGTTTGTCGAGACTGAATTTTTCGATTGCAATTGTAAAATAGTAGTTCTAATTAACTAATCTATTATTTTCTCACATGTGAATAATTAAGTAGAATTGTACCGTAATAATTATACCTATAGTTGCGAAAAAAGATAACTATTTTATTGTAAAGTATACAATTATTTTCAATGCAATATTTAGGATATACTTAAAGAGAAATGGTTAAACTTATGAATGTTTTTTCTTTTTTTACTGCAAACGAATCAAATTCTGTTATATTTAAACGATTAAATATCTTAAAATTACGTATCCCATTACAAGAACCGTTGAAATGAGCTGAATTTTTTTTACATTAGGACAAAATTCTTTTCGTTAATGTATAACACAATAAAGCGACGAAATATTTGAAACATTTAAAATAGTCATAAATTCTCATTTTATGAATTACATCAACGTTTTGGTACGGAACATAATTGTATTACTCATTTAACGTAAGTTAGATATATATTAATTCCAACAAAATTCAATATAAAATGATATAATAATACATAAGTATTATTAAAATCCCTATTACCTTTCATGGTGCTATAATTTATATGTTTATAAATGTAAGTATTATCATTTAAAATATTGGTACATTTATACTGTATAATATATCATAATAAAAAAATCACATGTTAGAATAAATAAAAAATTTGTAAGGAAGAAGACTTACCGGTTCAGTTGGTCCATCTCTTTCCTTCCCTAAGGATTGCCCCTCAGACCAGCCCATTTTTGATAGCAATTTAAATCCCCTGTTGTCTTTTGCTATAGATCTGTAAATAAAATACGTAACAAATACATAATAAATGAAATGTATGTAAGTGAAAACACTGCATGAGGAGAGTCACAAAATAAACAAGAAATAATACAAATCTGGAATTACAAGGAAAGAAATGAAAAAATAAAATAAAACACTGATAACATGTTTTAAATATATCTTAATTGCTTAACTGCAATTGTTTTAAAGCATAATATAACAAATAAATTACTCACGTATCCATTGAACTTTGTTGTGTTTTAGCATGATGATTCAAAGAACCAATGCACTGTCTTCGATTTTGCGCTCTGTCTTGGTACCCCAATGCTAATTGACTAGCACTTGCAACATTATCTTTTTCTATGCCAAACTTATGCTTCAGCCGTCTCAATTCTTGTTTGTGTTGGTCTTTCTTAGAAGCTTTGTTCTCTTCTGCGTTAATGCTTTGCTGAACAAGTCCTGGCTCACAGTGGCCACAAGTTTCATTTCCATTATGAATGTGACACAACAATTTCGTAGTACTAACTTGTATAATAGAACCATGTGAAACTTCATGAGGTTCAGATTCTTGCTTAGCCACAGATAATCTTTTACCATTCAAGAACGTGCCATTTCTTGATCCTAAATCAATGACTTCGTATATTTTTCTATCTTCATTATATAAAATGCGGGCATGATGCTGAAACATCAAAGTTTTTTACTTAATATCTTATACAAATAATATTGTATACGTAAAGAAACTTTTGCTGTTAACTTAAAAATCTTTTTAACTTACTTTACTTATATTTATATCTGGTATTACTACAGAATGATCACCTTCACGACCAATTGAACCACCAGTATATGCAACAAAAAATAGACTCCCAATTTTTAATTTTGATAGATTGGTTTCCTTAACTATGATTCTCATGCATGGGGGATAGGTTTTCGCTAAATCTGAAATAAAAAATCAAATCGTTACAACAAAATGTTAATGAATGTACTTCCATTCATAAAATATTCCAAGTATTATTTGCAAACGTATATCTATTCTATTAATTATATTGTAATTGAAATTAATTATATAACTGAAATGTAACTAATAGCAATTATATGTGTAATCAAAACAAGAAAATTAAAATCCATGAATCATTAGTTAATAAAATTTTTTTATTTTTGTGCAAAATAATTAAAAATAAACCTTGATCTTCCTCATGGTCACTGTCACTACTAGTACATAATTCTGGAGTAATGTCATTAGAATTGCTGTCACTATCATTGCTTGAACATTCACCGTCCTCAAGTTCATCTTCCGACTGTTCTTCTCTTTCCGCAAGTTTGCGTTTTTTCCTCTCATCCTACAAGAGAGACATGTGTGCATATTAAGAGCATAGGACAATTACCTAGTGCTTGACGCCTGTATTTTTCAATTGATATGTTTGAAAGGCCATTTATTAATTCATGTATGTCATCTGAAACCTGGAATAAAAAATGCTTGTATGTGATAGATTTTCTTTAGAAATGTGGTATGTAACAATAATAATTTAAACCCCAACCTTGGTTGTCTTTCTAGTTTTCTGCTCCTTCTTGCTTTTCACATGTGCAGCTGCTTCATTCACAGTTACTTGTGCTTGACTATGGAATTGATATGTTCCACTAGTTTCATCATAATAGTAATATGTACCTGTATTACCATCATAATATAAACCTTGTTTCTAAAACAGTTTTTTTTTACAATATGTAAGGATTATCAATGAAAATTTAATACTGTTATTGCATACATACTTACCGCATCATAATAATATCCACTGTTGTAATCATAATATAAACCAGAAGTTTCTTCATAGACAAAACCAGTTTGCAACAAAGCAGACTCAGCTACTTCTTTAACTTGTTGTATAATACTAGTTGATGTTTTATCATTATTAACATTCCAATCCTGACATGATTCTTTTTCATATTCCAATGGATTCGTTTGAGTTCCATAGTCAATCAAGGTTTTCTTCTCCATTAATTTTTTACTTTTCTGTGAGCAGATAAAAGTATAAAATAAGATATAAGAAATAACAGAAAAACTATATTTAAGAGATGTAGTTCTTACATGTTCACTGAGTTTATTTTGTAATTTGGCAATCTTTTTGTTTTGTTTTTTAATGTGATCACGCATTCTTTGAATAAATCTTAAAATATGGGGAAAATTATGTAGTTCTTCTTGGAAATCCGCCTCAAAATCTGATTTTATTTCTCCTTCATCACTTTCACTAGATATGTTATTTTCTATCATTCTGTTTGCTTTATATGCTGAAACCAATAAAATAAAATTTATTTGAATTTTTAATTTCCATTAAATTAAAGAAATGTTTAATAGTAGTTTATTAAACAATTTTATTTACAATTTTTGATAAAACATATAAATAATAAACTCTACAAAAAATTTGAGCTTTAATGTTCTTCAACAACTTATAAACAAAAACGCTAGACTTGAAATATAACCTCTAATCCAGATAACATCAAGAATCAAACTCACTTATACAAATGAAACAGAATAAAAATAAGAATAGTACATATAAGATCATAACAATATAAATAAAATTTATATAATATTATTTATAACTTATAACTTATAAATTATAAATTATAAATTCATACAATAAATTTATACAACATGTATATACAATATTGTAATACAATATTCCTATTTCACATTTTCGTTTTACATTTACGCACAAATTACAATATATCTTGTTCTTTAATTTCAATTAAAGCATGATACCTACACATTCGATGTATCTATAAACAAACTTATAATTCGTAGTGCTAATTTAGTTATGTCAACAGAGATCAATTCATAGTTTTACTTGTACATTTAAAATACTGTAATTCTTTACCTTTCGCGCCTTTTTAAAATATGTATCCCTTTTCTTATGAAGACAAACGTAAGAAACTTTTCCAGAGAAAGTATATTAACTTTAGATTATATATCTAACATAAATAAATGAATAAGTTCCTAGTGTGATCATTCTGCCATCTGGAAACAGCTGTTTGTTAACACCCCCGAGCATCATGGCCGCTCCCAGTCCAATGGAGCCGTCGAAAATGTCATTAGTCGGCTAAAATGCGATTAAATAGTGCCTAAATATCATTCGCTAATACGCCAAACATAAACATTGCGTACGTGATTCAGATTTACTTTGTGTTTCTCGTATCTGTCATTTTGAAAATGACTCTGCTGTGATTCATTTTCAATTCGTATGCGAATGTCCCTCCTACGCTACGCATCTTTCACAAACAGTAACCAGTGTTTTGTTAAAGCATTATTTATAATAATAAACACGCTGCATTGTCAGGACATGTTACAATGATGCCGATAAAGGATAACCAGGATGTGGCATGTTTTCTGGTCACAAAACATTCATGGAAAGGAAAGTAAGTTCGCGTTTTTTAGTTCTTACTACTTGTCAAAAACTATCCGTTTTATGGATAATAATATACGTACAATGGGCAATAAAATAGGTACACGCGATTTAAAGCATCGTAAATTAGTTATGAAAAATGGAATTGCTATTATATGGTGTACATGTGTTTTTGCTGTGTATATTTTAAATAAAACAAGAACCTAACGCTGGATTGTCTGGGATACAATAATACAAGGAAAAATAGTTAAATAAGAATCACATGTTATATATTTGTATCTTCCAATGAAAAGATTGTAATACTATCATATTATAAACACATATTAATATTATAATATATTTCTAACATATTTTGACATTCAATATCATAACAGAATATAATTAAACATATTGAAATTAAGTAATTTCTATGCTTACTTATTTTTAACATACATATCACTTTATTATATGGAACCTAATATAAATTAATATATTTTTATCTCAAATAAATATTAAAAATCTTATTTAATGCTTATACAACAGGTACAAACGTATCTTTTCTATTGGATCCATGGGTATAACAACATATAATCCTACTACATTAGAAGTTACAAATAAATGGGAATACTTAGATTTTATAAGTGTGCAACCAACAAACAGAAATCAATTAGGTCTGCATGAATTTAGTATAACAATGCGCAAAGAACGAAAAATTGACAATATGAAATTTAGTTCAGAATACAGAGCTCATTTATTAACTGAAGCTCTGAAATATAGAAACCAATTTGCTGAGAAACCTAAAGAAATTTTGGTAAGTTATATATTCTTTATATAACACTTCTTGGAAAAGATGCTATTAAAATTTAATCAAACCTGTTATCAACCTAGCCATATGGTTAATATATATGTGATAGTCTGTAGTATATTTGTTTACAGTTATCTGTACAACTAATACATGCAATACCATTTATATCAATCTATATAATATCTACTAATTGTAATTCAATATTTTTATCAAATCATCCTATTGAATTTTGTAATTATATAAAATATTCAAAATAAAACAATAAATGGTAATTATATAAAAGAGGGTACATTAAAAAAAGTTACATTAGTATTAAAATTTTTGTAAATAAAAATGCAAAAAGTAATCAAAATATCTTATTAAGTTTCTCTCATGAAGTCAAGCAACTTTCATCTAAAACACTGTTTTATATTTCTCATACTTGCATAAATAATCACATGTATATATTTAAAATGGACATACTGTATAATTATGAAAGCTTATGAATAAAAATATTAAGGTTTCTACATAAAAAAAAGAATTTTAGAAAAATTATTAATATTTCTTTGTAACTTTTTCTAATTGAACAATTGATAAATCCTTTGCCAGTTGACTGCCCTAATTAAAAGCAGTAACTTTTATCCTAAAATTTTTTCTTCTTCTTACTTGCAGTTTGCGAGTTACAATATAAAATCGAAAAATAGCCAAATTTTCAGGGGTCAATATCACTTTTGCAATGAGTTTGGGTAGCAAAAAAATTGCGTTATATATAACTATATATACGAACACACATGTAATATCATCATATCCATAGATAAAGCTAATCCAAACCTAACTCACATTAAGATAAAAAATAAAAGTATTTTTATCAATATCTCGGAAATTAAAGCACTGCGATGGTTATATCTATAGGAAAATCTTGTTCAGAATCATGGTCATAACATATATTTGAAAATCATTGAAATTGGTGAGATGTACCCTTTTCTATATAACTGCTCAATAAATAAACTATTATGTTCGCCATTTTCAATGTGTACTGTATTTATTAAATTAATATTTTCATTTTCTCTAGAGGTATCAAGCTTATAAACATCATTGGTCTGATACAAGATTACCTGTTGTGTTAGAAGTGACACCATATAGTCTTGACCAATTAGATCCAGCAACTAATATGGTATTAGCCAGTTATTGTTATAAAGATTTTGAAGGAATTCTTACAATGAAAGATTATTCTAATGGATTTGTAATTGTATGTGGTGGATTTGGACGCTTACATCTTTTTGCTTCTCAACACATGGAAGAAATTAAAAAAAAGCTGCTGGAATCAGCTATGAACAATTTAGGTATCAGCATAAAAGTTTTGAAAGAACCAATCAAATTAGATGATTTTGTTGCTCAGAGGTTGGGTAAATTTAGTGCTGATGAACATATAACAAGTGTATCAGAATTTACTGTTCATAAGTATTCATCTAGACATATAGATCCTCAGAGAAGAACTCTTTGTCTTTCTGATACTTGTTTATTGGAAAGAGATCCTCAGACGTATAATATTTGTACTCTTAGACCTCTGTCAGATATTTTTGCGTTGATTCGTGACAATGAAAATCCACAATTATTTACTATACAGTATCTCAATGGTCAAACACGTAGTTATACTGCAACGGATAGAGATTCTTTGTTAGCTTCCTTATTGGATGGAGTTAGAGCATCTGGTAATAGAGATGTTCATGTCAGAATGTATCCAGTACCTAGGGGCAAAAGACTTGGACCTCTTAATTTACCTGTTGATGAAGAAGTTGAAACATCTCATGTTAAGTTTCTTCAACAACCACCAAGTGGACGTAGTTTTGCTGAAATTTTGGAAAGATTTAATGCAAATATTCCCTACAGTGGTCTTAATTACTCTGTTACACAAGATGTAAGACATATTCCCTATATTTAATATTGTATATATATATACATATATATAATATTAAATTTCTATATGATTATCAAATATAAAAATGAATATTGTGCAGTGCATTAAAGCGGTGATAGTTTATTAAATTTGAATTAAATCGTATTAAATTTTATTAAAATGTATGTGTGATACAAAATAATACATTATACTTATCTTTGCAGATTGGAATAAATTGAATAAATATTTATGTAAAAAGTTGTTTCTAATATTTTGTATTTTCTATTTCTTTTTTATTTACAATAATAAATAGATCATATTGATCATATTATATAGATGAATAGATTATATAGTAATCTGAATAGATATTTTCTTTTTTTGTCTAGGATGTTGTACCGCTTGAATGGACTGCAACAACATTACAACTTCACATATACCATTTGATGAATAACTACTTACAGGGTCTTTTTACTGAAAATAAAGATAAAATTATTCTTGGTGCTTTAAATGCATTGGTCAATAAGGAATTAGAAACAAACAGTGAAATAGAAGCACAATTCCATGCTATAAGGAGATTGGTTGCTAGCAAAATTGGTTTTACTGCATTTACAACTCTTCTTGGATTTAGAGAAGCTATTGGACATAAAGTTGTGAAAGCTTTGAAAAGACAAGATTATGGTGTAACACAAGCTGCTATAGATTGTATTTGTGCTCTCATGCAACCAATGCATGATGATTGTGATTTAAGACAAGAACAGTTAAATAAAAGTAGCCTTCTCAGTAGTAATAAATTTTTGGAAAATTTACTTGATATGTGGATTAACCATATAGTAAGTGTGAAAATATTAATCTTATCTTCATTTTCTTAACAATAGTAGTTACTGTCCTGTAGTATGCTAACATTGTTCCTATGAATATTTCAGAATCATGGTACAGGTGCTCTGGTAGTCTCTGCCATGCTTGACCTCTTAACTTTTGCTCTGTGTGTACCGTATAGTGAAACGACCGATGGTAAACACTTCGATAATCTTCTAGAAATGGTCGCTGCAAGAGGAAGATCGCTTTTTAAACTGTTCCAACATCCGTCGCTAGCTATTGTTAAAGGTGCTGGGTTAATAATGAGAGCGATTATCGAAGAAGGTGCACCAGAAGTGGCTGCAAAAATGCAAGAACTTGCTCTTGCGGAAGGAGCTTTACCGAGACATCTATTAAATAGTCTTTTTACTGTTGGTACTGATGGTAGACTGTTGACACATAGACAATTGTGTAGACATCTTGTAGGACTTTGGGTTACAGGACATCCTACAGCTATGGGACTGTTGAAAAGGATTATGGTAAATTAGCATTATTGACTGAACTTATATAATATCATTTTCATTTAATTACAAAAATGGAAGTATCTAAGTTTGTATTCATTATGCATTTATACAGCCTGTTGGTTTATTAAATTACTTAGACTCCGATGAAAAAGTACCCGATTCGTTTCTTGAGAAAGAACGATTGAACAATCGTGATAATTTAAAGATAGCTATAGATCACGCATCAAAAAATAAGAAAAGCCCACAGTGGATTGCGATCGAACGTCAAATGCGTGTAGTTGAAAAACATGTAGAACATGCTCTTCAACACTGGGGAGCTAGGATTGGGATCGAACGTAAAGAGAAAATCAAAGAACGTCCGATAGTATTAAGAAAACGCAGAGAAAGAATTAAATCAGAAGCAAATTGGAATTTGTTTTATTATAAGTTCAATCAGGATCATTCACTGCCGAATTTAATTTGGAATCATAAAACACGTGAAGAATTAAGAACCGCGCTTGAGAATGAAATTCGCGCGTTCAGTTCTGACAAAGATTTAGCAGGAGGAACCCTAATTGCTTGGAATCATAGAGAATTTGAAGTACAGTATCAGTGCCTGTCAGATGAAGTGAAAATCGGTGATTATTATTTAAGGCTTTTGTTGGAAAAAGATAGTCCAGACAGTCCAATAAGAAAATCGTATGTATGACAGAATTTTAATTGTTGTGATTACAATTCAGATTATATTAAATTTATTTCTTAAATTTTCTCACATGTATTATGTTGTGCAGATGAAGTAATAAATTGTTATTTTCATCACAGATATGAATTTTTTAACGACTTGTACCATAGATTCATATTAACAACAAAAGTCGAAATGAAGTGCCTTTGCTTGCAAGCAATGACTATAGTATATGAACGATACTATGAAGATATTGGTCCATTTTCGGATACAAAATATATTGTAGGAATGCTGGAACGTTGTACAGATAGAATGGAACGTGATAGATTAGTCATGTTCATAAATAAACTTATATTACATAGAAGAAATGTAAAAGATATAATGGATCAAAACGGAGTACGCACATTAGTCGATCTCTTAACTTTGGCTCATTTACACACATCTAGAGCAGTTGTACCTACACAAACTAATGTAATAGAAGCAGGACCACAGCAACAACAGGTTATGGAAAAAGAATGGTATTACAATGACGGAGATCAGCGGAAAGGTCCTATAAGTTTGAAAGATTTAAAGGAATTGTATCATACAAATCAGATTACATACAAAACGAAAGTTTGGGCACAAGGATTAGACGGATGGCGAATGATCTCGCAAGTTCCGCAATTAAAATGGACATTAGTCGCGAAAGGGACACCAGTAATAAATGAAAGTGAATTAGCAACATTGATTCTAAATATTTTAATCAAAATGTGCGAGTATTTTCCAAGTAGAGACGTTGATGACGCGGTAATTAGACCTCTACCGCGCATGAAGCGGTTATTATCGGATCTTCAGTGCCTACCTCATATTGTTCAACTTTTATTAACGTTTGACCCGGTTTTAGTTGAAAAAGTAGCTACTTTATTATGTGAAATAATGCGAGATAACGCAGATGTTTCAAAAATTTATCTTACTGGTGTCTTCTATTTCATATTAATGTACACTGGTTCAAACGTTTTACCGATAGCGAGATTTTTACAGTTAACTCATACGAAACAGGCATTTAGGAGTGATGATGTAAGTGTGAAATTTATATTTTTGCTAACTGACAAAACAGATCAGTTGTCTCACATAATATTTTAATATCATAGAATGTATCGTCAGACATCATGCAACGGAGTATTCTTGGACAACTTTTACCTGATGCAATGGTTAGCTATTTAGAAAATCATGGCGCGGAAAAATTTGCGCAAATATTTCTTGGTGATTACGATACACCAGAAGCAATATGGAATGCTGAAATGAGAAGAATGCTTATTGAAAAAATAGCAACGCATATAGCAGATTTCTCACCAAAATTAAGAAGCCATACTATGGCTAGATATCAATACATTGCTATACCTGCGATAAGGTATCCACAATTAGAGAAGGAATTATTCTGTCAAATATTTTATCTAAGACATCTTTGTGATACTGTAAAATTCCCACAGTGGCCTATTCCTGAACCGGTAAGTCAATAGTAAATGATTTAAAAATATCTACTTATTAATTCTTAAAATATATTTAAAATAATAATACATAATTTTTAGGTACATTTATTGAAAGATGTGTTAGATGCATGGAAGAAAGAAGTAGAAAAGAAACCACCACTGATGACAATGGATGAAGCTTATAAAGCCCTTCAATTGTCCAGTGGAAAACAACATAATGAGGCTGAAGTTAGAAAATCATATTATAAACTTGCGCAAATGTATCACCCTGATAAAAATCCACAAGGCAGAGTAAGTTGTATCAAATTCTATGTACATTAGCAACATATAAACGTATTAAATTCTTCATAGAAGTGTTTTCTGTTCATAGGATAAATTCGAAGCTGTTAATCAGGCATACGAATTTTTATGTAGCCGAAGTTGTTGGTCGACTGACGGTCCAAATCCTGATAACATAGTGCTTATTTTAAGAACACAGAGCATTCTCTTCCATAGATATTCCGACGAACTTAGACCTTACAAATACGCAGGTTACCCGCAGTTAATTAAAACAATCAAACTAGAAACAGACGATGAGCAATTATTCTCAAAATCCGCGCCATTATTGGCAGCCGCTAGCGAACTTGCATATCACACAGTACACTGTTCTGCATTAAACGCGGAAGAACTTCGCAGAGAAGGAGGATTAGATGTTTTATTAGAAGCTTATACACGATGTGTTTCTGTCCTAAATAAATCGAGTAAACTTAATGATATAGCAGTGCAGGTATGCATGCATATCACTAGATGCTTCTCGGTTGCTGGGTCCTTTAGGGGCTGCAAAGATAGGATTATTGAACTACCACAATTAGTTAAAGACCTCTGTAGAATATTACACTTCAAGGTTAGTACTGGCAATTTTGAAAACATTGTTAAAAAATCACTATTTATATTATATATATTTTTTAATTATTATAATGATATATATTTACAGCATTTAACAAAATTATGTTCGGTGGCAACAGAATGTGTTTCTTCCCTTGCCACGGATAGTGCATTACAAATGCAACTTTTACAGTCTGGTGCTTTATGGCATTTATTATTATTTATGTTTAATTACGATTACACGTTGGAAGAAGGTGGCGTTGAAAGAAATCAAGACGAAAATCGTCAGGAAGTGGCAAATAATTTAGCGAAATTAGCAGTTCGAGCATGTGCAAGATTAGGTGGTTACATGACAGGAGAGAATGAAACACCTGTTAATCCTGTTACTGTTGCCGCGTTAGAAAGTTTATTAACGCCTTATCTAGCTCGTCAACTCTCAAAGGATAAACCGGAAGAAATATTAAAAATCCTAAACTCGAATTGCTCCAATCCATATTTGATTTGGGATAACGGAACAAGAGCAGAATTGAACGAATACTTGGAAGCTAAACGACAAGAAAGATTAAATGGCAATGATAGTTTTGAACATGATTTTAGTGACTTTAAATATAGCGTCCATGCCGATGAACTTATTATTGGAGAAATATTTGTAAAAGTATACAATGAACAACCCAATTTCCCTATAGAGGTAATTTAACATTATGTAATATTTTTCCGATGAAAAAATTATTTTTACTTAAAACAAACAAATATTTTTTCAGAACCCCAAAAGTTTTACAATTAATGTACTTGACTTTTTGTCTGAATCGTCAAAATATTTGACATCAATGGGCAATATGGCATTAGCTAAGAAGGATCAAGAGAAATTGGAACATATTGTTATGTCTTTAGAAGCATTAAAAAATGTTATAAAAAATAATCCAGGAATTGAATTACAATGTATAGGGCACTTCAGATTATTATTTGGACTTCTGAGTTGTAATAACTTTAAGTTGATACAGAAAAACGCACTTGAAGTTATTAGTAATGTTACAAAGAACCAAGAATGTGTAGATGATATCGCAGCAAACGAGGTTATAGTACATTTATTATTAGCTTTAAATTCTCTGCAGGAGTGTCAGTTGCTAATATTGGAAACTTTGTATGCTCTGATGAGCTCCACGAAGATCGTAAAAGATGCACTGTCTAAAGGTAAAATTAAACATGAGCCATATCTAAAATTATACCTTTCTTTTCAAAACGAAATTTATGAAAATTTTAGGGGCTGTTGTATACGTTCTTGATCTGTTCTGTAATTCAAGTAACACTCAGATACGCGAAACAGCCGCAGAACTGCTTGGCAAAATGTCATCTGATAAGTTGGCTGGACCAAAAGTAAAACTAGATTTGTCTAGATTTTTACCCAGATTATTTAGTGAAGCTATTAGGGATGCTCCAAAACAATGTGTGCATATGTTTGAAACAAAACACGAGAATCCTGAATTAATATGGGATGATAATGCCAAAGCTAGAGTGTCGAGGATCGTTGGGGAATTAAAAGACGAGTACATAAACATTTTTTAAAAATATTTATTTTCTTGTTTAATTACATTCTTCTAAAGCAAAATAAATTTTTTCAGATATTACATGTTACAAAGACGAAATTCCAATGCAATATTAAAGTTACCTGATACTCAAAGTAATATTGATATCGCAACAAATGAACCCGCAGTCGGAGGTGTATATCTTAGATTATTTATAGCCAGTCCCGCATGGGCTCTTAGGAAACCTAAGGAATTTTTAAGCGAACTTATGGATACGACGTTAGCCCTTATGTCCAAGGAGAAAACTGATGTAAGTGTACACTTTGGTGTGTTGTAGTATATGTGTATATTGATTAATTTAATAATATCCTTAAATAGTCGGATATGTTGGAATTAACAACACAAGCGCTAGTAAATTTACTTCAAGCACAACCAAGTTTAGCAGATCAAGTTCCATCATTAGGACACATACCTAGACTATGCCGACAAATGTCAATGCAAAACAATCAACCATCTGTATATAAAACTGCGATATTAATACTTCATCAATTAGCAGCAAGCGAGGTGAGTTCGTTGACTTTTCTTTATGAAATATTAAATAGTATTTAATATCAACAACACTAATTAATAATCTTACAGATTTGTATATCATCTATTTGTCAAACAGAATGCATAAGTCCACTGAAACATGCTATGCAATCTAGACGAGATATGATAGCAATAGCGTGCGAAACGCTGAATAGATTATTTTCGACTAATGAGGATAGACTTATAAAACAGGTAAATACAAGACATCAAATATTATTTCTATCAGTATTATAAATTCAAGATTTGTTGTTAACTGTTCCTTATAGGCACTGGACGCTGAAATGGTACCTTATTTGTTAAATATACTAGAAGGACGGTTAGATGTAATTGAAAACCCTGCAACTGCTAAAGCTCAAATAGTCAAAGCTTTAAAAGCAATGACTAGAAGCTTGTTGCTGGGTGAGAAAGTAAATGCGATACTAGAGAAGTCAAGTGTCTGGGCGGAATACAAAGATCAGCGACATGATCTGTTTATTTCTAATACAACTAATTCTGGTTACCTTACTGGTACGATATACATATCAATTATTTTCATTTCTATATTAGATATAATATATTTACACATACGAATGTAATAATAATATAATATATAGCTGGAACGCCGGTGTCTGCTGGTTATTTAACGGCTGGACCCAGTACCACATTAACCACCGGCCCACCCCCAGTCGACAAAGAAGATAGTTTAATTAATAGAAATGATAGTATCTGATATAGGTAGCATCGTAATTAAAAAAAAAAAAAAGGAAGGAAATAGGCAGTAAGAATGCCACTTCTGGAAATTCCTATCGGTAAATCGGTAAATCGGTACCGATGTAAAGACTACATTGCCTGTGATTTTTGGCTCCTTAAGATAAGGAATTTATCAAACGAATAATGTTTTTGTTGAATTTACATTTATATTAAGATTATCACAATACAATGATACTTTTTATTATGCTATATAGGCAAATTATATAATTATGTCAGATATGTCATTCTTTACAGAGACATCATCGTGTGGCAAAAGATAGTATTCAATGAAAGTCTATTACTAAACAAATTTTTCTAGAAAATATCCCTCGAATAAAAAATCTCCCTCGTCGATTGTAAAAATTTTCTAGACAGCGTTTCATTTTGTACTTAGCAAATCTTCTGACACGATTTTTCATCTTATTGTGACAAACGAACTTACATTCCTGGCGAATGAAGGAATAATACGTTCGATGTTTAGCGTTGTTGCTGTATCTGAATGTGATTAATATTACTTGGAGAGATTTTTAAATACTTACTAATAAATACAATATATACATATGAACTTGGTCCAACTTCAACTGCTCGGTGTCCCATGTATCAACGAAAATTTTATTGTTTAAATTACCATCAACATTATATAAAAACATTAAATTTATATTTGTTGAATGTATCTTCACGATCTAATCGCATTTTTTGATATGGCAAAATGCTTTCATTTTTTATATACATTAAAAAATTCAAGAGCGTTTAAGTATGTAATACACATAAAAGCACAAATGCGTTATTTTCATTCATTTTAAAAAGTAACAAAAATGTAACTGTATGAAAATGATTTATCATTATTTCTTCACGGTAATTTCACGTTATATTGTTTTCTTCAGAAATCTTATAAGAAAACACGACAATTACGAGCGTATATCGAACGTCTACAACAAATCAAACAATTATAAGAAATTTTAAACATACATAATCTTAAAACAAAATCGGTTATATATTTTAAAGCGATATTCATTCATTATTTCAATATACAATATATGAATGTATATCCTTTACTTTTGAAATGTTACACATATATGTATATATACACACACACGTATATTGTACTTTGTTATACATATAGCTTGTTTTATGTAAGCTTAAGGCCGAAAAAAAGCGCTAAAACTTCTCGGTGATACTAAACGAGGATCTATCGAATGGATTAGATTCCATGAGTAGGAAGTTCCTCTTTTTCATATCAATTTCTAGTATTCTAACAAAGCGATCATTCAGCAAATACGGGCGGACATCCGTAGAACTTAGGAATATAAAACAAAAGTAAAAGAAAAAGAAACACGCTACGCGTTGTATTTTACTTGCCATCCACCAGTATTGTAATATACTTTTGCTACTTTGAATCGATAAGTTGAGTGTTCACGGCGTTAATCAAGCAACAAAACTACGTAACGAAGACACAAAAATGCTAAAAGTAATAGTTCCTCTGATAGCAAGAATGTAATATGTAATGAATGTAGGAATGTTCACGTGTCTGATGGACGGGACATAAAACAGTATTTCTATACCTGCACTTCTATAACAAAGGCGAACAACTAAGTTCCTTTTAGACTTCAAACCTTCGTTTCCGGCAAACTGTAAATTTATGAAATATTTACAATTCTTTCGTCACCGTGTACTTGACTTATCGATCGAATCTTCTTTTAGACAGATGGGAAAAGAAACAAAGTTATTAGTGATATAAAAAATAAAGAGATCGAAACGTTAATCATAACGAAATACAAAAAGAGTATAAAAACTGATTGCCATGTTCTTGCTGTACTTTGTGTAATATTGTTACTGACAGTCGAGCAACGGTGTGAACAAATATGGAAGAGCCTTAGTCATTTTTATGTATTTGCACCTGAGTTCTTAAGATTGAGAATAAGATATTGTATATAAACAGACAGACACACACACATACATATATACATATATATATATGAAAGAAGTTATACCACAAATTATTGTACGTATAATTAGAAAATAAATGATTTTGCACATGGTACGATCGACTGTAAAACGACGTGATTTTTCTAATTTCATTGTCGTGTTTGTAAACACTATTTTAACGAATTGTGGAAAATTTGCCATTTTTTAGATATACATATGTTATTATTGTTAATGCATACGTCCATATTTAAGCATTTGTTGTCGGACTGATAGGAAATTAATTTGTCTAGACTGTTTTTGAATTAAGTAAACATAGGTCTACTGTGAAGCTGTGCATTCCAGCAAGACAGTGAAACTCGCTTTTTACAATTTTTTTAACTGAGCCTAGGGTGAAAATGTAAACCACACATTTTAAAGATTTATACAGGTATGTATATGTCGAAAATTTCATCAAAATGGACTAACATTACTATGAGCTACGAACGGTTAAAAATGGTTGAAATCGCAGTTTTTCACGACTTTTGGTCTAAAATCTAAAGATTCTTACATCTTTGTAACATCATTATTTCCATATCAACCGATTCCGACCAAAATTTAACAATTTCTTAAACTGAATAATATAATACTGAAAAAATGATACCACAAATAACTAGCATTCCGAGTACAACTTCAGATTAGCATAATCTTATATCATATTAATAAGTAGAAAGTAAAACAGAGTTTTATGTGTAAAAATATATAGATAATAATCATCTATGGTAATAATAGAAATTTAATCCTCGGAAGATAAAATCAGTATTCAGTACAAATCGAAAATACCTAGTTAGTTAACGCCATCTTTTAAGTATTGCTAGAATTATAATTTCTGTACATGAAATCATTGTCTGTGATCAAATAACACAGCTACTGACAACATCTCGATAATAAATTTAATATAATAGATTAGTCTATAGATCTAATGAAGAAATTAGCAGAAAAGTACATAAAATTTATCATTTTTAAATTGAAGTGTTCAACATGAAGATAGTTTGCGCTGCCAAAACTTGTAAATACTCTTTGGATAATGAAGACTCGACAAATGTCAAATTCATTCACTTTCCGAACAGTGATACGTAAGTCTTGTCGAATTATAAATTAATCACTACTTAAAAATAATATTTCATTCGTTATACTAGTCGTAGTTATACATATTTTTAATTTGCAAGCAAATAATATTTTTCATTATCATAATAATCATTATGTAAAATAATATACTTAATTAGTAGTCTTTCTTTATTTATTGGAAATTAAATATTTTGTTTTATAACTTGTTATAAATTATTTTCTTTCAGTTCAAAAATATGGGCACATCAGTGTGATAGAACGGATCTTCTAATGAAATCTAATGAAGAATTGTATTCAAATTATTATATATGTTCTCATCATATAGAAGATCGTTATTTCATAAATAAGACAGATCCTGTGATAGTAGATCAACATGCTATTCCAACGTTATTTGAATCTGATATTATTGCTGGAAAAGATTCAAAAAATGTCTTTGATAAAAATGAACAAACAGAAATAACTGATAATGTTATGTTATCATATTGTGATATGGATGTTGAAATGGATCAGTATCATGAAATCAGTATTAAATTTTCAAATTTATGTAGAATATGTGAAGAACCATGTTTCGATGGTATAGAAATATTTTCACTGAAAGGAATAGATCTAAGGCTAAGAGAAAAAATAAGTTTACATTTACCAATCATGGTTGATATGGAAGATATAATGCCACAGAAATTGTGCATGAATTGTTATAATAAATTAGAAGTTGCACATTCGTTAGTTATAACATCTTTAAGAACAGACATGAGGTTGAAAAAATTTTTGAATATTAATGCAGAAGTAAGTAGCTAGTATATATAACTTAACATTTAACTACTATATATGTATCATAATATTAAGATCAAATGTATATATTATTTTACAGCTAAATTATGATCATAAGTATAGTGCCATAGCAAAAAAGTGTTCCTTAGAAATAGATGAAGAAATGTCTATGAATGAAACAACTGATGTTACACCTGTAGAATTATCTTCTAGCAAAATGAATGAAATTTCTATGAATCAGGAAGTTTCTAAAGAATTTAGTGACTTGGAAAATACCAATATGCAAAAAGATAGTTTTCAAAATAGTATAAGAAAGGAAGTGCAATCTGAATTAAATAGTTTTATTGCATCACATAATGAGGAAATTAAAGAAGATGAATGTAGAGATAGACTAACAAAAAATTATTCAGATAATGAAATATTAAATAATGAAATTCAATGCTTGTATTGTAAAAGTATGTTTAAAACACAAGAGATGTTTGAAAACCACAAAATGTTGTGTGATGGAGGAGAAATAGTTGTACAGAAGGAAAAAGAAGCTAATAATAATATGAATGATAAAGAATCCAATAATATAAAGATAATGAACTTTCAATTTATAACAAAAACTTGTAATGTTTGTCATGAAAATTTTGAAACTGAGAAACACTTTGTTGAACATAAACTTTCGTATTGTAAATTTCTTCAAGTAAAAGATTATCAAATTACTGATAAAATAATTATGAACAAAGAACAGTGCAATAATCATAAAGATTTCTACAATACCAATAATCCATCAATGGAAACCAATAAAAAATGTGGCCATTGTGGTTTGATTTATATTACTAAAAAGGAATTATTAAATCATATTATGGACTGTCATGAAGGTCAACTTCTATTTAAATGTATCATATGTGATAGAAGCTATGAAAAGTGGTCTAGTTTAGATGTACATGAAGCCACTCACAGAATAGATAAACCTTATTTATGTGATTTATGTGGGAAGAGTTTTAAACATTCCAATAATTTAAGAGGTCATAAAAGAACTCATTTAGATGATTCAAAAAAGAAACGACACATTTGTGACATTTGTGGAAATGCATTCAGATCTAGGTAGCATTTTAAAACTTTTAAGTACTATATCATAAAGTAAATCATTAATTTTGTATTTTTCAATAATTGTTAAATATGTAATTCAGATTTCATTTGGGAGAACATATGAATCAACATAATGGAAATAAACCTTACTCCTGTGAAAAGTGTGGCAAAGCTTTTTACAAAAGAATACAACTAAGACAGCATAAACTTTCTCATGGTTTGAATAAACATGTCTGTCCAATTTGTGGTACAGCTTTCAATCGTAAAGGAAACATGAATACACATCTTAAACGTCATAACAGTGGAAATGGTATATATACATGTAGCGTAAGTATACCATTATTAGAAACAAATTAATAGCATTCAAAATTAATAATTCATAGCATTCAGTATTACGTAAAAACATATGCGTTTTATTTCTAGATATGTACACACACATGTAAATCAATGAGTGAGTTAAAGTTACATAGAAAAAAACATATAGAACAAGATACTATAGAAAATATAGAAAAAAAACATATCGATAAACCTACATGGAAATGTAAGAGTTGTGACCGAATATTTTCAACTCGAGCGGTATTATTAAATCATGAACGTACACATAAAGAAGATAAAATAAGTATCGATTGTAATATTTGTGGGAAAAAATTAGCAAGCAAAAATTCTCTGGTGTATCATAAAAAATCCATTCATTCTTCTGAGAGACCGTATATGTGTCAATATTGTGAAGAATCGTTTGTTTCCAAAGAATCACGTCTTATACACGAAAGAATACATACCGGAGAACGTCCTTACGTTTGCAAAATATGTAAAATGGAATACAAATGTTCAAGCAATCTTAATCAACATATAAAAATTCATTCTGGGATTAAGCCTTATATATGTATATATTGTAATAAAAGTTTCACGCGTAGAGGAACGTTAAATGTGCATGAGAGAATACATACTGGAGAGAAACCATTTGCTTGCGAAACGTGTGGTAGAACATTTTCTCAAAAAAATGATATGATCAAGCACACTAAAACACATAATGCCAAATCGTTGTCTTGCGAACAATGCAATGAAGTTTTCACAAGGAAGAAAGATATCCTAAAGCATATTGCTTTGCACGAACAAAATAATCCTATAATTCAGGAGTATGTAGAGATACAACAAGAAATAGAACCTTACAGTGTGGATATAGCATGCTCCGAATTTGAATAATTTTTTTATGTATGAGATAATATAAATATTAGGTACTAAGATAATTTGTGCATGTAGGTACATAAATTTAGTTAACAGATTTCGCCTGCGTTTAGTTTCAATTTCAACTACCGCTGCTAATGTCGTATTTATCTTGAGTCGATAACGTTACATGTGATATGAAGTTGGTAAGGGAATCACCACCATTTTTGTAAATAGTAAAAATTGATTTGTATATTTGCTCAGGGATTTACCTCGATCACGTGATACAAAACCCTTTAATACGTTTGGTTTATTTTATTTTACACTTATTCATGATAGTTGGTGATATGTATTTAAAAGTGACTAACTTTTTGTAAATTGGTACTTTATCACATTATTATTACTATTTTTACTAACATAAATCATTATTGCGCGACTTTGCCAGTTTCATATTTGTCTATCTCAGATAAAAAAATAGATATGAACTTTTCCGTAGAACCGTACAATTAAATAGGTTCTTGTCTATGCTAGTGTGCAATCAAACAATACAGATCCCTAATTATATAGGTTCTTGTATATGCTAACTTTAGTTGACCTCAGCACTTGACCGCATGGTGCAGCACCTGTACTGAGAAATAACTAGAATTACGGGCGTGAGCATTCTCGTTTCCTCTCTGTTATTACTATGGGTACATATAGAAATTATATGAAATTATTAGAAACATGGCCCGTGGATTATTCTAAACCTGGCAGGTAATTTTGTTAAATAAACTAAATTTGACTATTTTTTCCTTCCTCATAACCTATATTCAGGTTAGATTTAATATTTTAAATAGTTATGGTTATAAATGCTTTGATACTGTATACAATTAGTTATATGTTTTATAGTATTTGAATATGTTATTAATTTTATACCTAATTATTGTAATTGTTGCTATAAAATATAATTATAATTTATATGTATTTTAGAGACTTAGCTCAGCATATTCGTGATCAATTAAAACTTGCTTTTGCAAAGGGTGAAGCTAGTGAAGTAAATCGTGAGCAATGTGACCGTTATTACATGAGTTTGAAGAGACTTTCTTCCAATCATTATGGACAAATGTATAGCCGTACACTTTCAAGTACTGCTAGTGGATTAACAAAAGATCAATGTAATTTATTGCTTACACCAGAAGCACAGGAGTACTATTCAGAAAATAGAAGAGGATTTTTTAAGAGTAAATTTTCAAGATTGTTCAGGAATATTGTTAAGAATGAAGCTAATAAGTAATATAATTCATGTATATAAATATTATGGCTTGAAATATCTAAGAAAGGATGTACATTATTTATTTTGGGCACATAATGATACAATAGATTTAAGGAATAGTAGAAAATATAGCAAAATAGCAAACAAAGCTGATAATACTATTAAAAATATACCTCATGTGCCAGTTATGGTTAAGGAAGTATTACATTATTTGGAGCCATTACCAGGAAAAGTTTTTGTGGATATGACATTTGGAGCTGGTGGACATTCTACAAAAATTTTGGAATCTTCACCTGATGTAAAAATATTTGCATTGGATAGAGACCCTGTTGCATATCAATATGCACAAATTTTGTCAGAGAAATATCCTGGACAAGTAATACCTTTATTGGGGAGATTTTCTGAATTGCCACAGTTGCTTTGTAAATATCAGGTAAATGTACATAGCATAGATGGCTTCTTGTTTGATTTTGGTTGTTCATCTATGCAATTTGATATTGCTGAAAGAGGATTTTCAGTGTCAAAAAATGGACCTTTAGATATGAGAATGGATGGATTTAGATGCCCATCAGAACCTACAGCTAGTGAAGTTTTAGAGCAAATAACAGAATCAGACTTAGCTTGTGTGTTAAGAATTTATGGTAATGAAAAGTATGCTAAAAAAATTGCACGTGCTATTATAGAAGCTCGATATAATTTTAGAAACTTAAAAACTACACAAGAATTGGCTCAACTTATTGAATCTGTGATTTCTGAAAAAAGATTTGATCAACTTGGCAGACATACTCATTGTGCAACAAAAACATTTCAAGCATTAAGAATTTTTGTAAATAATGAATTAAATGAGATTAACTATGGTATTATTATTGCTGGGTCATATTTAAAAACGAATGGTCGTTTAATAACAATATCTTTTCATTCTCTGGAAGACACAATCGTTAAAAGGCATATGTCAGGAAACATAACAGAAACTGTAGCTAATGTGTTACCATTAAAATATTTAAATTATGGTAAACATTATAGTTCAACTGAAATGGAAGATTTTAATAAAACACCTTGGAAAATGTTGCATAAACATGTAATAACACCTACACTGGAAGAAATAAACGCAAATCCAAGATCACATTCTGCAAAGTTACGAGCTATCTGTAAAATAGCTTAAATTACTGTCAGATTTTAAAGTTGACACTGTAGATACGAATAAATATTTCCATTCATATCTTTTTTTAAATACAAAATATTTATTGGATCTTTGACAATATATGTACATTGTATCATGTGTAAACAAAGAAATAAAGAGTTACAATTTAGAGATGCAAAAATGTACAAAATATTCAAGGTAAAATATACTTTATAATACTTCATACATGAAACAAATCACCATTTAGAATCCATTTTTTAATTTTTATTCACAAAGATATGAATTTGCATAAAAACCTGTAGTCTAATTGTAAATCATGATAACGTTTATAACATTGTAGACGTAACATACTTAAAATAAGCCTTCTATTTCATCTGTTTCACTGTTCCACTCCATGTCATAAATGCTTGGTCTTGTAGAAAGACCTGGCATCATCATTATCTAGAAATATAGTACATATTATAATTACATATTATATCGTAATATTCAATAATCTGAAGTACTTACTTCTCCTACTATTGGTACTATAATGCCTGCTCCTACTGACACAAATATATCAGTAATTTTGAGTGTGAAATCTGTAGGTGCACCTTTAATTGATGGATCACCCGTTAAAGAGTTTGATGTTTTTGCCATGCATAGCGGTAAATTATCATAATTTAATTGATTATACTTCTTTATTTTCTCCTGAACCTGTGTTCATAATTATTGATTGTACACATAATTGTGTAAATTTTATATCAAACAAGAATTTTCTACAAAATTGAGAGCTTACCTTGTCTGCAAGAACAACTTCTCCAGCTCCATACATTTCTTTGGCAATAATATTTATCTTTTCTTCTATACCAATATTAAGATCATACAATACTTTGAAATTACTAACTTTATTTGTAGCAGCTATGACTGCATCAGCTAGTTCTGTGGCACCAGCACCACCCTCTGCCCAATGATTACATATAGCTGCATTAGTGGCACCACTTTCTATTGCTGCTCGTTTCACCAATTCTAATTCAGCTTGAGTATCAGTACTGAAATAATATTTTACGATTCTGTATTTACTACGCAAAAGTATTTATGAGGAAAATTATTTACCTTTATGTAAAATTTACCTGTGAACATTGATGGCAACAATAACTGGAACACCAAATTTAATTCCATTACTGATATGCTTCTGAAGATTCGGAAGACCTTTCCTAACTAAATCAAGATTTTCCTCGAGATATTCTTTTTTTAATGGAACGCCAGTCTTTACCGGAGGCCCTCCACCATGCATCTTCAATGCTCTAACAGTTACAACAAGCACAACAGCGTTTGGTATATGATTAGATGTTCGACATTTAATGTCAAAGAATTTCTCCATACCGATATCAGAACCGAATCCACTTTCGGTTACTACGATACCTTCCGGTCCAACTAATTTTAATGCAATAGCGTCTGCTATGATGGAGGAACAGCCGTGAGCAATATTTGCAAACGGTCCAGCATGAATCATTACCGGCGTTCCTTCCAATGATTGCATGAGTGTTGGCTCAATAGCATCTTTCAATAAAATTGCCATTGCTCCAGTCACACCCTAAATGTATGTATATATTATTACCGAGCACTAGAATGAAATATTTGCAATTTCATAATTTGGATAATAGATATACTAACGAAATCTTCGGCAGTTAACGGTTCTCCATCTTTGTTAAAAGCAACTACTATATTGCCGAGTCTTCGCTTCATATCATCGACGCTAGTTGACAATGCAAGTATTGCCATTATTTCCGAAGCAACAGAAATGCGGAATGATGTTTCTCGCGTTCTACCTTTCTCGGTCGGACTTTGACCAATGGTAATCTTCCGTAAATATCGATCGTTTGTGTCGACCACTGAAATAAGTAGATTTGTGTAAAAAACCGTATCGTTTTTTTAATCTTTTGTGCATGATGTGTTCTATGTTACCTCGAGTCCAAGTAATGTTTTCTGGGTCAATATCTAATCTTGCGAATTTCCTCCTTTCTTCTTCCGTTAAACTATTTGGATCGGTCTTTGTGATACCTAGTTTTTTTAAACGTCTTAATTGTATCTTAGAAAATTTCCTTTCATTTTTGATAGTTGGTACAAGATGATCGTAAAGGGACTGATCACTTTGAGTACATTCGTGGAAATATCGAGTATCAATTTGTGCTGCTAATAGATTATTCGCTGCGCTTATGGCGTGGATATCACCAGTTAAGTGCAAGTTAAATTCTTCCATAGGAATGATCTGAAAATTGTATTATATTACTTATATCTTTTTATTTGATAGTATGCTTTGATATTTTTTTCATTATTGTTTCTTCTTTCATCTAAATCATACAATTTTATGAAGAAATTAAAATATTTATAGTACGACGATGAACATCTCTCTTGTTTCGTTCCTGATTTGTGTAATGAGTTTTTATAAAGTATTTATCATTCTAATACATCTTTTAATAATTAGTGGGTTAATGAAATTTTACATGTTAATGCTAACGTGATTGGCAGTAAGATTAAGTTGTATACTTAAAAAATTTTTTAATTTCAATAGACAATACCTGTGAATATCCTCCACCAGCCGCTCCTCCTTTAACTCCAAAAGTAGGTCCTTGACTAGGTTGTCTTAGAGTTGCAAATGAATTCTTTCCTTTGAACGCTGTTAATGCTTGCACCAAGCCTAACGACATTGTACTTTTGCCCTCACCAAATGGTGTTGGCGTGATACCGGCAACTACCACGAGTTTTCCATTTGGTTGGTTTTCTAATCGTTTTAAAACTTTCAAGCTGATCTTTGCTTTTGTACTTCCATAAGGACTAATTTCATTAGGAAGTAAACCAATTTCCTCGGCTAAACTCGTGATTGGTTTAGGTTCCTGATTTCTTGAAATCGTTATGTCGTTAGGTACCGGCTTTTGGGGATTGACTTTTAAAATTTTTAAATTCCATTTTTTGTTTAATACTTTCTCTGCTGTTCTTTGTGCAGATATTACTGTGTTTTTCATTAACATAGCAACGGTCATTGGACCAACACCACCAGGTACGGGCGTGATATAAGAAGCTACTTTAACAGCTTCATCATAATCTACATCGCCCACCAAACGTTGTCCACTTTTTTTTGTAGGATCTGAAAGAATTCTTCAGATTATTATTTTATAAATGAATTCAATGACTTTATAATTATTGCATTTAATTGTCCGGCGCTCTCTCGCTATTTTCGATTGAATCGTATTTTTTTATCGTTAAAAAATTTCATTAAAAAAAAAATTGCTACCGATTTTCGTGAATCGTCGTTTTAATTGTATATTACAATTCTTCTTAAGACAGTAAAAATCTTCTTCGTTTCAAGATTACGAAATACAAAATTTGAGGATCGCAACTATGTTGATATAAAGAGAAGGTACCTGCGTTAAATATACTTTTCATAACAGTGATAATGAGCTTAGGAATTATAACATTAAGTACAATAATTATTGCAAGTTTAACATTAATAATACACAATTTTAAGGGAAATAATATTGATGGTAGAATAATATCAATGAATGCAGTACGTGAAATTATGTCTACCTGGAATGGAATTGATTCCGCAATCGATTACGACTGCACCCGGTTTAATCCAGCTTCCTTTAACCATCTGGGGTTGACCAATACCAACCACTAAGATGTCAGCTTGTGAAACCTTCAATCATAATCGAATATTCGATGTAAAATATAGTTAAAATTTTCTATATCTTCGTTTAAAAATTCGTAAAAAGCATAGTTAAAATGTTAATCTTATAAGTGAAAAATGTCTTATCTAGCATTTTTTATTTTTCAAGATATACTGAAATATTGTAAGCTATCTATCTTTTTACCCTTTAAGCAATGTTGTATTATACAAACTGTTACGAAATGACGACCAAATATTTTGAATTGAACGAAGAAAAACGAAGACACAAGAAATAATAAAATTGAATTCTTCTCAGGTATTTCAAAATGATACATAAATCATATTAACTAAGGAAGACAATATATTGATCCAATGGAGATAGAATACTTACAATTTGTGGAAGATCTCGCGTTTTTGAATGGCATATAGTTACAGTTGCGTTATGCCATTTTAATAATTCAGATATAGGTGTACCAACGATTTTACTTCTGCCTATAACTACAGCTTGAGCACCAGCGATCGGTACGCCGCTTCTACAAAACATTATTTCAATTATTTTGCATTAGATATCATCTTATACTTTATACAGGTATATAACTATCATGCGTAATCATTATATTTATCTATTTAAAAAGTTATTTCTTTTTAATTATCATGTTGTGTCCTTTTTTCGAATGGAAAACATAAGGAATTGTTAGCTGAAAAGAAAAAAACATTTTCAACATACTTTTTGATAAGTTCAATGCATCCATTTGGAGTGCATGGTAAGAATCCAGACATATCGCCAATGGCTACTCTTCCTTCGTTAATTGTGTTTAATCTAAAAAAATAGAGTATTTTAATATTCATTATTCTGTGCATAAGAGGAAATAGGCATTACTTCTTATTTTCGGTCATAAATACAGGTTAATGTTTGAATATTTTCCAATAACGCTGGATCGACGGAAATATTGTGACGTTCCCTAACAAAATAAGTAAAAAATTGTTATCGAGTTTGCTAGTGTTTAAACGGAAGGTTTTTAACGACTACGCTCTTATCATTTAATTCGAGATGTTCTGTGTCAAAGGTCACATTACTGACGCGTTTTCTTGTATGTGTCAGCATTTATTTCTTACATTAAGTTATCATAAAACACATTTTGCTTAATAAACTTGTCATTTAATAATAAATTTTTGAAAATTTCGTTGCGAACATTGATTAATTCATATTCGTATACGTGACTCGGTGCATAAAATATATTTAAAATAGATGTTAATTATATTATTTTTTTTTTCAGTTTAAACGAACAGTATTTCAAAATTGAGCGCAGTATTAAAAAAAATTATTACATTGATTATGACAATCTGGAAAACTTACCCATCCACATCCTTTTCGGGCGATACTAAGTCGGTAATCATATGAGAATTAATTCTATTGATACTATCAAGCGGCATTTGTACGATGATACCGTGTATGTTTGGATCATTGTTCAATTTATTTACTTTGTTTATTAATTCTAGTTCTGTGACGGTATTTGGTAATTTGACATGATCTGTGATAATTCCAATTTCACTTGCCGCTTTTATCTTCATTCTTATATAAACATTTGAGTCTTCTCTGCCGCCTACTTGAACGATCGCTAAACCAGGTACATAATTTGGTAATTTCTCACTCAATGCTCTCACATCTTTCTTTAGATCTCCACGAATTTCGCTAGGAAAGTAAAAATTCATTATAATATGTATTTTCAATAATATATAATATATTTAGAACTATATAAAATGATTTGAGGAAAATAAAGTATTAAAATTTGTTAAGTTAATAATTTAGGAATGTATCTATTCAAATTTCTTTTTTGTAATATATTTCAAATTAAATTGATTTCGTATACATATTTTGCTGATATTGACATTGATAATTAGAAATTTGAAATATTTTATTGGTAGAAATTTCCTATTTGTATATATATATATAAATTATATCATATATATGTACGAATTATATATATATATATAATTCGATAATATTTTTTAGAAATACGTAGATAAATTAATATATTCATATGTATATCTACATTTTCGATATCGCATGCATCTCTTACGAATATTTAAATTTGGCGCTTCTTAATGCAGATATATATATCCATGCTTTCTAAGGGTAATATACAATTAAATGTCTTACTAAATATCAAGGATTTCATTTTAAAAATTATTTGTATTGTAATGAACGCTTTTTTTTTATTATGTAATCAAGTCACAAAAAATATACATAACCTCACATAGGGAAAGAGGCATACTTTTATAAAGCATATAATTATTAAGAACTGGTTTAAGAATTAAATTATAAAAGATAGGAAAGTCAGTACAATGAATAGTATCGACCTCTATGCAACTATGAAACACTCGGAAAATTAATTTAAATCGTAATTTCTATTCGAATAGCTTTTGTTTTGAAATTTGAACCACGTGTAAGATCAGATCGATAAATTATTTCGAGGATCTATTCTGAAAGCTGTAATACATTCTATTTGAATAGCTACATACGAATTAAGTATGCTCTTTTTATTGTTTAAAGCTTATTTTTGATAGCTTTTAATAACTTACCTTGCCAATTTAGTGCCGGATAACACAATTCCTCGTGCATCTGTCGACATGATTCTGTGCAAGAATCTATAATCACACAAAAGAAATTACTTTTACTTAATTTTTCACTGTACAAATTAATCGCTGTGTAAATTAAGACGTACAGATCGATACGATCAACATGAATTTACTGGAAGACCGACACTGTTCGAATGAACAGTTTAAGTGCAGGCAACCGGTTTACAAGCGATTCGACTCGTGACTCCTGAATACTCATGTATATATCATGTATAAGTATATATCTTTGTAGTGATATCGTTATGCGAGTTGTTCACACATTGAAGCACCTAATCGATCATTTAAACGTTTATACCCACTCGAAACTTGAGTAAAATATAATATGTAAAGCGTGTGTGTGTTAATATCTGCAATAAGATAAAAATTAACCCAAATAATTGTTCTAACAATTACTTTATTTTACCGAATAAAGAACCAACCCCCAAAGTCAGTCTTCACAATTAAATAAATTCTGTCAGACACCTCGGACTTTACTTAGACAAGAAACCAAACTGAAGAAAACACATTCAAGGGAAAATAAAACAAATAAAAATTACTAAAAAATCAGTATAGTGTGATATATTAGGCTTAAAATAAGAAACTCCGAATTGAGCAGAGACAACAAATTCTTAATATATAAAACCATCATTAAACACGTATGAACATATTCATTACAAATCGGGAGTATGGTGGTCAAGTGAGACTTCAAAAAATAGAAAATCTAAATATAGGTATAATGTAAATAAATGTATTTAAAAATGGAAACCAAACTATCATCTTAAGATTCATCCTCAAAGCGTTGACTTTTATCAGAATCGATGATATAAGGAAAGTGTTAAAAATTCCCACAGTTGAAGAAACTACATGACACACCACAGCACATAAACAATCACACAAACCCACTTACTAAAAACTGCTGCACAAACTCCGATTTATTAATGCTCACGCACTAACACATTACACACGCACATGTAACAGTAGTGGAACGTTTCACTAATTCCCGATAATTGTATCGGAATGCACACGATTCTTTTTAATCTTTAAAAAAATATACTTGACGATTAGGAAGACGAGAGTATGAAGAATTTGAAAGAGTATTATAAGAAATATTATTCTTACCTGAAAGTTTGCAGTATTCGTGCCATCTGGTGGAATTAAGATGATGATCCGGTAGAGACTAATGAATCATTAACAAATATGATCTCCATGGGGGGTAAGGAAACACATGCAACAAACAAGAGAATAATGTTCACCGATAATTTATATCGGAACTGTAGTTGATAAACTTTGATCTCCATTATTTGACATGCATCTA
The DNA here is from genome assembly GCF_011952205.1 of Bombus bifarius. Taxonomy (NCBI): domain Eukaryota; kingdom Metazoa; phylum Arthropoda; class Insecta; order Hymenoptera; family Apidae; genus Bombus; species Bombus bifarius. The sequence goes on from NW_022884356.1 coordinate 6,366,816, forward strand.
TAAAGACAATATTATTATCTTTACGAGATGCAGAGTATATACGAGTAAAATAATTTCTTCTTAAATTATCGATATTTTGTATTCGTAATAATAAGTTTTTGTCTGAATATAACAGAATTACAATGTTGAACATGAATGAGATAAAAGTGAATGCATTTTCGTAATACTTATGTACGTCGATATGAAAATGAATCTAAATGTTACGTATAGTCGGTGTAAAAAGTAGTAGTATAGCCTTTAAAATAGAATTTTTTTAAATTGGACTAAACAACTCGATTTATTTGGAGAAGCTGGGAAGATTAGTTTACTAGTAAAAAGACTTTTGGAAAAGTTGCAATTGTTCGGAATTGCGAAGAAAGAAGTAAAGGTTGCGCTTCGTATCTTTTTTATCGAAATCGATTGATGTGGTAACAAGTGACAGTCATCGAAAGAAAGAAATGCAAAGAAATGCAAAAATCTTTATTACAGTTTATACACCGAAAGTCGTGAAAAAGTGCGATTTTCACTATTTTTAGCCGTTTGTAGCTCATAACGACGTTTATCGATTTCAATAAAATTCTCAGCATGTATATGACTGGCATAAATCTTCAAAATTTATTGTTTATAAACATAAAAAAGATGTAAAACGCTTTCTCTTTTTTCTTCGCGATTACGAACAATAGCAACTTTTCCAAAAGTCTTTTTACGCTTCATCTAGTAAACTAACCCTCCTCCTAACTTGTCTAAAAAACTCAAATCATTTGATCTAACTTTAAGAAAGTTATTCTGTTGTAAAGAGCATGAATACTTTCTACGTCAACTATATTTACTGTATATACATATTTATATTCGTTTTTAATAAATAACTGACGGATATATGATTGATTGTGAGATCTTACTATATGTTGATAACTAAATGATTTATTAAATCTTATCATAGACGTCAAAGCTTCGTAATAAATTCTTGTAATACGATGCTAAAAATAATTAATTTCCTAGTCAAACGAAATATAACTAGTACATATTTCAATATTTTCAATATTCACTACACAAAATTCGAGAATTTCATATCCTATTAATTAATATTTTAAAAATCTATGTATCTATAATATAATCAACGAATTTTAGAACAGGAATAATCGAATATACATATAGCGCCTCTTAATTAGTGAATTCTGGTTTATTTTTCAAATACGAATTCGTATTATGATTTTAATTAATGTACGAGATACGATAATTATACTAAAAGTTTAAAATATTTATGATGAATTAAAATTGAAAATAATTGATGCGCGTCAAGCTCAAGCGGTAACTATACAGATTTAATACTTACTGAACTAAACCGCTAGTGTCTCCGTACAGCCTCGATACAGACTCGATACGAACTAACCATGGCTATTTATTTAACTGACTAACCATACGACTAGTTATGACTACCATCGACTACCATTGGCTACTATCCCGAACATCTCCTCGTTTCCCCTTTTCCCGGGTGCCGACGAAAGGGAAAGCTTTTTTCCGAGATGGGGATGGAAAAACTCATAAGCAATAAAACAACAAATTTTCTTTTCAAAGGCCCATGGGTTTGTTGCTATGTCCCAGTGTCTATTCTTTTACGACATTTTGTCCTCGGACACCGTCTCGCAGCTCATGCGGCCAACATCTGTGCATTAACTCCGGAACTTTCTCTACAGCCATGAGCCGCTACATAATTTAGAAACGTTAAAAAAAGCTGATTTCTTATCAAATAAGTAATGAATTGTATTGTTTACTAACTTACTGCTTTATCTTCTAAGAACAATTGATTTTTATTTTATATTTATATTTGAACGAATAATTTTCAAAGAACACATAATATATATGTTTGTTAATACATGTTCATATTTAATTAAGGAAATATAGAAAGGCTCAAAGTTGTTTATACAGAGCTTTGGGAACAGTTCAAATTATACTACTCTCCGGAACTTTGTGGAGAACCGTGCAAAAACAGCTTGCTTTCCTCATTCTGTTCTGTGTTTCAAAACCCCACGAGTCGATAAACCCATCTAATTTACTGCGGACGTTTTCCAAGACTAAGCAAAAACTGAATTTAAGCTTCTTGATGTTACGACGGTGAATTTCGTCGTCGTATTATTAAAACTATACCCAAGTATTTTTCGATCTATAAACGATATAACATTTATTTAATATTGGGCAAATGACTGGTATATTAAACTTTGATCTATCGAACATTTTCTAAATAATTCATAATTTAACTTAATTAAATTTGTTACTTTGCATTCGCATCTTGCTTAAGTCGCATTATTCGTATTATTGAAACACGTACAATAAGTGTTCGTCGGTGATTAGACCTCTTAGTGTCTCGACAACTTGAAAAGACTATACGTTCGCTTCAAACGGCTCAATGAAATTAAGCGTAGTATGTTCTACGTCCTTTATCCGGTCTTCGCGCTGATTGGGGGATCTGTAATGTCATTAGGCCGTGGTCTTCAACTGACCGTTCCGCCGTTTCGTCATTCGAGGTTGGAGCAAACGGCGAAGATTAGTAAGATTAACCAAGATCCTCCTTCTGCGTGGCTTTCCGTGTTCTCAGAAGGGCGGAAGCCCGACGAAGAAGCGTGAATCGTGGCTACGTCTCTGATATTTCAGATTTTCCCTGTGCTTCGGACAAAGCGGTCCTGATCTGTGTTTCCATCTTTATTGCTCTTTCATCGAGTTCAATTGCGTTTTCTCTAATTAAAGGTAGTTCTCGTAAAGATTTGGTTAATGCGATACCATGAATTTTTAACAACACCTGCACTACCGCTCAGACAATTACAATGACTACAAAAGATATTTGTATTTCTTCCTCAGGTTCTATATTTTATTCTCATAAAATTTTCTTAATCGTATGGAAGTATACTACCAAATGATATGAAATTTAATATACTTGGATCTAATTAATTAATTTGTACATGTCATAATGAATACAATGGTGTGCAAATTCCTTTTAACACTATACGTATATACATAATGAATGATTTCATATCTATAAGAGCCAAACATAATGGAGCATTTCCGTTATTAACATTCATTATCCTCGGCTGACTAGTCATCAAGCTATAGATAAGATTAAAGTTTTTTGAAACTGATGGAAAGGCTGTCGAAGCGATAATATTTAAAATCAGTTAACACTTCCAAATATCGTGTAGTTTATCTTAATACATCATTGACAATGTTTTGAATAAACAACTTATATTTCATACCCATTTGTCGATTCCATAAGAATATATTAAGTAATAATTCGTTAATTATTAATTCGTCATTAATTTATATATTTGAACAATATTCATATAGTGTTAATATAAGTCGATAAAAATTTGGTGGACTGCAACCACTTTAATAGGGATTTCTGCTAATTGATAATATTCCATGAAATTTAGATGCATGTAAACGTTCGGATCGCTAACTGTTTAAGTACACTTTCAAGGCAACTCCCGGAGGATCTACGCTCGCACAAGTCTCGAATCTCGCGGGTCTTCGTAGCTTAAAGTTAATTAATATTTGACCGACGGTAGCAGGGTCGAAGATCACGTGGAAATTGGCGGTCTCTATGAAATTGCTGGATCGATGTAGCAATCGGCATCCACAATTTCTCGCCGTATGTAGATTTCCGTTAACTCTGTAATCTAAATGCTTTTCCTACATGAAACTGTTTATCGTCTTCGTATCGTCGCATGTGATTTACTTATCGAGGTTCTCCTTCTCCTTCTTTTAGCCAACCTGTCGATTCGTTTCCTCTCTGATACGACCCTACGACTCAATCTTGATTCTGAAGATCTGCCTCGGGCAATCTTATGCAAAATCAATATTACCCTAACTTCCATTTACCCTTCATACTGTAGAAATTGTTTGCCCATTTTGTTATTCACAGTGAATTGATTATTTTAATGTACATCGTTGGTTCAGTGATTCGTAATTGAAGTATTACTTTTGTTGAAAGCGACGTTGGTTTCCACGATATTTCTTTCGACAAGAAGTAGCAGGAAAGATTTTAAAATTTGTCCAACAGGTTTTGTTAGTCCGGTTACACCGGAACAGTAACCGGAATAGATCGAATGCTCCATTATGTGGAAGAGTAAGGTGAACGTTAGGATATTCTTTTGTATCTCTATTGATCGCTATATGATATTTTCTTATTTTAAATGAACAAAGCAACAACTATAGTAAAAAGTATTTGTGTGATTAAAAGAGTGCGATATGAACGTAATCCTGTAATTCGATCTTTAAGCTTTACGTATCTTAATCAGAATCTGAATCAGAAATAACGTATTAAAACTCGAATAACCGTTTTAACAACTAAAAATTATTGTGATTCTAGACGAAATTAATATTCTCTCGTTCGCGTATGGTAAAAATATAAGAATTTTTCCTCAAATTTATCTTTCATTCGCTCCATGTTTACCGCAAATATGCTCATTGTCCCAATAAAAAAAAAGGTGTTACGTTTAGAATTAATCTTTAACTAGCGAAGATTTAGAGAAATGTATAGCAATTCGATAGACGATGAGAAAAGGTATTGTACTATTATTTCACTTACCATATTCACTCTCTTGTAACAGCCGTTCCGAAACGAATCTAACTTCTTAATTCGTCCGTAAACATTGATTGTATGCTCTGTTAAACCTTTCACGTCGTTAATGTTCGATTAAATTAACTAAAATTGCCGTTTGTGAATCTATTTATATGAATTTCTACTATATGAAATTATTATATTATATAGCGGGGAGAATCAGTGGATTCTTATTACACGCACTCTAATTTAAAGTATCCTCCAATAAAATCATATAAATGTAGTTCCACAAGTAACATTCAAATCACGAATATCATTACTAACCTTTTTCGATTCTTCTATCGATCCCCATTATCCAGTGCATCTTCATCTCATAGGCCATGCTCTCCCTACGCTCTTTCCAAGAGGCTTGGATTTGATTTTCGTTTCACTTTCCATCTCTCGACCGGTTTCTTTATCTCCCGCTTTCTTCGTTGCTTCTACCAACGCTGATACAAGTCGAACCGGTACCGGTTGAGCGTTTAGGTTCGAACGAAGGGTGCTGCTTGATGGTAGAAGAGGGGGTGAGTTTGTAGCTTCGTCGTGGAATAGGTACGTACAGATTCCAACTTCTGCGGATAGTTAAGCTTAAGGGTTCTACGGAGAAACTAGCCTTGGGGTGACTGGGGCCACGGATGATCAGGGCTGAAGTAAACTGGCGCGGAGAGGCTATAGGGGGAGGGGGAGAGGAGTGAGGCCGAAGGAAAGGGGCTGGATTGGGTGTTATAGGGTGGAAGATTTCTCCATCTCGAATAGCAAAGCAACTTGGACCGCAAATTCCTTTACGTGGTTCAGGGTGGAGTGCATCCACGGCTACAGTCTAGGAACGAACTCGATTTCGTTAATAGGTCGCGTTTAACTTGTGCATTTTATTTGTTGGATATAGCGAAAGGGCTTTTAGCTTGTTTCTCGGACAGACTCTTACCGCAATTTCGTGTAGTCAGATAAAAAGAGAAACGAGACAAATTTTTTCAATGTTTTTGGATCTTTCACTGGTTTTAACTTCGTTTCGTGATGATAAGAGTCGCGTTAATTTCTCTAAGTAACTTAAGTAACAGAGGTTTTGATTTTGCCAATATTTTTTGAGAAAAAAGGTAAAAAACGCGTAGGAAAGATGCAAAGGACTATAGAATTATGTTTAGATATACCGACCAAAATTTAGAATTATTGAATTGTGTGTTCCATAGAATTTAATAGTTTGAGAACGTTTTAGCATGAGATTCCTTAACCTTAGAACACGTTTTGACAAGAAATCCAACGAGATAAGGGAATTACTACTGATATCTATGCTATTTATTTCGAATGAATTACAAAATTAGCAAAAGATTTGATATAGATAGGTAAACACAGATCTTGGCCAGTATAGCATATGGTATTGATAAGGAGAAGTTGGAGAAGTCGACAATATCGCAAAATATAAAAGAAGTAATAATTTTATCGAAGGAAAGCGTAGCTAAGGTGGCGGTTAAACTTCCCTTAAAAAGCAAACCAGTTGGAGATACAAATCACCCGATGAATCAAGTGACTTCGCGAGCCACTTGTAAACTGCTGCGGTCGTAAACCCACCATTACTGCACTCTACATTTAGTATCTCCCCATAAACATTTACATTTACACTTAAATTGCTCCATTCGACTAAACATGACTAAATTTCAAGCCATGTAACAAGCCTATTATCACGCTTTTCCACCGACATTTCATAATTCCCATTTTTAGTAAAAATTCATATTTTATACAATGCTTTAACTTCCAATCTTTTTTATTCACATTGCTTCATCGAGAAAGATCTTTTACGCGCGCCAAGCTTATTTTAATTCTTACTCCAACGGAACAAAATATAGTTAAACGTTATAAATTTCCATATATATCTTCATAGATATCGCAGTAGTGTATTTTCTGAACAATGTTAGAAAAACAAATGTTTCTTCAAGCAAATGTTCTTTATTTTATTTACTTTATAATTTATTCACTTATATATTTTTATCACTGTATTACTGTATTAGTTAAAAATAAGATCGTCACCGTATAATTATACGTATAATATCTGAATGATATTTTAACGGTATATTCTAATAATACATTTCTATATTTTTATGATACATTTACATAACGTTTACAATTTCAATAAAATACACATAACATTATTCACTTTGAAATCCGTTTTAAATTATACATACAAAGGATTTTCTTTCAATCAAACAAGATAAATTGTTAATCCTGAGCTATCGCGTAATTCAAGTATATTCTTGCGTAAAGTTAGAACATGTGTCCTGATACAGGTGTGGAACGCAATTCTGCTTCCAATCAAGGATCCTTAGAAGAGACTAATCAAAATTAATAGCCAGTTGCCACTCCTCCGCATCTAGGCGATACCTCGTGGAGACCGTACGAGATTGGATATGTCGGCAATAAATAGACGATTGAACGTAGTCGTTCGCGTTGGACGGCGGAAGGGATATGAAATTAATACAACTCCATCCTGCAGGCCTGTCATGGAAGGCGCTTCTGCCTTCACATAGGTATTTCTGGCATCCTTAGGCTCTTCGACCGTAAGGACCCTTCGACGTGAATATCAAGGAAATTAGAGACGTTAGTAGATAGGCCTAAATTATCGACGGTCCGACGAATCAAGATTTCGTTCTGCCAATGATTATATGTGCTGTGTACGTTAGAGTCACGTTTTCATCCCTCTGATTCTGAGGAAGATTCCAATCTTGATTAAAATATGAGAGTTTTCTAAGTAGGAGTATGTTGAAGTAATTTAACGCTAGAATTGCCAAACTTGTCAATAATTCTCAATACTTGTCAATATTTGTGTATTGCGTATACGGTAATCATGCAGCTGCTTTTGAGGAAGTTAATATTATTTTGTTTCTGAATATCTTTACTATAGTATACATAAATTACTACTTACTTAAAGTGGTTTGGTGGAAATAAATAAATATAATACATATACTCATGTACGATGACATATATTTATTTTATATTATTCATATCAACGTATTATATAGTACATTTAGCTGGACATAGTAAAGATTGATAGTTCTACTGTTAAGGATTACTATTTTGTTCAAATTACACTGTTGTGGTTAGATAATTTTCATAATTGCAAAGGTTACGGAAAAGAATAGAATGATTCTATATCTAAATTCTTTTTTACGTTAAAAAATAATATTACGAGGAGTGGAATCTTTTCTTTATTTAAGTTTAGAACGATACAAGATATTTTCTTGAGATTTTGTTTCTATCTTTCTAAATATTATTACGAGATAATAGGAATAAATATTACTACATTTTTGGATTTGCGAGATAATTGTAATTGTTAAACTAATTTCATTGGAAAGAAAGTCGTTGAATTTGCAACAACTTTAATTCGGTAAAATAATATAGAAAATAAGATAGAAAACTTTACTTCGAGAACTACAGTACAGTAGAAGTTTTAAAGTTTAACGAGATTAATAAAACGCAACGGGTACATCGGAGCGAGGTGCGGTAGAAGTTTATATGAGATAACTTTGCATTCGACTTCTGGAATGGGAACAGTATTATCGTTTCGAGCTTAGGTACTCTTGTTGATTAGCCGTAGAAATTCGACAGCTTCGTAATCGAAAGCATTACGCTAGAATTATACGAAAGTACTTGTGAAAGGTTACTATTCCTCGTTCAATATTATACGATATATTTTAAATCTTCTCTTAAATACTTTAATCATGAAAAACAAAAATTTAAGAAACATCTTAGGCGGAGAAGAATATTGCGAATCTTCGTAACTCTCTTTCGTAAATTGTCCAGTTTCATCCGTAACTCTCACTCGCGAGGGAAAATTAATCGAAACATGAAATTCATATTGCGTCTTTCTTACCAGCACAAGTGTCGATTGATCGTAGCAATGGTCTGGAGTGGTTCGGTCAATAGTTGGGAATTTCGAGGGTGCTCTAACTCTGCTCAGGGCAGGGACAAGAAAGATAACTTTATAGAGAGGGTAAGACGCGGCTTGCTGGGGGTTGATTGGATGACCCCTCACCATCTCTGCTCGCTGCTCGAGCATCACCCTCCATCCAGCATCTTGCTTTCACTGCGATCAAAACGATTTCATCCCCCTTCCAGTTTGCCCACACCGTAAAAATATGGCCGACCAGACGTGGTTTCAAAGGGTTCAAATCCAACGTCCTAGAGGATTGACGACTTGATAGAACGGTGATTGCCTTTTCTTATAACAGTCTGTAAAAACTGGTAGCAATTTTTAATTGGACGAATTGGCGATGAATAATGAAGTGTTATTTGTGAGAGTATTTTCTGGGAGAATCGTAGATTGTTCACTTTCTCGATACATCGTTATCGTGAATGACGGCTAATGATATTTACTACCGAGTTATCAGAGAGGTTGTAAATTTAATGCAAATACGGACAAAATTACGTGTAATTTGTTCGATTTTTGTTTATTATGTACAATGTGAGGAAATTAGTGTACGCGCAGTGAGTTGACTGGGCATTGATTACCTGTGAATGAAAAAAATTAGAGAAAGGATTGGCTACTTATTAGAGATTAAGAATTATATAAAAGAGACTTGACGAGATGTAACGATACGTAAATGGAAGATAGGTTGATTGCCGTACATATCTCGGGAAATTTATTTCTGAGAATAATTTCATGCTCTGTATGGCTCGTTCATTACTTCTCCGTGGTATTATAAATCTATAAATAGCGAAATGTTATCTTCTACTATCTCTGTTTTTACCACAGCAACTTGAGTATCCTCTTTTAGTCTTTATTCTTTCTTTGATCAATACTATTTGACAAAAATATTTTTAAAAAAGAAACATTTATAATTTCCTCCAAATGTCTTGTTAAATAACAACAAGGAAAATGATAATTATTTCCACCTTAAACTCATATCCCACCTATAAAACTAAGAACGACGAAAAGAAAACAAGATAATTAAAAATATTTTTAGATATTCATTCATATCGAATAAAACTTATTGATTCGTTTCAATGAAAAATTTATTTGCACGTATCTGACTTACGCGAGAGCCGATTGTGCGCAATTCAGAAGGATCAATCGTCCGATATGCGGTTATGTCTCATTGTAACGAGGACTTGGCGGCGAGGCAAAGTTTGTCCAAAGTTTAAGGAGTATCGGTGCACTGAGGCTGAAGCATCGAGATCTCTGAACAGAGAACAATGGTACACCCCGGATTCTCTTCTTAGATAGCATCTGTATCGAGGACGCGGGGTACAGAAGAGAATGAGTAGGAAGGTCTTGCAACCCATTCCCAACCCCATACAACTCCGCCAGCCCAGACCGTTTCGAAGTGCCTACCATCTTAACAGCCATATTGAATTATGGTTATTACGACGTCCTGTCCTTACGATATTTCCTACCCCTTTGAAGTTCACGGAAATTGGACCCACGAGAGTTGCGTGTCTTTTTTGTTCGAGGTTACTAGGGATCGTTTAACACACAGGCGACCAAGACTAGACATAGGCAGATAGATATTTTTCAGTAGGATGTTATGTTAAAATTAACTTAATCGATTAATTTAACTTCGTTCAAGTAATACCGAAAATTGAATGATTTTTTAGAACATCGAGTAAAGAAATAGTTTTTGAAGTTGGTAATTAACATGGATATTAAAACAATTTAATTAGACGCGACAACTTTGTTTCTTCAGTTGAATTCTTTTTAAATTAACGAATAGTTGAAGACGATTTAAGAGGTAGAACAATTTCTTCTCGATATAATTTCGAAAGGAAATTGTACAAAAGTAAGGTAGAAACGAGCGATCGTGCATCTTCTCCACGATTCTAATTATGAAAATCTTGAGGTGGTTGGGGTTTGCATGCTCGATCAGGAGCAGCCAGGAATCTCGTGGGCACGATCACTCAACTGAGGATATCTTGATGCAGACGCCCACGATATCGACAGTGCATCCCTTAGGCCCGACCCGGAACTCTCTCCTTATCCACCTTCCTGCGTACCTCCGAATAACCTTAGTTACTTTGCTCGACTGTTAGGTTGCTGAAGCTAGCGCGAGCGAAGTACGAAACTCTCAGTTCCTAGGAGAGTCCTAGGTAATCACCGAACTTCGCCGCTCCCTCAGGAACGGGCCACGTCGTATCACCCACCCCCTTTCCTCCCTTTTCGTTTCACCCCACGCTTCTAGTACGAGCCGATATAACTTTGTTCCTGGGGGTGTAGTACCGTTCCACGAGCCAAGGCTGCCTCGTAGCTACCGCATGACGTTGGCTTTTCTCAGTGCGGAACGTTTGCACTTTTGCGATAGACATCGTTGCGGTTCTTGCAATTTTTGGTTAAACCTAGAATCATTTTGATCGAAATTGTGATATTTCAAAGGGATTATTATATCGTGATATTACAGGGAATTATATCTTTTTTCATTATTCAAATAGAATGTAAGAAGCGTGTTGCGAAGATTTGAAAGCTTTAAATTATCCTTTCACTAACTTTTGTTAAATAAGTCATACAAGCGGTATAGATTAAATTATTATAAATGTAATTCGTTAAAAAAATCTCTATTTTTTTTAATTGAATTTTGATACGTTTGAATGAATATAATATATATTTCATCAGCGTGGATGAACGCGTGATATTTCCATATTAGAGAATAGAAACGCGAATAAAGAGGAACAGCTGTTTAAGACAATTAAGTAGTTCGTTCATAAAGAGAGAAGTATATAATTGGAATAAATATATAATCGTTTGCGATATTTTAGAGACGTTTAATCATTTTCTTAGGAAAACGATGTAAAACATATTTGGAATTTTGCTTGATTGTCTAGAGTTCTGCCGCTACTGTTAGACATTTACAAGATTTAACGAGATCTCTTCGACGCGAGCTGATGCACGTTTAGTGCTTAATGTATAGCCCGCAAATCCACGTGGTCTTGAAAATCCTAAACAAGCCGTCCTCTGTCTGGCTTAATTGGGTTTCTAGAAAATCCTGTAATTGTACGTTAATACGCGTTCAAGTCTATTGTCCCTCTGCCTCGACATTGCAGCTCTCACACGAACAATCATGTCACACCGTACCTATGTACTGACGATCGAAAAATATAGTTATTTCCCTCGAAGATATAGTTATTTCCCTTATGAATTGAAATCAACAGCATTTAATAAAGTTCAGAGAATATGTTTTTCTTGTATCTTTGAGAACGATAGCATTCTTCCAGTAATATAGCTAAATGTAAATTTATCTTTAAAAAGACAAAATACTATTACTAAGAATATGCAAACTGCGTTTGTTGAAAGTTATTGTACATATATATAATATATTGCATGATTGTTTTTTTAATTAAAAAAAGACGTTCTATTTTGTACTTCGATACAGATTGATTCAAATCTATTTTTATTTCATTTCTATACTGTCATTTAATTCTGTCACTCAAAGGATCAGTTAATTAAACTCATTTAAACTGCAAACAACGACTATACAAACTAAACGATCGTTATCCAATATTCCGTCACATTTCAATCATTCTTTAAAAGCGAACAATGCATACCATGAAAATTATTACGAAGAACCAAAAGTCATAATTTCTTCAGTATACGAAGATTCATCGTTCCTCTGTTAATCTTTCAAAGTTGGAGAATCACGTTGATCCAGCAATAGAATCTTTTCTGTATCGCATGGCGGGTAACAGCTCGAAAATCAGTGGTCAGATAGAAGAGGGGTATACGTTAGTCCACGACTTCACGAGAATTTGACTCTTATCGCGAATATTCGAAGCAAAGCGGGTCGATGGACAATAAGGTCGTTGGACGGATCCACCTATCTCAACAATGGTGGCTTATTATCTCGAACAAAAGCAGAGTTCTAGCAGCGTTGAGGGGGTGGTGATGACCACCCTAGGAAAGATGCCGACGCCATAAGCCTACTAATGGATTCCTTCAGCAGCAGCTGTCGCCTTAAGATTGACCGACTTCAACTAAATTAATTTCCACGTCTATGCCACGCCACTTTCCCTGAATTAGAGCTGAAAGAAAATTTTCGTCGGATTATGAGTCTATTTTGTAGAGTTTAGGAATTTCAGGAATTCAGTGATATCGATCCACGGTTTTACATCGATGAATTTAGTAAATTTTGAAACCGATACAAATTTTATTTTAACTCTGAAATACTTTCTCCACTCTCGTATCTTAATTTGGCTTTCGTATTGAAAAACGAAAAGGCTATTAATGCTTGGAGGAAATCTTGAAAAAAGATATATATAAAATTAAACATATCGACGATGATTCTTTTATTTTATCTTTAAACAGTTTAAACGTGAAAAAGCACTTGGCGACAAAACAGTGCAATACGTAACAGGGTTCGATGAACGAATTTACAAGTAACAAATTGAACAAACGTTCATAGCAATTGTAGAATAATTTCTGCATCAAAAAACGCTAAGAATATACACAATGTAGAACAAAAATGCTCATTTTGAGAAATTTGAATATTAATTTGAAAACAATGAAATTTGTTCCAAGATGAAGGAATATTAACGAGCTACTTACAAGCAGTTAGTAAAGCAGTTAAAAGTTTCAGTAAAACACGATATAAGTCTGTAAATTAATTTGTCAGCAACGTTAATATCAGCCTCCTTTATCTTCAGAGTCTATATGCAGTAAAAAGTATCTTAGTTTAGTAAACCGTGTAGAAAAATTATAATATATTTGAAATACTATTTTTACATGGCTATTTGTTAAAATAAAGCTTGTACAGACTAAATATTGCTGGATAAAAATGAAGAAATCGTTATCTATTTACCACTTCCGAACAAAACTATTCATACGTTTAAATTGTTTGATGAACGATAGCCATTGTTAGAGATCTTTTCTTATAATCTATAACGTTGAAATAAAGTTCAATTGTTGGTTAAACAAGAGCAGCAGCACACTGTCCACCGGTTTTCTAAGAGATGGCGTATGCTGCCATTTTGCCAGTATCTTGTACGTGGGAGTAAGTAAATTATTGATCAAACCAACCCCATGACTTACTAGAGCCACCTACGCGAGAACACAGCAAGTTCCTACGATTATTATTCCCAAAAGGGCTGGTTACTGAAGAAATTTGTCGGTAATTGACACGTGTTTTCTCTTGCTACAAATTAATCGCTAATCACTGATTAATTGCTTGAAACGATTAAAGAATATCATCATACTTTAATAACTTCAAATAATCAATACACGAATTTCATGCATTTTGTAAGCTAGATATTTAGTACCAATATTATTACTGTAAATACGCGATGTTTCTCTCATAGATGAAATTCATCATTCTTCGTAATTATGCACATATGCAACACGCTCACTGTATTGATTAATATATTATTCTGATAAAATTAATATATTCTACTATCGCGTTCATACAGACGCACTTTACATCCTAATTTCTCTCCAGGTTTGTTTTTTTTTCTTTTTTCTAATCCGAAACTTATTAAATCCTGAATTTCCGTTTTTTATACAAATATAATAATTTAATCGATCGTTTAACTATAAAACTTTAAATCGCCCTTTCATCGTAATAGTCATACTTTATCATAGCATACCAACGATAGCATGCATAAATTATTTGAAGAGAAGAAAGAAATTTTCGTCTTTCTCCTGTACGAGAGTAATCTTGAAATAAAATAACGATTTTAAGATACAGAGAACATTTTTTTTAGTTGGTTTTGAAATTAAATTTGTTTCATTTATATCCTTGTGAACGTTTCAGAGATATCGATTGTACCGCTAGAAGTCAAAACGAATTAGAATTCGCTTTTTTATTAAATTTCGTGAATTCCAAACGAAAAAATATTTTTTTTTTTTTACGCTCAAAAAATTTTTTACAGAAATGGACCTGACACGTTTATTTCCTATGATCTTCATTCGCAGTGAAAGAAGAAGCAACATTTTCCAAGCTCTTATACTCGGGGAAAGATAAGGAGATTATGAATGATAGTTTGCTTACCTCAGCCAACAATGTTCATCACCGTTCCCATTCACAAGCACAATGCGAACTGTTCACGTGGATTCCGCGCGAAGATGCGACACTCAAAGAAGACACAGCTTTCGAAAACCAGTCCTCTCCCTCTGTCGAGGGGTGGCTGGACGATCGAGCCAGTACCGGATGGACTGGTCACGATACAGAAAACTGTACAGGGATTCTTCCAGCATCCTGGTGGATGCTGACCGGTCACGGACCGGTCATTGGTGAATAATAAAAAAAGAAAGAGAGATAGGAAATTCCGTTGCAGACTGGACATGGCGCGAGATGACCAACAACCGGTCTGGCAGATGTTGGTCCAGCTGCAGTTTGTCTAGCGTACGATTGTGGAGTTTAGAAAAGTACTATGGATTTAGAGGGTTGAATCGTCGGAATTCTTTGTGTTGGATAGTTTGATTATTTTCATGCGTGTCTATTTATTAATTGAAGATCATACTGGAAAAATGACAAGTCTATTTTTGTTAATTTAAAGTAGGAAATATTACTTCTATCGTCGTACGATACTATATTATGTTAGATATTATTTGAGAGTATCCGGAATATTTAATTTGTGGAAAATAACAAAATATTGGAGTGGAAGTAACAAATAGTTTGAAGGGATATCGAGTTGGTATTGAATAAACGTTTCTTTTTTTTTCGCAACATTTATTGTGTTATTCGCAATCGTGTTATTTTTATGTCAATATTTGTCAGAACGATTGGCAGTTTATATTGGAAAATATGAACAAATTAAAAGAAGAAAATGCGGTTTATTTGTGTAGATTGCGTGAATATCGAATATCACGAAGTTTACGTATTATGTTTGTAATGCGAAAGATAAAATGAGGTGGTAAAATCAAACCAAAATTTGTTACGCAAAAATAATTTATAGCTTGCATGATCGGAAGTAAACGTTAATTTTTGATCAAGTAATTTCTGCACAATGATATGGGTTTAACGTGTACACCGCAAAATTTCACGTTTATTCGCGGCTACGAAATATTTTACTACCTTCCACTGAAGAGAACGACACGCTCATTAATGCTATTGAGTTTGTTTGAATGAACGAGATACTCGCGCTTCATAAAATTATTAAAACCGTCCCATCAATTAAAGCGTTAATTTCCCTTTCGTTGACACAGCCACTTTTAATTATTTCCACTTTCATTCAATTGCTTGCACACCAAATTATCGAAAATAACAGCTCGGTGAATAATTTACATTCTTATGTTCAATTTTCCGATAGCTTTATGCGGTATTAATATATCGTTATATGTATTCATTTCTACATCAAACAATTATTTTAATAACAGTAATTTCGCGCGGATTCCATAATCGTTTCTTTTTCACAGATTATTGTACCCTTGACCGTGAAATGTGAATTATTCAATATGTAGGGTAATGAAATTATTCGATGCAATGAAAAATAATGAAACGAATTTACGCAATAATTCATTCTGGGTGACAATTAATCCTATATTAGTAAATAAAACGCTGTCAAATTTAATTGATGGGTACGTAGATAAATCGCCTAAACAGTGTTTGCAAATAATTGTTCCAACTAAAGAATATAAATTTCGTAAGTTGTAGTAAGTAAGTGTTGTAACAAAAATCGAATTTTTAGACGGTTTACTAATAAACAAAACCCACGGTTTATATTTTGTAGAAGACGGATTATGACTCTATAATTTTCCAAAAAGAAATGATACAAAATGTAATTTCCAGGGATATGTCAACTATATCCTAATCACAGCTTACAGCTCGTGTTTTACGAAAAAAAGTTATATCGTTCGATCCAAATGGTAAACATATAAATTCATATATTTCTTTCATTTCGATAGAGATTTTTATGAGAAATTTGAAATATTCTAGAGGCTGCATGAAAAAGGGAACTCGCGTTTGAACGATATCCTGTTTACGATTAACATCGGAACCTGGTCGAACGCTTCTACAAAGCGAATTGCTGCAGTGCTTTACAGAAACGTGGAGAATTGTCTGCGCATGAATAAAGAATGGCCGCGTGTCGCGGTCTCGTTTAAACTCGCCGGAAGTTGTTTAAACCGTGGGTCCGCTGATTAGCGCGAAAAGGTCGGGAAGCAAAGGGCCGCTTAGTAAACAATTAGACGGCCAGGTAGCCGGTATAGGCGGCCGGTTGCATGCTAATAGGGCCGCGATAAAGAATGAAACTTGCCGTGTGGTATAATCCGGTGGAATGAACTCGGTAAATAAATAATTAAATAATTAGCGGGCCGTATGCTGTTGCGGAATTGTCGACGACTCGAGCGTTTTCTCGGTTGCTCGCCGCTTAAGAGTCGCCGGCGCTAAAGAAAAGGGGAGAAAAATGAACTGACGGCGCGGGGTTGCCCGCGAAACTTTTGACCAGACGTCGTTCCTCCTATGAACCATGAGGCGAGACACTGCTTTTTCGACGTCTTCGCGGCGTGAATTTCTCGCGAAGGGTTAAAAACACTGAGCTCTTCGTCCGCCGTGACTCTCAACCCTTGCTTTCCAGGAAGGTGCGACTATTTCATTCGAAATTGCTTTCACCATTGGTGGTGTTGAAGATTCTCGTGAGAATTGCAACGTGAAACGTTGGTTTGAATCGAGCTATGGATACCTCTTGATAGTTTGGTTTTATTCTTTCGTTCGGAAGTTTGAGTGGCTAGATTTGATAAAGACGACGATCGAATGTTTGGGTGGTTCCAAAGCGAGGACGACGTACGGTATATGTGTAGATTTATTGTGGGAATTTTCGATCTTTTATTTTAGCGTATTATGATTTGTCCGAGTTTTTATGCCCATAAATGCTAGCAAATGTTTATCAATGGTTTGTTAGTTTTAGTGTATCGTAGTTTCGTAGCATTGAGATTTCATTGTTTTCGTTTCTTGAAATTCCATTTTCCTTGAATAGTAACAGCGATAAGATCGTAAATTCGTTACGTGTATTTTTCAAACTGTGATGCAAGAAATGTAATTTTTCAAGGAAAATTACACTGCTCCTCGATATTGTAATTTATTCTTTAATTATTCGTTCGAAGCAACATCATCCAAACGTGAGTACTGCGGAACATCTTGCAAAATCTCAATTCCATTATCGCATATTTCAACAATTTTTTCTGATCAAATACAGATTTCACAGATGCAATAACAACTTTATCGAAAATATCTTTTTATCGTTCGATATTTAGAATTATTTTTTGATTATTTTCAGTATTCAAAAATGTACAATCATACGTTTTCCCTCTGATCTTTCACACCAGCGAAATTTAAGAAGCTCCAGGCAACGAATTCGATGTTATCGATCAAAGATGTTCGCACGAATCGAAGGAAGCAGCCTGTAAAAAGGTAGAAGAATTTTGAGAACCACCTGCATTTAGTCGGCGAAGTTGCAGAGTGTTGGAGCAGAGCATTATAAACGTTTCTTGGCCGTGTTTCTGCCGTTTCTACTTTACCGCTTTCCACACTGCCGTGCGAGAAACTAAAATGAAAAAGAAGTGGCTCTATGTGTGGGTGATATACACGTGCCAGCGGCGTTTTATCGCGCGGTTTATGTTGCACACTCGCCACCCCCGACATTTGCCTGCAGCGGCAGGAGTAAGAATGCTAATTGGAAAGCCGGGGCCATTTCTTTCTTTCGTCTTGCCGGGGGAAAGATATTTCCTTCTGTCGCCCTTTTTACACCGGAAATTTATAGCACGCGCCTTTTCAAATCCTGCCAGAGATGAATTTCGATGCTTTTAACCGTAACTCTTCCGTGCTGTTTAGAATTTTAATTGGTCTTGTAAATTTAGGTTATACATAATGCACTTTTGTCGACTATTTTTTCAGCTCTGCTATTAAATATTTAGTTGTTTGTATTTTTTACTTTCTTCCTCTTGGTATATTTGTTTTGCTTTCCTGGCCGTACCGAATTTTGAGTCCCTAATTTTCAGTAGGTAGTTTGTTTGAAGTTTTGATCACTGTTTCTTAAATAGCATGATTATTTCCTTTTTTTTTAAGTTGTTTCTTACTAGTTCCAATTGCTGGTGGTATTTAATTATTCCTTTGATCGTATTGACACTCTTATCGAATCGTCGTGTGATTCTTTGAAAATTATTATCTTTAATTTCCTTTGATGGATTTTGTCAATCTTTCTTCGATTTTCGTTCTTCTAGAATTACTTATTGCGTATTTAATAAATTTTCAATCTTAGCGTGTTTTTTTCTATACGTTCTTCCTCAATGAGGACTATTCCAGATTTAGATGTTTTCATTCAGATTTGCATTATTTCGTTTAATTCGAATTCATAGAGGTACATATTTACGTAATACGTAAAGAAACTTCGATCAAAAATTTGTTTTAGTCTTTGGATCTTTCGTCAAGACTGCGAATGTATTTCAATTTATCCAATAATAATATCTTGAAAAATATTTAGCCGCGAAAATTGTTTCTGTCTACACCAATTTATTTGAAATTCCATAAAGAGGGTAGGATGTAGCAATTTCGAAACGATTCTGTACCATGAAAGAAACTTTGTCAGGGATTGTACCGGGGCCAGTTTATGAAACGGAAAAAGTTCTGACCGTCGAAAGAACTTCGAACTTTGGACAACCCTGAATACAGGGGACGGGAGAAAGGAGGAGTATGCGATGCACATGGGAGTTTAAAGGGTTTATTATAGGTGGTGTCGGAAGTTAAGGTTGCAGCACAGGGGCGTGGCAATTCTGTAAGTTGCACAACCACAATTTATGCAATGGCGTTGCATCAAATAAAGTTCTTTTCGTTGTTGTAAATATCGCCTCGAATTTTCTCAAAGTTTTACTTATTGCTTCTATCGTTTTAATTTGAAATAAAAAAATCCAGTTATTTTAATTTGTCTGTTGATTCTAATTTGTTTAAATTGTTCAGAGCGGCAAAATAATCATCGAAGTTTAAAGAATCTTTGTCTTGTGTCCGTATACGTTAAATATTGCGTTAATTTTTTAATCTAAAGACGAACTTGTTTCGTCGTAATTTTTATTTCCTTATTTATAAGAGCTGCAATTTCTCATCAAATATACGTCATTTTAAATTTCACTTTCGAGTTGTATGCGTCATCCGTATGTATTTAGGAGGTTTTGTGTTTCTTTGTATTTATCCGCGTGTCTTCGGTTTACTTTTCCAAGTCATAGACAAACTTTCGTATCATAAGGAGCCACGCACTGAATTTTCTTTCTACCAAAATCTTGTGTATTCTTCAAAGAAGATATAAAAAGCATTTTGTTAGTCATCCTCGTTATTTTTACAATTTTTCTGGTCATTCTCGTCACTTCTAAAATTTTTCTAATCATTTCTGTCATTTTTGAGACCGTAAACAATGTTTCTTCGTTTTTCCTTTTCTATGTAATTTCCATGTAACTTCTTCCTCGTAACTTCTTCCTCTTCTTATTAACTTGCAAACCTTTTTTTTTTTTTTAAGTGAATTGTATGGATGAAGAATATTCCTTATTTCGTGTTAGGGTAGGACGTGTCTGGCCAGGTCGTCCGGGGATAATTTTCGGGAGGGTCGTGCCGCAGAAAACGCTTGAAGTGGCTCCTACTTTTGCGCGGGTTTATGCTTTCCGGTTCCTCCGTGGCTATTATCCGGCCTCCTCTGTTCTCCACTCGCGTTCTGCCTGAAACAATAAAACACGTTCATGAATGAAACCCTTCTCTGCGCTCTCCCTCGTCCCTTCTGACACCCGCCTACAGTCCTACACCCTCGACGGCCTTCAGGAGTAGACTACCACCCTCTTTTACCACGCTTTATCATGCTCCTTCCATTCATTCGTAGCTTCAGGTAATAAACTTGGGGCCGCGAAGGGAAGAACGGCGGAAGATCTTCGCTCGTTCACTTCGCCACGCATACGCACGTACCAGGAAGCGTTGCACCCGCGTTTATTTTTATAAACGGAAGGGTGGATACGCTATAATTACCATGAGAAACCCCGGTTTCGAAGGTCAGCCATAGATTTCAAGGGCGACCTCGTGGTCCAGCAAACAAAGGGAGATATTAATTTCTTCGGAAACAATTTATTAATTTTTCGATTTCATTTCTCAGTGTGAATCAGTTACGATAAAATATCGTTCGTCGTTGACAGTTGATCGCAATAATCTTTACTACTTTCTTTGGAATCAAGTTCGAACTAAAGAAAACCTAGACGTACACATATGTATATGGTAGTATCTTTCAGGAGCTTAAGCAGAGATTTACATTTTGTTAGTTGTCGGTTGTAGCCGAAGAGGGTGCAAATGAATTTTCCATCGTGTGCGTGTATACGACGCGCTTAGATGACCGATAACTCGGTTGTTTGCGAGTCGCTTACTTAGAAGTAGAGTACGTTGTTTTGTTGTTATTTTGCTTGCACGTATTTTTCTATGTTTTCTTTTACTTGCCGCTTCCTATAATAAACTCCTAGATGCAACGCAAAGAAGCGTGAAGGAGTATCTTGCTTGATTTTTTATGCACATGAACGCCCGATCAAAGCTTACATAATCCGTTATTTATAACGAAGGCTTGCTAGGTTAAATAGAGTGCCTGATCTATAGGTCACTTTAGATCTTCTTCTTTTCACGTGCCTCATCTAACCTTTTTCAAGTAATTTTCTCAAGTAGCTTCCTCAAATATCTCTTTTATATGCGACTCTTTTGTATCGTTACAAATGTTTATTACACGAAGGTGGCAGGTTATTTGGCTGCTGTAAAAGAAGATCGCGGCAATCGGGAGACTCTCGAAACGTTTCAGAAGGACAGGCAGGTGACAATCGCTGTTGAATGTACTTGTACATAAGCAACACTCTGCGTCGACGAGCGTTTGTTTTATTTCTCGCATCGTTGTCTAGTCTATCCCTGCCTGTTGCGTAATTTTAATAAACGTACAGTATATTCGAGCAAGCTGTCTTCATCTTGTATCATTTTTCATTACATTATCTTTCATAACATTATCTTTCTCAGCTCGGAGTCGAATTAAAGTCGTATAAAAAGGGCTTCTATCCGAAGAGACGTGTAAATGCATTTAATTGTTAAGTCAGTCTCGAGACAAGGGACCTAGGGCAAGTGAAATAGAGAAAGACAGAGCTTATATGCAGACAGATAGAAGAGACAGACTGAGAAGGCTCCTCATTCGTAGCACAGAGCTAGAGATCGCAGTGGGCATCCATTGGCCGGAACTATGGGGTGGGTTGGCAGCGCTATGGGCTACTATCGGCTCCTTGGGGATGTTTCCACCCCTATTTCTACCAACTACCCCCCTTACAGTGTACACCGAATACACTGGTATAGTTATACAGACTCGTACGTGCCGGGCTGTTGGGTATTGATCGTCGTTGCCTCCAGAATACCACGTTCTACCTACTTCTCCTTCACCTGCAGTAGCACGTCCTTACACATCCTTGCTGGTCCTTCTCTGGCCGGAGGTGCATCCCTCTTGGTCCACGTCCGATTTCTATCTCGCTGTTAGCCGCGGAGTTCGGCCGGAATGGTATCGAGATTCGTTAAGGGAAGCTACTGGTATACGCTCGATATTACGGACGATTCTTCGTCGAAGGAATGTGAGGCATTGCTTAGAACGTAATCGTAATGCAAGGAATGACTTTTTAGATATTGGTGAACCGAGGAGTTGAAATGGTAAAATATATATATATAAGCGTTACAAGTGTTTCTAATAGAAACGAGAAATGATTTTTGTTAATGTTGTCAGTTATATCACGTGTCGCTTGAACGTTGTAGACTTTCGGTAGATACGTAGAAAAATGATAAGAAATGTATCAGGTCGATTAAATTGATTTATCTGTATTTCACATCTGCATTTTCTTCAGTCGTGGTTTAATTGAAATCTACGATCATGGCTACAGCCTTCGATATCCGTAACAGCTAAATTACATACAAATTATTCGATCATTTATAACTTTCTTCGTCGTATTTCCTATACAATCTACATCATTTTCACAGCAAAGATCGTTTTATATTTTCTTTACCACTTGAATCGTTTGGTATGGGAATTTTTTAATTACCGAAGGATACGTCAGAGTTTAGTCTTTTGCTTTAAATATCATTTGTGTCTGTATTTTTAACACCAAGAAGGAGAAATAGTAATTTGATAGTGATAGTAAATGGTAAATAGGTTTTTCTACATTAAGATTAAAAAATGCTGAAAGTTTTTAAGTTTTCATCGATCTTTTTAAACCTGCCAAATTTCAGCGAGCAATCGGAATAAAATGACGTAATTTTATACTTTGTATTCGTGACAAGCTAGCCACTAAATTCTCACAAATCTATCTACGACGAATACCTGTGGAACGTTGAAAAGATAAAAACGACTGAGTAGTTAGAGAGAAAGAGAGATTCGAATGGAGAAAGGGAGGACGTGAAAACCTCCGGTAATCGAAGACTCTTATCTTTATTGCTGAAATTCCACGTATCTTTGGGAGCGAAAGGGCCGATGGAAATGAGGACATTCCGTTCCCCGACCGGATTGGGTTTCGACGATTAAGGATCCTTCTAATCCTTCCAACCTGACATTGTATTCTGCCATCACTATTTCCCGCTTTCTCTCTCTCTTTCTGCTCTGTTTGTAACCTTTCTTTAGTCGACTATGTACGAATGTTGCTTACATCTGGAAATAAATTCAAATATGCGGTCGACACTGACGAGTTGCGAAACTATTTCGAGCGGTTCTTCGTGTATCCAACTGTAACTGAAGTTAATGTTTTTGTTAAATTACAGACATTATTAACGTATAAACTTGGAATCGCTTCTGAAGTTGTAATCAACGCTACTATTTTGGAGTTGTGAATGTTTCAAAAGCTCCTCTAAAACTGACTTTATGTAGTATTTCTTTACTTTTTCTATTGTTTTGGCTACGAATATATTTTTCTAGATTTTTATATTCTTGAGAATTTGTATGTTTTTTTGTGTAACCAAAATGTTGTCTGGTTACGAGTAAAATATAATTTGAATTTGAACTAGGAACTAATGATTGGATTATATGAAGGAAATACTAACGAAATACAATGGAACATTGATAGAAGATCGAAAAATTAGAAGATATATAGGTACGTCGCGTCATGTATCGTTTTCCCATTTAGTTAATCGATGTTTTTATCTTATTCGTGTATATTTATTTATTTAATTCGTGTGACCATATTTTGATTAATTATCAATTAAAGAAAGAATTTCGTGAACATTTAGAAATTAATTGCAAGGAACATTTTTTTAGCGTATCGCTAACGTTTGAACAAAATATATGCTAATTATCCAACAGTGTCTGAGGTTTAACTCTTATTCGTCTAAAACAATTTCATTTTCAAAAAAAAATCAATTTAATCATCGTTAAAAAATCACGAAACTGTCGTGGGAAATATGGCATTCGAAGAATAGACCGAATTTAAAGAGAACTTCCACTGTAAATAGTTTAAACGAAATTACGATATTCCAAACGGTATAAATGGAGCAAGGAGAAAAGTAAAAGTAGGAAAGCAGTAAAAGTAAAACAAACGCGAAGCTTTTAACGTAACATTGGAGAAAATTTCCGATACGGTACAGTTTACATTGAACGGAACGCGTAGCGATTCGGTCGCCGGATCAGCGACGGTCCTTTTCTACTTACTCGATTTTTAACCTAAGCGATCGATCAGCCAGACGAGACAATGTAAGCGAGATTTTATCGGCCCAGGCGATTTCAACGATCTTAGTACTTCCAACAGAAATTGCTTCAGAAAGAAAAATCCGTTTAGCAGATAAGTATATGAAAAGTAATCAAAAAGAAGAGGTATACGATTCGTCTGTGATAATGGAGACTCGAGGCTGCAACCAATTAAATACCGAAATCTCGTTAGAGAAATTAAACGATACTTTCTCCGAAAGACGCTTTGCTCGCGAAACATCGTTATCAAACAATCGACAGAATAGAATGGCGAAGTAAATTGCATTTGTATAGATTTGTAAGTCCATTTTTCAGAGAGCCCTTCAATTATAGTATTATACAATGAAAGAAATTGCATAATTAGTTTCCTTCTCTTTTTAAATTATTAGTACATTTCCTCCTTGTTATCCTCGGCATTTTAAATACCTTGCTTCTTTACGACTTTCAACTCTTTTAACCGATTACTTTTGACACGAAACTACGCTCATTTCCGCAGAGTGCATTTCTTATCCTTAAGAGGGAAAGAAATTTACGGAGTGGTGATAATACCCTTTCCTTTGCTTGGAGGGGGTAAGTCAGAATGGTGGATGGAAAGGGTGGGGCAAATGGTATGGGGAACCAGGTTTTCCAGAGAGGGTAAGACGGGACTAACGGTGGTGGTGGCGATGGTGGTGGTAGTCTAACATTTGCAGGGGAATATGAAAGGGGTTTTGCAAGGAAAGGCGGGGTAACAAGATGGCCGCGACCACCGACGTAGGGGAAGTAAGACATTTATCCGTAAACAAGACTGCGCTAGCTTTTGCTTCCACTATGCTGAAAAAGTAACTAACATCGCTTAAGGATTTGTCTCATCTTACCGGCGATATTGTTGCCACGGCGCCTTTTTAGAAATTACGATATAATCGCTAACAATGATGACATTGACAGCGATACGTGCAAGATGAAATTATTATTTCAAATCGTTGAATTAATTCTTGCACATTAGGATTTAGTATCCTTAGAAAGACAGATAAGCAAATAAGCAAGTATTATGCAACTGTCTTATTTTATTAATATTTCTTGATAATTTTTCGAATTTGCAGTATATTGCATAGAATTGTAAATCAATAGAAATTTATTATAAATAATTACTTTTATATATCACGCGGTAAAAATAATCGTTTATAACGTTTCGAAATGTCTTGAAATAAATACGATACTGTTGTAATTAATTGTTTGCAAGTTAATTTTGAAACGTCCTATAGATACACCGCGGAGTATCCCAGTTGTAAGTAACTCTGTGGTCATCCCGGCACACGCTTCTAAATTAACACCGGGGTCTATTCTATTAATTAATCTCATTACTTTAATATCTCTCCGGATCTGTATTTCGAAATTTATATCTTTTGTCTCCGAAACATCTCGTCGAAGAATATCGTGTCTGATTCAACAATAAGTAGGGGTAAACCTAATCTCTAAATCTATGGTATTGGATTTATTTTAGAGCGTTAAACAAATTATGTATTGACAAAAGTGATCAACTTTATCAGAAGCAAAAGTTACAGAAATTTTCTCACGGCCTTAATCGTCACGCTATCCAATTGTAAGAGACGATGGAGGCGATTTCTCAAATATTTGATCGAGGTTCCTTCAATTACCATCAATATATTAGCCATGTCAGCTCAAATCAAATCCTGTTTAATATCTAACCGATACGTAATTCTTTATTATGGAGCAATGAATAAATAAGAATATAAGAAAAATATCTCTATACCGATACACCGAACGCTATTCGATATTTACATCAAATCTGTTTTCCATTGTTAGAAGAGATCTTCCCTCTTTCTTCGTTATTAATTGTATCTATCTTATCATACTAATCATGTTTATATATATATCAGCCACCATGGTTGTTCTACGACGATCACGAGTCTCGCACGGTGTGTTCGTGCGAGGATGGTGGTAGTTCGCGTCGGCGCGAAAATTACGCGGTTCATTAGGCAATTAGCGGGGCAACGAAAAGTCTGGTTAAAAGGTAACGAAAAGGAATCGGCGATCGCGTCTTCTTTTTTCTCCTTCGAACGGGCGATCATAAAAGAGGTTGGTTGCTCAGTGGTAACGATCGATCCAGTAGTAAAGTGCCACCCGGTACTCGGGCGGAAAATAGCGTTCGGTGGATGTTGACTACAACCGCTCTACCCCTTCGACAACTCGAACGAGAATGCCCGTTGGTTAGATGTATATAGCTTTACAGGAAGTCACTCTGTACCTTCGTTGAATGACCAGTACACACGCTAGCACGCTTTACGTACTGCTACCACCGTTCGCAACCATAAGTATACGCCCGATGTCGCTGTGTCTTTTGCGTGTACGTGGTGGCTATGTGTACCGGGCTGGTGCTCTCACGAGCGTATTCGTGCGTATGTGTATGCGTATGATACGGACGTACGTAGGTACGGATGGACGGGCAGGCTGGACAGAGAGGGTGGTAGCTGCCCGGACAGAGAAATGAGAATAGTGTCGGTCTACGAGCTGAGTGGAGTTGGTGAGCAAATTGCTCAAAGTAATTAATCGCTTTTGCCGGGTTGGCTTGCCACGCTGCTGGCTGAAGCTCATCCAAGGGGTGGCACCAGGTACCCTAGGAAAAGCTATCGAGGGACTCGGCTAAAATGGCTGATTTAACGAGCCTGCTGTCTGGATACACCTACAAAATTTTCGAATTACGATTATCAGGGATCTAAGGTGTTTGTCGACTGACGCCTTCGAACGCTTGCTTCCGGGAAGCGGAAGAGTTCCCTGCGCATCTTTCGCGTTGCTTTGCTCTCTCGTCAAACGAAACGTAGCTTCCTCCTTCGTCTCGGTACGTGATACTAAACTTTTCTTCCATTTGGAATACGATTCTTTTGTTTATATAAATAAATGACGAGATACAATTGTGTATATATAGAATAATTTTTGGTTTCTCTTGCTTCGCGTGGTTATATAGTTGAGCGTAGTAAATCGGGTATACTATTTGTTAGGTATTTATTTTAAGAGCATCATGCTATCGCGAATATATGCTTCGCGCAAATATTGAATCGTTATAATGTAAAATTGGTCGAACGTTATTACAAATTCACCGGAAAAGCGATTACACGCGACTGTGGAAATAAATTATGCGGTACGATTATTAAATCTATACACCGCGCGCGTACCGTACCGTGCTTATAAACCGTGTACTCTACAGAATATCGTATTAAAATATTTCGCTTTCGAATGATATTTCCGATTGGTGCATTTTCTGCGTTGCTGTAATACGGTAATTGTTCGTGCTAATAAACTTCTGCAGCGTGGGTTATTCTCTTTCGCGAGTTTGATAGAACAACGTTAGTTGCTACTACTTCGTACTTCTTCTGTCAACAATAATTTCCACTGTCCTCGTATTTGCGTTATTCGTTACCATTTCGTGTCTTCCCTATTTGTCGACGCAAAAAACAGTTGACGAGTTTTCCGATAGAAGAAAAGCATAAAAAAGACAAAGCTCTTTAAGAGCTACTATAATTATCAATTCGAGACTAAAACTAATACTTCCAAGACAATATACTCGATTTTGTCTTGTACATCTTATCCCTAAAAAATTCCTCGATTCAATGTGAAGATATTCTACAAAGAGTTTTCAACAAACAGATATCGACGCTCTTCAGGGAAGCATTCTAAAACCATCACGCTGGCGCTCTTTATCTGAAATACTGCCATATCTCACGCCAATGGGGGTCCGGAGATTGTTGCTCCTTCTCGCGAGAGGTTTCCAATGTTATATGCGTATATTGCAGTAGAAACTCACAGAAATTCCAACTAGCAGCGCTTGCGCCCCGTTAAACGAGGAAACGGTGGAAAGGGGGTGAAAAGCTCGGAAGAGCGAAGAGGTGGTGCGGCGCGAACGGGGGATAAGACGCAGACAGGTTGCTTGGGAAACGACGAGGGAACGACGAGGAGGAGAATTATTCGGACGAAGATGCGAATTTGCCGAGCGAACGAGAGCAACAAGGAGAAGACAGTACAAAACCATCTCGAAGGAGAACGACGAACAAGGATAGACAGGAAGAGAAGCGTTAATGAAAGATGAAGACAAAGTCCGCCGAACAAAGACGTGGCGCCAGGCACTGGAAAGATACGAATGAGGTAATAAAAGATAGACTTTGACGAGAGCGAGGGAGGAACGCGAAAAAAGAGTTCTGTGGAGGACAAGGATGAATTAGCGGAAGAAGACGCGACGATGGAAAGCTCAAACGTGGCAACAAAAGACGGAGGTGGAAGAAACGCGGATAGAGAAGTCCTGAGGTGCGACAGAGACGAGCGAATGTTTAACAAGGACGAAGGTATTCTCGGGAGCAAGTGGCGGCGAAGGAGAAAGATGCCAGAAGCTCTGGTAAAACAGAGAACGTAGAAGGATAAGACGCAGACAGGTAGATGAGAGAACGAGAGCAAAGGACCGGACCGTGGTCGATGAAAGGAAGATGCAAAATAGGTGCAAAGGGGTGAGTGTCGAGTTGAAACGGGACGCGAATAACCAGGTTTAACGCGGACACGAAGGGTGGGGAGATGAAGGGGAAGGCAGAGCGTGTTTACAACGAAAAGGAGGAAAAGAGGACTGAAAAGCACCCCACCACTGTGGAAAATCTCGGTCGTTCAGGAGGCAGCCGTCAGGAGTCGACGCCGCGAGCTTTTACGCGCGCCTCGAAGAAGAAGAAGAAGGAGACGAAGAAACAACTTTCCACCTCCAGAAGGCGACCGCCTCGGGTCACCACCACCACCACCCTGCGGTGCCTAGAAAAGGGGTGGGTGCCTTCATCCGCGGAACTGGGCGCGACTAACCTCTATTGATCGTAAGAAGACTTGCACACCTACGATCCTCACACTTTCATGCGGCGGTTCGTACCGGGTGGTTCGCGTTTAAAATAATTCGTAAATGTTTTAAGGTGTAAAAGGTTGTTTGTTTATTCAGACAGTTGCGTATGTCTTATTCTTGTATTTATTTCTTTCGTCTTTTTATCGATTTTTAGGACATCGTTAAATTTCACATATTCGTATTATATATTTTCCATTACTTAAAGCGTAACACGTAAATGAATCTTCCGTACCACGAGCTATTATGTTATTATTTTTGTTTATCCTACTGTTTACGCAACAAGAGTTTTTAAAACGTCTGTGTTTTTGAAGAATTCACACAGAAACAAATTTCTTGAACCTTATCATTTTCTTCTCGATGACACGCCATTTTTTAAACTTTCGTACAATCTCTATACAATTGCAACATTTCCCTCATCTTCGTCAAATACTAATCTTTTGCCAAAAAGTTCATCACCAAGTTTGTAGAGCCAACGAATTATTTTTCCTGTAGCACGTTTTCTAGGGCGTCACCCGTTAGATTGCGAAACTAACCGGGCGGGTTTTGCAGGTCCGTGGGTTCGTAAGAAGCGCAGCTTCGTCCGCGACATAAGAACATCGTAGTTGGCGATGGTGGTGGTGATACAAAGGGGTTCGTCGGAGGTTGCCAGAGGGGGTGCAAGGAGGGGGCGAGACGGGAAACTAAGTTGTATTGATCCTAGGCTGCAGGGGTGGAAAACCAGGCAGGGTTAGTACGTGTTCTTAATCGCCAAGTGACCACCCTCGCGTTTCTCTCTCTTTCTCTCCACGTCTCTCGTTCTACTCTCTTCCTCCGGCTCCGTCTCCTCTTCCTGTTTCTCCACCTTCCAACCCCCGAGCAGCGCTAACATCCGACCAGCTAAAGGGGTCTCGGTTCTCACCCTCGAGAACTGTACCCTCCTACCACCTTCCAAAATCGCCGACGCCATTCGGCCGAGGCATTGTTTCAGGATTAGGTAAGGAACTGCGGCATTGTTCTCTGTTGTATGACGAATTGTTACCTCGATGAAAAATCATTCTGTTATCGGATCTGCATTCTATCTCCAACGTCTTTATCGAAGCTCCTTGAATACGGAAACTACTCGACCGATTTAACGTTTGTACAATCGAACCATCCGATCGAAAGCTTGAATATTATGCTATCAGAAACATAATTTTCCCAAAAATGTATTTCCAATGGGATTTTTAGATTTCTATATCCTCAAACCATACGTGTAAAGGCAAAACAAGTATCATCCGAATTTGTTTAGAATTCAGAGTCAGCACTCAGCTGAGCTATCTTAAATAAAACACCCTTTTAAAAGCGAAACCAGGAAAGTCTTCTGAAACTAGCTTTCAAGCTCCTATATGTCTACCATCCTTTTCATCCTATTTACACCACATGGAGTTGAAATTCTTGGCGGGGACGTCACGGAAAGAAATTCGATGGCCAGTAGACAATTTCATTACGGTACCCCGAAACGATGTTCGGTTTTCCGTTTAAGGGTGAAACAGTCGGTAGTTCGAGAGGCTGACAGAACGTGTCTGGCAGCATATTATGTCGCTTAAAATCCAAAATGGTGAAAGACATCCAGAGAGGTGTCAGCATTAATTGGATTCTCTTGAAACTCGTATGTTACTGTCCGTGTCGACTGGAAACGTATGAAAGGAATGATGTGAACGGCGGGGCGGCGAGGGGTGTTGAAACGAGGGGGCATAGGAGGAGGAGGGAGACGGGTTGAAAACACGATTAACGAATACGCTGGCCGCTTTGCTTAAATTTCAAATTGGCGAGGTCAGATCGTAGGTGAAATTGTGTACAACCGCGGTCCGTTCGGTCGCCAGTCGGAGTTAATTATAGAATGAAAATTTGAATTATGGAACGTAATTAAGCTTCGCTTTTATTCGTACACCGGGAACAAACCGTGAACGGTATCGTTATGAACATTCATATTAATGGACACCGAAAATGAAACGGCCGTATTCGACGAATAATCATGGGAACAAAGACGCTTCTAATGTCGAACCAGGGAATTATCCATTCGATGGAGTTCGAATAAAACAATTTTCGATCGCAACGGTCCACAATTTGGACTCGCGGATGTCAACCGTGTGTGTAGGGTTCCAAGATATTATGGACCAGTTCCCAAAGAGGAATTCGTCCCACGACCTTCGAACCCTACGGAATTCTTCCCCTCTCACTAAGAGGAGTTACCCTCTTCAAAATCCGGATTCTGCGGTCCAGGGATTCCAGTAGCAGAAGGTGTCCCGTGGGATTTTCAGATGCACGCGAGCAACATCGTCAATTTCCAGTTTTTGTGCTCGCCCGTTGAGGATTTCTGGTTTTACATTTATCTGCCGGACAATTTGTGCGGAATTTTTCTTCGACGATACGAAAGAATGCCTTACGTTGAAGGATTTTTATTGGCCTGGCTGAGATCAGCAGTGGAGTCGAGTGAAGTTATGTTTTTAGATTTCCAGATCTGCAGTTCTTGAAATCCCCTTTAATCCTGCGTAGACAAACTGAGTGGTCGGCAAAGCAGAAGAAATTTCACCCTTGAATTTTATCTTTCCTTTGAACTTTTATTTTTATTGAAAAACTTACTAGATTTTACCCTTACTATTTTTAAAATAGCAGTGTAGTTTAGCTAGTTGATTTCTTCTTCATATCTCCATGTACTTTGTTCCATGATAATATGAAAACATTCAGAAAAATTAGTACGCATCTCGAAATTCGTTATTCACCGCTGTGAAATAATTAGTATTTCTTAAATTGTCGGATCTGCTGTTACATGTATTAACGATGAATTAATTGATTCCTCGCTGTTAAATTAGAGGGGAGACTACTCGAAATACTCGTTTCATTAATTAAGCTTTCATTCTCCAATTTTGTGTGATTATTGTTTCTGATTCCTCTGATTGCTTTACCGGCTCACTGAATCCTGGGTGTTGTGCTTGTCTTGTCATAACGTGCTAAGTTGGCGTTTCTCGATTCGTATACTAATTAATCACACTTCCAACCTCAATACAAAAATGTCAAAAATACGAATACAAATGCAGATTTAATATTCATCAGAAATACAAATTCAAGAAGACAGTTTACGTTTCCGATCCTTAATTTGTAATCGATTTCATCTGCGAACGTTACAAATCGCGAGTGACTCTCTGCGACATCGGTTTCGCCATCCGATTCAATGTTACACGATCCAGCGGCATTAAAGCTATGGTGATTGTGTAATTTCTCGCGTTGCTGCGGTAATATTTCCGCGCTGGCTCATTGGGAGGCGCGGTTCGGCCGCAAACAAACCCCGAAACAACAATTGATTCCGGCAAACACGTCGCGTCGTGAACGCGTGCAAAACAGCGAACAAGGGATTTTCTTGCTCGCCATTGGACAGGGGGTTGGTCCGGTCCCGAAATTTACGGGATTGTATCCGTGCGAGAGGCTTTTTGCCCGGCCACGACACGACTTTGCTTCGCCGTTAATTACGCGCTGATAAGTTCTCGACCAGTGGCGACAACTTTTTATCGAGCTACGGGCCAACCGGTTCTTTGCGAAACTTGTTGACCCCGTATCAACTCACAGTCTTTTGCTTTCCTCTTCTCTGCTGTTTTCCTTCAATTTCGCGTGTGATTTACAGCAACATTCGATTGAGACGTGGGCCAAATTTTCGGTTGTTCCGTCCGAATTCCAATTAATATCTTTACGAAGTCAGTTCGTGATTATTGTAAACTAAATTTTAATACGATAATACACGTTGTTTCCAAAAGAGCAGAAATGACAAAAGAACTATAGGAAACAAGAGATTGTGACATTAAATCGTGTGTCTTGCTTTGAAACGTGTCATACAAAGCTTAGAAATCAAATGTTGCGTATATCATAAAAATGAAACACGTAAGTACAGTCGAATATATAAACAATTCTTGGTTTTGCATATATTCTATTATTTGTTTCTCATTATTGCTGTTTGTATCGTAACTAATTCAACTGTCATAACTATTTAAGCAAGAGACGGAGTGAACGAAAGATCTTCGTTTCGAATATAATACGATTAGTTTTAATGATCGAATTTCCAGCGATCTTTTCCTTCTTTTAAAGACATCAAATTACTTTTGTCGAAGTGTAATTCGGTTTGTATTTCACGCAATCTGAAGCGACTAGCGTTTAATCCGATGGTCGTTTAGCAGGTAATAGCTCGAAAGAAAGCTTGCTCCGTTCGAGGATCGTCAAGCGTTAAGTAAAAGTGCAAATGTGCTCGCCGGAAGCAGAGTAAAACGAGTTCACGAGTAAGAAATCTTCTTTACTCCCGTGCGAAAAATTTCCTCTTCTCGCGTAGTTTAAAGTGCTTATCGTCTTTAAGCGTATTTGAAAGTGGATTCAAATTTTAATTTAGCAACGTTGTTCGGTAGGAAACATTAGGTTATTTGAGAAAAGTAGATAGTAAAGTTTAAGGACAATTTAAAGTACCTTCATCGATTAGGTTTTTTATCGAACAACATTTCAAAGACTTTTATAGCTATTTATAGCTTTTAAAGAATTTTTTAGAAAAATAAAATACTCAATTTCTTGTCGATAAATAAATTTTATAGGAATGACAATAGAATCCATCCAATAGTTATAATAATTCGACATCTATAGCTTCACGAGTTCTGCTTTGAAAAATTACGTCATCTTTATCGATAATAAATTTTTCGGTTTACCTTTTACTCTAGAGTCTACAGTAATTTAGTTCCTCTTACAATTGGATAAATTTTGTAACGATTACGATAAATGATAGTAGAGCTGTAAATATAGTGGTTTCGATACAAACGGTATTAAGTATTGTATTGCATAAACACGTTTTCGAATCTTGCAATGGTGATTTCGCACTTATGTGAGGGAACTGTCAGCATATCGAGGATGCAGGGAATATGGTAATTCAAGGGCAATTTGCCTTTTACGTTCCCATAACAGTAAAAGCATCGCATTCACCGTTTAGATTGCAAATTGTACGAATGTGCGTTTACTGGGCACGAAGTAGTTGTCGGACACGTTTGAAAAAGACTATTATTACATATCGCCTAATTGTTGTGGAATTGATGAAACTGCAACGAAACCTCGGACTTCTGTGTTAACGAAACAATCTGCATCCATGCGCCTAAATTCCTTCACACCTTTAGATATAATAATTGTAGTCCGTTTCGTATTTCTTCTAAATATTTATTTATTTAAAAGAAATGGAATAAAAATGATTTGTAATTCCTCTCCGAGAAATTTTACTTTGCAATTCCAAATGTGTAATATTATAGAATTACCGTAAAAACGAGGAAGTTAAAACCTACTAAAACTGCTAGCATATAATAAGTGTCTAAATATACAATACGCAGATGATTATAATTAATGTGATATTAAATCAAATTATAGTTTATACAATCATGTTTCTATCTCCGTAGAAATTAACATCAATTTCCCAAAAACATCTGTATATTTTTAATAATCGTATTGAATCATGTGAAATAGCTTTCTCATTACGTAATCAAGTTACCTGTCATGACAGAAAATACTTTCTTCCCTCGATCCTAACACCTGTACACATCAGCAACCATCGTCGACTAATTCGTGCCATTATTTTGATCAATTTCTATTTTTTTCGTGTCACAAACGCGTCGCTCATGGTGTCTGGAATTCGTAAGAGGGACCGGGCTGCCAGAAAATCTCATTTTGCAGCCGAATGTCGGACGAATCTTAATCGGTCGACGGAAATATGCTGCGAGATGTATAATGCTCCGTAGGAAATGACGTCATCACTCAGTGCAACGTTAGAGAGAGACAGGAAGAGAAAGACAGCGCCGAGGTGGAAACGGTGCGAGGAACTAAAGGGGTTCGGCACGAGGGAGAACGACGATGGGGTCGAGGGATGGTTTGGGGTGTGGAGAATGAAATAGACAGAGATAAATAGAAGTGGAGATACGTGTACACACATATTGCGCGAGACTGTATACCAGAGACTGACGGAGAGGGACAGAAAATGCGTGACGCGTTTCGTAGAGAGAGAAAGATAGTCGGCGGATAGAGAAACAGTGGGACAGAGAGGGAGATTTTCGCGAAATCCCGGCAGGTAGCCTCGGTTGAGTTATGCTCGTATTTCCCGTCAACACATCCGATGATGTCTACGGTAATGTAACCGAAATGTATGAACGTTTCGTACTGCTACATTTGCACGTGTAAATGCCTACCCGTTGCGGACCCCGCGACGCTCTCCTCTCTCTGTGTAACGCCACGCACGATCAGAAGTCCGTGTCACGAATCGTACGATTTACATGTCGATAAGCTCGTTGATTACCTTCGTTGTACTAAAGTTTCCATAGGGGAACCATGTACGCTCTGTTCGTTCGTATACCTTTTTTCACCGTTTGACGGGATCCGAAAGGCAATCAACGCGGATTCCTGTTTGCCAGGAGGTTTGGTTTCGTTGTTTGTGGTCCATTTGCTCGCCGGTTTGTGTGTCATACAGAGTTTTGTGTAACGATTTTGGTTGCTGCAGGATTTCATGGTTTAGTGAATGAAATGTTCATGGTAACAAGTTCCAATACACGTAGGATATATTTGTTAGAAAAAAGCCAGCGGATATGAAATTTTTTCTTTTTTCTTCTCTACTTCCTTTTTTCTTTTTTTTTTTTTTTTTTTGATGTTAAATCTACATTTTGTTGCATCGACATCTATAGAAGTAGTGTTTTATAGTACCTATAGAGATTATTTTACTATTCTAGTTTTTTTTTTTTTTTTGTTGGAAATGTAGTGTGTTATTTACTTTACGACAAATCAGATATCTTTTGCCTATTGGATTAAACAATTCTATAACCACAGCACAAAAACATTACGTGTCATGGATGTATTTTAGTTAGTTAAATTAATTTAAGGAACATTGGAATTTATCTTCGAATTCATGATTTCTGATATGATCTCATTGGCACGAATAGACGGAAGTAAGTCACCTGTATTTCGAGAAATTCAACACCATTAAGGGTAGAAATAAATAGAACAGTTAAATGGTTTATGATCTTATGAACGTTGCATAAAAATCTAGTAAAATTTTTTTAGAATTCGCTAAATTATATTTATATTTGTATTATATTCTATTATATTACATTACATTATAACGCAAATTTATATATAAAATTACAACCCAAAGAGTTAAATACGTCTTCATCGAATCTATTCTCACTCTGTTTAAGAAACGTTCGTCCGTTCGTTTATCGCGATTCTAGGTCAGGATATTATCTGTTCCCTTTTCCGACGATTTTATGCCGGATCGATAACTGATCCGCGTCGCCGAAGTTTCCCCAAATAAAATCCGTTACCGTAATCGAGGCCGCGGGACGAAGGGTGGAAAACAAGCGGTCGAGTTCGATTCTCTTTTGACCCCCACTTCGTTCCTGCTGAAACGCCCGCATGCGCCGTAAAAAAGCACGGCTGCCACGGGTTCGTTTTACTCTTCGAGCTTCGTCTACCGGTTAGCCGATAAAAAAGCTCCGCCGCGAGACTCTCGTTCGACGTTGCTGTAGACGCGTTGTCCGCTCGGTTCTCGGTGCTGAATTCCATCGTGAACGCGATTCTCTTGGTGCGAAAAGGGCCGTTCAGTGGACGTACGAGAAGTTGGCACAGGGCCAAAGGACGAAGAGAAGAAACGTTTCGGGGAAAGAAGAAAATTTCGAGAACGCGAGGAAGATACGAGCAAAGGGGTGGAAGAAACGGGAATTTTAAGGATATTACACGGTTATCTCGCACGATCTCGACATCTGTTCTCGTGATCATACTAGTTGACGTCCATGGCCTCCACGTCGGCTATAAGGGTTGCTTCTCCGTGGAAACCCGGGGGTGAGAATAGGAACAGACCACGCCTCTTGTCTAAGGTTACCCCCACCTAGATCCTCGAGCAGTCTCCCTCCGCCACCGTGCGGGAAACCTAAGATTTTTCCACTTCACCCCCTTCCATACCTCTTACCGCCAGTACCCTCTTGGCTGCTACCCCCTCCTTTGCTGCTCGTTCACCCCTTACACCCGCCCCTCTCCTCTAGGAGAGTACCAACCCCCCTTCTTCTATTGATCCAGGTCTAAGGTCGTTTCTTGCGCTCCAGGAGCTGGCTGTGCGAGTCCCGCTGGACCGAAGAAAACCCGCCTTTCAGCTGTTCCTCCCTCCTTTTTTTTTTCTTTTTCCCTTTTCTCGCTTCCGAGCGTAACCTTGAAAAACTTCTTTTTTACTCGACCGCGAGATTTATACCGAGCTTCAATGGGATTTCTTGCATGGATTTGTTGCACTTGTTCGCGTGCTACATCTACTCTTTAACGATCGTTAATTTTGCGCCAGAGGATGATTTGTTTGTTTTATGCCAATTTTATACGTTGCAAAGCATTAACTCATTTCTCTTTTTATAATTTGTAATCATTTCGTTTTCATATTTTTCATCGAAATTGCGATTCGTCGTAGGTTATTGGCGTTGATTCGCTGCTCAATTAGAGTTCGGTTACGAAGTGGAAAAATTCACATTTCCTGTCACAGGTATTCTCTTTAGAGGGAAAATCAAGAAGCATCAGAAATCTCGCGTTTTCCACCATGCGAGACAACTTTCACCGCTAAACCGCAACCATGTCGGTCGTTTCTGACGTCATAGCTGCGACAGTTTTATAGAATCTAGTTCTGTGCGTGTATAGAATGTAACACCCAGTCTACGTCCCATGGTGAATGAACGTGGTGGTTAAGAGAGCGCGGGGGTGGAGAAGCGGTGCTTTAGCCGGCGGCTGTTAAACACGCCGGGTCTTATCGGTAAAACTGTTCTGTACAGGACTACCACGTTCAGCCATTGGCCACGAGAGTATCTGTAGCCTTATACTCGTTGTCTGTCAGGTATGCATGTCAGTACATTATACAACATTAATGCCGGCTCGCTAAAATCGTTCATGCAAGAAATCCATGGTGAATCGTTAGCGATGCACCTACGTGAGATCATTTTTCGCTCTTTCAGTGCTCGTTATCTTTAGTATCTTTAATTTATCGATCGAATCTCGTATATAAAATTTCTACTTTTTGATCCTTCACCATAGAATATTTTAACTCTCCAGTTCCCTTAACATAAATTGTGATGCGATATTGGAAGTTCTTTTTATCATTATATTCATTGATACAGAACAACAAGATTCAAAATTTCGTCAATAGTATTATAAATTAACGCGTTGAAACGTTATAGAGTACATAAAAAAATGCTTATTCTTATGAATCGAGCGATCAAAATCGTAGTTATTAGCACTATGTCTACGTTGCATTAGATGGTTTCCATTCCTAATTTCATCGTTCTATTTTGATTATTTCAACTTCGCGTCGTCTATTGTCGCTCATCTATTCGATATTCGTTCGACACGTTTGACTTCGAGGGGGCTCATCGAGGTACGGTGCACGCGTTGAAGAAAGTTCAACAAGTTTCCGACGAATTGTTCTAGTTCGCTCGATTGTTCCACTTCCACCATCGGTTACTCGATACCTCGGCTAGTCCCGTAGCGATTGTTCTCTCGTACCGTCCCAGAGAAAATTTTTAACTTCCTTGCAAAACTCTCGCATTGGGAACGCTTTACGTTCCGACCTCTCTATAGATCCCATATTATTCGGCGTGGACGTTCCTAGACTATCGAGAGACAGAATTCTCTTAAACATTAACAGTCTATTGTACGATCCTTAAAGCCTAACTTCTCTGAGGCAGGAACATCATTTAATTTGCATCGATATTTGCTGTTTCCCGGTTCTGCCCGATAGATAGGCTGTGCTGTAGCAGATACATAGGCGGGATCACTTATAAGCTCGAAGTACATATGTATTCGCAGCAGCCTTTCTCGGCATTAGGTAGGCACGCTAGGGCCTTAGAGGTCTCCTGGCAACCAAGCCTATCAAACTATCTTACGGTCTAACCCTTACCAGCCCTTTCCCGAAACCTTTCTCAACCCCTGGAATCTCACTTAGAGCCCTTAACGACTGACCCCGCGGGAGACACTGTGAAATTGAGAAAATTATCCTGGCCCCGATGTTACACGGAGTCGATGACTGTACGGTTCTCACGTCCCCCGTTGCAACTGTCTGTGACTCCAACAAGCCCCGACGCCTAGCTGCGGTGAGCTTTTATCGGCGTAAGAAGTGCTGGAGGGACGGCGAAACTAAATGGCCGACAGACCGACTGCCATCTTAGTTGTGAATTAAGGAGAGGGTGGATGACCGACCCTCGTGCCGAAAGACCCAGGCGAACCGTCCGTTGCAGGGGGATGCTGCGTTTCATTATGATTAGCCTAGAGGCTTCGTTTGCTCCACCATGCAAGTTACGATGGTAGTTTCGTATGCTTCTTCGTGCGTATCTAATGACGTCGATTTTTGGTATTGGATTCTTCTTCGTTGAAAATGGGAAGTTGTTCGATAGTTTCGCAGCTATCTTGTCGGTAATTTAATATAATTTTGAATCTTAACGAGTTTGCGTGTAACTTTGATCATTTGTCTTTACTCTTTTAACGGATAGATTGTAAATTCATTTTAACACGTTTATTTTATTCTACTTTTTGATTCTTTGGCTAATCGCTAGAAACAAACGTATCTGAATAGCGTATCTCAAAAAAAGAAATCACATGAAAATACAACAAAGAATCACTTCCTTTAATCTATCCACCAAGAAAACATAATATATTATTCCTTAAAGCAGTAAACACCTTCAAATCCACGTATCACTTCTCTTAAATCGAAATTTTCATCGTCCAACGTCAATAGGAACACTCGGGACGATTAAGTATCCGTTCTAGAATCGAGATTCACCCAAATTGCGAGCGATCAGGAGGTTTTCGACGGACAATGAGCGTAATCGTTAAGTTTACCGATGCAGAGCCGTTGAGCGTGTGCATACATGGTCGTAAGGTGCAGTATGGGTGGACATAAGTGTGCGGATCGTAGAGGGACACCGACGACCAAAGGGTCGGTCTGTCGTCATTCTAGTACGGTTACAGCAGCCACGGAGCTTGACAGAAGTTGTAAACTTTATGGTAAACCGTGGCGGCGGCGCCGGCCACGGCCAGTAAATGGGGAAGGTGCCGGTGCAGCCGTGTGCTTAATCCAATCCGGAGTTTGTTCTTTCGACGATCGACGTAATCACCGGCCGCACGTAGTTTCCAACCTGGCTTGACCGACCTAACACTTCGTCTAAGGTTCAACCCCTTTCCGCGTATGTATCTAATTTGCCGGTGTTTGTCGATGCTCGCGCGACCTCGTGTTCCTAATTGCTTCCGATCGACTATACTTTTCCAAAGTATTCACTTCCATCTTTTCACGTGGTAAAC
The DNA here is from genome assembly GCF_011952205.1 of Bombus bifarius. Classification (NCBI taxonomy): domain Eukaryota; kingdom Metazoa; phylum Arthropoda; class Insecta; order Hymenoptera; family Apidae; genus Bombus; species Bombus bifarius. Next base: position 6,407,204 of record NW_022884356.1, read on the forward strand.
CGTATTTGCTTTTTTACGATTTATCCGCTGTGGAATTTGTAGGATCTTTCGCAAGTCGGGAGAAAATTAGGTTTCTTAATCGTTATTGTTTAACTGAACACGAGTAATTTTGTTATATATGTGTATATTCGGAAAAAGGATATACTATTTTAAGGAATCTTGTACATTTTTACTGCAGGCTAAGAAAGAATTCAAGTTTGAAAGGACAAAGATAATAGTTCGAACAATTCGAAAGACGAACAGATGTGTTTAATCTTATTTCTACATTCCGATACATCCTCGGTCAGATTAAATTAAAGAACGCGAAATGTCTAGATTCGCGTTAAATTGCTACTATATTCTTTGTATCCGAGAAGCAATTCAGTCACATGTAAAAATCTTTCGCTCTACTTAGAATTACTAAAGTGAAACGTATTATTCGGAAAGGCAAAAAACCGAACGTAACTTTTTAACCGAGAGGAAAAAGAAACGGTACTTGAGTAATTTAAATAAAATACGCTTATGAACCCTTTCCTTCATCAGACAGGAAGAAAGTAAAAGAAGAGCTTTTTGTCTCTCTGCTTTTCTCTCGGAAATAAATGTCAGGAAACTGGAATATACCAAGGGTTTCCCGTCACGTGTTTCGAAGAATAGTCGAAGAAACTGATAATCATGATATGATTTTATATGTCTCGACCTAACTGTATAGAGAATCTATTTAGCATCTAGTGATAGACTGCCTCTATTCGAGGGTGTTTCGCTTGGGACGCGATTAATTATTGGGTTCCTTTTGGGGCTGCGAAGCTCGAGGCTTTGAGCTCAGTTGGGGGTGGCCGGTGGTATGGGAAATATAAGATACGTTCACGGCCGACGTAGACACTCGGCTTAGCTTCCTCAGAGTATTAGATCAATAATTCTAACCTTAAACTGGCTCGGTCACGAGTATCGAACATGGTACTGCATGTAACGCGATATTGCTTTGCGTCGAATATTACTCCGGAGCACCTTTGCTTGCTCCGTCGGAATATAATGTTTCGATAGAGAGTTCGATATTTTGTTTCAATGAAGTTGCTTGACCAATTCCTACGCTAAAGTTGCGAATTTAACTCTCCGAATCGCTGTTCTTCCTTTTTCCTTTCGAATTTCAATTATCGAATCGATATCACATTACGGTTGTTATTTAATAATAGATCGTGATAAAAGGTGGCAGACAGAGTTGTTAAACTGTACGTCTCGACGATGCTTTTTGAAATCGTTATATCGTTAGGTAAAAGTATGCGATCGTTTTAATTGATTTGGTTAGAACACTCGAAGTTATTGGTAGTTTATATGAAATCGTTTAGAGAAACAAAGGAATTGTAATAAAAATTTGGTAAATTTGAAATTTTGAATGAGACGATGGAATATTGTAAAATGAGATGTGATTAAATAATATCGATTTTAGCGAACTATATTGTAGAATTATTGTTAGAGAATTATTACAGAGAAGTATTCTTTTCGTTTTAAGTAAAAATGTATCAAGTAATCAACACTTTCTTTTACCTAATCTATATTTCACTACAAGACGATATGATAATTTTAGTTGATAGCGTTACGTAAGAAAAATTAAAAAATACTCACCATTATAGTAACGGAGATGTAGAACGATCATCGAAGTCGCTGTTTCTTCAGTTTTTCCAAACACTAAATTGTACAGAACCGTAAAACTTTACACATAAAATACTTTACTACTAAATCGTCCAAAGAAATTATATTTTATCGGTGTCGAAACGTATCGAAACGAGTAATAAAAATTTGTTTATGAGCCGAGTAATGTAGTTTGTCACGACGGTCGAGAACTGTTACAAACTGTTGGATTATGAAAAATTACTTTACGAGCAAGAGGGATGCTGCGTGGACCGCAGCATCCCCGATACTGACCAACAGACCCAGATTTTCGTCTCTTGAAATACGCGGAACCAGTTCTTTGCCGTTAATGCACGCAATTAGGAAGTGGAATTTTCTTTTTCAAATTCTAAACATTCCCCACCCCGCGAAGACTTGTTCTCTTTTTTCTCGGCTGCACGGATGATGTCCATTGGTCCGCGACACCGTGAGAACGTAGGGTGGTCCAGCGCTGCGTCACCCCTAGCCTTCGGAAGAACAGGTTCCTTTTTATCTTCGGATACGCGTCATAGTATCAAGCTATCGATGCTCTCTTCTCGAATTTCCAAAACAAATTGTCTATTTTTATTCTCTTTCTTTGCCTTTTCTTCTTCTTTGACGGGTAACGGATAACACGATAACTCGTTTACCTACGTGGACAAAATGATCGAGAAGTTTTGCAACCTTCGTGGTAAAGTTTGTGGTAGGGATCATTTTTATGCGCATTTACGAGTGCGGTTTGCGTTTTGTCAATGCATTATTCATAGTAACAAGGTTTATAGTTGTATACTTGTGAAGAGGGATTTGCAAACTGTAAACTTGTCGGGAGCAGAAATGGAGATAGATTTTTAGTACTGTTGCATTGAAGGTAATGGCTAGTTCAGTTTGTTCGACTTATTTAATTATTTCATGTAATTTTTAATATTCGTAGTAATAGCTTATTTTAAATGAGTTTATACTGCTCGTTAATTTTTCCTGTTAGCTACTCTTTTGCTGTTTAAGTACTTTTACAATAAATATCTCAGAATGAAAAAGCTTGTGGATAGATAACGTAGAATTTGAATATTAATTATTTATAATAATACGTCTGTTACATTTTATCAGTATCGTCATAAATCTTTGTTCCTATTTCACGTATAATACTTTAGTTGCCATTGTTTATTGCTACACTTCTGCAATAATATTTCTTCTATTATTGATATTCATTTTATGTCATGAAATTCTTACTGTTTAATTTTGCATTATTTTCCACGTATATAAAAAAATATGGAATTTTTGTAAAATTTATTAATCAAATAAAAATGACATTGAATGTTTAAAAATTGCAAAAGCCAGTGGTCGAGCATGGCAAACGAATTGTCATATGCAAAATCGTTGAAAGTTATTAAATCTGCCCCGGCCAGTTTCATCCCCCCGAACTCGTCAAGGGTGGATATCTTTCCACGCATCTTGTACGCGTTTCGTAAGATGACTGGTGGTCAAATGCCGTGAGAAAAATACGCGGTCCAGAGTAACTTTCCGATAGAACAGGTTTTCACGAAAACAGTTATGCTGTGAACAGATCTGCTAACTCCTTGTCTGCCATGGACCTGTTTCGAGCAGCGGAGTTTCGTATCTTGGATACGTAACTTGTATGAGAAATATTCCTTTCTAATGTACAAATATTTTCAACTAAATTTCTTATATTTACGTTAAATTTTTAATAATTTGATGTTTTATATAATCCTTTAATCTAAACGATCCGATCCGAATATTATAAGAATGCCGATTTTCGTGAATTTATGGGAAATTTAAATATGCAAAAGTGTATTGAATTTGTATAAATTCGTTGTTCGAAACAAAATAAAATTAATAGTGCTCCCATTATTTGTTGTTAGCGAATTCTCGAACGTGAACTTTTAAAATTTCTACAACTTTTAAAAGAATATGTAAAAAATGAAAAATATTCAGTCTTCATTTCTAGTACGAATGATAAGTAAAAGATAAACAGACATAGCTTCTATGGGGTTGGCGATTAAACGATTACACACAACACGAGGGGTTGCTGTGTCTTTCTCAACTTTTCACCTACGCAGCCCTCTCTCTCGGTCACGATCCTTTACGGATTATGCGGATCTATCGTTCGCAAAATCGCATAATACCACGATGGTACTTAGCCGTGTAAGGGTTGAGACATGGGTTTAGGGTGGGCGTGTACCGTAATGTTCGTATCATTAATCGAGCGTCAAATAACTTCGTACAAAATGGACCCCTATATTCAATGGAATTTTCCCTACGAGTAACTCTGTAGAAATGTTATTGAAACGAAGCTCCATTCTCCATGTACACCTTATCTGATTGAATGAATCTTCGTTTCTTTACACCTTTCTTACACCAAACTTTTCTGGAAACGGATATAAAAAAATTGACGTCGAATTACAATATATTTCGTAATTTTTTTGGTAAATAAAATTTACATTTTATTTGACAGGATCGTTTTTGCAAGGTAACGTAACCTGGATCTCGCGTAATGCGATTTTTATAACGCGACATTTTATTGAAACTTAACTCTCCGTTGTACGAAAGTTACCTGTACTTGGTTTATTCGTTCAATAAAGAGACGATAGTCCGCTGTAGAATTTCAGTTTCACCTCTGAAAGGGGGAAAAACACGTGCGTGTAATTGAATCCATTGCACCCGTTGAATTTCATTTTAAAATTAATTTCGACTTTGCTACCAATTGGCCGATGGTCTGCGCGCTTAGCTTTTCATTAAATGTCTTATTCCACGATTATGGCGGTCTTCGTGATTGCATAACTTCAACTACGATTGCACACGAATTCCATTTCGAGTCGATTGCAGTCACGACGCAGTAGCAGCCATATTTGCATGGGTTAGGAATGGTAGTAGCAGAGTCCGTTGATTTTCCGAGAAATTCGCACAGAGAGGGGATTGGTCGAAGACACAAACCGCAATTCCGTTTGTCGATATACGTTGTTTGACTTGAAGAACTCGATATCAATAACACGTTCGGAGTTCCTCCTTTTGCAAAACCTAAAATTCCCTCGTTGCTGAACAATGCCTTTACGAGGATGTCTTCACGTGCGCTCTTATATATTTTTTTAAACGGCTAACGTCTGTGCGATATCTACGATGTAAAATTAATTTCATTTCTAATAGCTACAATCTTTAACTTTTTACATTTAAATTTTATCAATTTAACACCGTTTTTACTTCAAAAATTCATCGATCTAATCGTTCACCGAAGAACGAGGAAGCAGCAAAGAAAAAGAAAACACACAGATTTCTGCATACGTTTTTTTCGCCTGATTTCAATATTAATATTTCTAGAAAAGTTGACAAGAAGACAGGTCCAAACAGTTCCAAAATAATCGGAACTTCTAGATCACCAAACTTCTTTCGCGAGTCTTCTGATTCACCTAAATTCCCTGGTTCTCACGTCCGTATCCTCTATCGACCCGAAAACTTCCAAAAGAATCTCATCTTTTAGGTTTACAACTGTAACCTTCCTCTGCAAATCTTCCAGATCGTTCAAACACCCACTGACATTATTAGCCTGGTAAATCGTTGAAGCTGATGAAGAAAGCTCGATAAAGTTGTAGAAGATAAAACGGGAGGGTGCAGGGGGCCGAACGAAGAGTGTATGGAGGGAGCAACGACGTCGACGGTTGGGGGCGGCGGGGAAGACGGGAATAGAGGCGCTGCTGGAGGCCGTGGTGTTTGGAGGTTAGACCGCAGTTACAATATCGCTTGATTAGAAATGTACATAGCGTATATGCGCGCGGGCCGCATATCCAGATGGTAGGTGGTCGGGCTGGGTCGATGCCTGGGCAACTCCATAGTTTAATGCACGAACCGTAGAACTTGCAATAAGGAAGGGTTGAATGTTGGAAGGGGCCCTGGTTGAGGCGGAGGTGAACAACGGGGTGGCTCCTGGGGGTGTACAGGGTCCCCGTATGTACCCACACACACGCGACTAACGGGAGTTCTAGTCTGCAACATAACGCGATCGCACTACTTGCAGCTTGCTTGTTTGCCCTCCAGAGAGAATGCTCGTGGTCTCGTATACCTTCGTATACCTTCAAATTCCCACGAAATGCTTTCGTGGTATCGTTCTGACGTCAAACTCCCAGGGACGTCTCCTTCGAACGCTTGATTCAACAACCGTATCTTCACCGCGATGTTTGATCGCATTCGCTGGCAAAGACTCGTACGAGAAGTGGTCGATCCAGCACGCGAAGGTGTACTCACAGTTTCGTTACGCTTCTTTTTTTTATATCGATATCGAAGTCTGGACCCTCTTGTACAATTGAGTTAGTAAAATTTTTCAAATCGTAAGTTGTATGCTATGTAGTGACAGTTTCGGTAAGATCGTGAAAGAGAAGTCCATAATATCCATTTATCTTTCTATTCGAACTGTACTTAACTTTACTTCCTACGAATTATTCTGTCTGCGTATAAAGTTAGAAATAACATGCACGTTTACGCTATTTATCGTTCAATCTGTTATTTTTTCCACGTAAAACAAGTTCTTTGTATAAATGCAGAGTAAAATTCGAACTTCTAAAATATAAATTGTCAAAGAGGCATAAATAATTTTCGCGATAGTTTTGGTAAATACCCGTGTATATTCTGCAAAAGGCGCGTTTACTGCGTTTGTATGTGTATTCTGTATGTCTGTACGTACGTAGGAAGATAGCTCTATATTAGCGTTATACCTTAGTTCCTAAATCAGCGTGCGCTTAGACGTCCATGCTACCGGCCACTGCAGCTTCGTCCTCGAGGAATATTCAGCCATTCCTCCTGCTTTGCCCTCAGCTTTCTCGTTTCTCGGTTGCTGCTTCTCTCCGTCTGTTGCTCTATCCTCGATTCGCCCAAAGTTTGGAGAGCTCGCGCTTGAGAGGAAACGCTGAACGTCAGTGCAATATCGTCTAATGTTCTCGAAGAAGATGGCGGTTGTAACATTTGATACGTTTCGTGTACTCGGAATAGACATGATTTTCCTTTTGATGCCGTCCTGGGAAATTGAAACTGAATATTCGCCGTGTTAAACTTCAAATCAAAAAGACTTGGTTTCGTTGAATTTTCTAATTCGTGCATTATACGCTTTGGCCAACGCAGTTCTCAGCCAAATAGTAATTAACCGACGCTTGGTTTACTTAGATCCTTGTAATTTGTGCTAGGAAACATCAAAGCACCGATCAACTATCTCTTGCATATATTTACTTATCGATATTAGTTTGCGCGGAACTTTACCACAAATTCCGAGTAATAGACTTCTGTTTTGCAAACCACAGCGTAGAAAATATGTCGGCTGAAAGTGTCGTACAAGCGAAGAGGAAGCGATTCTTTATGCAAAAATAAATGAAAATTTAGGAGTAAAATTCTTCGTTTTGACTTTGGTAGGCTTTAGTTTGGAGAAAATTCTTTTTAGAAATTCTTTACGTACGCATGCATTTACATAGCGAAAAGCATCGAAGAACGTCGTTCACAAAAATTTTTTTATGCTTACTCGAATCCAGCAACTCGTAAAAATCGATACTGTGGATAAAGACAACAGACGTTACAGTCTCACTCGACTCGGACACAAACTTTTTATTCCATACTTTTAATTTACTTTTGCACAAGGAAACGTCTCCTATTCGTTTCTGCGATACTTTCAACTTTATAATTACCCCGTGTATTTGTTCTTTCAAAAATATTATCTAGAATACTATTCAAAATTAATCTCCGAACTTGAGCATTGTATGTACCGTGTGTGAAAGTTATTTCATTTGAAGACGCGAAACATCAATATCGTAGGAACAGTAGCGCGGCAAGTTCGTCGTGTAGATCGAAGCGTGAAAGCTCCCCGGTTCTTACTGCAGCTAACTTATACGCGGGCAACTGAAATAAGCCAGCCTTGAGCCTACAGTGGCAGCAGAGCGTAACGGCGGAGTGTCTCACGATCAGAGCGGAGGCGCAAGACAAACGACGTTGTTTTCAGGGAGATACCGAAAACACTGGGAGAAGCGTTTCTAGCAGTTAATTAGCTGAATAATGCAGCGTTAATCTAGTCAAAGTTGCATGCATCCAGACCACGCGCGTAGTTTCGTTCTGGCAAACTCAGGGCGGCTTCGCTGTTCGCACGCCAAAGTACACGTATTCACGTGTGCAAACGTACACGGACACGTGGAGACGGCTACAAGTACAGCAAGTTGGATTCGCTCTGGCCGGGTGCGAACAACATCTTTCAGCGTATTGAATATTTTAAGGATACCATTTGCCCGCTATCTAGCCCTGTTTCAAGACACAACTGGCTCGATACATCAGCTCACCCCGACCCCGCCGCTCTGTTCGGGATGCAATATTTTGCTGCAGTTTGCACAGTCTCCATTATTCAAGTTCGGAGATTAGTGGACCGTTACCAGCAGGTGTTTGCCAGCTTTTGCATGCTGTGGTTAGTCTCGTAGCTAGACCAAAGTTTAAGAGAAATCGTGTTATAACATAAAAGACGTGTCAGCAAAATTGTCGAATTGCTACCTTTCCACGCGTACAGTTGGTTTCATTTGTTAATGTTAAATTTTTATTGATTTCAGTGGTCTTGTGGATTTTCATAATGTGCTGTTTAAATGCCTGCATTTTTCCGGAGTGTATATTTGAAAGTTGTTTAAGTATTCTTTCCTTTATTTATCCATCAGACTCGTAAAGGCTTGTTTAGATATTAAACTGAGATTCAATAAGAAATATCGATGTAACGGATCGACTAGAATGTCTCTTATAAGCTACAATGTAATTTAAATAATGTTATATAAATAATGTACGGACGACGTAGACGTAATAGTCGGAGCTTCTTTAACACGACCGTAAGCTATTTCATTTTAATATAATCTTACGACAATTTCAATCGAATCTGAACAGAATCATTGTTCGTGTAAATTTTTCGAACAAATCATCGCGCAGAAGCTACCCGTTGATAAAATCTTAATTAACATTTTTCCTATTTATGCTATTGTTAACGAAATTACAAAAGATCAGCGTACCGTATACAACGAAGTATTTTACAGATATCCAGCATACCTGAAGAAAATGAGTGCCATTTATTCGATTTGTAGATTCGTATAAATCCACCTTGCATCAAGCTTTCAAATTACATTTGCGGAGCAAGTCCGCATTTATTTAACAAGACATTCCTCCACAATGTCTCGAGCAGACGTTAATTCGTTAACATTTAATTGCACACTTAGTTCCCTTCGACACTTGCCTGCGCTGGTACGCAAGCCTCGACACACAAATATTCCAGGCATTGGTACACACGCGCACGCACACGCGACCATGCCAACCGAAGAGGCGACGAACCAATACCTCATGCAACAGCTTCGGGGATGTACAATGCAATTAATATAATTACTTTCGATCACACTGCAGCTGCTTTGCTTCCACTACGGATTTCCAGGCAACGTTGAACGAAAGAGATTGCACGTTTTCCTATCATCCTGTATTTTCTATATTGTCGCACAAAACCGTCTGAATATTTGCTTATTTTTTTAGTGTAATACGATTTAATTATAAAAGTATAGATAAAAGGAATTATGACGTTTTAATTCTTTGTTATCATCGTAGTTACTATTGGTACATAGTTGGTTTGAAAGATAAAATATCGCGAAGCTAACATCGAAATTTTGTAATTTGAATTTTTGAAAAGTAATATATGTTGGAACTTTAATTTTTCTTTAACGAAGATATTCTATCAACGACGTGTATTCTTAGAAAAATATTTTGTTATAAGGTTAAAGCATGGTATCAATTGCTTGAAATGTGCGACGTCTCATGCGCAGCAACCTTAAGATCTCCACAAAAAAGTGAAAAATTTAATTTTTGGAACTTAGCGTAAAAATAATTCTTTTTACCAATTATTGCCGCGAAAATTTCTCGCGACTTCTTAAGAGAGTTTCGAAAAGATGATAAAATTTATCGTTATTTGAACGTTCTCCGATAATCGGTGTACAAGTTTCTCCCACGTTTCCGATGCTCCATACGATATTGCTACATTTCGATTCGCAAACAATGGGAAGGGAAGCGTGACCAAAGAGAACGCGAATCCACGCACGGGTCTCAATGTTGGCCACCACACAGGCAACGCCCGTCATTTCCTTATAATTACTCTATTTCCTCTTGCGCCTATAGTTATGTCGTAGCAGCCTGTAGGGCGGAATCGATGGTAGAAAACGGTAGATATTGGAACGCAACGTACGATCGTGCGGGCGAAACCCGGAGGAGGGGCACGGCTCGTTCGTTTCAAGATATCGAGGAAATGAATGGGATTGGCTGCTGGGCAAAATTGCACTCTGATAATTACCTATTACCTACACTGTGCCTGGCACCGTTCGCTATCCTAAAGAACAATGCCTGTCATCCAATCGTGCAAATAATCGCCGAACTCTGGCATCTTTCGTTCATTCTCTACATCTCGGTCGAAATATATAAAGGCATCCGTGGATATCATGTATGTTATATCAGAGATAATGTTATTAATTAAAGTACGCTCGAGATATAATATTGTTTGAGATAATCTAGATTTATATAAGCTTGATATATCGCTATAAGATTCACGTAAGTTGGTTAATGAGATGTATTTAAACAAGAAAACCGATACTTGCGATACTAGCTTTTCTTCAAACAATTACTTCTAAATTTACTATTTACTATTTACTATTACTATTACTATTTACTATTACTATTACTATTACTATTTACTATTTTTCTATACCATCAAAGTTCCTAACGATCTTGATCGTGAAAGATGTTCAAGATTGCGAATGATTTTACGATTTATAGCGTGCTTGTCTAATTAGAGTCTGACTATAATTTACTTGTACATGGTAGTAAGAAAGTAACGGATATTTACTCAAATGGTATCGATTCTTTTACGTTTATTCGTCTTTCGATCTACCACAGGTGTGACAAAGTAATAAAACTGTGACAAAGTAACCCTGTTCGCATATCCGAAAACCTGTGAAACGTCTCTACTTTCCGTACGCGAGGGGTAACCGAGAACTGGGTCGTCGACAGTGGACCGTTCGGTCTTTCAATCTTCCATCCCGCAGCCGATGGAGATTCCGGTCGGTGCTCGATGTTTATGCGGCCCCGGTGGTGTATGTGTGCAGCAACAGGGTTACTGCGGCTCCGGCCCGCTCGACCTCGTCTTTCCAGATAGAGAGACGTCTCTCTGAGGAGACTGGAAAGCCGCGATCCCTGCTGCGGACCGGTCGAAATGCCTGGGGGTTGATTGATTAGAGGGTACGCGGTACGTCCGAGAGAGCTTGAGTCGAGGCAGAGTTGTACGGTGTGGGTTAGTTCGGCAGGGACCCTAGGTTATATGGGGGCGGTATGGAGACGCGGTGTTGGTTCGAGCCGGAGGGTGAAGAGTCCGGGCGGGGGTGAAGAGGAAAAGTAGGTGGAGGCAGAGGAAACGGTGGGCACCGGGGGAGGAGGTCAGAGGAGAGGAAGAGAAGGAAGGCTGGAGGCGGTAGTTCGAGGTGCTACAGTTTATAATAGTTGCCACCGCCCTCGGGCCAACCGACCCTGTCCGCAACTTTCACAGAGTTGCTTAAACCTAACCTCCTCTCGGCTGCTGAACGATCAAGTCTCGTCCGTTGACCAGGCCAAAGAATCGAGGTTCTTCCGGTTCTCTCGCTGTAACTCGTTCCCATTTCTAAAGATCCACTCGACTCGTTTCGATGGTTCTTTCTATTTGAGTATCGCTTGGAACGAGCGCGTCTTTGGAATATAGCAAGCTTGCAAGTTTCCGTTACCAGCCAATAGCATAGCAGCGAGGTAGGGCACGTGTGCCGTAGATTAGTTTGTAGTTCGTGGTTGAAGAAAAAGCGGAGTTATTAGTTGCGGCTAAGGGTCAGTGAGCTGACGGAAAGATGACGAGGTCAGGTGAGCGAGATTCAGAACTCGCTCGCCTCCTCTCCTCTAGATCGTTTTTGCCTGTTAGATCGAAATTGAGAACGAGATAAATTTCTTGTTGCGTTGACAAATGCTTGCTGTTGATTATTTAGAGATGATGCATGCAGAAGAGGTCGTACGCTACTTTTAGGTTGTATCTTTAGATGTTTCCGTTTCTGAGGATCGAGGATTGGGATGATTCTTATGCGCAATATTGCTTCGTTTATGCTACATTCTATCGTATAAATGAAGATCCGTAAAAAAAATACGAACATTAATATATTATACACATAGTTCTAAATAAAACGTGATTTTACGTTTATAAAACGAGGCATTCTAAAGCAGGTTTTGATCATACTTTTCTATAAGATAAACGCGTGAAAGTTGGTTATTAAAATTTTTCTTCGCGATGCAATTGGAACGAAAGAAGCAATTTATACGTCTGCGAGCGCTCGCGTACTCCGAGCTATATGCCGTGCAGTTTCTCGGTCGCGTGACAGGGGGCTCCGTTATAATTCTCCGTTATCTATGGAAATTCTAAACCGTACTAAACAACAATATATATCCCAAAACTATGTAATTCTCCGTGCGCGTATACACACTGTGCAATATGCGCTAGGAATAGCTGCGAACTGACCCTGGTTTTTGTTCGCTTTCTTTTTTCATTTCGCTTCTTTCAAATTTATTCATCGACGATTAATTTTTTCTATCGTCTTTTAAAATGAAAATTTTTACTGTAACTCTTTGACGTAGTAAGACATTTTTATTATATATCTTTTTTATACCAATAAAAACCGTGCACAGTGATTAAAATTATTTATATTTTTATACATATTCTCAATTCGACGCTATTTATGTTTAAATGTTTTTAAATATTCAAATAATGAAACTATATCCCAAATTCAAAATCAGCCACAAATATCAGATTCGATATTCAGATATCGAACATCGGAAAGGGAATTAAAACAGAATATTCTAATAAATAGGAAAATCCAAAGCCTCAAACGTGAAAACAAATAATCACGTTCTTCTTATCGGTATAGAAAAAATTCCAAAGGAATTTATAACGAAGTAACTTTCTCTTAAAATAACTTTCTCGCTGCACATTCATCACAGACGTCGCTCGTCCATTAAGATTATCAATTTTCCGAATCTAGTTCCTTCAAACGGTCGAAAGATTCACTGAGGATTTCTATCTATCCGGAACTGGAACGACGGCTGATGATGGTATCGAACGTGCGATCTTCAATTAAATAGGTAGATAGAAGCATGCAGTGTGCAGCTCTAATCAGCCGTCTCGAAGAGTTTTCACGGTAACTGGAGCACGTTCGCTCACTGAAGAGGGGCAAAAGACCGAACCGCGTATGTAGGTGGAGAGTACTGGAGAGACAGGAAGATGGATCGTTGCTCAGGTCCCGCAGCAATGTCCTACGACGCTGTCTGTGCCTTAGGACAGCACGTAATCATACCAGTCCGCTATTACTTCCTATAACGCTATCTACGCCAGGAAACGCCATTGCTCGCTCGTTCCTACGTAGGTACGTGGTCCAGGGACGCCGAGGATGATGAGATCTGCAGGCTTGCATCCTGATGAGACTATTAGGATGGCTTGATAAGTCCATAATATTCTGGTCGATGCCGGGCAGCGCCGTCGAGTCCACCCGGTGTCCTCGCCAAACCGCTGCACCCGCCCCCGCATCCCTGACAGCCCTACACCACCGACACCACCCCCCACACCACACCTCTCTTTCACCCACTCCCTCCCCTCCCGTCCCCTTTTACGTGTAGATATACGTAGACTACCTTCGGTCAGATTGACGACGAGATAACTGATGCTTCCCATCGACTTTGTTAACCTCAAACTCCAATCATTCCTCAACCCTGGAATCGTAGCTTTTGGTCGATGAAGGATTTTCCACGAGATTTCACACCAATCGTTCCTTTGCCGATACTCTATTCCTCTGTGACATTCTATCTCTGTATAGGTTCTATTCGTGGTTCTTTGAGCTCCGAATTAACGTACATTACGATAACTACTCTTTACTTTCTTCGCATCGGTGACCCAATAACTTTTGGGATCTTGTGTTGGAAATTTTCTTCGTAAGGGGAAGTTCAAACGGTTTGATAAAAATATGGTAAACAGATTGGAACGATGATGGAAAGAAGTTCTTGTTTTTTAAGGAATTAACGCGTGGAACGTTCAAACGATTTTATACCGGCGAAAAGACCTTTCTTCTGGCGATCATTTCTCGAACGAAGAATCGTTATAGAATGATGAAACTTGAGAAACTGTCGGATCTCTATTCTATCTGTTGCGGGCGAACGGTCTGTGTCACCCTCTCGAAACGGTTGGAAATTAACTTTGAGTATTACAGATGTCGAGGCGCGCCGCGGTGAGAAGCTAGCACCTTGTTAGTCTGACAAATTCGGTCTGTCTCCCCTTCCTTCTGTCTTCCACTTCGCCGTTATCAGCAGTTAGTTCCATCTACAGAGAAATAGCGGCAAGCGAGCCTGTTACTTTTCGCTGTTACCGTACATCCACTTGTAAATTATATTTTGCTTCTTCGATACGAGGGACCTTGCTCGATCCGGTTAAACGGGTCCTTATCTTGTCCTACATAAATTCTGCCACACGCTGAGTAAATTAGCCGGCAGCTTGATTAAAAGTAAACTGGATTTGATATTCTTTTTTTTTCTCTCTCGCTTTTTTCTTCTCGTTTCGCTTTAAACACGCAGCAAAAATGATTTTGACAAGAATTTAATGCAGAAGAATTTATAACGTTCCAACTGTTACGAAAGTTATCATTACGAATTAAAATATATTATTAAATAGAGTACTATTTGTATACTATAACGGAAAGTGATATTAACAAGAATATCTCAGAATTTGGACACTTCAATTTCTTCCTGAAATCTCCTCGTTCAATTCATCTATTAACGAAGCAAAGACTTAGCCAATGCCCTAAATAATTTTCGAAGGATCTTCTTCGCTTCAATCTCATATCACGGACAGAACGATACAATGAAAACTAACAGCTTCAAAAAAATCGCTAATGTATTTCTGTAAACGAATCTACAAATACTACTTAACCGCAATAAATTTCACATTCGACTAGTTTCGAACTATCACGTTCCTGTGACTTTGATCGGTCATAAATCAAAGAAAAAAAAAAAAAACGAGCATGTCTCATACTCTCATTCGCCGTACCAATAACCGATTAATACTACAATTCAAACACGTACTCTTCGTTCCACGGGAAAAAGCCTTTGCCTAATTTATTCGAATTGATGCGTCGCGAAGCGGTCCGGTAGCTGTCGGAATGCCACAGGCAGCTGGTCCTGGCTGGTCGTTGGAAATTGGCGAGAATGGAATCTCGAGCAGTTCCAGAAGTCAGCGTCCTTGCGGAGGGTGTCGATCGTTGGCGGAACGGTGTTTGCTCGCTTAATCGGCCGGCCCAGGGTGCCACCCTCATCCCCGTCGCCATCGCATCGGACACCCTTTTCTCTCCCGCTTTCCTTGTCACCGAATAGTACAGCCGAATGACTATCGGAAAGTGATATCGAGGATTTCCAACGGCTACACTTCGGTATTGCACGATTCCGTGGCACTTGCTTTGTTTCGTACCCGCCTCGAAATCGAGCCTTTGCCACCCTGCTAGAGGCCGGACCTCGAAAATGGGGTGACTGAGAACGGGATGAGGAACGGCCGACGACTCGCTGCCGCTCACCCGTGAGGGTAATAGAATTGCATGGCCGAGGAGTGCCAATATCCGGCGCGGCCTTGTCGGCGGCGTTTAATTGCGTTAGTATTTCATCGCGGAACTCAACGGGAGTCGACCAGACTTTTCGATTTCAACATACCCTGATGGATATTCAGCCGAATCCAGGTAGACTTCCACTTGGTGGTGGAGATGAGAGGGTGTTAATTAGTACGTAAAATGCAGGTTTCTTCTTTCGGAAGAGTTTGTCGGATCAGTGGTTTCGTCGAGGGTTGGAAGATTTAAGATATAGAGACACTTGTAGCGTCTCTACTAAATAACGGTATCGCTGTTGCTAATTAGTTTCTTCCTATGTTTATTTAAAATCGGAGAAACATTTGAAAATAATCGATTTGAAAGACGAAAGCTTGCTTTCATCAACCGTATAGGCGTATTTCGAAGCGATCGTAACGCTTGGTTCTCGTCTATCTTATCTGATCGAAGCGAGATTCAAGACTGAACAGAAAGCATCAGCCGAGCGGATTATTATCCAGAGAAAATGATGTGAAAGCTTATGAAACGGCAGTCTAGTTCAGCGAGATACCGATGTACGCTGTGTTTCCAGCTAGCGTAGAGAGATAATACTAGGGGATAGTAACAGTCGGAGGTTTATCTTCGCAGGGCTATAAAACTAACCCGTTGTACGCTTAATGACGAGCGTACCGCGGTTGCCAGTCTACAGCTTGTTTCAAAACTCCTACACAATTTCCTCCCCTAATAGAGATCTTAATGTTCTACCCTGATTACTGCACTTTTACGCGTTCCAACTCTGTTGTAGTTCGCTGAAGATTTTATGTCTCGAACGACTAAGTTCGCGTTAGAGGAGAACGTACGTAGTGACTTTGAGACGTCGACGTCTTATTCGGCTCGTTAGACATGGTTTTTCGGATTGGTAGGAAACTTTTTAGTACGATTATAATAATCATTGGTAAATCGCGGTTGTCTGTGAAATTTCATATTTTTATGAACTCCAAATAGATTGCGAATTAATATTTTATATATTTTATACACTTTTTTTCTTTCGATGAATTTGGTTTCGAAGATTTTTTGTGTAATGGCTTGCAAACGATGAAATTTCTCGAAGTATGAAAATGTGAATTTCAAGTGGAAAAATGTTGTCTAAATAAATGTACGTAAAATAAAGGAATTTTTATGCAAATATGTTTTAGTATTTTCTTTCCGCATGAAATGCGGTTATTCGACGTTTTTATACCTGACCATACGAAAACTAGGTTAAAGTAGTTGTCTGGCAACTACTCAAAACATTTAACGTGTCAAATATATGGCTTAACGACAGAAACATAATGTTTTAATGTATTTTCGCATAAAATTGTCAAATTTGAGAAACTTTGCAGAACGGATGTTATAAAAGAATAACCTGATAAGAGCAAACTAAAAATTTGTTTTAGAATATTAATTTATAATTATAATTAATTAAAGTTCTCCGATTATACATTGGATTAAATATATTGGTATATCATAATAGACATATTAATGTTCGATATATTTGTATGGAACGATAGCACACACACACACACCGTGATATTTCTATTAAATTTTGTAGTATCTCAATAAGTAATTGATATGTTGGATCTGTAACTCGATACATTCGTTCGTATTTCTATCAGTGTATATTTTATAAAAATATCCTCTTTTCAAAGATGTATTTTACATTTGATAATTAAGGAAAACTCTTACTCCATTATTATAAAAATCAATTTTCTTCGCAAGCGTATTGTTTGATCGTAAAGCTTTCTTATTCCAAAATCGTTAACATTTAAATAAATTTGTAAGCCAACGGGCTTATTTTACGCTTGATACAAAATTCTCTTTCGTACCAGTTTTCAATGTAAGTTAACACGCTACGGAATTATCAAACGTTTCAAATAAATTTTACAAAAATAAATCCATTCCATTCCCAACTACTATACTCCTCACGCTATCTAAATCTTCTTATTTTCAATTTTCCAAGATTTCTAAAGAACATCCTGAACATTCTGCATTGCCAAAAATATTAAGTGTTCGTATCTAATCGTTCGTAGTATTATCCTGCTATACCTTGAGCGAAGACGTCGCAAGGACTCGCGAACCTTAGACAAGACACTGTGTATCTTTTCACGGCAGGTTGATATTTCAGGAGTGCGTGTACAAGCCGATCGTAAATTGTAAAATCTATCAAGACCAACGCGGTCGACATAACTCAGGGGGTTGCTATCCTGGTGGTATGAAGCATGGCGGCCAGACTCGGCATAAATACCCGGTAGCAGAACAGAGCAGGAGCAGAGAGCAAGCCCAGACCCGTTGTGGCGTGGCAACATCATCTATCTCGAATAATTTATTATCGCGCGACTACCGCATCCTCGAAATCCGGACAAGAACGCAACTATAGGAACTGTGAACCGGAAACGAGTGTCGTGCATGGAGATCCTAGATGCGGCCGGCTTCGAGATTCAACAGATCTGCGAGAAAACTTCCACGGAACGTCTTGGAATTTCGCGTTCTATTGAAAGTGCTGTTTTGTTAATACGTACAATGTATATATATATATATATATAAAAGACTTACGTGTATAGTTTTACCAGAAAAACGATTGCAATTTTTTATTTTAATTATACGATTGTTCTTCGTGGTTAAATTTACCTTTGAAAAGCGTTAAGAATTATATGGTTGAAAAAGCATAAGAAAAGGGCAAATATAGCAGAAATGCATAACATATAATAGTGTAATTTAATAGTAATAGTAATAGTATAATTTGGATATTAATCTTTTATAAGTAATCTTCTGTTTCGTATGGAATAAGTGTTTAAAAGAGATGTAATGGACGGAAGAATTTGAAAATCTGTCTTATCTGTTATTTTCCTTAAATAGCCTTGGAGTATGCCTTGGATTTCTACACGATTTTTATTAAGAATATTATACATATGTAATGTTCTAATAATATTTTGTTAAAAGAAACGCAACGTGACTTCGAACGTGAGAATTACTTTCGTGTGTCGAAAAGATCCAAATTTAAATAGGATTATTTTGAAAACTTGAAAATGATACACGAAATTCATCGATAATAATAAAAAAGTAAGAACATGTGGTTGTCACGATGATTATTACGGTAAATTGTGAAAGAAATCTGTACTGATAAGTGTGTTAATTTGCTCATAGGTCTGCCTCCACTTTATGTTATGTAAATATAACGTGATGTTAAAAATGATTCACTTAGTTAAACCAAACGTGTGATTTACATGCTCTTTATGATAATCCATTCCATATAAGCTGTGTAAATATACTTTCTGCTGTATTATCTAAGAACTTAACAAATAATCCTATCACTTAGTTTCTCTGAAGTCTTAATTTTTTTCTTCTACGTGAATCATCAAGTTATCAAGATTATTCGAAAATTACCTAGATGCCAAAAGACATAAGTATCGAAGATTTCTAAAAATAATTAACCAGACATTTACGTAACTAGTCTTACTTTTTATTTTCTTCCTTAAATTGAAAGTAAATTAAAAATAGTATACAAATATCAGATTTTAATATCAAATCTAAAATTTGTACGAACTTATTCCATGTTAAGATTTCCTACTATTTGACGCAAAAATGTTTATTTTCGTCTGGTATATTTAATAATTCACAGAATTATTTGATCCCTTTCCCCCCACTTTAAGCCATGAAATTGGGTATTAAACGGTGTTAGGAACCGAACGAGGCTGAAATTTAGTAGGATTATAACCGACGTGAAAGATTGTGCAATAGCTTGGCCAGAGAAGCAGCGAGCTCTCGAGACGTTCATCGAATGTAAATTAGTGGTAAAGGTCATGGAGCTTCATGTGCCAGTTATCGATGGTGCGTCGAAACTTAGTTTCATGAATTCGTATATATCCTCGAACAAAAGTTTGAAATTGCATTTGCCAAAAAGATATAAAATTAACTAAGAAAGATAAAATATATTATACCTTGTAAGAGACATTAAAATCTATGTAAATAATGAAGTGTCTTTTATAAATCACTGTCCTAACACCATTTATATTAGATATATATATATATATTATTTTGTATAAATATACATGGCAATTTAATACTGTTAGAAAGGATTTACTTCCATTGCAATTTAGTCCAATTAAGAAGAATTTGATATTTCTCATTTGGTGAATGATCACAACCTTTCATTTCAATTCTGTGATTATATTCCATGGTTAAATTCATCTTTGAAAAGTGTCAAGAGTAAGAAGTATACGTAATAAGACAAAATTTATTATTTCATTTGTCACAAGCATTTCAAAGTTAATCTACTAATCTTAAGCCACGTACAAGATGAAGAAACTTATAACCAGTTACTATCGATAAAATATTCGGTTTAAAACTTAAAAAGATATTATCATGCACATTTTAAGATTTCATAACCTCACAATCATTCTGCAAGAAAGAAGTTTGTAGTTTTCACTTATCTAGTTTATTTTTACGTATATAATTTCAAATTAATATTTTGACAATTTTTTAACATTTTGTTATCTTTAACAGTGATCTTACTCTTCTTAATTCGTAAAAATATTTGTAACTTACAAGCGTTTATTCCAAAGTTGTATCGTACGATCCGTTTGACCATTTTCCGTTCTATACTACTGTCGTTTAATACCGTATGGCGTATGGCATTGGAACAGCATCACCATCTAGGAAACTCACAGAAGAGCAGAGGACCGCGCTAAAGTGCATCGTTACACGTTCATCGTAAAAGTTAGTTAAATGCCTTTCTCATTAAAACTTTGTTAATTTCGTTCGACATCGGTGCACAAAGCGTTCCGAAAGGACGATGTATAATTTTCCACTAAAAACTATCTGCATTCGTAACTTAAAAAGTCGAAACTTTTTAATACCTTTTTTTTACAACATTCAAAGAAACACATTTACCAAACAGATATCAATAACACACCTGCAATTCTGGAATTTTATCATTTTTTTCACGTCCGTGTTACGTGCTGCCATCGCACGGAGCATCCCGGAACCTTTACACACATTTAGAGGTCGAAGAATATCTTGTATGAAAAAATGTCGACAGATGGCACCAACTCCCTTTCGTCAAGCCAAAACTCATCTCTTTTTTTCGTTTTCACAGCAGCCATGTTTTTTTCGCGGGGCGGGTGTTTTTAACTTTTTAAACTTTTCGATTTTATACGATACTTTCATCGAACGGTACAATCGATTAAACTTCTAAAAATTCTTTTACTTATTCTAAATATCACGCTAGACGTTGCGTGTGCGTTATTTTTCTTCTTTGTTAAAAATTTCGTACGTATCGTGTATAAGCGGTTGGAGTTCGCGAAAATTCGCTGCGATTCATTGATTCGAGGAAAATGGCGTTCCTGGGGCTGGATCGAACGAATCCAGAGCAAAATGGTGTATACGTAGAACATCGTTTCCCTATCTTGGTATGCGGTTCAGGTGTAGACACGGCGTAGGAAGGGAGGGAGCAAGGGGCAGTGCCACGTTGGCGGGCAGATTTTCAAAAAACCGGAGGGGCTGCGCGCGCTTCGCCTTCATTGATCGGAGGGTTGTGTCCGGCGGCCATCCTCTCCGCTGCGCCACGAACGTGAACTACCCTCTTCGTCGGCTAGCGGCCGAAGAGGGACTCGTTCCGCGTCGACTTTCAGGGCGGAGCCCAGGAATCTCCGAGGCCCTCGTTTCGGTGGGAAAAAAAATTCGAAAAATTTCCTTTTTTTTTTAAAAATCCTGAAAAATGTTAAGATTAAAAAAAAAAAATGTAGAAAAAGGAGGAAAAAGCGGAAAAATTCGTAAAATTTGAAAAACTCCGCCATTTTCAGGCGGCCCGCGGGATTTCAACTTTTTTCCGCGGACCTACACCGCGTACCGGAGGGAATTTAAATGAGGTAGAACGCCATAGGAACGTGTTCTTCCTTTTATCTCGTGATTATTTCTCATTTTATAACCGTTTTCAACGTTATAACACGGATCGCTTGATCATCGAATGGACGACGTGCTTTTTCATTCTTTTTTTCTTTTTTTTTTTTTTTTTTTGTTTTCATTCGCGGAGACAAACGGACAAAGGAAAAATAAACGGTCGCCGAGATCGCGCATGCTTGAAGACACTTGAAAAAAAATTGAAGCCTATTGAAGTCTCTGCCTCCAGCGGGACGTCGAGCTCCTCTTCGCTCTTCGTTTCAGCCGTTGAACACAAACGATCCCATTGTTTTCCCTCGTCGCGCTGCCACCGTACATTTTCCAGTCATCTTCCGCCAACCGCCAGGTCGGGAAAAACCTACGGGTCCATAGCGCGGCGAGCACGTACACGCTCGCGTCGAAATGGAATTACCGACCAGTCCTTCAGGTCGTGGACGTCCCCTTAAAACGGAGGATCCTCGGACGCTCGGTGGCGGTTGGTCACGATCGTTTCCGCGCGAGCTGGTCAGCGAGGAAAATCGGCCGGCGAGTTTCTCATTACAGTTTCGGGAGGATTTCGGAAAAGGACCCCCTCTGGTAACGGACCGGGTATACCGCAGCATTTTTCAGTCTAGGGGACCAAACCCTGACAGGTCCTCTGGGTTCGGTTCACTCGAGGGAGAGAATCAGCCGGGAGAATGGATATGCCAAGGATCGAGTAAAAGAGAGGAGGCAGGGGGAGGAAGCACAGATGTATATACGTGTACGGAACGAGACAGGGGTAACGAAGAACGAAGGAAGGAAGAGGAGGATCAATCGAAGCGGGAAAGCAGAATATCCCGTATTTGAGACAAAGTCCGAGTGAGAACGGCTGAAGAGAGGAATAGGATGAGAAAGAGGAAACAACAGAGGGAAAGAGAGAGATAGATCGATAAAGAGGGATCGAGAGGGAGAAAGAGAAAGGTAGAGAGGGAGAGAGAGAGAGAGCGAGGGCGAGTTAACCTAACCTCAAAATTCCAGCATCAATTCTGGAGCCCCTCTAGTGTCCCACCCAGCCGGTGCAATTAGGAACTACCCCTTCTATCCTATTCTGGCTCTATCCTCACTTCCCTTCGACCTCCCACCCTGGAAAGCAGCGGGACCACGTGATCCGGCAACTACACTCTTGTTTTTAGGGTGGCGGCCCGGGTGTTGGTGGTGGCGGGCAACGGGGGTGCGTGTACGGAGGAGGAAGAGGAGGTGGTGGTTCGGGGGAAGGGGACGAGTTGCCGGGTAGGAATACCACGTCCGCGTCGCCATGGCTACCGTAGGGGATGGTTTATACTTGAAGGGTTACCCCCGCGGTACAGTCTCTGCAAAATCGTGAAAACTACCGAGCTACGACGGTCTCGCGAACCGGAAAAAGTGCTGGCTGCGGTCTTTGTACTTTTGGCCAAGCTTTCACCCGGGGGCTTTCCCTTTCGCGACCTCCGCTGTTTACATCGCTTAAACGTCTAAGACAATTAATGACCGGGTTTTCGGGGCTTTCCCCTGGTTTTTCATTCTACGATTTTTCTTTCTCATTTTCTTATCTACGACTAACGTCGACGTCTAAAATTCGACATGGCGAGTTCCCGTTTCTTTCGATCAGCAATAATCCGTTTTTCTCGAAGATGTTACGAACGTTCGAGATTTTTGAGATTTCGTTTCTTTTTAAACCGTGGACGATCGCGTATAAATCTATTTAGAAAGAAAGATTGAAATACATTCGTCGCATTAGGGATCGATAGTTACCTGTAATTTTTATTTATTGCTTCCTCTTCGTTTCTTTTTTCAATGGTTTCGGTTTAAAAGGATTTCTCGGAGAATTTCGCTACGTTCCGTGGCGTTATCTTTTCGACTAAGCTCTGCTCTGTTTGATAGTTACGAAAACGATTATGTTTATTGTCCTTGAAAGTAATAAAAATAAACGATATCGCCGTCGGTGTCGACATTCGTGAATCGCAGGAGTTGTTCGGCTCGCGCGCAATTTTCCCGCTGTAACCGCGCGCGAATCCTACACGCCACGATGTAATATTCATTTCAGATAAGGAAGAATTGTTAGCTTGAGAATAAAACGTAATCTTTTTTTTCAACGCTCAACTATGTCTCTGAACGAGCACAACTCGATCGTTTGTGGGGAAGTTGAAAAAAATTGTGATTTAACAACGAAGAAATTCCATAGTAAAAATTTATTCCGCTCGTTTAGAATTATTTTATTCGTTACTATGGACACTCCAAAGCGATGTTGGATACACATAGAAGAAATCTATTATACGCGATTGTTATTAAACAATTGACACAATTCTATTTCTATAAATACAATAATACTAAATTCTAATCGCTAGTGATAACTTACTAACGAAGACTTATAATTAAATTCATTACGCCTATTCAAAATTATTTAACGTAAAATAAATTACGCAACAACGTTAAGTATTTAGATATAGAAAAAATGTATTTTCCACTGTTTCGTTATCGTTAAAGAATTTATACTTAATCATTGATAAATTTTCATTTATAAACTTTTTCGATAAAATAAACTGGATTTAGCATTTCTGTTATAATTTCTCGCTGAATCACGAAGCTACATAGCCAGTTACACCGAGTCTGTTCAAATTGGCTACTTTGGAAATTGCAAAAATTTCAATGTCCTATTCGTTCGTTTAGAAAAAGGGACATTGATCCGCTGCTGCGATGAGTTGTCATCAACAATTCATACTCCTTCCATTAGGAACGCACTAATTATTTTAACTGACGCCGAGTCGTCTGTTACTCGCGCACTGTAATTGCAAGTTCCTCTTTTCCCTTTGCTTCTTTTCCAACTGCGCTGGAATTCGTGAAATTTATCCGTCCTTCCACGTGAAATTTTTGTTTCGACGAAAAAGAACATAGAAAAGGAAGAAGGAAAGAAAAAAAAGGGGGCTGTAGAAACTAGGAAAAGAGACGCACGATCGAAGTGCTCGATATATTCTCGAGGGTAATACGAACTGCTTCTAACTGTCGTCAATTATTAGCGAAGTCGGCGCTCCGACTCGTGGACGTTCGCGTTTTTAATCAAACTTTCGCGCCGCGCTGCCGCTCGTCTTTAATCGATTTTCATCGAACTTTCAGAAAGCGCTTTTTAAATATACCCACTACCAATTACGGTCAAGTTGCCTGCTTAACTGAATTATCGATCGATTCGTTTGCCTCTGGCATTTTCTTCGCTGTTACTGCAGCTGTCCCGCAAACATCCGTTAAAAGTCTTTAATTTGATTAATTTCCTTCCATTTTATTCGAATAGGATCTGTCATTGTTATACAAAATAATTGAAGAACAATTTCAAGCTTTTGTAGAGATCGAACGTTTATAGACGTTAGATTGGTTGGTGTCTTTTTCATACAAGAAAAGTTTCCTATAAATATAAGTTTGATATTTTTTTAAAAGGTTACAAGAATTTTGGTTATTGGTTGGTATGCGTGTATTACAATCTTTCACGTTGCCAACGATGAAAGGATATACGTACTAAACTTTCCAAGTATTCCTATGAAATAAATTGCTCGTATCACCACCGAAATTAATTCGAGCATTTTTTATGCATCTCTGCATCATACGCTTTTAAAATCGACTTCCTCTTTTCAGTTTATCCGTATATCGGTTTATGCTGAAACATGAAAATATCGTGACGGTTAATGTTTTTATCAATCGATGATCAAAGAAACTGCATTCGATTTCATATTGACCGCAAACAATTTTTTGCCTACTTTTCTATTAATTCTGATATTTCTCCTTAATATATTTCCTATCAATCTGCCGTTACATAAAATCAGGTTACAAAATAGAAGATTTCATAACTGAATCTACATCTATAGAATAGTGAATCGTTGACCAATCAATAATTCAATGTTTCCATTCCTTCCGATTAATCGTAACATATTTATACCTCATCGCCAATAACTCTCATTATCTGTACTCTCTTCCATTCCGATACAATTTAACCTTCTCACCTTCTTCCTATCCATCGACTAAATTAAAAATCAACCGAAACAATCAGTTTATACGGTTGGCGATCGAATCGATAAGAGACCAGTCGACCGATTTAACAATCAATAATTGGACGCTTTCATCCCCTTCGATCAATCCACGCCTTCCCCCTTTTCCACTGGCAAACATACTTATATGCCGACATCGATCATTCGGTGCGTTTACCACGCGACTAGTCTCGAAAAGCAACGAAACGAGTAGCGAAAACACGCGTCGAAACCGTGGTATAATGGGCCGAGATCACCGGCAATAATTCAATCCAGCGTGGCCCGGCCACCCTGTCGCAAAATTCTAAATCTGGCCCGACCGCGCGGTCGGCGTATCGTTTACGTGTAGCAGGTGTACCAAATGGAAATCTATCGGCGGTTCTACTTGTTCTACCTGTACACTAGCGCGCATAGGGTGCATCGGGTTTCCTATTGGCATTGGCAACTCGCGGAAACCTATCCACTCGGGCCAAGAACGCCTCGCGGTTTCAGATAATGCAACCGAACGGAGAGGAGCGGCACGGCCCTAAGCTCGTTAGAATTACACGGCCAGCGCTAAAGGCGGCCGGGAGAGCAGGATGCGGACTTGTCAACACTCAACGGACCGAATTCGCTAACGTGCTGAACCTAGTCGGACGCCTCGAGCACAAGCCACAATCTAATCATGGCTCGCCGCATTCGCATCCCCCATTTTGCTCGAATCTACGGAATACCTTGTACAGCTTATTCCTTTCGTGTTTTATCGTCCACGCGAATGGCTAGGGATAATAGGGCGCGTCGTTCCGTTAGTTCGTTCCATCGATCGATCGATCATTGCCATCTTGGTGTGAGTGACCGCAACGTTGATGAGATTTCTTCGATCTTTTCGCCTTTGCATCGTTAGCTTTATGATTGAGGGAGGGGGGGGGGGAGGAGGCGATGAGTCGATTTTAAATTAATTTGAGATGTTTAAAAGAGATCGTATGACAGTATATTTGTACATGGGAAATGTTTACGATATGTTTCGGAATACGCGTATTATGCAAAAATACATAAAATATTTATTAAATGTTAATAGATGAAATAGATCTATACCTACTTAGATATCTAATCGTATTTATAGAAATGTGAATTTGCATAAATGTCTGCAATGTTGTTACAATGTTTGTAACGTATTACTAAGAAATGATAGTAAAGGTGCTTTAGAAGTAAAACGATCGTAAAGATAATTACTGTCAAAAGTTGCAGGATAAAAGTTGCGGGGAAGAAATTTTGAAATGGAAATAGATAGAATTTCATTATGACAGATTAAGAGTTTTATTGCTTTTTATAACTTGATTTCATTTGGAATGATTTACACAATCACTAGTGATTTCGTAGATGTGTTTCTTCTTTAATCTCGTTATTTTAATGGTATTCGTGATTTACGAATGTAAATGATGGGATAATAATGTAACGAACACGTAATTACCATTGCTTTGCAAATCTCTCATGTTTAATCAATATTTACCGTCAATAAAGAGCGCCAATTTATTCTTTCCTCTGAATGGATATTTATAGCCTATCAAAAGTTGTTGGTATGTAACAATACTAATGGAGTGAACGTGATCTACAATGTTTCTCATCATGAATTTATGATCACTAATTGGAGCAAGTTTTAGTATCGTTCTTTCAAATTCTATAAAATCTTAGAAAGAATATTATATATATATATGTGTGTGTGTATGTGTGTGTGTATTTAAAGAATATATTTAGAGAATGTACAGAAAGCAGTTGTCTTCCACTATTTATTCATACTACTGTTTCCATTCGTTTCTCTTCATCCTCTTTTATTTCTTCGCCTTTTCTATCTCTCTTCTCATAGTATCTCTGCAAAAGCTTCGCTTTAATTTTGCGTCTCAATTATCTAGTTACTACATTGAATCTATCGAGAACCATACTCAAATGACAAATACTTTCTGAGATACTTATTTTTACATACAAATAAAAGACAATTAATTCCACATGTATGGAATATATCGATAAGAAGAAGCGATTAAATATTCAGCTTTCATTCCGGATCAAATTGACTGAAACAGCGAATAAAAGTGAAAAAGTTAAATCGATTAAATAGTCGCACAGATTTCTATCTTTAATTATTATTTAATACTTTTACTCTCCAAGCCTGTATTACAAAGTAATCTATTCACAGATATTTAAATTTCATTAAGAACAAAAGTATCTAATGAAACAGATGATACAAGAGAAAGGAAGTCAGCAGAACTAAATAAAATTATAGAATAGGAAAATTTTCTGGAATCGTTGGAACGTTATTTCTATCGAGCGAACCCGCTTTACTTTCCGAAGGAAGGCAGAAATGATGCACCCTGGGCGTACACGCCGGCAACGCGTCATCTACAGATGATCATCTGGCCGAGTGGAGCGTTAGTATCTAGGCGGCGATCAACCCACCACTATAGCTAGTAGATGAAGGCGGAGTCTACCCCCGTAGTAACATAGCATTAGGTAAGCTTTTCGTTTTATTGATTTTTCGAAAAAGCGCGTGCGCGGCCGGAGCTGCCCTCCGCACTATCGCCTACTACTATACGAGCTGCACCGTGCTCTCGTGAAAACCGCTCCACTCCCCTCTTTCCTACTCGAAGAGTCCTATCCGGTTGCGCAGCGTTCCCTTCTCCCTTTCGCCTTCTCGCCTTTCGTCCCCCAATTCCCGCCGCGTGTCTACGATTTTTGAATCCCGCGTGAAAACCTTGTGGAAAACTCCCCCACGACTTTACGGAAGCAACAGTTTCTTCTGAGGTGGTCGCCTGGTGACTCGGTCATTTCTTCTGACAGGAGTTTCTGCGCGAAAGCATTGCAATAAGCAATTTTATAGTTTAGTTTTAGCTACATTTTCATTTGATACCTTCGAAGAAGATTATCTGTCGAGGTTATCGATTTAATGGATCTCTACGAGAGGCTTAGAACGATGAAAATAAAGATGTTGATTAGAAAATGGAATAGGGCAGATTCATTTCGCTATGTGTAAATCACGCGTAGAAGGTATACGTATACCTCGCTGGGCGTGACTGCCGATTATTCTAATCGTACGTTACGTGTTATTATCTACTAGTAATTACTAGTAATTTGAGAAACAATGGGATAAAATATAATGACGAGCTGTAATAGCTCGGACACAAGCTTGCATAAAACGAGTTACCGCCTGAAAGTTTATAAAAATGAATTAGAAGTGTTTCCAAGTTTTAAGGGCCTTTAACGTAGAATAGCTCAGAGTCGGTTACGAAAAAGATAAAGGGAAAGAGACCACGTTGCGATGGGGTGATACGAGCAACGCAAGTAAATACCAAATTAGCGCAAGTAGGATACATTATGAAGAAGGAGATAGACGATTCTAGCAACGCTATTGGACGGAGCAGACGAAGATCCGTCCACAGGTTGAAGCAGCGAAAATGAAGGCTTAGCCGCCGGCAACAAACATTCATTATTACTCGACGCAAACCCTGTTCGTTTTCCTCCACCCCCATCATCCCACCCGGTCATTCTCTCGCTCGTGTCGTCTCTGTCCAACCGATTTCGTCATCGCGTATTGCTGGTTGCCCGGCCGGCGGTCGGCGTGCTGCCATTGGTCGACGCGGGCTGCCGTGTTTTCCGAAATCATCGCCTCTCTCGCGCGCGTACCCGCAGACACAGCCGAGTGGCACGCATAAGCTCGCGTCCGTGTGCCCACCTACGATGAGTATGCATAAGGCGTTGTTCCACGGACACGGGACCAACACATCCGGGAGCTCGGTCTCGGCCACACTGACACACGCTCTCACGCATACACGTCTCCCGGCTCGTAGTTTGCCGTCGTCATCAATCATCGAATGCCACGGGCAGCGCTGACATTTTCCGCAAAAAGCACACGCACGCACGCAGCCACCGAACGCACACCGTGTTCGTCCGTGTCGCCACGCTACCAGACGTTTCCGTGCCTCTCCGCCGTGAAGGGTCCTCTCCTCCACCAAGGATCTCCACCATCTCTCTCTACCATCTTCGTTCCGTCATCGTCGTCGACGTTTGTTGCGGCGAGGAGAGCTCATTCGCTCGCTCGCACGCTCGATTCTGGTCGCACGCACACCGTCGGGTCAGCGAACAGGGAACACCGTGATGTCCAAGTGGAACAACTTACTTTGCACATGGAACGTCTTAAGAGATATATTATATACATGACGTATAGATATTTTTCGCGATGATTCTTCGAAAACACGCGACAGGCAACGAAAGAACGGGAACGATGGTTACCGCGCCGCGTAAAAACGCAGAACTGAATCCGCGGCTTGGCCACGGGCACAGAGGGGTACGCCGTGGCAACGTATGATTGGCAACAATCGGCACTCTGATCGAACGTTTGTTTCAGAACACATATGCATTCGTCTCGCTCTCTTCGCCGTCCGTGTCTGTTCGTCCTCTCCCTCTCTATCGCCCTCTCTTTTTCTCTTTCTATTTCTTCTTTCCCTTTCTCCAACTCTCGTTCTCTCTTTTACCAGGTCTTCTCGTCTCGCTCTCCCGTATCTCGTTTCCGCTTTTACCGTCCTGCGTTCTCTTTCGAACCACACCTCTGTGTGTTTCTCTTTTCGAAACTTCCCTCTTGCTCTCTCGCGCAATACCTCTTCCCTCCTCTTCGATATCGTTCTTCGTCGAACCAGCGGGGTGGCCAGTCTCCGACTACGTGCATCCTCTCGTTCTCTCTCTGTGTTCTCTTTTCATACCACCGTTTCATTCAGCGTCTCTCTTTCCCCGGGCTGGTCCATGCTCTTTTTTCATCCCTCTGCCTGGCTGGCCCATCGTTTCGTCTCTGTCTCTCCCTGGCGGATTCTCTTTCGCCGATGTTTATATATCGCGACAGGTTGGTATGCAGGAGCGTACATCATACGACGGGCACGTGTGCGTGTATACGTGCAAGGATTCGCGCGCCAGCACACGTACATAAAGTTACCTCGATATGTATGTATCTCCGTAGTCGAGCGTCCTTCCCTGGCTCGTTCCTCTTGGGAGTGCATACAAGGTAACATCGCGTATACGTGTGCGAACTGGTTCCGCTATGCGTGTACGAGGGAAACGCGAAAAAATGGGCGGATGTATCGCTTGGTGCTGTCAGTGTACCGGGATGCCCACGTGCACTCTGTGTGGCACCCATGTATCAAGTGTGCGCACGCGTGTGTAACACGTACTGGGTCAGTGGAGGATCTTCCCTCTTTTCTTCGTGCTTTCTTTTCGTATCGGTCAACGTTAAAATATGCCCCGATTGATTTTTATTGCACGCTTCCGAACCATCGGTCACACGCTGTTGCGTTGCTCGTTCACGCGTTATAGCGACCATCGAGGTTAGATCTTCAGTTAGGAATAGAAGGTAGATATCTTAATTACTGTTGACATGTTGAGTTTATTCTACTGTTTTAATTTACTTCTTTAGTTTTTTAATTTGATTATGATTGTTAATGAACCATAAATATTTAGGTTAAATAACCTAGTTAGATGTGGAATTAGACGTGGGAAGAAGATGTCTTCATCACGGTTAGTATTTTACTTGTTTCTTTATCTTAATTTAATTCCTTGGTTTGATCTATCAATATTTACTGAGATTTATCTTATTTCATTTTTATCTTATCTTATTTATCTTGTTTTATATTTGTTTGGATGTTGGATAAAAGATTGAGGTCTTTTATCGATCTTTTGATTAGTGTGTTAAATTAATACCAAAAATATGTTGATACTATTAATGGACGTTTGTTGCTTAAATGAAAACAATTACACCAAACTATGTCGAGTATTTTAACGTAGATCAACTATAAAATGTATTTCTTACTAACAATAAGATACAAGTAAGTACTTGCGATGCATGAAACAATGGAGCAATTAGATTAAACTATTGTCAAGAATACATTATATTATAGTTACCCTCAGAAGAAAATTACAAAAAGAAAAATAAGTCTCGACTGTTAATTAAAATAACAAAAAATCCACTATTGGCAATTAGATTAATATTCGATTAATACTTTAATCGATATATTAACTTCATTCCAATCCTATTTCGATTTTTTTCAAAACATCTGTTTGTGTAAAAATTTTAAAAATTCTTCGAAGTTTTTTCATTATCTAAATATTTTATATATTTGAAAAATATCTTAGATAGGTATTCATTCCGTAACCCTAAATACTCTCGTCGATGGTGGCGACCCTTACGAAACCGTTGAGAATCTGTTCCAACCACCCGGTGGATTCCGGTAAGCCAGTTTTCTGTCCCGGTTAGAAGCAGTCGGTAAAGATGCCGTTTCGTGCAATGGAATGGGATCGAGGCGTGCGGTGATCGGGAAAACGAGATTTATCGGGGCCACCAATTTATTGGATTTTAAACGTTTAATTGCTGGATCGCGTAGTCGAGCCGCGGTTAACTTCCTCGACCGAGTCATGTAACGCCGCAAAAATATTGGGTGTTGGCGGAAACAAGGACGGATAAAATACCGGTTAGATCTTTTTCCGGGAGCGGGTGGATCCTATTAAAGCTTCCGCGTCGAGACAAACCGCACGTCGATTATAAAATCGTTCAACATCGATCCGCCGGCTGAATTCCCAGGGCGGTTCGGTTCTTTTTTCTTTTTACCATTTTCCTATGAGGTTACCGAAAACCGTAGAGTCAGCCGCGGAGAGCCATCATCATCAAATTTCGCTTCTCCCGCATTTTATGATTATGCGCGGCGGCCGGTGCATTAGCATCGCTCATGATCTCTGAAATAACGATTCGCGCGGACGACCTGTTCCGATCACGCGTGCTGGTTTTCTCATCGTTGCGGACCGTCAACGAAAAAATAAGAAAAAAACAGGCGTGGAAATAGAGGAAGGAAGCGCATCGACTGGAGGAAATAGAGGCCCTCGCCTTATTGCCTTGCCAATCGTATATACGATCGACAGTAGTACCAGTTTCGTGTTTTTTCTTCTTCCCATCTGCTCTTTTTTCGTTTTTTTCCCTCTTTTTTTCTTTGTTTCCTTCTCTTTTTTGCGCCCTTTTTTTTGTCTTTTTCAGTTACAGTTGTGTCGATGGACAGTGCAAATTTTATCGATTCTCAAATGTCACGCGTTGTCGCTTTCATTGTTGAAGTTGAACGTTGTATCGATGGCTGTAACAAAAAGCAGAACGATCGCAATGAGGCACAGTTACAGACGCTTTTCATTTGTTATTTCATGCAGAGCGAGCTAATGCAAGTTTGCAAGAAGAATTCGTCTGTCTCTGCATAATTACGCCTGTGAATCTTTAATTATTTATAATTGGAAATAGATAGAACGAATATCTCAATGGATATATTGCAGATATTATAATATTTTTGCAATTAGATTACATCGTTCCAAAATAATATAAACAAAGACTTACTTCTATAAATAGCATCACGCATTATACTACTCATTCGTTTGTTATTTTACGACATCGACTTACTCTCAAGATCTTAGCCGGTCTGTTAGTAACACTTTAGACATAGCTGTCCATGACTCTTCGCGATCACCACGAGTATGAGATTCTAAGCTCGGGGTACATAGTATGGCTTGGATCCAATGAGCTCTTCCCTGTGAAATGGGCACTCAGCCATCTCGCTGTATGCCTCATAAAGCCGCACGGAAAATCATCTCTTAGGATGAAACGACGCGTGGGTAAAACGTAAAATGTTAGGACGTAAAATCGTCTCCCCTTTTTCTCCTTCCACGGACCGCCATCTCGTGGGCAGCAGCTTTTCAGCTTGAATAGGGTACGCGGGAGCCGCAAGCTGGCTAAATCGTTCTTTTGGTGGCGTAGGAATGCCGCGGGACCTTAATGTTCTCACTTCTCATTCGGCATGGCCGGAAAATCCTCCACGTTTCGCGGAGTTCAGAGCCGAGACGGCCCAAAGTAATCACGATATGTGACGCGTGCGCCATTTTTGCTTTCGCCGTTTTAATTATGAATAGGGACCGTTCTGCATTATTACGCGGCATTCGAGCGAGCGATGGCTCTAACGACGTATATAGGAAGATCGGGCTGAATGCCTGCAAATTCTGTAAATCGCCAACAACCTGCAGGTTCCAAGTTTAAGATCACTTCTCACGCTGTAGCGCAATTATTACGTTGCGAAAATATTCTTTCATTTTTTTACTCCGCCAATTCATAGTTTTCAGATTGCTTCTTTCCTTCAGGCAATCTGAAGGATCCTGAAGAGTTTATTTTGTAATACATCGTATACATTTACGTACAAAATAAGGAACGTCTTACAGATAGATTGTTTCCTTGCATCGTTAGGCTACAGTTTTTCAAAAATAAACGAACGTACAAGTTGCAACTATAGATTTTGGCAAGGATTTGCGAATGTTAAGATCTTGAAAGGAATTTTCACAATTTCAAAGAGAGGAAAGATTGAATAAAGGTGCACATTCATAGGCAAACAAAATTTTAATATAATTTTTATCGATATTTTAATATCGCATGAGTAGTATTTTGAAGAAAATGATTGATAGATAGCAAATAAAACATTACTGCGCGCTAAAGTTAATTATTGTAGTTGAATAAGAATAGAGAAAGGAGAGATTAGATCAGTACGTCGTTATATGTAAGTGCATGATATTTTCTACAGAATTATGGTATACACATGATATATAGGCTCAAGCTTTTTGATAAAATACAATTTTCTGTTTGCAATATTTTAACGATTCGTTTAATTAATTCGAAAAAAGCAGTAAAACGTTCAATCGTTGTATTTGCAAATAGCTTTCATCGATGCAAGGCAGAAGCTCCTTTATGGAGGCACCTCAGTCTTCGTTTAGGCACGAGATAATTTACTGGATCGCGAAGCATCGGTTATTTGCACGGTCTCGCGCGCCGCATGATCCCGTCGCTAATCGATTTTCTCGATGTAGTCGCGTGCGACACAGAATTGCACTTTTTAGATCGGGTGTCGCGCGTAGCCGCGAACGTTATTTTTTTCTGCTTTTTTTTCTGTTTCATCGGTTGGAACAAACAGTGGACGAGACACAGAGCGATGGTGGGAACGAGAGGAAGGAAGATGGGAAGGATAGAGGGAAAGAGAAAGCGAGACCGATGAAATAAAAAACGCCGATGCCCATGATGGACGCGCGCGATCGCGCGGCCACTTTCTGAAATTATTCAAAAATCGCGTGTTTCGGCTAACAATGCTCGAATGGAGTAAGCTCTGGCCGGACCGTCATTGGTTCTCGATATTTCAACATCGGGCCACGGACATTGGAAGGACACAATCCTCGCGCCTGATTAAACAGCACGCTAATTCGGCAAACTCATACATCCTGAAGCGAACGCACGGTAAACTGACATCGTGTAAACAGGACACCCGTTGAATCCTACGAAAATATTGATTGGCGGTCCGGAGTTCCGCGGGTATGTCTACGATTCCTTTGTACGTGTGACAAATACATCAGCCGGTCCCGCCTATTTAGGATCGTTTCCTAGATTAATCGAAAATTCGCGCCAAAACCGGCCAGGTATACGCGTGCCATCACGGTGGAGTTTAAACGCGGTTGAAATGAAAATTTCTGATTAATCTTCCTATTCACTGCTTCGAGGGAAGGAAAATGACAGGAAAAAGCGTACGGCTGGGGAATCGACGAACTTTAATCAGCTGATACACGGCCAAAATCGAAATTTAAGATTAAATCAATGCGCGTACCGGCTCGGGTAAAAGGCTTCCAATACAGCTGCTCTGGCTGACTTCCTTTTACGCGGTCGCGTTCCATCAAACCGGAATCATTCTGGAATCGGTAATGACTGATTTTCATTCAAAGTAGCGGATTTCCGTGCAAATCGGTCGATGAATGATAAATTTAGTAGGGCGATCTGCTAGGCGAGGAAAATAATTTTGCTCTATGATAGTACAGGATTGGTTCTGAAACGATTTTTTAAATATGTTGTTCTTTTTAAATATCGATTTAGAATGACGAATACTGCGGATTTTTGACGCCAAATAATGTTTATTTAGGAAACACGGTCACGATAGCGAAGGTGAAAGGAAATCGTCAAAAAGTTATAACATTTTTTAATCTAAAATGACAATAAGGTATTAAGAAATAGAACAGTTTATAGAAATTATTAATTCTACGACTCTTTATCTTCCGATATTTTATACTAATTGCAAGGAAATATTTCAACAATCAACATAGGCATAAATATTTTAAAATAGGTACAATTTTGAAAGTCAGCAATCGAATTACACGAATAGTTTCGATTTTCAAATACATATCGCATTTACTGTTTAACAACATAGAAGCTACTCGGTACTAAGTATTAAGTAATGACAAAGTGTCGTATGAAAAGCCAAAAAGCAAATTGTACGGTTTGACGCTTTGTCTGTGTGACGTGAAATTCGAAGTTCTTTTGCAATTCGATTTCAGCTACACGCGTACGTGGAAATGAAAATTTAAATAGAACCAAACTCGCATGGCTACCGTGCTGGGCATGATTAAAACGCGAAATCACGTTGCTGTAACGTTAGCAATCATAATCGTTATTCAAGTTGATATAAACGTCATTTGCTCTACAATTATTTGATGTATGGACCATTCTGCGGTTTGCAACATCCGAGAACTCGACGCTATCCCTATCCGTTGACAAATCAGAACTTACACGTTTCATCTTCTGTCCTCTTGCACATGGGAATTCCCATCCTCCGTCTCTGTTCGATCCATCACTCACTTCATTCTCCTTCTCGTTCTCTCCTTCGTTCGCGTAAGCGTGCGTTGATACGACGCAAACACGTTCCTCTTGTACTCGAAAAGTTTTGATAACAATAGGTGCAGAAAATCGTCTGACGTTTCGAGCAGCGAAAAGAGAACAGAAAGAATCGTCCGACGACGTGTTTTACGGGAACGAAATCGTTGCGATTTCGAAGCGATGGGTAATTCGAGGCGTTAAAGTTGGGAACACCGACATCGACTAGACTAGCACGGTACAATTTTTAGTTACGCCCGGCTTCGATTGTTTCCCGCCTCTGCTAAACTTGTTTTCCATGTGCTTAAGTCTATACAAATATTTGCCATCGTTCGATTACTCGGTATATGGCCCGTGGACCGCCTCTATACCGCAAGCCACGTAATTTTCTATGAAAATATTATCACGCTTTCCTAACGTCGAAAATTTAATAAAGCCGTCGGGTCGGTGCGTGCTGCTCTTTTGTTTTAGGCGATAACCTCCCATTCAATTAATAATAACAATTCATTATAAAATCCCCAGCCCCGCTTGTTTGCGTATCCTTCTATGCTAGAACTTGTTTTTACTCTTTTTCGGTAGACAATATCAATTTCGCTATTTTAGTATAATCAATCCACAAATATTTTACTTGAAATTAAATATTTTAAATTCTTGTTCGTTTAAATCACGAGCCGCTCTTAATGTGCCACGGAATTTCATCGAAGATCAAATAACGTAGGCGTTCGTCTGAACATTCTGCGGTGTGTATTTTTGCGATAACTCATCTTACGAACTGCAACGTGGTCTAAATGAACTCATCGAATGAAATCGAGCCCAGCAGGCGGTAAACATTGCTGGAAAAGCGACGTGCTCTTCGGTAAGAATCGAGCGAAGCAGCGGCAGCAGTCACAGCGAGCCGCGCGCTTTGACGTTTCCGTGAGGTCGACGATGTAGCAAAGTGAAACTTGCTCGTCCCATTCCGAAAGTCCTCGTCGTGAGCCCCTGGCTTTTCTCTCTTTCCCTCTGGTCTGTTCGCCAGCCCCGTCCGCATACATGTTTGAGCAAACTGCAAACTGTCGGAACATTCAGCGCGGGGAGGCGGTCGAGTGTGTTCCACCGTTGGACGTTCTTCAGCTTTGACTTTTGCATGGGAATGTTTTTCATTTCCATGTAACGTACAAGAACGCGTACCACGTAGAGCGCATACGAAAAAGTTGCCGCAGTACTCGCACCGTGAGCAGTCGTAACGATACTCCTATAGTTATATATAGATACTAAAGCAACTTTCGTGTATATGTAGGCGCGTGTGTGCAAGCTACAGCCCTCTAGCCCCCTTCGGGGGCCGATGTGTTCTCCAAATTAAAAATTGCAATTCCCTATTCATTACGAACTGGTTAAATGCACACATTTAATGGGCAAAAGGAAGAAAAATAGTACCCGGAAGAATGGAACAACGATTCAGCGAGCGTGACTCTGTGACACGAAGTAACGCGAGCAAGTCGAGTCGAGGGGTGATACGTGCATTCCAGCCGGATCAAAAGCGTATCGATACGCCCTACGTACTCCGTGACCTACAAGTGGCGAGTTCTCGATGTATCAATGGACAAAACAGAGCGGTTCGCATCGCTCATCCCTCGCTTCGCGTCCCCTTCCATCTCTCTCACCCTCTCTCTCGCGAGTGCGTGCGTGGACCCACCTAAACAGCCGCCCGGCGGTGTTCCAGCGGGGAAAAAATTCCATCGTGACACACCGAAACATCCCACGAATTCTGTCCTGCTCCAGGTCAGGAGAGGGGAGAGGAGCGCCATTTTTCCTTCCATCACGTGGAAGCGTGAGCATGGGTGTAGCCAGGGGATGAGGAAGAAAGAGCATGTGAAGCGAGAGAAAGGGAGGAAGGACGTATAGGGATAATGCTAAAACTGGAGAAGAGGACGAAAGTGGAGGAGAATGGTGTGGAGAGGGTGGAATACGAGAAAGGGACGAAGCACGCTGTAAGCGTGAGAAAAGGAAGGTGAGAAGGGTTGCCGAGCCAGGGTGAGCGAGGCAGAGCGAGGGAAACATTAAAGAGGCGCTTGAATAGAATAGAAAAGAGCAGAACGCGAAGGGTAGCGGAAAAGTACGCGGAGGAATAAGACGTATAAAGTGGTAAGCATGGCTATGGAACACGGAACGAAGAAACAAAGAATTCACGATATCAAAGAAAGTCAGAGAAATTGAGATGAGAAAAGTAAGGAGAGAAGGATATAAACGAAAGGGGGTGGGGGTATGAGTGAAAAACAGAGAAAGATCAAAAGACAATCACCCGAAAAGCGAATCAAAGGAGGAGCATGACAGCAGGGGCAAAAGCGAGAAGCATCGAGGGAGGCTTAAGGGACTCGGTGGAAAGGAGAGGGAGAACGAATTAGGGTTGTCTCCCCTAGCGAGGGAGACAGCGGTGGTGGTTTCCTCCGAATTCGGTCGGAGCAGGATCGACTCGGTTTTCCCTAGCGCTATATTCGTGATACGTAATGTAGCATAATACCGACGCGGCTGGCGGCGCGTCGGCCGTGTCGGCGGCAGCGTCGGTGTCAGCAGGCGACGGGGGTGCGGCAGGCGTCGTCGTGGACGGGCTGCCGGTCGGCCGACGCTGGCCCAGGCTACGTCTCTCATTGATTACGCGAGAAAGAGGGAAAATTCCGGCCGTTGCGTGCCTGTAAAGGTGGCGTAGGCGTGGCAACGCGTCGGCGTCACGACGCCTTATTCGTTGAAAACTTCGCGCAAAAGCACCGCCCTCGCGCGCGCGGCTGCCGCGTTCTCGGCACGTGTGCGTAGCCCCAGCTGGGCTTTTCGAGGACCTCGTCTATCGTACGTACGGTTAGTACGCGTACGTATTGGAGGAAAGAAGAACAGCCAGGATGGATGCCACCCAACGACACCCTCTCGCGCGCGCCACCACCCTTCTCTCTGCCACGAAACTCTTCCACCCCTTGCCATCGGGCTTCTCTCGTCGACGGCGACGGCGCCATCATTCCCCGCCAATTTTTTCAGACCCTGGCTCCCTCTATGCGGCCAGCCCTCGAAACTTCCATCTCTTTCTCTGTTCTTCCTTACACGACCACCCTTTTCTCCCTGTTCCACCCGTTCCCACGAGTTTCTTCTCCTCGTCTGATTCGCGCGTTCTCCGTTCAGCTTTGCCACCTCGAGGAGGACGAGATGGAAACACGAGAGAAGGGGTTGACGTCTCCGTTGGAGAAGGATAGAAGGCACGAGAGAGCGCAATAAAGAGGGAAGAACCCTCGAACGGCACGATAAGCGACGAGAGGAGTCTCCGCGTCGAGACGCGCGGTCGATTTCCGTTGGTGGGAGTTTTTTCGGTGAGACAGAGGGACGGACGCCGGGTGCTGGGGGATGCCATCGTGTCGTCTCTGCTTTTGTCCGGTTTTTCTTTTTGCCACTCTGCAATTGACGACTCTATTACTTCTGCGAAAGGGAGCCTCGTGCCGCGGGAAAGAGACGGTAAACGCGAGGAGAGGGAGAATTCGAGAGATAAAGAGGGTTCGTCTTGCTGGTAACTGAGGACAGGGGTGAATGTCGAGGATGGAGGGAAATATTTTTCTTTCTTGTAAACGAGGAACGCAACGTATAGACGATTACCGTTGGTTTTCCGCGTGTTTCTTTTACAGCTTTTCCTATATACAATCGATGCCGCCTAATGGGTTGATTAAATCGACGTTCTTACTTCGTCTCTCGCAAAGAGATCGGCTAGCGATACCAACGTTTTCAAAAGTTCGTTCAAATTTCTCGAACAAAATGTACATGTTTATTGAGTTCGCTCAATCGCGAACACATTACTTCTCTTAATTGCGTTGTCCGTTAACTCCGTTTTTTTCAAATTGGGTTTCGTCACAGCCCCTTTCAATCCGAATCCACGCAATTTAGCAGAAGCCAAGCTCCATTTCTGCTTCTTTTTTTTTTTTTTGCGAAACTACCAGCCACGCGAACGAAAGACATTTCCGGCATGGTATTTTATCGACTCAGCTCGTTCGAATTATGCGGTAAAAATGAATGGATCATCCGTGGATGGAAATCCAGGTTGAACTTTTCCCGTTCTTCCGTTCAGCTATCGATAGTGGCAACGTCTTGGCGGCAAATCGGAATCGAATTACGTGTACCGCGGGACACGCACGTGCTCGAATTCCGGAGAACGCGTGCGCGTATTGACACGCGCGGATCGAACACACACTGACACTGTCCATCACGCGATAGCAGGGGAACCAATACGACGGAATCCAGCTGTACGACCACGTGTACGCCTGCTGGTCCGGTATTCAACGGGCGAGAGAGCCGGAACTTTGGTCGGGGTTAATAAGTGGTCGCGGTCTCGGTGTACGTGGTTCCCCGGTTCGTGCTTCGAGCGTTGAAAAATTAGCCTTCTTACAAAAAGCACGTCGAAAAGGGGGATTTTTCCAGGGGCGGCGCGGTGAAACGAGACAGCTTGTTGTACGCTTTGCCGTGGACGAACGAAGGAACGGTGGCCGCGGGGGTGTGGGGCAAACGGAATGAAAAAGTTACGGGACGAGGCGGGAAATCGAGCAACGTAAATACGGAGCACGTTGCTATGTGCCGTAAGCATCCCGCCCAGCCAGCCTTTTTACAAAGGCCCTGAAAGTACGGTACGTGTTAGCCGGCGGAGTAAAAAGGAACGAATGAATAAATTAGCCTCCGTCCCAGCTTGGTGACGGCGAAGAAGGTGGTGGAGAGAAGGGGAGTAGGGGAACGAAACGAAGGAAGGGTCGACGGTGGCCGCGTAGAACGTAACAGCGTCGCGCCATTTTGGAGAACCATACGGGTCCCCCACAGGAAAAAGGACAAGGGTAGCGAACGGTTTTTCTCGTGCGTTGCATTTTACCTAGGTCACCCATGTTTTTAATCGTTTTACATATCTTCCGTGGAATTATTGCGCGCGTACTCGTTGTTCCACCGGCCTGTTTAATTTCCGGTGACTCGTGTGGCACGGGAACGCGAAGCGGAGTTCCGCGCTGCTCCAATCTTGAGATTAATTTGGTAACGGATCCGGAGAGTTTTAACCGGAGAGAATATTTTGCCCTTTTTCGATTGAATTATCGAATATTTCGTTTTTCCTATTTTATTTTTTCATTGTCCTCTTTTTTGTTGTATCTGAATACGAATCGGATTCCAGTGGATTGAACAACAGTTCTTTTCTACGGATGAATGAAACAACGCCGATCTCTGCACACGTAACCGATATCACGGAATTCGCATAAGCAATTCGCGCGGAACATGGATGAATATCCGTAATCTTCACGTTCCTGTGGCCTGTTAAATATTACCGATTCGATCGCCAGTAATGGCTCATCGTGAATTCGAAATGGTAAATA
This sequence comes from Bombus bifarius, assembly GCF_011952205.1. Lineage (NCBI taxonomy): Eukaryota > Metazoa > Arthropoda > Insecta > Hymenoptera > Apidae > Bombus > Bombus bifarius. The sequence continues at coordinate 6,448,512 of NW_022884356.1, forward strand.
GCAATAATTAAATCGGAAGTTGAGCGAATTCTGCACGTTGCGCCGATGAATTCGACATAATCGCCGACAGATTAACCAATCGCGTCGCTAATCAGTGCCGACCACGACGAGCTGTGTTAGTTGCGTTTTAGCAATAAATCGTACCCTTCGCGAATGCACGTCCATTTCACCCCCTTGTTTCCTGCAAGGAAGCTACCGTTGCTTCGAAAACGGCGTTTTTACCTTGAGGTTCGAAAGAAATTCCAGTATCAAATTTACTTACAAAGACCGATCTTTACTCATTTATAGTCAGCCATGGAATTAGCGATTAAATGGATTTTATCTGGTTCCATTTAATCCCTTTATTAGGTTGTGGATATATCTCCGTTTATTTCGATCTGTTAATCTAATTTGATGGTAGACAAATATTGGACGAGTTGTTTGTTTTGACGTGTACTTACCGTAATATAATAATTCATTATTCAAATGTAATTTTATACAAACATTTATCAAGGGTGGTCTAGTAATTATTACTACTTTTTGATAAAATATTGCGTTCGCGGAGACGAAAGTAGTCTTTGTATCTTCGAAATTAATGAAACCGATGTCGTCATACGACGATCTTCTTCGTTATTCTTCCATATTCTAAAAGATTAACAAATTTTTAGACATCAAAGTCGATAATTATAGGTGAATAAATAAATATTGATTTTCACCGTAGTATGATATATTGCAACTTGATTTCGATTACGTTGCTATTGATTTGTTAAAAAAGCAGTTCTAAATTGAAATAGACTGAAATGTATCGATTACGTGACAAGTAAAATTTATATCAGATACGTGTAACTGTTAATTCTATACAAAATATTTTCAGTTGAACTGTTCGACGATATCACAAATATGATCTAATATAATCCTTTCTACATTTAATTTTATTGAAATTTTGAAACTAAATTATTACAACGAAATGATAAATACAGTAAATATCTACTGTTTACAAAACTAGCTACTTTATCAAAACAGAAAATTCTATTGAAAGAGAATTTAATCAAATTTGAAGCGTTGAACTAGTAATAATAGGAAATAATCATCTCTGATTGTCAGTAGAGAGACAAAGAAAAATAATCGTGTTAAAGTGTCGTTATAAAACAATAAGGTTCAATTGGATGGAAACTGAGCCGGTATCAGCTGATTTACTGTGGGCAATTACAAAAACGGGCCGCGTGCCTGACGCGGGTCGCAAACAACGGACGCATTACATAAAGTAATTATAAAACGCTCCGTTATTAATATAATCGATCGGTTACCGGACTCCATTAAATAATTGTGTAGAATTGCAGCTGCGACGCGATTAATGCCGGCGCACCGTATAAGCTGGCCGCCGATAAATAACGCTAATTACGTAACCGAGACAATTAACGTAGCGCAGAATTCAAAATGCATCTCGACCAATCTTCGAGTCTCTCACGGAATCCATTTTCTTTCTTTTCCGATTCTTTTCTCTTTTCGACCACGATGAAAGCCAAAGAGTACCGGAATCGGTAGCTGGCAATTGCTCTTGGAGTAGGGATGGAACTATAGGGATGACAGGTGGTGGAGGACAAGAAGGCTTCGGTTAATATCCAATTTCCGAGACGTCAATCCCTCAACAAATTACCGGTCATCTCTATCGTGTTCCAACATGTAGCCCATCTCATTTCCCGTCTTTTCCACACGGTCGCGAGGAAACATGTGCGTGCACGCGTGCCTAAAATTCCGTAATACCAATCAAGCTTGATGCGGTACATCCTATGGATATTACGTGATATAGGCGTGTTTAGTCGAAGAGGCATGGGGAATAGCTGAAGCATGTCGAGACATAAGGTGACGTTCTTGCGATTACTCGCAAGGAAAGTCTTTTGATCTTGAAAGATAGAACATTATGGTTAGCGTAGACTAAGTGAAGTATGTTGTATTAAATACGACATGTTGTATTAAATGTTTTATATGTTTCTGCATGAACCTATATATCTATAATTACGATTTGAAAATGCGATTAATTTTCTTAAAAACAATCGTTGTGTATTCTTGAGCATAGATTTTTCTCCAACTAGAATAGATAAGTTTTAGAGAAGATTTTTTCTGAGAAAATAGGAATTAGGATAGTAGGATCGTTGGCGGGTTAACATTCTGTTCGTTGACGGCTGACGTTTCGTCGGTTTGGAGGGAGCCGATGAAAATTGCTTACTTAATGGAAGCCAGCTCTGCCTTTATGGGCTCCCTTCGGCTCGGTCAAAATGATTTAATGAATCATTAATGCAGAATCGATATTATAATAACCATGGGTGATGGATGCTTTTCGTTTAATATAATTTCTTTCCGCATAATTATCCGGTCGGTTGTATCGATCGTTTCCCTCATCGAGATCGCCGCCTCTTTCCTTTGACCGTGCTACTTGAACAGGTTTTCCCAGACCCCGTTATAATCGACAGCTTTGTAACCAAAGATCGCGTTAACTATCTCGCACTTTTTCCTTCCTTTGCGTGTTTTTCTGAACACTTGGACCACACCCATAGGCAGATCGGTTGGAAAGGTTGTAGGAGTGATGGGTAGAAGAGAAAGTCGCCCGGAGATAGTGAGCTCATTTGTACCAGGTACGTGCTTGCGAAGTAAAACTGTTGAAAAATGATATCTGAATGCTCTCAGACTCTACCATCCACCATAACGCTTACCGCGTTACCATCGCCATCACCTTGCCACGTCCTCTCTCCCCCCCCCTCTCTCTCCCCCTCTTTCTATCATTTGATTTTACTGTTTCTATCTTCGTTGCTTCGATGCTTTTCGCTCTTTCTTCCCACCTTTACCATTTTCATTCCCTCGTGATGTGGTCTCATATCGTAGGTAGGAAATTCTATCCACGCATATTCGTCCTCCTTACCACGCCACGGTAACAACTATTAAAATATGGAATTCCATTTAACAAGCTATGACAAAGATCGGGTATTTTAGCGAATGTACTTGCAAACTGAACTTTAATTACGATGAGATGCCGTTATTGTGCGTTATCCGCCCGGCTTCCTTTGCGAAACTTTCCTACGTGCGGCAAGTTTCATCTCGAGTACGAGAAACGCAAATGAATACAGCCTCATCGTATCTTCTCTCGAAGCGAGATCTGTTTTGTAGTTTTATTAAATTAAAATATCTCTCTTCCTCGCAGTTAAGACATTATTTCGCAGTACATCGTATGTTCTTCGTCGCAGGATGAAGTACCACTTACAGATATTTTATTTTCCTAAACTCTTGGAATATAATTTTTTAGAAGCGAATAAACGAAGTTGCAAATCGCTAATGTGGACCTTGAGAGTAAAATATTACACGATAACGAGACCAAATGGCTCAATTTTTGTACTTGTTTAATTAATTTACTTTTCTGTTCGTTACAATACACATAAGTATGGCGATCGCATGATACTTAACGTGAGATTGAATGAAAGAATAAAATGCAGCATGTATTTAAAGAATTTTTTATTCCAAAGTATTTTATTCGTCATTTAATTGTTTATAAGACTGGTCGAGTAGCTCATTTTGAAATATGATACTTAAATGTACAAAATAATCATTTCTTGTTAAATTCATACCAATTTGGAAGAATTAATTTTATTTGCAGTGATTCGTATCTCGTTTTATGCTGTCATGGAATATACTCGAGCCTTTATAACTCTCCAAAATAGACTCCTCTATGAATACCTTTGATGTCAGTTCACCACAGTGTGATACTTCGTCCTGGTTTCATAAAAGATTAATGGATAACTTCCTCTTTGAATTATCTTTCGTTTGAACTGACACAAGGGATGTACCAGTCCTTCGAAGAACCATTTAAAGATATTTCCCATGTCAACAGGTTAGAAACTATCCACTGCATCTATCTCGTGAAACATACATAGTATGTACAAAATGTACTATCAACCAAAAGTTTAGTATCGCTATCGTTTACCACTAAAAGAATATGAAAATTACCAGAATAAAAATTTTCTTATCTTAGGAGTCATTTTTGCCAAAAATCTATCGAAGTAAAGAAAATTACTACCGATAACAAAATGAAAGAAATTTGAATCAAATTGATTAACCGCACTTTTCTAAAAAATTAATTAAATAATAAATAAATAAACACGATGGACTTGGATCAGTTTGATTTCTGCGTGGCTTACATTCAAGCAACTATAACGAAATAAAAAGAATTAGTAGATAACTGTAACGTTGACGTTGAAATAATAGCAAGATTAGCAGAAAATTTAGTATAGGGTGGTGATTGCAAATGTTCGACCAGCAGTCTATGACATCTAAAAGCTGCCATAATATATCTAGCAACACCGAACAACCAAGAAATCAGAGAAAAAAGTGTTATTCATCGGATGAAAATATCTCAATCTGCAGCGATACTCTAGAGTTTAGAATACCGCAAGTATCCTCCGGGATGTTCCGGTAGCCTGACGATAGCTACGAAGCCATAGAAAAGAGGACAAGGAGTCCACTAGCCACATCTGAACGTAAGGGCAGTCGGACTGTCCGCAAAAAAAGAGCCGGACGAAGGTTAGATTAATGGTTGAGAAATGCAAATTGTCCGGTAACCCCTAGAGCGGGTCGGGCGGTCCTCCAGTGGGTGGTTAGCAGCGTCTCACCCGTTTACCAACCAGCAAAAACCCCTTAGAAATATATCGTAGGTCATTTCCCTTGCTAAACTCGAGGAAAAAAAATTACCAGCGAACCCCGGAGCCGAGCGTGCTACATTCAACGAACCCATGCCACCGACCACCACCGTGCGCCCCCTTCCTCCTGTTGGGCCGCCACCCTCTCTAACCACCCACGTATGCAACCACCCATCCACCCGGGCCAGCCGCCCACACACGGACGTGGCCGAAGCGTGTCCAGAAAGCAGACCAACCGACCACCACGGCTGTTGCCTCCCAGCGCCTTTTTCGCGGCGTGGAACACGCGCCTCCGCGGAGTAGAAGCGCGGAATATATATATGCGGGCCACGGAACAGAAAAATGGCCGCGAATTTGTTTTGCGAGAGGGGTAGCCGGGGGTGGAGAGGGAGGGTAAAGAGGGGTTGAAGAGGCGGAGGCAGGGCGAAGGGATGAGGGTGTCGGCGACTAGGGGGGAGCAACGCGTCCACCAGAGCCAGAGGGGAGATGAACGAACGGACGAGGAAACGGAGGGTGTGCGGAATACCGGGAGGCGAGGAAGCGGCGCGTGTGTGCGGAATTCGTATCGCGCGAACCGCGTCGACCGAGCTGGGCAATCGGCCATAGTTTATTTTTGCGGTGGGATTACGCGCGCTCGATTTATCGACTATATTCGATTGATTATACAAATCTCTACCGCGGGTTCTTTGCTTGCTCTATTTTTTCGCGCGCCTCTCGCCGACGCGTCGTATCGTTCGCCGCCTGTCTTTGCTCTTTTCTCTATGTGGGACTCTGTTATTGGAATTTCTGGCGTGTCTGTCGCAGGGTATCGTTGTGTTTTTCGATTGTCTATACACGGATCGATGGTAACGATCGAACGGTAATAAAATTCGCCGGCATAATGGGCGCTTAATGCCAGCTATTTAAATTCCAAAGCGATCAATTTGACGCGTTTTATTCGTTCGGATCCGGCTGCAACCGCATCCGGATTATTCGCGAATCCGCGACGTACGCTCGTTTATTCTTGTATCAATTTATTTTTAGAATTAATTAATAGGCTTCGGCGATTTCCTTCGCGGTCGTTTCTGTGCATTTCGATTTTAATTGGCTCGTAATCGATACGATACCTACGTGACGCTGGTTCGACGGCCGTTAGAGAAATCTTGGCGCTCGTAGAAGAGAAACTGGGTCGCTTTTAGTTTCGAGTTTTACGTGTATTTTGTGTCCGCGATAAATACCGGGGATAGTAAAGTGTGTAATCTATGATTGTTTAGAAAAAAAGCTGGGTTTGCGTTTACTCATCGCAGCGAAGAAATAAAAAAGAAAAAGCTTCTGCAGTTATCTAACTTTTTTTTTTATCGTAGAAGGAATTTTTTTGTACTCTTGTACCTTCTTTCGTGAACAATATTTTTATTTGTCACTTGTTAAACGTATTATACAATATAAACATGTTTTAATAAATATTTCATAATATTTAAATAGTTTTTATTTAACGTTCTCAATTGTTTCGTTGCGGTGTGTAATTTTATCCAAAAATTTGTTAACCTTAAGAGTATTGTAGCAATAACACGTTAACAGCGCACCATAGCACAGTGGTAATAAATACAAAAGATGGATAACTTCTTCCGTTTTATGTAAATTTTTCCGTCCTGTTTATTCTTGTATTACCGTTTCGTATAATAGAAATTACAAATTATATACCTACACGAATAAAGCAAAATATCATCTAACCTAAATCTGTCAAAAATAGCTTAAAAATATATCAGTGTTTTAAGATAATCTAAATCCTAAATTAATTAATTTTCGTTAACACAAAAGATTTACACATAAACATTCGACAAAATACTCTCTATATTTTTATATAAAAAATTTACATTCGAAGAAAATAAGGAACGAGTTAACAAACGAAATTATAATAATCGAATAAACGGCAATCTGATACGATCGTTCCAATTATACGTGCCGCGTGAAAACATACGGATCGAGGTCTGTGTATCGGAGGCGGAGACCGCGAAACCGATTTTCCCGGCGTCAACCTGTGGCATTCTTTCGCAGGACCGTCGACACAAATTCATTCCTCTCGATAGTTCGTGTTGCATCAATCGCACATCGGCTGGTACACACGGCTCGGCCGGCTGGCCGTCAGCTCGTTTTCTTTCTTTTACGCTTGTATACGCGCGTCTCGATCCTCGCGCATGCACGCGAGCTGACCGGAACGCGAACGTGGCCACGCTTTCGTCCAATCAACAAAAGCCGGCCACCGCGTCCTACGGGATACCCCGTTTCGCGCATAATCATGAAAAAACGCTGCTACAGTATTTTACAGTTAGTAGACTTCTTAATCCCTGGTAATAATCGAGAAAATATTTCCTCGCCATCCTGCTTCGCCTCTTGTTTTGTTCCTCTTTGGCGGAGGAGACCCCGCTGCTTCGCAACTGTTTACCAATTAGCCAAGCCGAGATTTTCATTTTACGCTTTTTCGTACTTTAAAACGGTTTGGTAGTCAACGCTAGAACAAGCAACCTCCAATGCGTACTTAAATTATAATTAAAAGGATTATGATATGAAAGTAAAATATATTTGTGGCTCGGTGCAAGGAGTACCAATGTCGTATTTTTGCAAAAATGAGTTAAACCCGGTATTGGTTTTCTAAACTATTGTATTTTCTATATAAAGAAACGATAGTTTCAGATTCTATCTAGAAAGTCAATATGGAAACAAAACCAAATAGCGTAGGCTTTAATTCTCTCTTTTTGCATTAGAAAAGAATTTTGGGGCAGTTGAAAGTTCTGTGTCAGAAATTATTCGAACAAGAAGTATCAACATATCTTTAAGTGTTAATATCTCAATGTTATAAATACCGACATTGGCGCTTCTTGAGTCAAGCCACAGACGTGTATAACTATGTGTCGATTTTGATAATTGTCTATAATAATAATAATAATTTTTGTATAATTATATGATATATTATTTCTGTATAATAAAAAAAGTGTCTCGAGTAATTATAGAAAAAGAGGAAACTGGAATCCGTCATTTTTTCAAAAACTCATACGCGTTTTGAATAATAGTAAAATAAAGATATTTATTTAAAGATAGGATTAGTCATGTCGATAGATATGATAGATACAGTGTCAACTCTTTTTCGGAACGTACTTTTGTTAATAATGTCAATCACCAGATCGAGACTATTTGTCTTATGGTGTTAGATTTGGATGATCGTATAGCGATGATAATTATTACAATTTGTTCGTTGTTACTAAATTTTAAGTAAGACAAGTAAGAAAATTAAATTGTTTCGAAATAGGTCGAGATTTGCGTTTTAAAACCAAACTGAAGTTAATATAGATCGTAATTGTTATTAGAAATCAAAATTTTCTGCCCATTCCATATTTATAGCACTGTAAAGAATAGAAAGAAAAATAAAAATACGTTTTTAGATAACACGATTAGTTGAAACCAGTAAATATTTCTCTATTCCCGTTCTCACTGTGGATAATTGCGGACTTTTGTACAAATCAGAATTTATAATATTTTAGCGCGAACAAGACAAGAAAAACTTGACTATGAAATAAGCAGAGAGCAATTTTTCTAAGCGAACAATTAAGTATTTAAATCGTGTACATAACTTTTCCAGAAACTCTATATAAAATATCGAAACTGTAAGAAAAAATTGTCTCGTATCCGTAATTAACGCTATATATTTGCTCGAATTAAACCAAATCTATATCTTTAAATATATGAACTACTCAGAAGTCAAACTGATCATCTTCATTTTTTAAAAAATTGTTAATTTTGATACTAGAATATATCACTACGCTGTGCACGTTTATGCATTTATAGGAAATTCAAACAAAAATGCGCAAAATAAAGTACTAATTATAACAAGTCCTATTTAGTAGTTGAAACAAATTTCTGTTCACCGTCCGTTTCGCTAGATACATTCATAAATTTATGAACATTTTGTACAAACACCCGTAATCCGATGATTAGTGTTTAACTTCTGAGAAACGAAATGATTACTCTCGGTAGAGTTGCGTAATTTGGCTCCTAGCTCATACCTATATGATTCATCATACATCAAAGTTTCTTATCCATCTAAATTACCTATACGCTCTGATACGAACATTACTAATCTCCTATATATGAAGTGATACATTAATCGATACATATACAAGTTATGTCGAATAATACAATCGTAATACAAAGCATATAAAGAAATCGGTAACATACAAAATGATTACTTCTATCGTGCGTCTAAACTATCTATCTTACGTATCTGTTGTGTACCAAATAATCTGCACGTCAAAACGTCTGATACACGTATCGTGTACCAAGATTTTAGCCGCTGCATGTTCGAATTTGCGAGAAGAGTAGTCCGTAATTTCAAATTAATCAAGCGCGAGATTAAAGGATCGGCCTTGAGCAATTAAGCAGGCGCCTGGTCCGGCGTGAAAATTACATTTCTGCTTAATAGACCGAAGTAGCTAGTATTTCGCAATTAACGCATTCCTTAATCCCGGCTAACTGCTAAATATTTCCCGGTGTCGTCGGAGTGTGTGCGGTACAGGAGTGCAGCTGGCGACACGCCACCTCGGTTCAGCGCTTAGAGACGCCCCGATGAAAGTCCTCCGCGTGCACGGTGTGCACGCTCCGCTAGCCGCGCGCGCTAAATTTCTGTCGCGCTTTCTCGGCTAAGCGTGGCTCGTTTAAAAAATCGAGTCAGCCAGAGAAACAGGAAGTTGGTACGAGGACGTCAAGAGAGAACCAGAGGGGGTGGTAAAAACGGAGGTTGCAGGGGGGTTGGAGAGCGAGAATAATGCGTGGAGTGCGACAAACGGGCGGCTGGAGGCTGAAGAAGCAGAGCGAAAGAGAGGGTCACGCCGTCCGTGAGAGGAAACGAAGAAAAAAGCTCGAGGTACGTAGGAGCGAGGTACACTTATTTTCATTCCCGCCACCTCAGTCGGAAGAGAGTCCTACGGGAGGACTAGGCAGCCTCATTTGTTACCCTTAATGTCCTGCAGCCTGTGCTCCTCTGCAGCCACCCTATCCTCGCTCCGGATCTTATAGAGCCATATACGTGCCGTTCGTGACCGCGCGGTCCTCTTCACGAATAATTTACGAATTATGGGGAATTCTATCGGGACGATGGCCGGCTGGCTGTGATTTATGGCGTGAAAGTCGTAATGGAGAACGTATCGTTTCTTCTTCGGTCAGCTCTGTTCTCTCTGCTGGCTGGTGAACGCTCGGAAATTATCGCGACCCCTTTTCCCTTTTTTTTCTTCCGACCTTTTTTCGCCGAGTCTCTCTTCACGGTTCTTACCACCGTGCCATTATCGGCCATTCTGATGGTTTCAATCGGCAGTGGGCGTCGAGAGAGGATCGCTTGATCGCTTAGAGAACGTATCGTTCTTTTTCATTCTTTTCTTCTCTTCTTCTTTCTTTTTTTTTTTTTTTTTGCTACTTTTATGCGGGGAAAACTTTTATGTTGCTCGGTTTTCTATCGCTGTTGACGTGCTCGTTTTGATTTGTTCTTCTGGCTCTTCGTCGATAAAAGTGTACACTTCGAATAGAGTAGAAACCAGGTGGTTAACATTTCTCGAACACTAGAATTATCAATGAGAGATGTCAAAATGTTTCGCTGGAACGTTTTAGATTTACAAACGTACACTTTTGGGCCATATAAATGAATTTTTTTTTAATATATGGATTGTTGCCTGGTCCCCTTGTTTCTCGTATGTCTTTCATTTTAATTCCTTTGATATAAATTTTGTACTTCATTTATCGGTAGTTTCAGTGTTAAATAGTTTTAACGAGAACAAAATTATCGAAGGCAAGATTATTAAACAATTTAAAATTGTTTTTGAAATATTGAAAGTATAATACAATTGAAGTATTGCTGTATTAAATATACATAACAAATGGTACTTGTTTGAAGATTTTTAAGTAATACGCTTGCTTCGTATTTACTCAACAAATTTGAAACGTCGGCGAGAGATAATTTGTCGAGACACTCAGGTTATAGTAACTCAATTAATTTTGCATTTTCATTATAAAGAATAGAACTAGTTAAATTTTGAGTAAGTACTTCATCTATGGACGGTAGAAGGAGTCCTGAAAATTATCAATTTACTTCATTAAAAACTTTCAATTGCCATTAACTTGCTAACTGGGACATCCTTTGTACAAAAATTTCTATAATCATGAAATTATAAGTTGTTAAGGACGAATCAATTTCAGATAGGTCTAGAATTCATCAAGTCCATCAGTTCGCTGCGTTCATCGTGTCATGTTTCTTGTCGTCAAAAAATTGCTTAGATTGCAGGAAGATATAAAAAAATCGTTGCTGATGTATATAATTTTTCGGTTGAATTTTATGCGAGAAATTTCTTAAAATATCGAGGATCTTCCTGTTTGTTGAAACGAAAGTGAAATTGAGACAAAAAATCGGCGACTGCAACAAGGTATGGTCGAATTAGACGAACAGCTATAAAATTTTCAATTTCCCGACCAAATAAAGTTAATAGGGTAAGACGTAAAAATTCCGACCAGTTAATTTAGCTGCCCTTCTTTTTTCACAAAGAATAGAACAGTTTAAAAGTCAGTACCATTAGTACCCAGAACTTTGATCGTGGGTAGCGTAAAATATTCAGAGCCGATCGAAACATCTAATTAGCAAGCGTCGAGAAACTTCAGCCTCGGACTCTGCCGTTTTAAATTCAGCCTCCAGATTTCTCATTAACTCCTTTTCAATTCTACCTTCTTACTTCTCTAATGAATCGGCGGAATCGTCCGAAACGAACCAATTCAAACATCGGCCAGACTTTCGTTTCGATCCATTAATTTAGCACCTTCTCCTCTGCAAAAAGTAACCTCGATCGAAGGCCAATATATACCACTTTCAACTGCGATTAAGCACGATCAAGGTACATATCCGGGTGTACCATGTACATACATGTCCATTAGCAAGGGATTCGTTTCGATGGGAACCTTCAGTCGCCATTCTTGTTCTAAATTCACCCTCCGGATCTCTCATTGGCTCCCATCGGCCTCTCACGATAGAGCCTCTCGAGCCCCTGAAGACTATAACTCGATCAATACCTCCTTGTTCGCAATCCTCTCTCCCTATCTCTCTTTTTCTTCTATTTTGTGTCACTTTCTCTTCTCTCGGGTTCTCTTCCCTCGAGTATACCACCCTGTTGGCCTGGTTACTGGCGAAAATGCTGATATTTTATGATTATCAAAACAGAAGAGGGTTCGTCCGAAGGAAGTTATCTACGAGGTAATTAACCATTACCAATCAGTGGCTTCCACTCTGTTACGTTCGTGCGAACGACGCGAAGAGGAAGAAACGGCTGGTAGGTTCGCTAGGTATCGTTCCCATCGTGGAACGTGGCGGAAGGGAAGGTCGAGAAAGAGAAAAAGCGGATGGCATGTGGTGGTTCGCTAATATGAATGCCCTGTCAGTAGCAGCGGCTTCTTGCCAAGAATGTACCGCCTGCTAATATGCCCGTTTCAAAAGAATATTTACGAGGTTAAAAAAAGATATCGCCCAGATTCCTCTGCTCGAGTTTTCTTCTGACTTCTCTTAGTCGTCAGGGCCGGTCATGTCGTTCGCCATGTTGTTCCGTTGTAGTCTTTTCTCGTAGTCCTTGGAGTTCTTGATAAGCCATTTTTAATAAAATTTTCTTTCTTCCTTCTGTATATCCTTTTGTCTTGCACGTTGATTCTTGAGAATTGTCTTGCTATGGGGAATCTAGAAAGGGAAAAAATTCAGTAGGTACCAATTCAAATTTCTGTCATTCGCGTAAGTATATGTGATCGTGCAATTGCATATATTGCACGTTAGAAACATTTGAAGCGTAATTGGTATGATAAGATTGCAAAGGATCTTACGTTTGTTTCAGCAAGATGACGAAGATTCAACATTCGTTAAAAAACCAATAGCTTGAATATTTACGTTCAAATATTTCCTGTTCGTATTTAAAACAAATTGGCAAACAAATTTTACTAACATGCTATAATTACAGGTTGGAATATCAAATTGTATAGCGTAAAATAATCGAAGAGTGTAGGTACCTTCTTAAATGAATCTCTTGCCAGTGTCGCCTCTTTTCATAAAATCCACTTTCGTTTAAAGAAAAGTCGTGGCGCTTATTTTGTTAGTAAAATTAATTATTTTATCTTTGGTTTTATAAATTTACTTGCTTGTCTCTCAATGAGCAATCGGTAAATTCTATTTTGCACCGCTTTCGCTTGACAGGATAAAGTTTTCAATAATATATTAGTAGAATGGATATAAAAATGATCAGCGAACATTTCTTCGTGTGAAGTACCATGTTATATTTGGAATTTAAAAACGTCGTGGATAATTTGGTGGAATAAATTTTTATGACCGATCCACGACAAGAATCGTAAATATAATTAGGAGTCCATCGAACAGTTTCGGTGCGTATTTTCGCTGTAAAGAAAACTGGATAATGCTTTGCAATTAAAGCGGCAGAGAAACAGTTGATACATCCACCGTGCCGTTTCAGAACACCCTCTATAACATGTTTCACCGGCAGCGTTTACACAAGGGGCAGCGAAGGTATTAAAATTTCAAATTCTCTCAAGCGAAAAACAACAAAAAGTGTTCAAAATCCGTCTGTGTATTAATTTCCATTGGCACAACAGTCAACGCCTTTCTGACCATTAACTTTTTTAAAGAAAATTCCTTTTCCAATGAAGTTTTCGACCAGTTCCATTATAAAATCATCGAATTGCGCTCGTTGCGTGCTTCAAAAGTTAATATTTATACGTGTAACCGATTAACAATATATTAATACCAACAGATTATTAATAAACGCTTTGAAACAGAACAATGAATGATACTTTTTACCTGAATTAATGGAACGCAAATTAACGCATCTAAATCGATAACCGCACCCATCAAATGGCAGAACAAATGTTTGCAATCTGGAAAATTACCACTTTTACAAAGTTGAGAGAAACACGAAAGAAGAGCGAAACCTTTCGAAATGTAATCGTACGTAAGTTCGTCCGGTTTCGTGTTCTTCCGAAACAGTCGAGGAAAAAGATGAAACACGACGAAGACCTCGTATCGTCAAGATTCTGACACGAGTATGCATATTGGTGGTAAAGACAAATACATTCTCGCCTGATAATGGCCGGGTCCGTATTTTACGACGGATATTAAGATTCTAATCGTTTTTAAAGTCCACCGACGAACGTGACCTTTTACCATATTTTTTCCATTTCCTACACATAAATTACAGGTATTTCCCCGGCAGCAGGTCTCCCTTCGATTTACCCATTAAAAAACACAGGAAAAAAGGAAGGCGAAAAAGAGGAGAAGTAAAAAAAGGAAACGGCAATGAGAGGGAGAGGGTGAGGGAGAGCGAAAAGAAAGGAGAGAACGATTCGCATTGTCGAAGCTTCGTTTCCCGAAAGCCACTGGGCGTTCCTTTTTTTCATGTAAATTTTACTGCGCAGCGGAAGGAGGCCTAATTTTTTTCGCAAGGGCGGTTCCCGCCGCCATTTTGTGCGGCTGGAAGGGTCGACCGGGAGCCCCTGAATTTACTCTAATTACTTTCCCGGGATATTACGGCCTCTGCAAAAATGTTATTGATAACAACGGCTTGTCGAGTCTGAATTATACTTCTCCTCCCTGCTACCTTACTACATGGCCTACCATCGTTTCTGGATTATCTTTAAATCAGTTATTATTTTTGATTCCACAATTTCAAACGAATTAAAGGTCTCGTCAGTCGGTGACATCTAACGAGATGATTTTATTCGATTTAAAAATTATCTATATACACGTGTATTTTCATTTTCGTTACATTTACCTTCCTCGTATTCATCTGTCCGTGACTACTTTTCTGTTACTATGGCTACTGTTGATATTTTCGTTCTTGGATATTAGGTCAGGCTTGTAGCAGCGTTAGAGAGAGAGAGAGAGAGAGAGAGAGAGCTCTTGAAATTATTTTCTGAGAAGCGAGTAGAATTTTCGCGATTCTTTTAATTATATTTTGAGCAAAGTTTTCCGCTAATACCCATTGACGATTTATTTATTCGAAACGTAGCAATGACGTAGAACAAAGAGAAGGACAAAGGGTGCATTCGCGTTTTACGGGCACGAGCATGCAAGCAATACGCTAAATTCGCCATGCGATTATTGTTAATAATAAACATGTTGTTTGTTCGAACCTGGGTATTGCAACGAAAAAGAGCGATTCACGAACGATTACAGTATTTTTAACTTGTTGGGAAATTCGTTATGCTGAGAAAATCTTGTCGACTATAGAAAAATATACAAAATTCCTGTTTGTAAATATTCAACGAGATATCAATATATGACTACTTCGTACTTTATTTGCAATTTGTCAAGTAATTTTTACGAATTTTACGAATTCATCTATCAAAATTTCGTAGAAATTATTATTGACACGAATAGAAGTTTCAGTTGTTCTATTTTTTGATATTTTACTAGAAGTTCGGTTTAATTGGTTTTCCATAGTTACAATGCTCGTTATAAATAATCGAAAGGCTTATTTTCGGTTTATTTATTTATGGTTTTTCCGATATTTGCACTATAGATCAAATTATCATTTTACGTTTCTTGAAAGGATTATCGTAAGGTTGCAGTGATAGTAATTATTTACCGACCTTATTCAATTCTTAGCAAACTAGCGTGACAAATGAATATTGAACTTGCAGGAAAACCGTGTGCCGTCGGATCGACTGCATTTTCGCAGTCTGCTCTCCTCATTCGTCCAAAAATATTTTTAATGGTCGTAACCGCATATTGCGCTTTTGCTTAAAATTTCAACAAAGAAAGTATCATAATTTATATACACATGAATACAAAATACTCATTTCTTCGGTCAAAGATCTCGAAACGAGACACAGCGTACTTTGTTCCTAAAAAATATCCCAACTTTGAGCGTAACATAAAATACGTATACCTTTTCATATAGATATTGGAATCAACAATGAAACGTTTTTCCATGTTTTTAATTGACAAATGTGTTCCTTCGAAGCAGCATCAAATTTCTCCGTTCCAAAAGGGACACGTCAAATTTCTTCCAGCTATAATGAAGTTCAAAAGATAAATATGATTTTACATAAAAAAAAAACGTTGTATCGTGTTTTCCAATTCATCAGCATTCTGTACATTCGATAAACATTCGTAAAATCTTCTTTTTTTTTTGTAGAAACGGGGACTGGTCTACTTTCACGTAACATTTCGATTTTCATGTTTCAATCGAATTTCCGCGCTCCGTGAATCCGCGGTGTGAGGTATGAGTTAGAAAAAAAAAAAAAAAAAAGAAAAAAGAAACAAAAAGGGGGCAAATAAAATAGATAGAGAGGGGGTAAAGCAGAAAAATCCTCGCGATATTTTATCGCTGGATTAATACACGCGCGATCTCAAAGTCTGTGTATCGCGTTTATTTCGGGGAAGTTATTGGTCGAGCAATCCATTGACCGGTCGGCCGGCTGTTTGCATTCGCGAGAATTCAAGGTCCCTCCTGCTAGGATTTCGCAAGTCTAGTAGAAATTGCCAGGAACTGGATACATCTTCATTAGGCCATCGATCGGTACATTAATATCGTCACACGTGCACCGACCCGATTCAATTCGGCTCCTGTTGTCCGTGACTACGGTTCTCCGATCGATTTCCATCGGGTTTCGTGCTTCGACCCTTGCATTCGATGCACATGGTCTGATCGTGACCTCGAGAGATCGTATATCGTTTCGTTATTTTTTTTCTTGTATACCGTTTCGTTGAGTTTAAGATACCGTCGTGAATTTTAGATGGTTGATGATTATTATCTTTTAGATAGCTACAAACGAGAATCGTCGATGAATGATAAATTATCTAAAAGTATAATTAATTTCAATAAAAAAAATCGTAATTAAAAGATTTCGTTCGGTTTCAGTTTTGTTCAGTTTTTGTTCAGGCGATCAGTTCCTCAAAGAGACGTCCCTATCCTGTTTCTGTTTTCGAAAAGTGTTTTACGATGGAGAAAATCGAACGAAGATCGTTTATAAATGTGTACAAATAAATCTGTCTCATACAGATAAAGAGATTAAAGCTGTTAATGATTTTTTTCTGATGCGATTTGTTGGGAAACGAAGGTCTTTTGAAGCAATTCACAAATGAATTCATTGTTTTCCTTACGACCGAGTTTTCCTTATCGCGACGCGTGTCGTATTCATGCGCCAAGGTTGTATAATTCTGGAATTCATTAAAATGCAACAGCCACCAACGACACGGTACAAATACCGCATCCGCTGATTTGTTTAGCCATCGCTATAGATTTAAAGAACTCACACCGACGAATAACGAAGGATTCTTCATTAAATTTGTTTATTAACCTTTGAGTCCTTAATAACAAGCTATTGAAAAATTAAAGCATTTAATTTTGATTTTCTTAAAAATAGAAACGATCCTTTTATGTTTCCGAAAATGGTTATTTGATTAAATTTAGAATTTTTCGTGAAAGATTATTTTATGCAATTTTTAATTAAATCAGTTTTTAATTAAAAGACATTTGAGATGTGTAATGTTCAATTTGGAAGAAAAAAATGGAACAAAGATGATCATTAATTGTCGTTTCAAATAGAAATTATGAAAGAAATTATCTGCACAGAATAATTTAAGAAATTTGTCGAATGACTATCTTTTCGTTTATTTTCACATCATCTATTCATTACAAATGTTTCCTCTCTCGCCTACTCTATCTTTTATTTCGTTATTTAAATAATCTATTGTTTCTTGGTAAATAGCTTTGGAGCGTGTAATTAATTTCTTCCAATTTAGTAATTTTATCTTGTCTTTGAAATAGCAATTATTCAATAAAAGAATACATACTTTTAGGATTTCTAAACTCTTTTAAATCTCTCTTGGTATCACCACCTTGTGTCTACGATAATTCTCCGATCGATTGAAAAAAATACATAATTAGATATCAGTATTTGCAAGACTCTTACATATCTGCCACCGAAATCGCTTAGAATATAGCGAGTGAATTTTTTTATTGTATCTGGCCAATCTGCAGCACCGTTGATAGATACACTCGTGTTAACTCGTACGTCTGTAAGGGAGAACAAATGAAATCGGCTTGTTACTTGTAACTGCGATATTCTGATCATACGTATCGAATAAATGCCAGAGGCTGCGGGTAGCTCAAGCTAATTCGAGAATAGCAATCGTTCGTGAAAGGAAATTATTCATCGAACATATTTCGCGTTGACGGAGGATAAAAATATAAAAAAGGGAGAAACAAAAAAAAAAAAAAGAAAAAAAGGGAAAGAAATGATCGTCGAAAGGAATCGATACTGGCCTCGCGCCTTTCGTCCTTGCGCCAATTAATATTTCAATAATAGCTATTACTCTTTATATTTGATCAAAAAGGAGAAAAAGAGAAGTTGTAGAAGAAATAATAGTATTTATACGCGAATGTACGAACGTGATACGCTTTAAGTAAATCGATGCACTGCATTGGTCATTTAAAATGTTGTTAAATATATTTTATTCTTCTTTTAACCATCACTTTGTAACTGATCTTTTAATACGAATCTCTTCTGTTTTCGCTAAAGTGTAACCGCATACGGTTTCGAGCAATGAATGAAACACAGTGGTTTGCGAACGTTTCCTCGTCCCTTTTTTCTTTTCTCTTTCTTCGTCTTTTCCTTTTCTTTTTTCTCTTTGTCTCCCTTCTTTTTTTTAATTCGGTCAATGTACCAGGAATTCGAGGACACAAAACGTCTGACTCCAAAAGATCGAAAAAAAGTTTCCGATCGATCGGACCGTGTGTGTCGAACACGTGTCACGTATGTAACGGGTTGAGTTAATCCGAGCCATTGTTCGTAACCAGAGTTCTCCAATCATACGGCGTGGAACTTGCTCGTAACAGTGCATCGCGAAACGTTCGAGTTAATTCACTGGCAACGATCAAAGCTGACCCAAAAATTCCAGGAATTTTCATTTTTTCGTTGCCTGTACGAAGAATTGATTTGTGTTTTTAGAATACGATACAGGATTTATTATTATTTATGAATGCGAGAAAGAACGAAACATTGATATAATCTTTAGAATACAAATTTAGATATCGTTTGACAAAAGTCAACGTGTATAATCCAAACAATTGAGAAATTACTAATTTTCAATTAATATTCTACGAGGTTTATATATGATCGACGTGGATATATTTCATAGATTATTTGGCTGTGTTGTATACGAAACTAGATAAGGTCGTGAAACTATTTAGCCTCGTTGTCATTTTAATTATAGTCAAATTGAACCTTTGCCACGTTAATTTGTACGCGCGTTAAGAAAACATGTTTAATATATATTCTATAGTTTCGATTTTATGTGTTACTTTTGTTTTATATTGAAAATTTTATAAATGTAAATGTGATATAGAAGAGATATAGAAATTCAAGAGAATAGAGCATAATTTTACAACCAGCGATATTTACAATAGAATTTTCGTCATTGAAGCTTTAATAGCTTAGTTCTAGCCAAAAGTGCGTATATTTTTGCCGAGATGTTCTACCAAAAACTTCTGTATCCAAAACTATTTCACAACTTTCCACTAATTAAAAACGTTATAGATTTACAACGTTGATACCAAACGAATTTTCCATTTATATAACCTTCTCTCAGAAATTATATCCAAATGAAAAAAGGATCGCTTTCACTCGGTCAATTTCCATAAAACTCACGAAAGAGTCGAACGGCGATACATCGCAATATCTCGAAATTCGGTCTTGCGCGCGATCGATTGTCCTTCGACGTTTTCGAAGGTGACGAGAGCGAAAGGAGTGCACGCTGGTAATCGATGAAAAACCAAAGAGAGGAAAACAAAGGAAAGAAAACCACGAACAGAGAAAAAAAAATGGAGAAAGAAGAAGGGGAGCACAATAATCGGTTTATACTCGAGAAGTCTGCGTATTGTTCTCTGCGAGTATTCATTGCCGGAAGTACCGGAACCATTTATACTGCATCGGCGCATAATACACATTATCCCTCCTGTTGTAATCATACGATCGGCTGGCTATCTGAGCCAGAGTTGTCACGAACATCGGTCCTTTGTTCACGGAGATTCGATTTCTCCGAGGAGAAATAGGCGGACGCATGTTTACGAAACGGTACGTCAGCGTGCGGGTGTCGATCTTGAAAGGCAGAAATGGAATTTCTCGTTAATCGTCCAATTATTTAAAACAAAGCGTGGCAAGGATTCAATCTACGGTTCCCTCTCACACTTGTCCGTGTCGACGTACGTGTGTATGTGTCTCGTTATTCATTTTTATGAAAACCATGTCGACCACTTTCGTAGTGGGTCGTTCGTTTCTGGCCTTGTACGACTTCGAAGACTTAAGCCGTGTACACACACCGCGTTCACGAACTTTTCGCGAACGAAAGGGTTTGTGGAAATCGACGATTTCGATGAGGGTACGAGCCAAGCCTAAGGCTATGTAACAGATTCGTCGATGAGCGGCAATTTGTAATCGTTTTCGAATGCGAGTGTTGACCCTGGAGGGAGTCGAAAATTCATTCTGACGAACGGTCTCGAGTAAGCGGGCCGATTTTCACGGAAAGTTCGCAAAACAAGCTTTTCTATCTGTGCACGCGGCCTAGCCTGTGAGAATTTCAAGTGTATCCTATATTTCTGAAGGTTTTGCGAATTTGTCGAACATTGATTCTTGACTTAAATTTTGTTCTTTCAAAGAGCCGACGAAAATGCAATTTCCAAAGGGAACGCAAATTTTCTTTCGTGGAGAGAGATTTAATATTCGAAATATATATCGGTAGGTACGGTTAATTGGGAAATATGTCAAAAATTTTATCAATTTCTCTACGTCTATCTTTATATTGGGAATTGAAGAAGAAAGTTTGTGGGTCAATTTCGAAATATCGAAATGGAAATTTTTAGTTCGATAAAAATGTTAAATACGTAGTGATAACATAGAAAATGTTAGTTGCAAGTAGCAAGAATTCGGAATAAACAAAATTTTGAAGCAAATTAGAAACCTTTTACGTATACGGTATTCCAGTCCGAGTTTAGCGTTTCTCTTCGAATAGGAAGAAATAAGTGGAACATCTAAGTACTTTCTGAGCCACGCTATACGCGATAATTATCGATGCAGTAGCATGTAATTTAAAAATGATACTTATAATTTCAGTGACACGTTCCATTATAAAGAAAGCACTTTTAAATTATCAAGCGATAAATTTCATCTCGAACGAGTATCTAATTATCATCACTATAGGAAATTAGCGTCATGCATCTATAAAGGATATTCACAGTTATCCCTGATACCGAATCTATCCTCTTAATTATCAAAACCGACCCTATTATCCAATTGAAGCCCTAGTTGCATCCGAATCGCTAAACCGTTCAAAGAATCGTCTTGCTGGAACATGAAACCGAAGTCACTGAATACAGAACTGGAAACTGTCACGCTGAGAGCGATGTCGTTCACGAGCGCGGTTAGAGGATAAGAGATGATTTCGGTTTCTTCGTTTTCGAACGGGAAAAACGAGGAACGAACCATTAGCGTAAAAATAGAAACGCCGGTACTTCGCCAGGCGGCAAAAGCCCAAAAGACCGGCTAAAGGGAAATCGTGGTAGCCGGTTAATCCTTGAGGAGGCCGGTCGCGGGGCATATCACGTTGTTCTCCGACAGTATTCGTTCCCAGGAGGGTTGGAACGACAGTGCCGGTCGTGCTGTGGCGCATAATAAGCATTATCCCTGCCGTTATAATCGCGCGATCGGCTGCTTATCCAGGCCAGGGCTGTCTGGCACAGCGCGGCCCTTTGTTTGCGGAGACTTGCTTTTTCCAAGTGAAACAAGGAAAACAGCGTTGCTTAGGGAGCGAAACGAGCGAACCCGAAGGGATCGAGATGAGGGAACGAGCCAGCGAGAGTGCCAGCGAGGATCCGAGCAAAGTCGGAGAGGGAAAGAATTCGAGGGCGACGAACATCATCGTCCACCCTTTCGGCTGTCTCTGTTCGTGTAGCTCTCTTTCTGTTGCCGCGCACCCTCGCCCCTCGCGTCGCCCTGCACCCTTCGGAGAAACGAAAACGACGACGAATGCTAAACGATCCCTCAACCTCAGGCCAACCCTCGGCAACCCTCTTGTCCTCGTGTATCTCCGCGTTGTACGGCCTCGCTGATAGGGTGGCCACGGGGTGCTGCTCCGCCGTTGATGCGAACCTCGTGGAAGATGGCTGCCCACCATTGTCCCGCCCGTTTCGGTTAGGCACTTTGAAATATTATACCGGCCGTATCGCAGCCCTACTAGTCGCTCTCGTAGCATCGCTGCCAGCACAATCTACCTACGTAGGCCTGTTAACAATAAACGATATCGCGTTGGTCGTCGTAAGGAATGTTCACGGCCATACGTTCGCAACTATTACAGGTTCAGAACGTACAATAGTAGCGACGCGTAATAGCTCGACCAAGAAGAGACCATCGAGAAACCAGACGAAGAACCAGCTTCGTCGGTGAATTTTGTTTTCGGATAATTTTTAATTAATTCCCAGCCTGATTCCTGAGTCAGCTTCTGCCTCGATTTTGTGCTCCGCCTCTTCCACGCTACTTTCCTTTATTCTCCCGCTTGACGCCGTTTCCGTCTCACCCTTTTGCAACGTACGTCGCCACCTCGTCCCTCCCTCCCCCCTTCCACCCCAACCTCGTGGTCCTTTGCCGTGCAAAGTTCATCAGGACAGAAATGGCTCCTTCCGCAGCTTGACAGCATCTCCCTTTGCCAACGCGGCCCCAGGTTCTGCCGCTGATAGCCACGAATTGTACTTTGATGGTGACGAAACGCGACCGAGCAGGTAGAATGTTTTGCCGCCCCTTTCGAGAGCATCCCTTCTTGATTACCACCTCTTTTTCGTAAAGGACCGGGAGGGTGGTTTTGTTCGATCAGGGCACGCCCGCCCTGACGGGAATCGCTGATTAATTTTCGGAAGCCTTTGTTAATACTTTCGACGGTCCAATTGTAGGCTTCGATGGAGGCGCACGATTTCGTGTTTGGGGTTAATAGAAGCAGCCACGAGTTGTTGCGAAGTTTAACGTCGATCCCGAGAAGCTCCGAGAAAATTTTGTTGCGAAATACGAAAGGGTGAGATGAGAATCGCAAGGTCATAATTGAACATTTTTGGATTTTGCAAGAATGTTTCTCAGAAATAGAATGGACGATTCGTTACGTTTTCTATTTGTATCGTTCAAGGTTTTAATTCGATGGAACTAGCGAAATGAAAATTTATAGAATCTTGGACTCGTAACCTTTTAGTCTCTGTTTTCAGATATTTAATATGAAATTATTATCAATTATAGATATATCGAACGATGTATTAGTTTAGCATTTTTTTAAAAATATTCGTTGCCGAGTTGCTCAATTCCTTCGAATTATTGGGCCAGTCAGGATGGAAGATCGTAAACTTTAAAAGCTGACAAAGTAACGTCGATAATTCCGAAAATACACGAAACTAACATGTGGATAAAAATGGGCTGGTAAAGTCGACAAATTTTCTCGCATCGAAACTTGAAAACTGTAATTTTTCATCAAAGAGAGATTCTTATTTTTCTCAGATTTCCTTAACCACGCATTTATATAAATACAAAGGCGAATAATCGTTTTTATTTAAAAACTTTGTCGGATTAATACGTCAGCCGATACGCGTAGCACTAGGTCGAAAATCGAGGAGGATCGCAAACACATGGGCCCGCCGTTCGATACGAGGCGAAATTTCATTAAGCCTCCTGAAGGTAAATTGATTGGATAAAACGAAATGCCGTGGAAAAGTTCGTGAACCAACTTCTCGAAATACGAGCGTTAATAATTTGCATTCCAATACCGATGGTATCGGGTCGGTATCACTTCCCGTTTGCTTCCGATCGTTCGTTCCTTTTGCGTTACATTAATTCCTCTGCCATTCGTGCTTTTTCGCTTTCGCCAATTCTGATCGTTCATTTTCCCTTTCTGTTTCGCGACAATAAACCGTCAACCTTCTGTCTTTCATTCAAACCGAACGATAAGACGATTAATCGTGAATCGTGCGAACACGTGCTACTATTAGCTTTTTTATTCAAATACAATTCAATGTTTCTGTATTTTATCGGTAACAAGCGTCGATTGTAGAAGATTGTGATTTTCTTTATTTCACTTTTTTTTTATTTCTCTTTTTGTTTCATTTCTTCCTTTTTCATCCTCGTCATCGATCGAGAAAATATGTAACAATTTCACTGCGATAGAACAGAATTCTATGTTTGCATATTTTATCGATAGAAAACGTTTATTGTACAAGATCGAGATTTTTTTTATTTCTCTTTTTCAAAAAGATTTGTTTCGTTATATATCATAAGCAAGTACTATACTTTGGACGCTGTATATATTTTTACGTAGCATGTAAATTCTATGAATTTTTAAATACTTAAATTTTTTGCACAAATGTATAAACATCAATACGAATCTAATCATAGTGATTGATCGAAGAAGAAGCAATAATTTCATTGCATGCGTAATGATAATAGAGGGAGTTATCTAAATAGGTACATATCGTACGCCGCCATATTCGATGACAATTGGTTATTTGCAAAGAAGAAATATTAGTCGTTGTTCGGTAATAATTCAATATAGTGTAATGTACCGAATACTTTATTGGTAATACGTTCATTAATATTTCCGCCAAGAGCATTATTCATGTGCGTTTAAATCAACAATCAAGTTCCATTGTCGCCACTCTATTCAAAGAAGTTCCGCGTTACCCTTAATAAGCTGGCTGAGATGATAATTGATTAAATTTTCAGTTGTACGAAAAGTCAATTAATACAGCGAATTACTCGGATATTTTTACTAAAAATACGTTCTTCAGTTTGAACGAATCAAAAATAAGCAACCACCATTTTTCAAATATAGTAACATAAAAATGTCGTATCATTCGTAAGAACATATCAAGCTTAATCGGATATTTAGTAGATTATAAAATTAGTTTAAGAAATTTTCAACGGGTGTTTTAGTTAAACAAAGAAAATTTTCTATTATCTCGAATAGATATTAATTTCGTTTAATCGTATCTCAGTATCAACATAACGGTATGTATAGACAATAAATGATAATAATTTAATATGTTATCTCTATAATTCAGAATAATTTACATAATTAATTAATGTAATTAGTATCGAAATTACAAACGAGCAGAGATACAAGTTTTCTTTTAGACTTTCGACTTATTATTATCGTCGACACGGTTTTGAAAGAGGTCGTGTGTTTTCCTACGCGTAAAAGAGAAAATGCATCACGGAAGAGGACAAGAAACAGAAACAAGAAAAATCCATACTCTTTTGCATGAGTTTAAAAGAATATGGAAATTGATTATTGATTGATTCCGGGCAATGTCTCTTCGAGGTGACAATGTGCCGTCGATCGATCCATTTCCGGTTTCACTCTCACTTGCTATCAAATAGTCTGTACATAGACGGTCCGGGTAGCGTTATGTAGTTAATCTATATATACTGGCGTACATGAATATGCAATCTTGTGGCTATACAGTGGCATCCTCGAGAAATCGAAAGCGAAATAAGAAGATGAAACCGTGAGCAACGGTATTGGAAACGCGTTAAATCAAACGAACGATTTTGAAAAAAGAATCGCGTATGTATCTCCGATTTTTTTTCTGTTATCGTTACGAACGTTCGCTCTTTTTTCTTTCCCATTGAAATACTTTCACTTAACGGGGAGAAAGTGTGTGAAAAAAAATTTTTTTCGATATCGCGTCTATATATGGATTTATACGTCCACCATTTTGTCATCGGTGTGAAGAGACTCTAGTTACGCTAGCCTGTTGTGTGTATCTGGTTGCGTTGCTTATGGTTGTTTACGTTTATAAATTACCCGTGGCATAGTGAGCAAAAAACAAAATACACCAGAAAAAAGTACAGAGGGAGCTGCTTTTTACCTGGCAACCGATTGGCGGAAACAAGCCATTCGTATCTATTCGATGCACGCGGCCGATATATCACGTCGATTAATATAAGTTTATATCGGCTGGTGAACGAGTCAATGTATGTTTCGCGACAAGAAATTTATGCGAAAACAAATAACTTGGATAATGTATTCGTCGATGTTCGTTAATTAGAGATATTTGCGTGTACCAAGAAAGGGGAAAAAGAGGGAAATTTCAAATGTTTATCGTGAAAAATTCAAGCGAAATTTTACTTGCTTCTTCGAAGCTCTGTTTGTTAATAACGAAAAAGGATAGAAAGGAATTTGATAATAAAAAAGTAGAGAATTATTAATAATAAACTAATGAAATTTTTAGAATAGTCTTTGGTGCGATTATTAGTTAGTCGATCAAAATAAATATTTCTTCGGCTACGGTAAATGATTTGTTTTCTCATTCAATTGATACAGCAAATATTACAAATTATATATGTTTATTACGATAGAGACTATTTAATAGCTGTTTATCGAATACTTCGAACTAAGTAAGATACTTTTGATGTTTTAGGCGAATTTATTATCTATCTGTAATGGATACGAAACTTATTTATGCGTAGCAATAAACGAATTGCTCGCTTTATATGGAAACAAACAAATAAAGACAACTCACAGGAAATTTCGAGAGAAGAAAAAAGAAGAGAAAAATGCAAAAGACGGAGAAACGAATTCCTCGAATTAAGAAGCAGCTTAATTATACCAAATATTTCCAAGTATGTTGAGAAATGGAATTAAGTCTGTACGGCTCGGTGAAGGTACATCGTACGCGTTCGTTCGTCGTATTTCTTGTAACAAAGACAAGGTTCGTGGAAACGGGGTCAATGTTCATCTCGAATTGCGCGAAATAAATTTTCCGGCATTTTGAATTGTCCCAGCCGGATAGACGATGACGCGTGCGTGCGCAGCTACGTAAATTAATCAAACGCTAGAAAAATTGGAAGAGGAAGCTATTGACAGCCGGGCCGGTATAAAAAATAAATGAAATTCAACGCCCAAGCTAGGGACGAGTAGTTAATAAGCAAAAATCTGTCAGCCGTCGCAACGATACACTTAATTATCCTCGTTCTGTATGGAAAGTCTCCGAGACTCATACTTTTCGTACGAAATTATTTTCCTATTAGCAAATATTATACTTTTCTCCTTTGAATCCGAAGAATTTCTTCCTGTTTCTATAAAGACACTTTTGCTATTAATTTTGTTGTTTCTCTTCGATGGTTCAGTGATTTTTGAAATTTGGTGCACGATAGAAGATGTATCTTAACAGTAGTATAAGTGTAAAAATCATTGGACTGGGATTATATAGTATTTCGTCATTAATTATGGAAGATTATATCGTCTGTGCGTGTCTATAAAATATTACGTTGTATATATACGTATTTTGAAATGAGACGAGAAAGATATTGGTCTATCAAACAGTCGTTTTTCACTATTGATATTTGTTTCGTGTTTAGAAATTATTCAAAGAGAACCGGCGAGGTGATGAACATGAAAATGTTTTTATACGAACAAAAGAATGGATATCAAAATTTGTGCGCGAGAATTTCTAAGCAATAAACTAAACAGTTAACCATTTTGGTAAATATGTTGATGAATTCTTGGATATTTATCGGATTTGTTATTTGTTTTTATTATTAAACGTTTCCTTATTTATAATTCTTATTGAAACATTAATCATTTCTATTATCGAATAAGTTGGTTCCAATGAGAAAAGAGTATTCGATTTATATATAAGACGGAAAGATCGTCCAAATATTTAATTTTATCGATCTTCAGTCTTGCGTTTCATCGAACAATTTTGTCTATGTTTTGACAATTTTTTAAAAGATTATCTCTTCCCTGTTAAACTCGTTTGGCCTTCAAATTTCTATTTTTCACAATGTATTTGATCGTATTAAAAATTCCATAAATCATCCAGAAGTATTATCAAAGAATACAATTTTTTGGAAGAAGAATTTTTTATCACGATTCACGATCAAGATGATGCTTTTGTGATACCCCGTATTAATCGGAAGTTATTCGAATTTAGCGTAAAAATAGGATGTTTTGCCATTTGGAAAGTGTAATGAACCGTATGACACGACCAGAATTCTGCACAAAATCGAAATTAAATACAAACGAACTATGCGAATGAGAAATTCCGAATACATTAACGAATTAATACGAAACTCACGAAACACGATAGAACATGGCGTATAACGAGCGCAGAAATGTAAAAAGTGTTCGCGAAACGAGTACATCATTTTGTTAGATTTTCGGTTGAATTACGATGATTAGGAAGAAGTTTTAGTTGTCGCGGTGTTAACTTAATCTTGCCGGTTAATTTCTGCTCGAACGTAAAACGCTGAAGTTTTATATCAGGAGTTACAATAGTTTAAAACAAACGTTAAACAAAGAATTATCGCGGTATTTAAGATAAGAAATGACTTTTTCGCGATTAAACGTGTATATAGAGACAGCGGTTGTGGAACTGGCCGACGGAAAGAATTCGTACGATTTTTTTTCACTTTGACTAGCTTCTCCAGCTAATTAACGCTTTTTACTAATATCCCGATCTTCTATATATCTGGTTATTTATTTCGCCGGAAAAAATTCATCGTTAATATAATATAAATAAAGCAGTAAAATTTCATAGTTGTATAAAAATGTACCAAGCTGACCATATTTACTTTTCCGAACAATTTTTTCCTTTTTTTAAACATTCGATCACACAAGTACGTACGCAACTGTTTGGAGATAAAAAAAAATAACTTGTGCTATTTACCTCGATACGATTGAAAAATAAAAGATATGCGAAATATTTACGTGCATTTCGATGCGTTCACTTTCTTTTCTTTCGATGTAGTAGGTTCGAGTAACCCAATTTTATGAAATGCGGCCAGGAAACGTCAATGCGTTAAAATGACGATAGAAATCACGGAGCGCGGATGAATTTGCAAATTTTTAGGGTCACGATTAACGTTTAAACGCGGCGAACGCCGCTTTTACTTTCAGTGAAATTGCGCGTAATTTTCCATCGATTTCGCCTCGAAAAATGTTAATATTTCGGAAAGAGCCACGCTCTGTTAAAATTTATTTGTTTAACGAATTACATTATCACCCGATAATGATAGCTCATGAATTACTAGCAAGTCGCGGCTAAATTCACGCTGTAATGCTCGATTGCGTTTATTTACCGTTATTAAAAATTAATCCTTTCGAATGAAAATACGCGGCGCTTCATTTTATCGTGGTCAATCGTCGATTTTGTTGCTTGAAAATCACGGGAGCGACGAATTCATCGAACGAAAACGAAATGTCGAACACGCTCGTCCACCATTTTTACGCCGGGCTCGCGTCCGTCGGAAGGCGCAGCCTTCGCCATGCCAACTTTCGCCAATAACTTTACACTTTTAAACACTTTTACTTCCATCGAAATAATATTTCACCACGCACATTTCATTTATTATTATCATTACTTCGTTATCACTCACCGGTAAAATTTTAATTCACCAATTTCTTTAAATATTCTTCTTGCAATTCAAATTTATAACGTTCCGTTTCGTTTTGACAACTTTTTGACAAACGATTTGAACATCAAACACTACGCAAAAATTGCTAGGAATTTTTGCTACAGATAATGAGAACTTTCGCGCGAAACGAAAAGAGACGCCGCCTTATGCGACGTTCTAACATGATTTTCAACGCGTTTGACCAAATTTTGGTTACTTGTATATCGATGTAACAGAATTGAATTTAAGATATGTGGTCGAGAAGATGTTTCGGTAACATTAAGGTGGAATTTTATCTCGATAAAGGTTAGAATTCGATGTGACAATGGCGTGGCAACGATAAAAATTCGGAGATTTCAACCGACGCGACGCGAAGCGACGCGACGACGAGCCCAAGTTCGGTTCAGGTGGATCTATTTTTTCACGACTTTCGATGTTTTCTCGAATTTTCGAACGGTACCCGATGGGATCGCTTCCTATAACTTCAGCCTGTGACCGATAACAATCAAAAAGTGGTGGAAAGAATTTCCAGATAGATAATATTGATTCGAACTCTTCGATTCTCACGAGCTTCGTGGGACTCTTTTGAAACGCTTTAAACGAAGAAAATTATTGTCCTATTTCTCATAATAATCTTAAATGATTCCTTCTCTTATTACTAAAATACGAAGAAATGAAAAAAGTTCGGAGGAAATATCAATTATTACAAATCGATATCCAAAGAAGCTACTTGAAGAAGTGATAATATTTACAACGCGATCTATATGTTAAATATTACTAACAATTATTATTTTCAGTTAATTTTTTTTTATAAAAAGCATTTAAGAACCTTACAAGAATATAAAAAATTCTTTAGACTAATTCGAAATAAGTTAAAAACGTTGTGAAAAAGTTATGACTCTGTTTTTCTGAAACAAGTGAAGTCAAATAGAAAGTACGTAGTATTTTTATAACCAACTAATAGATTTTCTTAATCTCTCTCTCTCTCTCTCTCTCTTGTACTTTTAATTACGTTACGTATTAACGTCTTTAAGTTATAATTTTAGGTAAATGTTAATAATTTTTCTCTGAAATAAATGCGACTGTGATTTTTCCGACAATGCCCATCAATTTTTGGAAATATAAATTTAGGATATAAAATAAAACGAAATAAAGTAAAACTAATCGTAAGACTAAAATAGAAACTTATCTTTTGCTACGCTTACACTTTTGACGTATCCAAGTAAACATTGTATACAAATAGAAATGTTTCCATAATTTGCGTTTTGTTATGATTTCCTAAAGAATGCCCATAAAAATGTCTAAAATACGAATATAATTATAGAAGATTAAACGATAAGTAGCGTATATTTAAGACATAAAATAAAAGTATTTTCGAATCGCAAGTAGCGAGATTACAGACATCGAGTAAAGTAGCTAGAAATGATTTTGA
Organism: Bombus bifarius; assembly: GCF_011952205.1. Classification (NCBI taxonomy): domain Eukaryota; kingdom Metazoa; phylum Arthropoda; class Insecta; order Hymenoptera; family Apidae; genus Bombus; species Bombus bifarius. Next base: position 6,479,094 of record NW_022884356.1, read on the forward strand.
TTTGGATTTATCAGACCTACTATCTATCCATACATTTTTTTTTTTTTGTTAACAACATATTTAAATACATATGGAGAATCAATGTACGAGATAGAAATACAAGAGTTATCAAAACTAAATAAGGATAAAAATAAATCACTTCGCTTCCATAAAAAAAAAAATGTATAATAATATATATATATATATATTAAAGTAGAATAAAATAAAATAAAATAAAATAAATATAGGTATATTAATACTTTTCCAAATAATATACAAATAAATAAAATAGAAATCTTCCAAGGTATCGAGCATCCAAAGCGGAGAAACAAATAATAACTACTGCTCGAACGTAAATACGATTTCGATAACGCGTCAAACTAAAATGCTCGTAATAATCGAAGAATCACGATCCGTCTGTTCGGCATATCGCTTCGATTGCTCTTTCGTTATCAGCAGGAAATTCCAAGTAATAAATGCAATCTACGCACGATTCCTTTTTTCGTTCGTTTAAGAATCCAATTGGTTCGCTTTGCTGCCGACGAATACGCGAACATGCGAGAAGCGGATAAAACGCAAAAGCAGATCGATCGATTGGAAGAAAAGAGAGGCTATAGAGCCGGTGGCGATTCCTTCCGCGGATTCGATATCAGAAATCGAAAGTGATCAGGCGTTTTGATTTCAGCATGCAACTGCAGGTGGAAAGAAAACAAAAGTGCTCGGGCTCCACCGCTCTGTTTTCCGCATTTTCGCTCCAATTGACCGGAATTAATCGGCGCTGTTTTACATGCAGTTTGAATTATCCGTAATAACAGCCACGATACGGTTCGCGATCGAAGCTGTCAACGAAACCGGGCCGGCACCGTTTTATAATCGTGTTGTTCGACAAATTTCTGCCTGTTTTGCGTACCGGTTTGCGATATTATGAAGGTTCGATTGTTATTCGGTGTTTGGATTAAAGAAGATGTCCGCATGACATTTTTGTTTCATTCGTATTTTGCGTGAAGTAACCAGGGGATAGTCCGTTTCAATCATTTTAAATCATTTAATGCGGTGTTTGATAGATCAACAATTTTAACGAGTTGAAACGATCAACCGTTCACCGAGAATATGTCGGAATCGATTTCTTTCTTATATTATCGCAAATTGGTATTTTTTTCTGTTTCGTTCTCAAATAATTTTGGACCTTTGCTTGTGAATTCGACAGAATATTCTCACGGTATTATTACGTCTCGTATAATTATATGCAATTATTAACACGTAGATATCTATCATGGAAAAATAATTAATTTTTCGAGAGATTTCTTACAGATTTCGTTTGGTATCGCTTATGTAGATTAATTAATTATCTTTCAATATTTAACGTGATATTAACGTCAGTAGAATTTTTCCAACTCGAAGTATCAGCCAAAATAATTTTTATCACCCGATATTCTATAATCAATTTACATTAAACATTTTGTCGAATATGTACAGCGAATTGACGATCAAAACAAGCAGAATCTAAATAATTTTGTGTCTTTTTAAACGTGGTAAAACGAGTGGCGTTAAAATATGCAAAGAACATCGATTTAACAAATTAAATATTAATACTAGTTAAAGACTAATATTTAAGTATGTCATTATTTAATATTTACGGGATGACGTACCTTTCGAATAACTTAGTTACGTAGATAATTTAAGAATAATCAATGAAAAAACACGATACATCAAACATTGCCAGATTTCTTTCGTTTTGCCCATTTTCTGCAATTGCTTGGAGATTATTTCGAACAAAGTAGACAGCGAAGTATCCGATACCGATTAACAAAAGGAATTTGACTAACAAAAACAAAAAATTCTTTGTCAAATAGAAAATTCTTTTTAAGAACGTCATTTTAAAATAATCATACATTTGTATTCAACATTGCGTGAATTTTCCTTTTACCATCTCTTTTACCGGTAGATTTTCTATTTTTTGAAGCTGTCAAAAGAACTACATAATCCTCTTTTTCAATTTTATTATCCTCGAGTCGGCGAATAATTCCCACGGTTAAACGGACGTATCTAAGTACGTTGTTCCAAGTTTCTGCTGATCTTTTTTCCAGGAATCGTAAAAATTCGTATTTCGTGATTCGAACAGGTCGATGATCGTGCACGTCCAGAGATTCTTTATCATTTTTCACGCGAACCGGATCGTTTTGCATCGCAAGTATCGAGCAGATCCCCTAATTACGTTCCACAAAACTTTGTTCTCAATAAAATTTCATTCGAGGCTCTTTCCGCGTTTAATTACGTTCCGTGGAATAATTTTGCAAGTCGTCTGATTTAAATTCTCTCTTTCTTCCATCTCTCCATCCCTCTCTGTCCCTCTTCCACTTTTCGACGTTAAAAGCCATTATGAAGCAAAGTAGAGGAACTCAATTATCGAATAGGCTTCGATCCATAAACATTTTCCTGTGCGAAGATCAAAACGAACGCGTATCTCGATCGATTCGTTTCCGTTATTGCTACGCGAATCTTTCAATTTTCTAACTAAGAACCACCACTGCGTTCGAAATTTTCGAATACAACGACGCACACTGGGCCAACATATAAATTTAGCTAGCGAAGAATTTGAATAGATGAAATAATTGCTTCTGCCAATTTCTGTTACCGATAAACGTCGTCAAAAATACCAAACGTTAAAAATGAACCGAAGAAGAGAAAATTTATCGTTATAAACTGCAATGATGAGAAAACAACGGTCAGAAATATTTAAGAAACGATATGAAAATAATGAAAGTTGGAAACTTCCAACTTCAAGGCTGTATCGTTACTTGAATAACATCGCTCGAATAATTAACATTTCTTGGAAGATAATTCTAAGATACCTATAAAATAATAAATTATTACTTTGAAAATTCTGAATTCTAATTTTTAGTCATTGAATCGTTAAATTTCGTTTGTGCATCGCTGTACGATGTCGAGACGAGCGGTGAAATTGTTGAAAAATAACAATGAAATTTCCCAGTCCTGCTATCGCGAAGATTTCGACTAAAATTTTTCTTCCCGTGCTCGTTCTTGTCGAGGTTGTCGTCCCATCACCGCAAATACCGACCGTCGAAACGGACTTCATGACGATTTCATTGACCGATAACCGCGATTCATTCGATTCTCGACCGCACCACCGTGATTCGATAAGGTATCGAAACGTAATATCGGACGACGACCGTTCCTTCTGGGTATTTTTAAAGGTGTTCTGCCGTACAATCGTCAATTCGTTTACCGTTTGATTCATCGTGCAACCGCGTGTGTTACTCGAACCTTAATTCGGCGTGTTTTACTTGATTTTTCGCTGATTGATTCGTTTCGAAGGATTGAATTGGTTGAAATGCTTTATCGATGGCGCGATTAATGGATTATATAATTATCAATCGTCCACGTATATACGAAATATCTTCTTCTATTTTCTTTTATGACTTTCGTTTTTCTTGCTCCATTTTTATTAGACGTAGAACAACACTCGTTTATCCAATTTCATAGTCTGTTTTCTATCGTTCACGGTTTTAAAATCTATCGACACGAAATTTAGGTATCATACGGTTCTTTAGCGTACTTGTAGTACTAATATTTCATTTTTGAAATAACGTGTCCAAAAATTGTCTTTCTAATAATTCGTTCCGTTCTTATTATAAATGGAAACTTCGTGGTTCGTATTATATTCGTGAAAAATGGAGCGAGGAATTTTTCAAACAGGATTATAATTCTAAAATCAGTCATATTCTACGGATTTTGTAAAAGTTTTAAGAAGAGGAATTACTTAATTAAAACGACCGAAGAACGAAACAGTCGAACGATTGAAAATATTTCAATTTCGAAGAACGAAGATACGTCTTGTTCGGAAAAGCTTGTAGAATATAAAACTGTGTAAAGCGAACAGAGTTTCCCTCTACACCTAATAAATGGCCGACTGTTAATGGACACAGCGCGACGTGTCAATTTTCCGCTCTCTAGAATTTTTCTGCAGATTTAATGTTAGTCAGAGGACCAACGATGGAACCTTTCGTTTACGTGACTTTTTTTAAGAAACTTACGGAAACATTTTGATTAAAACTCGTTAGTGAAATGCGCGAACTTTTAATGTTACAGTAGGGCCGTGATTTTGCAATTGTTCGAACGTACGCGTTTGTTAACGTTTCCTAACAAATTTTACATTTCCCATGCTCGATTGATCCCACCTTCCGGCCTTTCGTTCGAATTCTATTCGTTTTATCGATCGAATTCTGGTCCCAATCGAGGTGTCTAATTTACTTCCATTTTTCTTCTTTTACCGTGTTCGCAATTGTAATCACAGCATCAGATAAATCGTAATCGATCAACGGGTGCCGATGAAAATATATCAATAATTTCGTATCGGATTGGCATGTAAATTAGAAGACTAAGTCGCGCGTATCGGCAGGTTACAAGGCATTACACAAACGCGATCGTGTAACGCGAATTTACCCTGTTAACAACGCCCATCAACGTCCACACCGATGGTAGATATTTATTGAATAAAACAGCAAACCGACGTACTTGTCCCTCCTCCCTTCCACGCGTCTACATCGAATGAACAATCGAATTTTACTCTCGAGATACTGTCCAACGTATCTCTACTTTTTCGAAATAATTAACATTCGTGAATTTCGCTGTCGCGTCGAAATTTCAAGACAGCCTATAAAATTGATTTATGGAATTAATAATACCAAGCTTTTAGATATTAATTTTCTCCTCCTATCCTTTCTTAGGAATTAGTCAAGTTGCAAAATTATTTAATTTGAAAATAGAACGACAGAAGCGTGTGAAAAATCGTATAACTTTGAGTCATCGCGTGTTCCTAAATTTTCCTGTAATCAGCAATGTTTCGTACGGCTGTGAGCAATTTTAAGACGCAATTTTAAAATGGTAGGTTGCCACGATACGAAGCGATCAGACGGCGATAATTATAAATTTCGAATTGCTACGCGTTTTCGTAATTTCGAGTTACTACGTGTTCTTAAATTTTCTTGAAATTCGCAGCGTTTCGTGTGGCCATTTAATTTTCAGATGGAATTTTATAACAGTGTTGCTTACTACGATATAAGCGCTCAGACGACGATAATTATAAATTTCGAGTGGCTACGCGTTATCATAATTTTGAAATCGCTAGAATCTCTGACACTTTGATTCTCTGTTGGAATTTCCGAGAGATAGGGTACACGAGGGTAATCAAGCAGTAAAAATTAATAATTTCGAGTTGGTAAAAGTTTAAGCCGCCGTGGTTCCGTGTTTTTCTTACGGAATGGAACGAGTTACGAAGGCAATTTCGAACTCGAGGACAAATTTCGTAATTATGAAACTTGTTCAGTACGCGCGTTGCGACTCGTATTGATCACCGGCAGCATCGAAAGTTTCCCATGCTTTAATATCGGGAGCCAAATTTCCGCGAAGCTAAGCCAGAAAATTAAACCGTAAAATCCTCGAACAACTCTAAATTGAAATAGTAAGAAAAACTGTTTCCAAGAGGCAATTACAACGATATCTAATGGATCGCCATAATTATTCCATGTTGCTTGGTTCTAATAAAAAAATCCCTCGATTTATAACGAATAAAAAATCTTCCAAATTTCACATTCCATGAGAAACGAAACGATCACTCGATCTCTCGATTACACGGCACAAATCACTGTTCCAGCGTATTACTTTCGTTGTTAGAAGATGTTCACCACGACATTTTGATCGAAACTCGCGGCCACGGGTCGAATCGAGGCCTCTGGTGGGCCCAGCGCCGAGATCGGCGAACCGTCTGACTCTGTCCACGGATATCGTGGGCCTTAAATTTCGTGGGACTGTAGGACAGCTTTGCACGGCCAGCCAATGGGGAAACACGCCGGGAACGGGTTCGAGGTACTTCGTGGGGGACCATAAAGGCCGCCACTCCGCTCCAGCTACCTGCACCTCGAGCTCGCCGCGATATTATTTATGCGTAGATGCTGCGAAGTATGAGAATTCGCTGGCTGGTTCGCAGACATCGAATCGATTCAAGGAAAGGGTGCACCTCGTTGCAGGAGATGGGGATGCTGCATGAGAAATGTGAGCAGATTGCTAAGATTGTTATTTAAAGATTTTATACGATGGGAAGATAGGGTGGGTTTTTATAGGAGTATTGTTCGATCGACAAGGTGAGGATGGAGTTTTGCGAGAGACAGAAATGTATTATTTAGATGTACGTATAATACGATAGAAAATTTTATCGCAGGAGATAAATTTTAGATGGTTAAAATATTTCTTATAATAATTGTTAGTAAATGTGACGTATTTAATAATTATTTAATAACGTAGTAATTTATGAAGAGTACAACGTAATAAGTTTTGAAAATTTGTGTTATTCGAAAGGTTTCATTTAGTAGGAAGAAATAGCTACGTATTAGATCATCAAAAAGAGTTTGTATAATTTGGTCTTTTAATTCAATCTCTTAGTAGTATTTTATATTTTAATCTCATTGTAGATGTACGATAGATACAAAGTAAAAATGAGACTGAAAGAATACTGTATTATTGGAGGAAGAATATTGTCTTTTGCGAAATTCTATTTTTAAATATATTCTATATTCAACGTAACATTATATATACTATTGTTCATAATTGTTAAAAATTCCGCAAGCTAGCGAATCAGAGAAGTTCAATACAATGTAAAGGAAGAACATTTTATGGGGAAAAAGGAATATGTAGGAAAGATACGACAGAAAGCTTTTATCTAGCGGGGAAAAATATTAGATAGCTGAAAAAAGCTTGCATAATATAATTTTTCAAAATATTCTGTATTCTTCTTTGTCACAGAATGAAAAACAAATGTTGTTGTTTGATAAACGTGGGATATGCTGTCAATATGTGACAAAAACTTTTAACCAATAAAAAAAGATATATAATAGGTATAGTAACAAAAAAATATTGAAAACCCATAGTTTTTGAGTGATTAAATTTTAGAATACGTTAAATTGAAACGTACCTTACATACTACATTACTATAACTCGATATTTATTGAAAATTACGCTACATATTTATTTATCTGTATAACGTTTATTATGTAAATTGTATACGCATACACGTTTCGTACGTAAACTTGTCTTTATCTTACTACTGAAATCGTTTATAAGAAAAATAAAAGTAAGAACTGTAATAAAACTTTTTTACATTTAATCGAATCTGTGGAACGGACAGTTTATTATTCGCCATTTTTACCTGAAACCTATCGGCGTTTCCGAAATTTTAAACGAAAATAAAGCAAAGGTCCACTGTTTTTATACGAAGCATAGGCGATTTTTTAACGTGAAATTTTTCCCCAAATGAATCTGTTTATTTTTTGTTACACCCTCACCTTCCCGAATAGGGAATAACGCAGCATTCAATTTTCAAAGTCGATTTCGCTAGTTCGACCTGCGTGAAACATTTTTTTTTATTTCATTATTAGCTTTCGATCGCTTGGAGTAGTATTGATCTTGTCAGCTCAATATACTGGAAAAATATTTGGTAATTTAACGATGTGTCAGTGTTCACCAATACACGCGTATGTGTGTCTATATTTTATAATATAAATATTGCACGATATTAAATGACCCAACAGCTTTTCGATACATCGGTCTTTGTATACCACCGAATATGCTTCTTTCGTTACACGGGTTACTCGTCCAAAATGTGTTTAAAATCCCGGCCAGCGTTTTTGAAAACAGAGACTTGTGTGTGCCAGCAACTCCGAACTTCTGGCTAACGTTACAAAACATTCTACGTACAATATCATAATTTAATAACAACTCGACCGTACTTCTCGAGTTCCCGCTGATCTACAACGTTTTGCATTGGGTAGTTTTTCTTTGATCGGTAGAGCTACGTTTGTTCTGTTAACAGATATACTCATTCTAAACGATTGATAGTTGGGCGACTACGATTTTAATCGTTACTATTGGCGTCTTTTTCAAACGCATGGCGAATATCAAAATAATTGAACGAGTTTGCGTGTGTTAATTATTACATAGTTTCGTTGCAATGTCCTAAAAGTATAGAGTATGGTTTCCCTTTGATATAATGGTCAAACTATAATAAATACTATTCTCAAGAGCAGGTAAATCGCGGTTGGTTATTTTTAAGTGAATAAACATATCAAATAAGAATTAACAAATGGCAAAAATTAATATAAAGAATTTAAAATATATTTATGCTATAGAGAAAAATGAACAAGAAAGAAAGTAACGTATGAAATATTTAATTTTTCATCACTGACAATTCTCCATTCGTTAAGATTCGACAAGATTTAAGATTCGTTAAGATTTAACCGCCAGACTTACGGATATTGCAACTATACAACCCCATGATCACATCGATCGCTATATTTCTGGAAGGAAATACTGGTTTCATTTACCACTGCGAAAACACTATTAAACTGAGAAGTTACATGATAACGCGATGATAACAAGAAGAAACAAAATCAGAGAAGCCCCAGGTAAAACGTGAAATCGGCTGAAAGTCATTGAGGCGCTGTTATCGGCAGCATTTTTCCGAGCACGACGACAGGAAATGAGGAAAGGCACGCGGCGGCTCGTCTCACCTGCGCCCGTAGGCGCACGCATTCGGAAGATATTACGTTTTATTAATATTTGTACTGCACGGCTGGCAAACATTTCCAAATCCATATGGACCATGCCTGTGTACCTTTCAGACGAGTACGACGTACGGTGAGCAAACAACGCGAGAGCCACGCGATTCTTCTTTCCTCTCTCTCCCCCCTTTTCGCGACACTTTTCTCCGGGGTAGTCGCTGCGTGTAAAAATAAAAATAAAGGGAGGGAAAAAACGAACGAGGCTAGAACGCGAAAGGAAAACGAGAATGGGAGAAAGAGACGAGGAGAATAAAAAAAGTTCAGAGAGAACGAGAGCCAGTCTTGCCGCATCCTCGCTGCCTGCAATTTTGTTCCCGCCTCGCGTTTCGAAAACTACCTTGGAGCGCGCCGCGTATACAACCTCTCTTTCTTCCCTCTCGATTTTCCTCTGTCGCCGTCCCATCGCTCCTTCTTTTTCTCTGCGTTTCGTTTTCGTTTCGTGCGACGTCTCTTCGCTTTGTCTCTTTTCGTTGACAGGCAGCGCCGTGGCGCTCCGCCCCCTTCGCGTCTCGCCTTCTTTTTTCTCGCGCTGTCTTCCCTTCGACCGGGCTGTACGTGCGCCAACGAAGGGCTTTCCGCGGTAATACGTGCGTGCAATTACTCATTTTTGTTTTCTTTCACCGCGTTCCTGCCCGCGGAACCGCGCACGTACGGAAATATTTAAGGTCCGTCTCGCGCGATGGGCGCGAGCATCCGTGCACCCTCTGGAGGAGCGCCCCTTTCATATATTGCGCGAGTGTGACCGCGCGTACCCGTTGCTATCGCGAGAATATGGTAATTTTGGAAATCCGCGTGATTTCGCGACAGAGACCGAGCAGCAAGAGCAAAGAGAAATGAAGGGACGCGATGTGCACGCTAATGGACCGGCTGGGCAAAAATTCCGCGTCTGATGACGCCGGATGATTTCAAATTGTTTACGCGAATGCACACGGTAATTCGCGGATCGTGTGCTTTCGTGAAAATCATGGCTTCATCTCCTCTTTCTTGTTTCCTAATGAATGATTATTAAATTCAGGGATACATAGTTTTTTCGAAAGAGCCACGTGTTATTGAAAGTATAGATGCTGACTAAAGAGACTCTTCATTTATAAAACATGGAGAATATGATAAATTAAAGGGATAGAAGCTAGAAGGTTTAATTCTTACTAATTATTTCGCTATAATTTTATGAAAATACGCAGCTGCTCGTAACTACCTATGCACACACTTTGGTCGATTTGTATTAAAAATACGATTTATTTTGAAAAACTTTTTCTATCCTATCTATAGTTTATCGATTCACGGGAGAGGATAATGAACTCATTAAATAACTCATTAAATAATAAAATTTCTATATAACGTAGATTTTACTCCTACAGGTGCCAATTTTTCTTTAATTAGATATTAACAGTAAAAAAAATTTTTTATTATTATGACGACGGCTCTAATATGTCATAAAGTCATTCTGGACTAAGTTGAAGTATATTTTGCCAAAGGTAATTAGAGTAAATTTGAACGTCAAATTCGAATTCTTCAGCAAACCCATACGCGGTAGCATTCGTCTATAATGAAATGTCACAGCGTAAAGTTAAAATAGTAGATGTCGAAGTTGCTGGAGTAACGATACAGAAGAATCGTGTTCATAGGAACCAATCATTGCACACGCTGCTCGAATAATCGAATAACTTTGCTTTCGTATAAGAGAATCGCTTATTTCGAACTATTTTATAAAAATTAATATTGAACGAGAATAAAAGTTTTTGAATAAAAATGTAACGATTTCTTTTAGTTCGTATTTTTATTTTCTTGCAAAGGATCATTCGCAAATTTTCTGTTAACCTGTGTCGATAATGATCGAGGTTCTATCGTAATCTTTTTCTTATAGAATTTTTTCATATATTAATGGAGATAAATTCCTGCATCAACAATAGAAATTATTTTTTCCACAAATATCTTTGTTTATTAGAAATTGTTGTATTACTTGTTGTATAACGCGACATTCTTATTTAATATCTTTGCGAGTTAACTTTCTTTGTAAATATCCAAGCAATTTATGGCTGGCGGGGTTTGACGAATCCTATTTAGTCCATAGAACCACAGAAACAAATTTATTCCAGCGAAAGGAGCATTAGTCGTCCTTCGTGAGTAAGAAACAACTTTATTCCAGCGAAAGGGGCATTTGTCGATCTTCGTGGGTAATTTAATTTTTTAAAACAACAAAGCTGTTTGTTGAAAACAACGATGAATCTTAAATTTAGTTAATATAATTATTTAAATCTTTGAAAAATACAGTTTTGTATCAGGAATGTGTCATATCGTTACTGCAAGCATACTTGACCATTCGCACGTATTTTTTCCAATTTCATGCACTATTGTTACTTTATAAACAATCGAACAATAAGTAACAAAGAAAAAAAAGTAGTCCCATTACTTTGTAATTAATGAAACGTTATTTCTTTTAATTATCTATTCAGCGAATAGTGTCGGTTGTTTACATCCAACTTAACTGTGGAAAGTGTACTTTTTTAACTGTTGTTGAAGCACAAGGGGAAAGAAGAGCATCGAAGAAATTATTCTTCTCGAAATATGTGTAAATTTCATTGAAAAAAAGAAGGATTCTTCTTTTGTTTCTATAATCGTCTTAAAATGGTAATATTTTTACAGCAAAACGTTAACTTCGTTTTATTATTGTTATGAACAGTATTTCTTGTTTTCGAATTTTCTCATAGACGCGTAATCCTTTATGTTGCATCGGTTTTATCTCAACTTTCCCTACTTAAGAATACTTACAACCGTAATTCTTTCTCCCTAAATTTTCAAACAAAATCTTCAAGTTAGAAAGTAAAAATTCTCGAAAATATTTTAAGACCATTTCCAATTCCACCCAAGGCTTCCCTCGTCGAAGAAAAGAAACACGTTCGAGTGGCCCCGTAAGCGACATCTCCAAACTACGAAAAGGTGAGACAGAATCAATAACGAGGAGACGATTCCTCCAGACGTAGTTGATACGACCGGTAATCCGACAGTCGAATCGACGACAGACGCCTCTTTATTAGTCGCCTGTTTTGCAACGAGTCAAACAAGTTATTCAACGGCGAGTGCTGCAGCTAGAACGCAGTCGTAAATACTGGCAGCGCCGCATGTAACGACCGTATAAATTCCGCGGAATTGCCCGATGCCCGTTCGTTATATGTGCCAACGTCACGAGCGAGAAGGAAACGGCGGAAAGTTGTTGGCTCGAGGGAGAGATCGAACCACGGAATCGTGCTGAGGGGTTAAGAGGGGAGGGGGCTAGAGGTTGAAAAGTCGAAGAAAAACCGTGGCGGTGTTTACTGGAGCCGTTGGTGGAAAAACTTTTCAGACGGTGGCTTTTGAATGGTCGTCGATCGTTCGACGAACTCCGCTGCCCCGTTTCACGATCCTCGGATTTACTGGACACACGCATGCTCTTCGTTTCTCTCTTCTTTTTTTGTTTTCTCTTTTTGCTTTTTTTCCTCGTTTTCTACTTCTCTCTTCCTCTCTCTCTCTCTCTCTCTGTCTCTCCCTGTCTCTCTCTGCTCTCGTTTGGCTGCCTTTTTATTTTTATCGGTGAATTCGTCGTAAATTTATCGAGTACCATTTCCCGCGACGCTTCCTGCAACGAAAGTGTAACCGCGCAATAAAACTCTGTTTTTCCGCGGCGCGCGTACTTCGACCGCCTAAGTCCCGTGTTTAAATTAAGACGGAGTAAATTGCCAACGGTAGGTAATTGTTGTAGGTTAATTACTGCATATATTTTATACGCATTATCCGCTTTCGTGGAATGCAAAGGTACGATCGGAGAGATATACCGATAGCTCGTTTGCTCGTAGTGAGTTTGGGAAAGAAGATTTATGAGTTCTGATGTCCGTATGAATATTAAATATTTAAGAATATTCTATTGGCACGGTCACTTTCGGTTAAAGATTATTGGGACTAGTTAGACATTAAAGTAAAATTACATTTCGAAGTAGCTATTTTAAATATCCCTTCTCTACCTCCTTAAGAAATTTCTTTTTAAGAAAGCTTAGGAAACACTGATGTAAACCAATCGCTTGGTTCAAATAATTATTGTCTTTTTACGTGAAGTATCATCGTACTTCGAGACGAATAAATTTGTACATTCGTAGGGAGAATTTTTCGGAAGCCAACAAATGATCTGGAAGTTCCTATATTCCTATGCTCTACAAAACCAGAATCTTCCGTGATCGGTCAAAGCGTGGCAGTTTTCATGAGTATCGAGTTGCTTGCATCGCAGCGCTTTTTCCGTGCTTTTCACGCTTTATATGAACGTCCGATCCACGCGGAAGTTTGTATACGCTGACGTCTAATTACCACGATTCTCGAATCACGATATCCCGCGTACTAATTAGCAATTACCCGTCAAGTCATAGTCGTTCTGAACGCGGTTCTCGCTGTTACGGGCTGGGTTAGAGGGCTGAACGGGGGCTGGCCCAGGGAGAGACGAGGGAGAAAAAAAAGTTCATCGATCCGGTGTATTCGTCTCGTTAACCTGATTTAGGGAAACCATCCGTTTCGTTGGTTGCGCCAATTTAGCCTATTGTGCCGGGCCAGAACGTTTGTTGACTGTAACCGACGAAACAATTTCATTCATCGGTTAAGCCGCATGTAAAAGCCTCAGCTGATTCTGCAACTCGTTCCCTTTGGCGGTGTAAGTTCGTTTTCGCGCCCACCTCTCAGGATATCGTATCGCACGAAACCTGGTATATGGCCAATTTTTGACCTATCTGCCAAAGCAGCAAGAAACATGCAACCCTTATTGAGAATTACCGTTGGTTTTTACAATATTGGGTTGTTCAGTGGGTTTATAGTAAAATTGAAGAAAATTTGAAGGCAACATATTTCATAGAAACGCAATATTTTTTTATTATATTGTTAATATTATTTTGTTAGAAAAGGTATATTTTTTACCTGATCGAGACAATATTTTTCTCTTTTATAGCTGTATTTACTGTTCAACTAGAGGCAGTGCTCCTTTGTAGCAAATAAGCTGTCTAAACAATCTAGAATCTTACGAATAAACGAGATATTCGAGAAATTCGTTTATAATGTTGAATATGTATTTCTTGTAAAGGTTCCAACGTCACGTTCGATCTTGTGAATGAATTTGTACAATATTAGCGTGTACAGTGCGCGCTTTATTAATCATTTATATTATATAATAACGTATAATATTAATCTATAATTTATAAATTACGTTTTGTCTTCTATTCTTCTTTTTAATTAAAACGGAACATAAAATCTATTTCGGAGCTTTTAAACTAGTTAACAATATTCCTAATTTACTCGTAGATATTCAATACTAATTAAATGAATAATAGTCCTCTGATAATGACAATGTGCTTTCAGCTATCTTCTTAAGCATAATCAACCAATGAAGTTCATATGCTGTTAGGGTAAACGCGGCTAAGTGACCGTGTCGAGTGACTCTACGTAGTTAGATCATTATTGTACGAGATCATTACGCGCTAGATTCAATCGACTGTTCCGCGTAGTACATTACCGTCGAGTATAATCTGTATCCGTATTAATTGTAGCTGGCTCAGAGATTTCCTGTAGGAGATACAGTGGGATTACTTCTATGTTAGAAACTATGGGATATCAATTCATTGCTAGATTAAATGCACACAGTATGATCTGTTATTGTATCAAATGCGATAAAGACGGTAAACTCATGCTATTAATTACACTGTTATTTTTATATACCTACGTATTTCATTGCAAATACACAATGTTCTTTAATTGTAAACGTCTAGACACGAGTTTAATAATTTGTTGAATTTGCATAAACCAAAGGGATAACTGTTCGGTGTTTCGTGTAAACAGCGATTAAAAATGATATTCCCAATTGATTAATAATTTTCTAGCCATAAGTTAAAGAAAAACTCTTTAACAATTATTATTTCTTCTTCTGGATGTAAATTGATTATTTGTCAATTATTAACGATCGAAATACATCTTTTACGATCTTTCTCTAAGGAAAACGTAATACGCTAAAATTAGTTTTATCGAAAACAAGTATATTTATCGTTTAATTGTTTAATAATATCTCAAAGTACCACGATCACTTCACATCAAGCAACAAGGGTGTCTACCTACTAAACCTAAAGGTTCTAGCCTTTAACGTTGGTATCCTATATACACCTAGCAGGGTTAATCCAAGGAGATCCGGATCATATTGCTCAATATCAATCTAATTAGCCTCCGTGGCCTTACCTGGAGACACGGTTGCATTTGGGTGCGGATGCACTCGGCCATCTCTCCGAACGAAACGAAAGCATCGAGAGGCGCAGGTTACGAGACGACGAGATGGGACAGCGTTTGAGTTTTCGATCGGCGGCCAGGGCGGGATAATGCGATTAACGCCATGCAAAATTGGACCTCTTTGAGCAACGTGTCGTTCGGTCGACGATGCAACGCAGTTACCACGGAAAAGGGCGCTGCTCCATGCAATAACCTGCACCCACCATCGTGTGAGCATGTAACCGTTCATACGTATATATCAAGCTCCTCTACAGACGCTCAAAGTGTGTGCAGTTTTTTCGGGGAAATCGCAACGAGCAAATTTACCTTTACCGTGCGAGCCGCCAGACCTGATTTGCTGTTTCCGTCTGGCCGACGATTAAAGGAACGTACGCCCACTTTTTGTTTGCTGCGATTTCGAAGAATTTATTTGGCCGTATAAACGCTACGAGATCATCGACGACTGAGCCGGCTCTCGTCGAAGTTTCGTTCGAAACGAAGAATCAGGTGAAATTCCGATGTTTGATAGGTTGATAACTGACGAGACAACTTCTCTTTGTTGGGACAGATAGTTATGCGTTTTTCAGGAATGTAGGACAAAAATTATCTTCGTGAAGCGAGACTCTTGTATCCCATGAAATCAGTACATGCAATAATTCAGGAAATTATTTGAACACTTACTACAGAAAACCTGTATGAATGTATCACGCGTGTTACACGGAACTTCTTGTAATTTTATTAGCATCGTTATGAGATGTGACCATTTTCTAATGCATTAATCGGAATAATAGCAAATTTAAACTTGTAGTGAAGTTCCTATAAAATGAAACTCGTAAATATTGTAGTAAAAAATTTCTAATGGATCAATCTCTATTGGAATTAGATTTTTAAAAACCTAAGACTTGTTCGCTTTGTAAATTAATAGCGATCCCAGATGTTTTTATTTAACTATATACTATTAATGAACTCTTGAACGAAGAACGAGATTATTCTTTTTAAATAATAGAACCTACAAGATACAAAGCTTTATGAAAGCAAACAAAAAAGATATTCTCCATATTTGATTTCTTTCGTAATATGTAATTGAAGATTGAATGAAAATTTCGAAAATGCTGTCTATTGATTAAAGTCACGTTCAACGTATCAAAAGGAGCAAATACCTGCACGTCGATCGAGGAAATCCATAAATTACGACGAGGGAAGGGAAAACGCGAACTACGAGTTCTCGTCGGTACTCGAGAAATCAGTGCAGCCAGCGATATCATCGTTGCTATCCGTTTACTGTCGTAATGGTAAACATCGTTATTATGCTGACAGACGTAGACGTAAATACGAAGTCAGAGACCGGCTCCTTTTTCACGAGTAATGAGAAGACACGGGGCACAGACGGGCTGGAAATTAACGCGGCGATCGTCTAATATTTGCCCCGGTTCTTCTACTTCGTGTTTCGACCGCTGATTACTGATACTGTTTGTGCGGAAACGTTTATTCTGCGGTAATTGGTACCCTGCAGGCTACGTATCGAAACTCAGTGAACTTAGAGATCGTCGATCGACCCGTGTTCGACTTGCTTGACCGGTCAACCCGATGTTTTAAACGCTCCGAGCAGTCGTTCGTGAGAAAATTGCGCCGAGTTCTTTATGCAATGTTACATTTAAATTGTCACAATGAGAAAATTTATGTACCAATTTTTTGTCTCTTTGAACGAGACGATTTTTATCTTATATGTCATAGAAGGTAGTTGATACAAATTTAGGTTATAAAAGTTTCTAATTTATTATATTTATCGTGAATTACTAAATATTCATATTGGAATAATAATGGGCTAGAATTAAATTCATAACATTTTAAGGTAAGCACAAAAGCAGCTTAAATAGTGAAGCGTTTGTTCCATTTTTATATACGCTTTAAACTGTTTTTACATCGTGATGGATCTCGCGGGCATACTTTTCTTTTCAACCAAATTTATAGCAACAACAAGCGGACATAAATCATACTTTTTCGCCTTGTGTTTTACCTTCTATTTAACGAGATAAGAACGCGCAAGTAATCGTACATATCTTTCTTCCTACAGTGCGAATAAAGAAGCTGATCTTAAATAATGAAATCATCTAAATGATAAATAGCGTTTACCCAATAATTCATATTACCAACGAATTAATTTAAAATATCCAAATATCCAAATAATGAAGGTTTAATTAATCTCAGAAAACAACTAACTATTCCGAAGATAAAATAACACGAAGAAGCAGCAGATTGCTCGTCCGCGATAACCGATCGAACCGAACGTAATTCGTCAACAGCATCTGATCACCTCGATATTTCATCCATCCATTCGTACAGACCACCCTCGATGGATGGAGAACGAGCAATTCCTCCACACAATCGTTATCTTGCGCGAAAGATCAGCGAAGAAAGGCTGAGAGCAAAGGGCGAAACGAGAGTGAAGCCCGATACTCGAACAGGCTGTAATTTCGCATAGACTCGGCGATCGCGGTCGGCCGAATGGAACCCTTAATACGCGGCATTGTACGTTAGATTGGAATCGCTGAGAACGATTCTCAGCCTCGTGGCTGTTGCATCGTTCAGACAGGACAGAGAAACGACGAAACAAACGAACAGAGACATACATATACACAGATTGAAAGCTCCGGCTACCATAACCACGTCTCTAAATCGTTCGATGGAGACGATCGGGGTGACCCATTGCTGCGATTTACCCTCTATAGACTGTATGCGGGGGTTAACGCGCGGAAGAGGTATGTCCTACAAAAATACAGATTTCCAATAACCGATAGCCCTCTCTCGCTTTGCCGACCTTTCCTTCTTTCTTTCTTCAAACTTTGCCTGTCTCTGTTCCACGAACAACAGGGGATACAGAAACAATACAGCATTCACGGGAGAGGGTGTGCTTTCCCTCTCTTTCGCCTTTGTCCCTCTTGTTTCATCGGTATTCCTCTCTTTCGTTCTTGCTTCCTCTCTCGATATGTCATTCTTTTTCGCTCACCCCTGACCATCATCCCTGCCCGTTCTTCTTCTATCTCTACCTCGGTCGTTTCGACCACGTCGGTTCTCTCGCTTCTTCTACCTTCTTCTGGATTTTTTTTTTTTTTTTGTGCGAGTGTACGATGCATGTGTACCACAGGACCATGTGTTAAGGTCCATCGTCCAAACAAACCGCGAACCGACTGGCTGGCCCTTCAACCCCCTCGAACCCCGTTCGCCCTTCTCACTGTTCGCCTGTCGATTCCCTGCGATCCTCTTCGCGATACAATGCTCACCGTGCCAGCTGTCTCTCTTTCTCTTTTTCCTCCGGTACTATTCGACGGTGTTGTCTTCATCGCACTTGTCCGGTGGCTGTCTTCGTCGTTCACACGTCGGTTAATAAACCATTGATTGGATTGACACCGATATAGGGAAAGCTGTCCGAGTTGAACGAGCATCTTTTCTTCTCTCTTTTTTTTCAGTCCCTCTCATTCCTATCCCCGCAGGGACATTCTCTCTTTTTAGCTGTTTTATCATTCCTTGGGCGCCTCTTCCCCTATTATTGTGCCGGTATCGTTTCGTTTTCTGCGTGTTCATTTGACTTTTTACTTTATTTTTATTCCGTAGTTCGTTTCGCGTTTCTTCCTTTTTTTGTGTCGCACTTGATCCGTCGTTCAATGTTCGATGCCTCCTGTTTCTTTCTATATACTCTTAACATACAGTGATTAATAATTATAGTGAGATCCGGACTTTTTGTAAACGAACGATCCTTTAATCCATTCAGAATCTTTATTTACTTTTCTAGGATCGTTTTTTTTTTACAGAAAAATTTGTTTCGTCGTTTAAATATTATAACGAGTACTTTATTTCTGATATTCTTTATTTTGATATTCATGCGTTTTGCAGGTTATATACGATCTGTATATTTTTACATAATTTAAATTTTCCATAAATACATAAACATCCGCAGTCTAATAATTAGAATTTATTAGGAATTTAAATCAGCTATTAATTATTAATATGCACTCTTTTCGTTAGTTATTTGGGGTTGATGCATAGGCATCGATGAGTTTAATACAGCGATTATAATTTTATTTTAATAAGAAACATTATTCTATAATGAAATTTTTTCGCCTTTGGCAGAGAATTATTTAAATAATATGTGATGGAATAAGGTGGAAATTAAAATCGACCTTTAATTAAGCTCGATTAAATTAATTCCACTCAGTCACAGATCTTTCAAGGCAACAACTTTGTTCGTTAGTAAACGTAACTTAATCGAATATTTTATTAAATCCAATATTGGAATGAAATCTTTGTAAATCACGTAGTCAGAGTTTATAACTTGATTTGTCTGCAGAATTATTGTTGTACGAACCTCTCTTCGTTCAAACTGATCAATTCCACTTTTCGTAAATCTCACAACACCGTCACTCGAATGGATCGATCAAAATTTGAGCAAAATTGTTCGTACATACGATAGAAATAAATGTAAATTCCAAGGAAAATTGTTAAAAATAACTTGTACAGTTCACGAAGTTAGTCATTTTGGCTTCCGAGTAACTCGCATACTTTTGTCTTTTCTTAAACTTAACTCGATTGGGAATTACAGTGCTCGTAACGTTACAATACAAGGGATTTCCCCGCGACAGCAATTTCACAGGTACACGGCCCTTGAAATGGGCCACGCCACGTTGCCATAGGGGATTCACAGAAGCCAACGGGACGTACGGCCGTGCGTAATATCGGTCATTGACAGCGATAGTGTTCCGCAATGTTCCGGAGAATGTGCGTTCACGGTCACGCACATACCGGGTGCCGGTGCGCCGACCCACTAATGAAGACAGGGTGCGTAATCAGTTGAAATGACCGACGATGAATTGACTTTCCATCTGCTCGAGCGATCCCCCTCGATTCTCTCCTCATTGCCTCAACTAATTCTGCAAACAGATTATATCCGTTTCTTGGTTTGCCTTGTATGTTTTTAATGAAATCGTTCGCCTTCCAGATAACCATTTAGACAATTATGCCTATGTAGTCTTGAAACCTGAAATATCAGTCAAATGCAATACATATTTTATTGCATTTATATATACAGAATGCAGTCGAATAACATAACAAAAGTGGGAAGTGATTCCTTGTGAAAAAAAGAAGAAAAAGATGTAAAATAAAATATTTTTGTTTGAAGTTATACATATATATTATATATTTATTTATTATATTTATTATGTTTATATTCATTTTTATTTATTATGTTTTTATTATATTTATATTTATATTATAACATATATATACAGGGGGTGTTTCGTTAATCTTATTCTCTTTAATATCTTCGTTATTTTTGCAGATACAAACAAATATGTGAGAAGAAAGTTGTTATCAATGAAATTATCATGACTTTTCTACTGAGGGTTATTTAAAGGTCAACATATCTTCAACATTTATTTGAAACGTATTTTTTGTCAGCTACAATAATGTGATGATAGAAATACGCCATTGTTATTGAAAAATCGTCCATGAACATGAAAACTTGTGAAAAGTGACCTTGAAGGGAGAAAAACTTGAATCACAATATTCGCCATACTAAACCAAACATTTCCCTCGTACATTCGTTTGCATCTGCAAAAGTAATAAAGATATTAAAGTGGATAAGATAAACATAACACTGTGTATGCTTATAGTTATAGATTTGTTACATTTCCGGTTAAGTTACAGTTTATTGATCAATCTGTTAACGTCTAAAATGATCAGTCAAGTTATGTGTTTGAAAGGGTAGAATGAATATTTCTAGTAGCACGAGCATATCAACTTGGATATTGTTATAATAATTAGTATTATTACAGGAATTCTACGATAATTCAAGTATGTCTTTTATTGTTGTACCTTCCTGCATTTTTCTGGAAGTGCTGGTAAGCACTTATGACAAAGACGATAATTTCTTTATTCCATAATAACTATTATTGTATTTTTCTGAAATGTTACATTTCTGATACTGTTCTTCTTCTACTGTACTTCTGAATTCAATACTGTTCTGAATTTAGTACAAAACAATCTATGTAAAAATGGTGTAAAGGTACATGGAAATTATACAATGATGAAAATACCAGATAATTTACACGAGCAAATCACGTATCGTAAACATTTACAACTATCAAACGAGCAATATAATATAAAATTGCAATATAAATATGTCCATTGATCTCAAATGTCTTTTATATATATAAAGTACTATATTTCATAATTTTTGGTTTGTTCGAAGCAACTATAAAAATAAAATGAATTTTATATGTCACCAGTAAGTCTAAGATCGGGCTTAGAAGTCGAAATCGAAGAAAAATAGACACGCTGTATCTTTGTGTCATATATGGGAACTATGCCAAGATCGACAAGGCTGCGTGCCATTGATTTAGAACATCAACGTTCATTCAGAGCTGCTTTGCCATATAATCATGGAATTGCATACCAACCGGTACGATCCACCCAGTATACAGTCCGGTCTCGTGCATGTGGCTGTTAACCTGGCACATGTATGTACAGTAGCATTGGACCACAGATCGGGGGTGGTAAAGGGATAGAGGGACACGAAGGGGGTTGGTACGCGTTAATTGGTCCAGTGTCAAGGTCAAACCTCTCCAACGCGTCATCGCATTATCATCGATTATTGAACATATCTCGTGGTCAGTTCGAGACCGACACAGATGCCAAATCGATGACAGAGCAACGATAAGACGACCGTTTGAGTCATTACGTCCATCGTCTAAATTCCCTTTCAAATTTCGATTTTTAAGCTCATCGACGTACAATAAAAGCGACTTTTATGAAAGGAACTCTGAAACAGAAAATTCCACCGTGCTCTTAAATAATTTTTCCCGTGCAAATCAACGATTAGTAATGTATTGAATGATAGTCCATAACGAAATCATTATGGAAATTCTAATTCCCAAGCAAAAGCCGAGATAAAAAGATTTTTCAATTCTTCGTTTCTTATCGAATATACAATAAAACTTATTGAATATACAGAAATGTTCAAACTTAATATTTATATTTTTCCAATTAAATTGTCAATGCATACGGATATATAATTAGATAAATTAGATGTGCAACCTAGATAGAGGTATAGTTTATCTTTTAAATATCACAAGGAATACTTTACATTGAATTTTATACCTGTGCACATTACAGATTTCTGTATATTTTTGTAAATTAAAATTTTCCGTAAATAAAAATTTCAATGTAATATTCCATATAAAAATATTTAAAGAAGACGTTTAAAGAACCACCATAATATCATAATAATATTATGGTAAATATATTTGAATGAAAAGAAATCATTTGTTTCGTATCATTCGAGATAAAACACGTCGTCCACGTGGTCTATTCGTCAAACCCACGTGGATGATTGTATCTTCGTCGCGACAGAGGTCGCGGATTAAACGCAGGGGTCGGCGAACAGTTGGAACAAGCGAAGAAAAGGAAAAAGCTGCGTCGGCGGACGCGGCAATAAATCGGTCAGGTCAGCCGTTCGACTGTGCGCGTTTCTTTTTGCTCCTGTTCAATTTTTCCCGCGGTCAGCTGCAGCATTGATCGAAAAACGAATCGAATGTCGCGTTCCACCTGTCCGCCGACGCGCTGTGACGAAATACCGACTGTTTACGTCTTCTCTCTATCGCGTACACGAAGACGATCGATCGATCGGGCATGTGTTACAAATGCTGCACTTTCGTTTCTTCGAACTTGAACTCTCGCCTGACATTTTAGGTTGAAATGAAAATTCCTTTAATGTTTCGCTAAATACATTCCTATTTACGAGCATACAGCGACGGCTAAATAAAAAGACAATTTTAGGAACACTGGACTGATCGATAATGTTCTGAATTTAAAAATTCGTTCCCCATAAGAAAGAAATGTCTCGAATTATGTTATTGTTATCTTTCCCGTTCTTTTACCATTTCTATTCTATGGAAACTGTTCGAATAAAAATACGAATCAAAAATAAAAAAATACCTAAAGCGTCATGGTAAATTTTCTAAATCTGGCTTGCTTCTGTTGTATTCACATTAACAGTGTTTCGAAGCTTTATATTCACGATAGTCTGATAACGACAGTGATTACGTCCGCCGTCCTATAAAATTCAAAGTATCTGCATCGAAATTCAATACCATATCGAGTGTGAATCATATTGAAATCGATAAATCTATGCGCTTGACAAATACCCTTATAAATTCAAATATACATACGTAAGAAAACATTGCCCACTACTTAACTGATCCAAATAGTCTTATCTACATCTAGATCGATGGAAGAGCGAGTAGAGTGCTAGAACGTATGTTTCCAATGTCCGTGTTATTTCCATGGCCATTCCAATCACGGCTGGTAGGAAAATACGAAATTCTCATATCTAGCCATTCCAACTTAGCTTCCATTCCCTGGAAATCCGAATGTATCGCAAGAAAGTCGTTCTAGGGCTCCGTGACATACGTCGCGACGTTCGGAAAGCGAAAGTAGATGACACGAATGGATACGGGCGCGGACGGCAGATGGACAATAACCAATCATGTGCAATTAACCTGTGACACCATGACACCTAAATACTACGAGTACCTACATAGCGGTTATGTTCCCATTATGTGGCCGTATCGACATGTGTTTCGTGCCATGCCACGCCGGCGTACGCTACGCCACGCTGAACCGCGCCACGCCATCCCGTTATACCCGGCACACGGCCGCGCATTGTCCGATACTGTTCACGGGATACGATGGCATAGACGTGCCTGCATATGTACACCAGACATATTGATACACAGCACGATACACACCGATTACATAATAGGCCTATGTCGCGTGGATCGGCCCTCGAACTGGCCGTCCAGCCGAGCCGATGCAACGTCGCTCGATCTGATGCAGTTTACCCGATCAAGATAACCCGGTTTAACATGGATGATTCCGGCGTTCATTGCCGATGCAACCAGACTCGCTAGCTAAATCGACGGTCGGAAGAAGCTGACGACACACGAGTTCGAGGAATCTCGATGGAATGTCAGAGTAGACCTTTTTAAACTCGCGGCACACAAGTTAGACATCGCGGTGTTGAAGCAATCAACTCTCCTCAACTGGTTGGTGGATTATACAGTTTGTAAAGAAAAAAAGAAGCTACATGAGAGTAACTACAATTTACAAACAAAAAGCAAACTATTTCTCACAAAGCTCTGGCTTTATCCAGATATTAACATATACGGATTTATTAACGCTGTTTTCTATAGATTAAAATTGGAAAATTAAAACAATGGCGTTGATTAAAATTATAGAGGACAACGGTAGTGTAACACGGCATTAATGGCAGGAACCATGTGAGTTATTGGTATGCAATATCGGGATACGCAGAGGAAAGCGTAACAGGGGAAAGATACGACGAAAACAGCTATTCGCGAACAGGACTGGGTATGCCCGAACGAGAATACAATCAGGGATATATTTTCTATTTCCCAAATGTGTGCGTTCCAATCACGTTCACAGGTACGGTTACACGATTTATATTTATGTCGATCCTAACCATGTATTTTTTATTTGTACACCGATTCTACGCGTAATTTAATAGTCGCAGAGTTCACAAATTGACAATCTATCAATTTAGAATTTTCAACAAAAACTAATATTCGTTATGGGGCGCGTGTGGGTAACAGTTTCAGCCGTTTCTAAACGCGTTTGTTGTCCAACCATAAATGTACAAACGCCCAATTGCGGGGTTAATCTAAAATTTATTCAGCCCCGTGTCTATTTCCGTGATTAACAAATGTCTATTATATAATTTACTAAACATGTTTCTTCACAGAATAAACGTTCGATGAATTTATCCGTTCATTGAATTTCAATAGAAAAAATTTAACGCGTATCATAGTTGCGTTATAACGCTAATTAAAGTACGCGTAAAACTTACGTCGTTTTGTAAAATAGTTTGTAACTATCTCGTACGATTTTGAGGAATGAACGTTGTTCCAGGATGAAGAATACAAACATCAAAAATATTATACAATTATATCCAGATTCTTAGAATTATATTAAAATCACTCACACTGAATTCAATAATTTTTCAAAACTTTTAAAAATTATTAAAAATTTAAATAAATTTTCTAACAACTCTAAAAAGCTTTCGAAACATACACTACCCAGCAATACGTTTCAGAGGTCATCTCCAGCTAATGTAATCTTCAATCCAAATAATTTACCCTAACACCAAAAATACCTGCAGAGGGTCAAAGGTGTTACCTTTAGGTCGAGACCTCGTGCTCTGTAGTCTTTTGGAGCAACCTGTTATCCCTAGCTAGTCGTTGATCTCGTCTCAAACCAGTTTTCTGACCCTCGTTTATAATAGAACTACAATGACGATGTTATACGACACGTCTGCAATAACCGGTTCTTCGCTGGGGGTCCTTACAGAGGAAGAAGAAATCGTTCAAGAAACGATCTGTTTGCACGTTTCTCAAATCAATGCGATCCTTCGTGCCATTCTACTGCTTAGCTTTATTCATTAGGACGATATTCTCACGAAAGGGTGATGTTATACGATAACTCGAAACGAGAGGTCATTGTCTGAGCACTCGAGTTTCAAGGGTCGGTTCTTAAACTTTCAGAAAAAAATGGCTCGAGGGAAATGAAAATCCGATGGATTGATATCTAAGGATAGACGATAAACTGCTGCATACGAAATTGTGGGATTCGCAATTGTTTCGTAAGAACTGGAATTAAATTCATCGTACTATATGCAGCGGGTTATTAAGAGATCTTTCTTCACAAATGATATCGTGTAAATATGTACGAGAAGGTGCCTCGTGAGAATTTTTATTTTAATGTTCTAATATCATTCGTTATATTATTCCTTTGTAGTGATATTGAAATTGGAATTAATTATTTTTAAACACGAAAGTTATAGTTATAATATTCTTTAAAAAAAAAAAAAAAAAAACAATAAGGTGATTCAAACGTTTAAATGAAAATATTTAATAGAATTCTTAAATTGAATTTCTTTAATCATTTTGTTTGTCTACCTTACAAAAATTGTTTCGTAGAATGTAAGGGAACAGCGGTATACGATTGATAGTAAAAAAAGTTCTACATACTTTTTTGAGCGTGATTAAGTAATTTTCAGATATTATCAGTGCTCCAAGTTATGATTAAATTATTTTCGTAATAAACGGGCAGTGTGGTTTTATTACCAATTAATGAGACGTAATGACTGCTCATTTTGGGCGTGGCGAAAGACACAATGCCGGCGAAAATTTGTTAATTTCTATTTGCGCAAGTATTTTCCGCAAAATTCATTCCAACCATTTTCCGACACGACCTGGAAGGACTGATATGAGAGAGAACTTTGTGCAAGTTGAAAGCACGGCATACTGAACCGCAAATAGTTCGAGGCGCAAGCACGAAAAGTTCTCACAGACGTATCATGAGACGTTCTGAAACGGAGCTTGATAACGTCGTTGTTTGTTTGAACATGGAACAGCGACGTGTTTCCTCAAGAACTTTTAGTTAACCGACATAGCTCGCAAGAAGTACAGAAAAGCGTTTTAAAAAGCATTTTAACTGAAATATATATATTTATTGTTATTAATATTGACACTTCTCAAAACATCGTTCCCAGACCATAGAATGAACCAAAAAAAAAAAAAGAAAAGAAAGAAATATTGAAGCAATAATTTCACTTTTTATTATTTTACTGGAGGTAAAATTATGGGAAAATTTAATTAACTTCGAAACGACATATTTTTCACAAATTTTTATCCCTAGTGTGTAATAATTCTTGTTTAAATGCTTTGCATGAATTAGAAATTTGTAGAGAAAGGGATTAACAAATTATTGCATTCATATACTAACCTCGGTGTTATTTGTTATTAAATTTGTATAATGAAGAAGTAAAAGAAATTCAATACGAAAGAAAAAGTAACAATATTACAATAAGAAAAAATAAGTTTACTAATATCGGTCATTAATTAAAACATATATTATTTTCAATAAATATATTATATTGATTACAATTATTCATCGAGAAATAATATTATTAATTAGCTATAATACCGAGGAATGTCTATATTATGTTTATATAGCTAGTCCAGAAAAATATTTCCGGATAGACAATTTTTATCGTATGTAAGAATTAATTTAGATTTACTTAATTATAAATTATGAGTTATTAGTAAAATACGGAACGAGATTATATTTTTGATGAGAAAAATAATGTCTTTTCTAATTTTTCCACATAAAGGGTATTAAAATAGATAAAAAATTCATTTCCAAAAAAAATTAATATTAAATTCTAAATAGTGGGAAACTTGTTCAGATTAAATAACTTTTAGATTACAGTAAATTAATTGTAAATCAGTTCGTGGAAATAATATTAAAATGCTTGTCATTATGAATATCCTTGGAAACATTTATATCGTAAAAGTATAAAAATTTGGTGGAGAAAGAAAAAAATATTAGCTTAAAGTGCAATTAAAAGAAACGAGCGCGTAAATCGAGTAAGTAGAAGGTGCTATATTACGACTTACGTCTACCTTCGTTTAATTCTATTGCAGCTTCACTTTTCCTCTCGCGAAAGTCTTAATTACATCTCCTGCGATATTTCTTCCATATGCTTAAGCTAAAGAGTTACTCACCTTCTTCTAAATTGCAGTGAAATTTATTTCATCTACTTATGTCTTTAACTTTATTTCACTTTTTATTTACACCTTTAACGAACGTCTTCGTTCTTGAACGATTATTTTTAATTGTAAAATTATCACAGCAAAGTTCTGCTTTGTATCTATCGCGTTTTTGTTTTTGTTAGACGTAAAGTGAGTTAGTAATATAAATTCATTAAGTATTATTTTACTATAAGCTAGATAGGAAAGAGAAATGAGAAGATTATTTAATAATAAGATATTATGGTCGTTCTAAATATTTCAAGCACATACGTAATACATGTACAAATAATATATCAGACGTTATCACATGGAAATAATTTATGAAAAAAGATTCCGATAATTTATTGAAAAGATAATGGGATAAAAGATAAAGGATATAACTAAATTATTTTGCCCCCTGAGGAAAATTGTTTTTCATTAATTATATTTAATAGAAGCACATACTCTAAATGTAAAGTAAATGTAAAAAAATGTAAATATCGTAAAGATAAAATGCGACAAAATATTAGATGAATGTCACCGAAAACAAATAAGTTTATCTCCTATTTAATTATATATTAATTTGTCACAATACAATGTTAGATATATCTACGTAACATCAAGGGCGAAAATGCTAAGAAGAAAAGAGGTCTCTTTACGATACTACTCTTAGTAGGAATTTTTCAAAAGTATTCATGTACAACGAACCTAAAGAAATTTCCAGATTTCTCTTCTATCGACCATTTGAACTCTTACGAAGTCGCTACATGTTCAACAAAACTATACAATCGAAAATAATAAATTATTCATAATAGATATTAAACTAGTAGGCTGAACGAACTTGCACTCTTCATCTTCCATTTCATTATATCTTTCATTGAATTTCAATCCTTAATTCACTTTGGCGCTCTCTTCTGCAAGAAGCTAAGAATACCATCAGTTCCACCAAGTGGAGAACTCGTGAACTTCTGCAGCATCCTGCAGACGCCTGCAAGGTCTGCACGCGGAGCACGGGGTACGATGGAGGGGGTTGAGCTGCAGCTTTATTGGGGGTCCAACAATGATCGGTTGCTCCACCATAAAAGGTCGTAGCTGTACTAGCCTCCCTTTCCAACTCTATCTCGTTCCGGTTCTTCGCCAGCTCTATGCAAATCGTTCGGCGACCAGGCTCAAGATCGAAGAACGCGCTGCGCTGCTCGATCAGTTGAAAATCGGCCGCTGTTCGACACACTTGGTTTTCCTAAACGGTGACGAACTGTGATCGTGAATTTGTCTGATAGTCGCTTGCAAGACGATCGAGCAGCCATGTCGAGTAAGACGGTGTCGGGACGTGGACGCGGAGAAAAATGGCGGGAAAAATCGGAGCGTGCGTGGGCGCAGGATCGATGAAGAGCGCAAAATGGCGACGCGAGAAAGCAGGCAGAGAGAATTGACGAAGAAGGGAGAGGGTTCGTCGAGGAAGGGGATGAAGGAGCAGTCGAAGGGAGCGCAGGCGGTTTGGAATGGGTGACTAGGAGAACGGTGAGTATCGGAGGTGTAAAAAAAGAGAAAAAAAAAGAGAGAAGGAAGAGGGAAAAGAAGGGAAGGAGGGAAAAAATTGAAGCCACCGTTGAAATCGAACCCCTTTCTAGGTCAAGGATGCCGAGAGTGAAAATCAAAGAGCGCCTCCGCTCTCCGATCGTAGACGGTCTCGGTTATACTCTTCGTTTTTTTCCCCTCTTCTTTTGTCCGGCAAATGAAATACCATTGTATGAATTCCCTATATATACTCCGTCGGCCGTCGTGTTATGATATCGTTAAATTTATCGATAGAGACGAGAGCCACTTTGATTGCAGTACGTATACGCTTAAAGCGAGCTAACCGTTATGCAAAGCTATTCTTTTTGCTCGGCCATGCGAAATTTTTCTTCAGATATATCGACGTTTATCGTTATGTTCGTTTGCATTATTAGTGGTCTCTATTCGTTTTTCGTTTAGACAATCGTATTTGGATTTTCGTGTGCAGTATTCTTTCGAAGAATTTGGAATCGCTGGAGTTTTAGCGAAATTGTAGAATCTCTTATAGTCTAACTCCGTTGGAATTTCTCTAGATCTGTAAAGTTATTTGCCTAGTCTTAATCTCCAAATTGATAAAAAAAGTGGACCGAAATTTGGACGAACAATACTTCGAATCCTGTTAGCTTACACATTTCCATTGATTCTAATTTATCCATAGAGCATTCCGTCGTTAGATCGATTTCTTTTATATTGAGAAATATTTTTATATTAGCAAGCAGTTATCTTCATTATTCGTTAATTTATTCATATTTTAAACATAATGATAAAATACATAATCGTTGAATGAATGAAACATAAAATGATGAAAATGTACTTGATTCGATCGGAAGAATTTCCGCATTAATAAAATACTATAAATTCTTTTACGTTCTATACCAGAACTGTTTGTTTACCATTAACATGAGAGAAGTCTAGCATTTTTTTTAAATAACATCTTTATATATCATAATAGTATCTGAAGAAAGAAAAGCAAAATTTACATTCGGTAGTAAATGTGTTAATAATTCGCATCATTTATTAATATTTCCCCCGTTCACCCATCCGATCTTTCTAACGTGTCATTTTCATCTTTCGTTTGGACAAAAGCTATTAGTAAATTGCGGATATTTATGCAAATTTACATCCTCGTGAATATAATTTGAGAAATGAGAACTGTTATTTATTCATCAAATGTACGATAGCAAGGAATTGTATATTTTGCTGATTCTGAACATTTTTAACCCTTTGATAGTGTCAATCAGAAAACTCGGACAAGTTGTGAAATATGAAATCTTAAATGCCATCGTCCATGACGCGATTATAATCTTCATATCTGATATCAGAAACGTACACGATCACAAAGATAAAGAGATAATTTTGTCTAAAATCGTTCTAAATTCTTTCGTTATTTTATTACACTGTCGAAGAGTTAAATATCGCACGTAATCTGTACAATTCCACGTGTTTAAAGTTCTCGCAAATGCATAAATATCCATTAAACTAGTACAAAACACGAGGTTAAAAAACTAAATACATTGTCGATTAAAAAACAGAACAGAAGCAGATGCTTCCAATTGGAAGTCGTTAGCGACTTATTCCCCTTCGACTTCCTCCTTTATCTCGTGCACGAGAAACTCAGCAATTCCGTACGCGCGTGTCTCCTTGGCTCTAGACGGATATCGGTTCACCTTGTGTCTCGACGTGAGATTCATTAACTTACACGGGCGCGGCAACCCGTTCAGTCCGCTCGAACTCCACGGAAAAGTGTAATCGACAAAGTTTATCGAATGGCAGAAGGGTACGAAAAGGGTCGTGGACGTGGGACGAGTACGTGGCAGCGATTTTCCCTCGTTCCTCTGGAGAGTAGCCGCGTCGCTCGTGGTTGGTTACCGCTGCTCGTTTCCACGACAGCTCGTAAAATAGGAACGGTACGCCCACGAGACTAGGCGAGAACCATAGACTCCGAAGGCTCGGTTAATTAGACACCGAATCGATCTTTGCCGCTGTGCCCGGAGTATTTATTAAAAAGGCGACGATACCTCTGCAGTTGATGGTTAATGGCGATAATTGTCACGGACTTTGTCCTCGAGATCGTTGGAACTTCTATATGTATGCACTTCTGTTCAAGATACAGTAGTAATCTCATACAAAACGTGATAATTACGTTATGGATATTTATGCAAATATATATCATGATGGATACGATTAGAAAAATAGGATCTACTTAGAGATATAATTTATTCGGCAAATATTTTAACGAGTATCGTATTTTAGATATTTTGTGTATCTTTTGTATTTTGTACTACATATATTCCATAGATTTTCATCAAATTTCTCCTAAATGCATGAATCGATTTAAGTGTTCGTAAGTGTGCTAATATTTATAAACAGTAGAGTGGAAAACGTGAACGTGAACAGAACGTGAAAGTAGTGCGTGTACAAAGAGAGATAGGGCGATAAAGATAGATTAGTTTCAATAATACTTAATATGCTTATTAGATTTGCTTTAGCACGAAAAGTGTAAATCTGTCGTGGTAAATGAAGTTCCTGGATTCTTTCATGAAATTTCTTTGAAGTCGTTCGTGAAATTGTGAAATAATTTTTCAAATAATTACAGCTACCGGTGATTGCTTTTGTGACGAAGCAGTATTAAACAGTTTAATATAAGAATAGAACGAACGCGAAGCCTGTCATTCCTGTAGTAGATGTGTATGAGATATACTTTACTTCAATATATGTAATTCTAAATGGAAGAAATATTTCGTTATTTTATACCATTCTCTGTGATAATACATATTTAAATTTATATTGAGAAACGAATGTTAGTTTTATGTTGGTAAAACACCAGTCGTAAAAAAATTAATCTATACGTAATGGAAAACGAATGTGTCACATAATTCCTTGCAAAAATTCATTAATTCTGTCAAAACAATAAACGAATAATATATATTTCTTAAACGTGGCAATACAATGACGTACGATTGTCACAATGGAATACAATTGGAAATGAAATATCCAGGTAACAATATTTTAATTATTTCCATTTCATTCGGCACTAATTTAACGCAAATATCCCTCATTATTTGAAACTATGAATTTCATCAACAAAGATTTCTAAATCTAAACTAAAAATATACAGTTCTGTTCGCGTCGCGTATACATATACTTAAAAGAAAAGTTCATTCCTCTTTCACTCCCCACGGTACGGCCGGTCTATAGAATCAAAAGGAAACAAGAAAAATGAAGAGCGCCAACGCTCAAGAGAGCAGAGGTGGCCGCGTTGAAGGTGTTCGCCGCTTAAATCATCGTGAATTCAATTACGATCGCAAGCGACGTTTCAGCGGTGGTTCCAAAAGCTGTGCTTTTTAATAACTTTGATCGTGGCGCATTGTCCCGACCTGGACGTCGGTCAATTACGCCCACCTATCTTATTTACACTCCTGGTCGAGCTGGTTTTCTCCGTTTCTCTTCAGCGAGAGAGAATGTTCGTCGCGATAACGCGACGACACGACGTTTTCGCGATAGTCACGTAAAAACAGAAACAGCACGCCCGCGAGACCGCGTCTCGGGTTAATTAGATATTGAATTAATACTCCTAGGAGATACTCCTGGCACGAGTCAACTCGCATAACTCGCGAGAAAGCTTTTCCCCCAATCCTCTTTCGTTTCTGTCCTCTTCGATACTCTTCCTACGCTCTCACGCCCTCCTCTCCCATGGATCGGCCTCTTCTTCACGGGGATTTTAATTACCGGCGTATCCTTACTCTTAATTAATTATCGGCTCGTGCAACGCCTCTAAATAATTTTAATTAAAGTCGTTGAACGGGCCCGAGCCGATTACGAAATTTAATTACCCGCTCGCTGTTAAGTGGTTCGATGCCTTCGCAGCCCAAGCGATAAGAACGCCAAACGAGGCCCTCACTCAGGAATTTTGACCACGAATTTTGTTTGGTATTTGGCTTTCTATTTTTTTACACCTCAAAGAGCTTCGTTACGTTTGAGAAATTCTGCTTATTGAAATATATTGGTCCTATTTGGAGGATACTTGAGTTAAGATATATGTACATCGGGGATATTTATCTGTTAAATTTTGGAACAAGTTTGGGTGAACTTATATTTAAAAATTCGCAATTTACTCAGTAGTGAAAAAAATCTCAGTTTTTATTATTTTGTGATGATTGTAACGTTTGATATGAATTTTCTGATGAAATTTCAATCATCCATTCAAGGTGAGAACTATCGATGATTCTTTTCCAAAGGTGTTGCGTCGATAGTTTCCTCTTTGGCGTTAAATCTTCTTGATACCAATCGATTATGCTCTTAAAGAATCAGATAATCCGCTAAAAACTGGAAGTCGTTCGATAACTCCTGGCTATAACGCCTCGAAGCAGTAGAGCACCCGTATTATCCAGTAACCTTCATACATACCGCCTAACCTGCTTCATTTCTCACTGCAAATTACGGCGGCGCTCTTTCCAGTTAGTACGCATATTTTGTTAATTCAACTAAAAACCCCTGATCTCATTAACCCGTCCCACGTAACGTTCCGCGGCGCAGTTACCTTCAGAAGAGTACCAGCTTATTTTTTTTTCTCGCATGCCACGCCCCCCCTCCGCGTCCCTCGACCTCAACTCTTTTTAATACCGAGTACCAATTAGGACAACGGCGGAGTAAGTTCTGGTGCCCCTCTTGAGCCGCCATAAAGCTGGATAGTTGGCGGGCGGTGGTAGGGGGCCCCTTTCTCTCGTTCCCGACTCCAGATGGGGGCTTCTCCCGAGGGTGGCGGCGGTGTTGGTTGAGCCAAAATGGTGGCTCCGTAGCGGGGTGACCTCCGTGCACGGTTCGTAATGGCGAAGTTTACTTTGGCCATTTGTATCGAGGAAAAGGAGCGAGACGGATGGACGCTTGCGGGACGAAGAGAACGCAAACGACACGAGGTGAAACGAGGAGAAGAGGCGGCTAGAAGAGAACAAAACGCGGCATAGAATGAGAGAAGGAGTGGATAGATAGAGAAAGACGATGAAAACAGTAGAGGAAGGGAGAAAGGGATAAGAGCAAAGGCAAAGGGGGATGAAGAGAGACGAGGAACAGGTCGAATCCTCGGTCTCCGAAAAGGAGCGAAGGGGGTTGAAGCCAGGCTGGCCATAATAATTCACGATATAAAGCTAAAGTACCTTGGCCGGAGGAAAGTTTCGGGGTGGTGCACTGGGCGTCCGACGTCGATAAATTAGCTTACACTTTTTACATAATGCGACGACGAGGGCCGAGGAGATGGAAGAAGCAGCAAACCTCTCCCTCTCTCTCTCTCTCTCTCTCTCTTCTATCTGTTTCTACGGCTTCTACCAGAAGAGACTGGAGGAGCTCTGGTGGTTGGATCAACGACGAGGGGGCGGCTGACGGTCCTCGTCCTCGCGTACAGAGGTGTACCTAACTACCTCAAACTCGTCTGCCTCCTCGGGTCAAATTAATTCCGGTATTAAAATTTGGCTTGCAAATATTCCCGACCCGCGGCTATACGCGTGTGCCGGGACACACGCACCGGTCGAGCGTGTGCACTCTTCGTCGTTCGACAACGTGTGCATTCATCTACCGTTCCGGTTTCCTCTGACCACGCACACGTTCGCTGGTAGCGCGCGCGTACACTACCGTTGTCCACGCGTACCTATCCATGTACGCACGTAATTTACATCTGTTATTATGGAAAAGGCCTCGTCTCCTTCCACTCGCTCCGCTCGCTCGACCGCGTTTCGATGTTTCAACTGTCCTGTAGAAAGTGGAGGAAAACGCCCCCGGGCCTGGGAATTTTAGTCGGCAATGAACGACGCGCTCGCTCTCTCCCCTTTTTACCTCTTTGCCACTTTTAGTCACAATTTCTTGTCTTTTTGGGAATAATTTCCTCTACACGACGGTTGTAACGTTTCGTTCGAACTGCAGCCAGCTACGGTTTGACGTTAATCGAGTTTGAATTCTCCTATCAGCTTTGGAATTCTTTATCTTTCGTCTATTCCGAGGATTTGTGTTTGCTCCCCGGCATTGCTTCGTTAATAAACGTACATTTTTGTCTTTAGATCGCACTGCTTTCGAGCTTGTTTCTGGAAAAACATCCGGCTGGTATTTTTGATTCGCGAGCATATTCGTTCGTTTCGGCTATCCCGCGATTTTTACAGGTTTTATGATAAGACAATGCAGTTCATGGTATTATGGAAATATTCACAATTCTGGAAACACGAATATTAAAATCGTAAAGTATATTAATGTATTAATGAAAAAAATGATAATCTCTATTGAATTTTTAAAAATACGAATAATTACTTATTTCTATTCCGTGAGAATTTTTTGTAATTAAACAGCTTTTTATTATATTTATTGCACAAGCATAAGATACAGGTACTTGCAAGCGATACGTATTCCAAATTTTTCCAATACGAAACAATACCTATTTTGATTTTAACTTGTATGTGGCAATAGATAAAATATTTAAACGGTCTAATTTTGCTTTATAACCTTTCATAAATAAATATTATATTTGTATTTGAAATACAATCCTCCATAAATCTACGTATTCCCAAACACGTTTCTCTAATCCGCGCTCCAAAATTCATTCATTAAATTAAATTCTTAAAAAATTCTTAAGCCAAACAGATTTCTTAAAACTTTACGTAAATCGTCGTAATGCTTGTGCATTTTTATAATAAAATTGAAACAAGAAATCGCACAGTTCGTCATATTTTCCGCAAGATTAAAAACTAAAAACTCATCTTAGAGATAGAAGAAAGCTATTGATTAGGAAATAATTAAAACGACGTAAGTGAGCCAATCTGACCAAATTCTCACCATCAACGTTCTTGTTTTCTCTACTCAACGTAAGTCCCTTACTCTCTAATACCTTCTATAATTAATTCTAACCAATGCATAAACACCTATAAATTACATAAATCCTGCGATCGCCTCCGCCCAAAACGTGTGCTCATAATCCACGCACATCGGCATGCGTGAAATCACGGTCTCGCGATCCAATCAGAGACGATCGATGCGTGCCGATATGAGGCGTGCGTGTTAATATAATCGCGGCATTGAGAACACCCGTCACCGTGGATGTACGCGGGCGAATTCTCATGGAAATTTTCATATTCATGTATTCATTGTTTATTGGCGTGTCGGGCCGCTGCGGTGGTCGTTCCACTGTAGTTGGAGAATGGGACAGTCAGAGGAACGGAGAAATAACGTTACAGGCGACAACGTAAGAACAACAAGGTGCGTTCACAAGGGAACTCCGCATATCCACAGCTACATTAACCCATCGTTACGTACTCGTCGGTATGCTTGACCTGCGATTGCTTGATCGACCGGAAATGCCGATGCGCGATTACTGTTTACACGAGAGTTTACGCCGATTGAGAGCATCCGTGTGCGCTAACACAGTGTACTTTGCGCGAGAGCCTGGAAATTGGCGCTCCGTGTCTTACTTCTTTGCATAATGACCGATCGATTCGTTTTTTCGATACCGTTGCAACGTAAAACATGTTCGTAATCTGTTCTTCACCGAGTTCTTCCTTAGATCATTAGATGTTAATGCAAAAATTCATTTGCGATCTTCCTTTTTCGATCAATTTATATCATCGAATTTTGTCTCTTTACACTGTGGCTATGAAAGAAAATTCCAAGAATTCGCTAAATGTTTCCTTCGTCACTGTTTGTTTTCTTTTTCGATTCTAGAATTTTGTATAACTTAAAGAAATCGACGTATTTATAATTGCGACAATTTACTTGATTCTTCAGGGATTAATCAAGAACTTCTGCGCTTACAAACAGGTTTTTTCAAGTCCGTACGTCAAATTAAATCTTTGAGATTCTTAAACTAACTGAATCCTTTAAAACAATTGTCATTGAACGAGAAACACGGTTTCGCTTGGTAAGTCGGCTTTGAGAGCATGGTTTTTGGCGCCATTTTTTGGTCGAATGTAGATGTTCGATGGTTGCGAGGGATATTTGAGACTGGATATTTCGAGGATTTAGCCATGTAGACTTTGTCCTGTCGAACATTTGGATTTGTTCATAAATTGTCGGTTTTGTTAAATCGTTAAAAAATTGAGATCATGTCGCTCCTCTTTTTTGTACTTTACATCGATTTTGTTATTCATATTGCTGTAAAAATTGTTTTCAATGGTAAATTATTGACTACCTATAACGGATAAATTTTTGCAATAACATATCTTTGCAGTTAAAACTGTTTTGATTAAAAATTGTCGCCATTTAATAAGCACAAGATGAGGATTAGCGTCAAATATTGTATGAAAATATAAATATTAAAATTAGTATGAAAATCTGTTACTATTTATCATATATACCTACATAGTATATATGTAATAAAAATCGCGTAATATGATTACATATATAATATAAGTATCATATATTATACAATATATTATAAATATAATATAAATATATTATACAATATATATTTACACTTTTTGTATACAATACATACATATGTATATTTGGGGAGTAAATTGATATTGTATATATCTATATATATACATAGGTTTATTATATATATTGTATATACTATATATTATATATTACATGTACAGGTTTATTTACTCGTCAAAAATATAACCGCTAATAGAGTCTAAATCCGCGAATGCGTTTCGAAATTTCTCGCTGCAAAGTCGACTATCATATTTTAATCCCTTTTTAAAGCAAGTGAAACAGCAGCAGCGTAGCAGAAATATTTTAAAGTGTCCCCGAACACCGATAAAACAATTTATTCCCCTCGCTAGATCGATAACAATAGAAAGTTGATTATTTGACACGCAGGTTCGATTAGATGGGCCTCTGCCGGTCGATCGGTCAAAACAAAAAGAGGAAAAGGGAGGGAGGGAAAAAAATACCGCTCCATGGGATTGAAATTATTCGAAAAAAATATGTATTCGTGCGACGAATCCTGGGCCGCTTTGTCGTACATTTTAATACAGGAATTTTCATGCCGCTTAATGTAAGCCCCGGGCTTTAAGCCCAGTGCGATCTGCGCGTTCTTTCATCGGCCAGATATTTATTATTTTTATACCGCCATAGCAAAAACCATCCCGTTTTTCCCTGCGCCACCGCTTGGAAATGCGCGCATCCACCTCGAAATTCTTCCGGGAATGGATCGTCACGCCCGCTTCACCAAGATCAAATGAGAATTTCCGTCACACAGCTTTGAATCCTTCATTTTGTTTAATATCTTCGTCCCGCGTTTCAGCCGTTAACTGTGTAACTTTTACACGATTTCTATGTACTCGCGCCCTATTCTCGGTCTGGTTCTTATCGTTCTTACTTAATGTTTGTTTGGCCGCGGACGACAGGTTTCCGATGTTCGTCCTCTCCGCGGGACCAAGTCGTCGTCGTAGTCGTCGCCGTCCTGCCTCGTGACACGTGACAGCACTTTGTTTCGAGGGACTACGAGAAATTCTCAGATTCATTATGTTTCCAAGTCCTTTGACTCTTTGCTGTTGATAAGCGCGTCAGTCTCCGTCCTCTGGCCATCTCACTCCTTTCAGCGGAAATTTCTTTCAGAGGCCACTTAGCGCATGAAACGATTACCTACCCCCCGGAGTTTTTATGATTGAATTCCCGCGACGTTATCGTACCTTTTGCATCGCCAACTTTCTGCCCAGCCTCTTTATTGTCCGGAGCAACTGGGATTTTCGATGATATCCTAGCGATGCCGGCTAACCTAACGTTCCGTGCAACGTCCCACGATTAATGAAAAATATCCTGTCGATGTTGTTTCGTGAACATGGAAAGATCGAAGAATGTGAATCTGCTTATTACTGTTGCGAGGGGATAGTGAAAATTTTGTAATTAATGGCTGTTCGATTTTCTCGTACGCTGTACGAGGTGTTTAAAATGAATGTACGACGTAGTTTGATAAATTGAAAAGTTATTTTAATCGAGACTGTTCGATGATATTTATGGTTAATATTTACGCGATTATAATTATTATAATCGAACTTCGATTCCTTATGTACGATATAGAAGCCTTGATTTATAGCCATTACGTAACATTTTCTCTGAAGATTATTTCGAATTGTACAGAGTACAGTTAGCAAAGTAAGCAAGTTATAAATAATTAATAAGACATTAATTTGTACTTAATAACGAATATTAATCAACGGTCGAATAGTTTGAAAAATGCGAAAATTTATTATCGTCTGTTTCCGAATTAAACAGGCAAAAGGAAGAGAGAAATGCCACTAAATCTCGTTAGTTTACAAAAAGAGCTTAGCATGTGGTAAGCGGAATGCTTAGCGGGAAACACGGAATGCGCGATGCAACAGATCTTTTTTCGTGGTTCTCAGTCATAAGACATATCTCACGGCACGGCGGCGACAAGTGTAAAGGGTCGTTTGTAAACGTCGACTTACGGATACGCGTGCGCTTGGGCGCGCGCTCGTGGGCTAGCACCCTTCCCGCGAACGCACACACGCACGGGTAGATTTCCTCTTGGCCATTTTTAACGAACTTTTTCCGAAACTTCAATCTATATAACTCATTCTCGTGCAGACGGCACATTCATTTTTCCACGGTAGTTGAGCGTTTACATCGTCTGCGTCTCTTCACCGCCCACTGACCACCCTGCATAAGTAATTTTCTGCCCTGCATAGGTAATTTTCATGACGACCTCGTAGTTGTCGGCGTTGTTCAAGCTAATGTCTAGCATCTGAATAAACGTGTTTATTCTCGAGGGAATTGCAGGAAATACACGGTTACAGTGCACCACCGACAGAAACGTTGGCCGCTCGGTTTTAGCAATCGATAAAAGGCGCTATTCTCCAACCGTTGTGTATTATGTTTCCGCGTGAAATTAACGGAGGAACATAATTTGTTCTCAGACGCGTACAATGCAGTACGTGATTGAATTTCGCGATGGAGTAACGCGGCGTCCAGGCCGTCAGACGATTTTCATTGGGCTTAGAGAAATTCGAACGTGGTATCTACATAGTAAAATAGATGATGTGCGTATATCGCGTGTGTATTAACGAGAATGAGATTACTATTGAGATTAAAAGAAATACTTTCTATCGATGAAAATCGAATCGATGGCTTCTGTAAAATCAATTTCACGTTCATTGACTTTTCTTAATTACTTACTTCGTTGTACGGATTACTTCGTTTTTCTTTTATTTTACGTGGTTGGGTACTCGACGTTGTTTCTGCAAAAGTTTCCGCGATTCTGTAAGTGAAAGTAAAAATATTGTTATTTTTTTTAAAGTGATAAAAAAAGAAAAGATAAAATTTGAGAAAAATATGAAATTACGAAATATATACACATTGTAATTTTATCGATGAAAACAGGTGAAAAAGATATTAATTATTCCATCGCTGATAACTTCATCGCGTAACGAGCTTATACGCAGCGAATTATACTGTCGGCAATAACGTAATCTTATAACAACGGATACTTCTAGACAAATATCTGGTCAACGTAGCAAAATAAACTTTGATTTCAATTTTTAATGAGTGCTAGATACGCTCCAAAATCCATGATAATGGGAATCAACGAATGCGTTCCAATTAGCAAATTTTTCAACAAACTTCGAATAGATCCTTCCTCATTCTATATTTTTAAAGAACATATTCATCTTTCTGGAAATAAAAAGAGTTATTTTTATAAAATTCAACTTATGATTTCGACTGAGTCGCTAATAACCTATTACGCGGCAATTAAAAAATTATACCATCAAAAAGTGATAATATTATGAAAATATGAATTTCGCTGATTTTCCATTCTAGAAATGATCCATCGTTTATTCAAAGATATTCTGTTGAAAATGACGAAATAATTCGAATAAACTATGAATATTACTCGACGAGAAAGGCATAATCTGTCTGACTTGGCATCAATTTTACCGTAAAATTTCCAAGAGTTCCGAAGCAATTTACTATGAAAAGCCGCATACACAAGAATTTTAACATACGATTACCCGACTAAACATCTCATACACTTGGAGAGTCGTGCTTCCAGGGACTGGCAAAGGGTCCTAAACATAATCTCACTTAAAAAAGCAAAACCCGTGTGTTTCGTTGCTTTTGAAGCGTCCTTAAACGCAACGGACGCGCAGCGCGCCGCGAAATTGCAAAATGACGAGCGCTTACAGTTCCTGGAAAGCGTGGCGAAGAGAGCGAATTAGCTCTTTATCTGAG
Source organism: Bombus bifarius (assembly GCF_011952205.1). Classification (NCBI taxonomy): domain Eukaryota; kingdom Metazoa; phylum Arthropoda; class Insecta; order Hymenoptera; family Apidae; genus Bombus; species Bombus bifarius. The sequence continues at coordinate 6,520,336 of NW_022884356.1, forward strand.
CCGCAACGGCGCGCGACAAGAGATATCGGATACCCTTTCCAGACAGGAAACGCTGCAAAACACAAAGGAACTTTCGAAGCGTTTGCCAGAGCGCGCCGCGCGTATCCCGCGATCGTACGCGTGTGTGTATCGAGCGGGCTGCGTGCTTCAACGATCAGAAACGCGCTATAAAAGCGCGCGGATGCAGAGGAAGGGAGACAGAAAAACAGAAATAGAGCGAGAAAAAGAAAGAAACGCTTGTGCCCGGTCGCGTCCGTTTCCAATCGGCCGAGTCGGTTGCGCGGCGAAATAAAGTCGAAGGGACGCACGGCGGACATGGTCCGGCGGAGTCGATCAAAAGGAGAGAAAGAAGGAAAGACCAGGCTCCGCTGGTGTGTCCGGTCGCTCTCTTACGGAGAAACGAATTTACCCGGGGATACCGCCTCGTTTCCAATTGATCCAAGCCGCTCTTCTGGGTCGTGATCAAAACTCCGCCACGCTACCGAATTTGATCTGCTGAAAGCTTCTTGTAATTGGACGTAATGCCCTCGTCCCGAGTGCCGTGTCTCGTTCGACCAACGAGACCGAGGAAAAAGGGCTACGAACACGCGAAGAGGGGAGGAAGAGGGTGAGGATTCCGGTTGGAAAAGCGAGTCGTAGAAAAGCGCTCGAAGGAAAGGGGCGAAGAGGTGGGTGGACGAGGGTGGCCGTCACCGGGGGACCAGGGAGAAAATAAGAGAGAGGGCCGCTACGAAACGAGCCGTCCGAGACGGCTGTTACGAATTCGATTGTCCTCCGGCTGGACTCTATTCCTTTCTACCCTTGCACCCTTCGTTTTCTGTTTTTCGCTCGTTTCTATCCTTGCCTTGGAAATATCCCCAGCCCCTATTTTCTACGCAGTCCGGAGCAACCCTCGCGGGCACCCGCCACCTCTCACGAGGAATCACTTGCTCCGGCATAACGTCGCGCGAAACCTCTCCAAACAAAGTCTCGGCGCGTTAGGGGACGGCATCAATTTTTCGCTCGTTGCACCTGCGGCTTTCGGGGCCGGTCCAGCACCGTACCGATCGGAGGAAGCCTGTTCGACGACCGATCGCCAACCGGTCTAAAGCTTAAGGGTGACGTTTCGTTATGCCGCAAGAATAAAGGAGATAGGTGACACGCGACCTCGACTACTCGACACGCGACACTGTGCGTTGGATACGCGTTGAACGAATGGCTTCAACTTTGTCCGGTTTAACAGGTTCGGCATAATACGTCTTGAATTCGAGCCGGGATAGACTTTTACGATTATGCATACTCATTGGCATGCGACGTATTAATGCTTTATCGACAAGGTTTTGGTGCGAGCAAATTCAAATTGTGTTTCATATCAAAGATTTTGATATGAAAGTTGAAAAGTATATTAAAGATGCTCTGATTGCCTTTTTCGTCATCATCATGTTTAACGTTATTGGAAGTACTTATATCTCGTGTTTGTACATTGCAATGCGATCAATTCGCACGAGATGTCAATTGGAGTGCATCGTTGTTGATGTATTAATAAAAACTAATGAAATTTTGGAGAGAACTTTTATAGTATCTAATTTATTCAAAAAGCGAATGTAAATTTTTGTCATATGAAAATACATTTTAATGAAGATTCGATCGATAATGAGGGTGTTAAGTATCGAGTTGGTGTAGGTGTCTTGTTTGTTGGTTGATAATTTTTTGATTTTGAAATCACGTGGTCCGAGTTAATTATCGCTGGAGTCCGAAATACATTTTTTTAGTTTTGTTATAGAGAGATGCGTTAAAGGAAAAGTTATCTGGTCTGTGAAAAGGTGTTTTATCCGACAAAAATTACCGTCTTTAAGATCTCAGCGGACGGATTACAGTGGATGCAACAAGTATTTATACGTATCCATGTTTCTTTCTAGATAAATTCTTTCTAACTACGTTCCGCTGTTTGCTTCTTTAACGTTAAATATCTCAACTGATATAAAATTATTTACGCACATTTGAATTGTAGAAAATTTAATATACTCGAATTTAATTAAATAAAGTGTAAATGTCGAAATAGATATACTTACAAGTGCGCAACTACTTTTTACATTTATTGCATTTTCTATGTATTTTCAACTTTATTTAAAATTACCAAACAAAATCTAATTATAAATTCATTCGCCAGAATATTCGACTCTCTGAAATATTATGCTCATGTTCAAATATGCTAGTTTAGTTATCAACATATTCGTGATTTTGAAATCTTGTTGTTTTTTCTTCTAATTGTTATTGTTTAAAATATTTATCGACAAACGCGTGTACGAAAAGATCGAATAACGAAACGGAAAGTGACCTATCCTTGATGGAATTGGTAGACTTTATCGAATTACCTTATTTTTTGGACGATTTTTATCGACAAAAATAGTATTGGAAAAAATTTGTGCCACGTGTAAAATATTTGATGTCGAAACTAAAAGCCTCCGATGTTTGAACGAGTTGATAGATTCGATTGAATCGATTGACCTTGCGTTCAATTTTCTCCGAGAAAAAAACCGTCTTAAAAGAAATTGACGCGACTATATAAAATTGCAATATCAAGATTTAATATACCTACTCGGACTCGATCAATCAGTATGTAAACATTATAAGAGATACAATGGTATACAAATAGCCATTGTATTTAATTTGGAATCGATCAAATTTAATCTCTTATTTAAATTGCCAATTATAAAATTACCACGTCACTTAAAATCATAATTCATAAAGCTTCATCTCCATGTTGTATTCGTAAAATTTCTAGTTCGTAAATCTTCGCAGACTGCTTACGATGAATAGCTGCTAACGGAGGCTATGAAAAATCAAGTGGCTTGTTCCACAAACCAATATTTTAATAAAACCATCCTATTCCCACCATGTATGTGTAAAAAAAGAGAAAAAAGAAAGCAGATGAATTCGATTGCAATTCGAATTCGATTTCGAGATTAAAATCAATGGAACCCTCGGTGGAGCGAGGCTGGGTAGTTGCGGGGTAGTGTCTGATCGAACGGGAACACATGATCGAAGGCACGGTGTCGGACGACAACGGAGCTCGCGTCGTGAAAAATGGCACGGGACAGGCGGGAACGGGACAACGCGAAAAGCAAAAACGCGCCACGTGTTGCGTTCGAAATAAATAGCCGGTACGCCGGTAATAATGTAAACAGTATAACAATCATCGGCATTACGTAATTATATCGAGGCCGGCGGTATCACCGATAAAGCGACCAATGCCCGTAATTTGTCGGGGTGTCAAAGTTTTCGGGAAAATATCGAAAAATCAGCAACGCAGCGCACGATATATCGGCGTCGGCCGTTTCTCGCTTCTGTGGCTCGCTGGATATTATCAGATGGAGTATTGCCAACAGGTGATTTCGAAAATAACAATAATTTAATTTCCCCGAATATGTGGGTCACGGGGACTTTCGATTTCACGGGCGACGCGTTAATTAAGTATCGCGTATGCATTACGTGCCATGTTTCTGTCTACTATCCCGTCCGTTTCGAAATCGGGTTATAGACGGTTAAATTATCCTAGGTTTCCAGTTACGTTTCTATCAGATGAGAAAATCACGCGAAAGATACGATACATATATATACGTATACTGGTGGACGTTATTAGAGACAAATAATATACAACGTTTAATACACCTTTCGGATATTATTTTGGCAATCAGATAATCAGAACGAGGATCAATGTTTTGAGTACGAGCCGACGATTCAGCCGTAGTTTCAGTCCGTAATTTCTACCGCGGGGCAGTATTTTTAAGTCGATTATGAAACAACGAAACAGTAAATTCGTGCTATAGGTTTAAAGGTAATTTCCAATAACCGAAAGCGTTACCGGCGTAGATACACGAGGCTGTATACGTTCCTCCTTCTGGAACGAACGAATAGGGAAAGGGCAGAAGGAGAAAAAAAAACAAAGGAGAACTGTTTCCGTTTAACCCTTTATCTAACCGAGATGCATCCTCCAGAAGACAATCAACCCCATGGAAAAGCCCGAGAGGCTCGTACGGCAGACGGAGATCCCCCAAACACGAATGTATTTTTAAAGTAAAACGTTAGTGCCTAATGTTCGTCCACATTTTGCGCTTAATACAGGATCGTAGGGGGAATCAAGGGAATAAGAGCGGCTGAGAGAGCGGCGAGTGTGTGTGTGTGTGTGTGTGTAACACACACGTCCGCGGCGAGGGGGTTGACGTAGTTCCGTAAAGGGTAGAGAGAAACTCGAGAGAGAAAGAGTAAGGGCGTGAACGAAACGGGGGGACGGCAGGGGGTTGGAAGGATTGCGGGGTCGGTGGCAGAAACCCCCTTCGCGCTATCTCGTGGTAGGGCTGTTTTTCGCGGCTCGCAAAATGGCCGCCACCCCCACTCTACTATCGGCCTGTTCTGGTTAGAGGGTGTAGAGGGCTCGAATTTTCTCCGTCCTGCTCTCTTTCTATCCGCCGTATGTTCGTTCGTTCGTTCGTTCGTTTGCCGTTCGTTCGTCGTTCGTTAGTGCACCCCCTCTCTGCCGGCGGCGGAGCTTCAGCCTCTTTCAACCCTCTCCTATCGGTCCCCCGGCTACAATATTCCCCTCTATTTTCCATTTCCACCACCATACTTGTGACTCTCCCCTCCCCGATTCGCCGCTTGCTCAGCGCCACCGCCGGCAACTAGAAACCAGCCTCTCTTCGTTCTTCTCTTTCTCACCCCATTCGAATCCTCCTCGTCTCCCGTTCAACCTTCGCTCTTTCCGTCCTCCCGCCACTCTCTTTCTCTGTCTCCTTTTTTCTCACAACCTCCGTTTTCCACCTCTTCACCCCTGTCATCCTCTTTCTCCACCCTCCTCTAGTTCGCCGTTTCAGCTACTCCTACCACCTTTCGCCCTCTCTTTTTCGCACGTCCACAACCCCCTCCGTGCACAGTGTCGTTGCTTTCTGTCTCTTTTTCCTTTACTGCCGACCCTCGTCGGCCTCGCACGTACACACCGGTACACGGTGTTCCAGCGAGGTCGGGCACGAATATTGTTACGTAGAACGCGAATGAAATTTATAACTAATTACGGGAAAAGTTTAGATGACCGTCGAGCCGTTCGGCGGCCGGAAAGGGGTTGACCCGATGGCTGGCTGGAATATACAGAAGCTAGAGAGACGCTACGGAGACACAAGGGGCGGTGGGGGCATGATACTGGAAGGAGGGGTGGCCATCGGGGGAAGTATGGAACGGTTTCGGTCGGACAGTTGGGAGTTGTGTCGGTATAGAAACCAAATTACATTAATTAGGGTATTAAGCGTCCTCTATCGTACGGGAAAAAAGGACGGGACTGGACGGAGGATCGCGGGGGTCACAGTGAACGCGGCTTAAGACGGATTCCACGGTTTTCATGTGACAGAGAATTTAAAAGCGCGTTGCGTCATCCCCTTCTAATTAGCCTTTACCTCGCTGGCTGGAATTTCGTGACCGATGAAGAGACCTGTAATAAACGATTCTCTTGTATCGTAGATCGCTTATTGATCCGGAGGAAATCACCGTTGAAACTGTATGCCCGACATTTTGCACTTTCCACGAGTAGAATTATCCGCTTACAGCGCGAGAAAGTTTAGTAAGACGTTCGTACGTTAAAAAACGATTTTTCAATCGGACGCGTTAGTGTGTCACTTTCGATGATAAGAACATTTGACCCTGCGACTCGGATTTATTTTTCGTTCTTGTCGTTACTGAGGTAAAGTGCGATATCTGATCACGTTGAATCGGAGGCTTCAGCAGTAACGCGCGCAATTCAATAATACTATTTGTAAATTTGGAAAGCAAAGAGGAACTCTCTGTTTCCGTACTCTAAACAGAAGCGAAAAGCTAATAACGACCTGTATGTTATTTGTAATTAATTTATTTCTCGATAGATAAATTATCTGTGTCGATTCGTGTCTTTTTATAATCTGGAGACTTTGATTCTTCGCCCATTACTGCACGTTACCTTAGTAACTTCCTCTTTTTGCCCCGTTCTTTTTTCGATGCGGTTCGATAGATTTCATGATTGAATCACGAAAATCATGGCGCGCAGGGCGTTCACCCAGCCGCTGTAGTTGCGTTGGTAAAAATTATTTGGAACGTTTCTGAACGGTTCTTTCGGTCGTGTACAGATTCCAGATTTTCCAATGTATGTAACGCGCATATTACTTTTCCCAGTTCAGCTTAATTGCAGATTTCATTGTTCCGCCGGTTCATAGAGCAATTCTCCCTTTCATGTACATCGTACCAAAATTGCTGGAACATGTTCGACTGGCGGCGTTACCTTAACGAGATTCGCAAGCGCAAATTAGCGCGGCAAAATGCGGTCTGCTATAGATTATTGTCTGCAACCATTCAAATTATACAGCATCGTTTTTGTCATGTGCATTCTTAATGATTACTTCTCGTTCTGTGAAATAATCAATTGTATCTAGATTTGTGTTTACATAGTCGGAAACATGTTACAGCTATAACGAATGAGAAAACAAACAAAGAATTTTAACTGCTGTTTCGTAGTACCAATTGATTTCTATAATCCCCCCAAAAAAAGAACATGAAAGTAAAAATATAATTTAAAAATAGAAACGTTTCCTGTTAAATATCAACGCATAACTAATTATCTATGTAAAAGATCGAAGTCAAAATATTTCATTTCATTTATGAATAACAATATGCGTAAGCTAATTTACATACGTACTCAAACTTCTTCAATTCCAAATATTTCTTTTATCGTCAAATCTATTCTCAATATTTCTATCGAATAAGAAATTGTTGGCGCGTTAAACGCACATCGCGTTCGATTCCTTAAAAATGACGACGAAATACCTAATACAGTTCGTACAACACGCTCTAAAAATTTCCACGAAACAGTCCATCGCTTTAACCCAATATTCTCTCAATATCGTAAACTACACCAAGCCCCTAAAACGAAAAGAGAAATGAAATCAACAGAAATTATATTACGCGACACGTTGGAAAAATGATCTTCTTCGGAAGCAGATCAAGGGAGACGGGTCGATCCAATCGTTTTCAATCGAATCGTGAAATTCTAACGCGATTTCCCGGCGGACAGCCAGGGGGAAACGTCCAGAGAGCAACGTTTCACGTACGAAACCGCAAGCGGATGATCGGCGCGGTCGTCCGGCACGGTATTTCGAAATTTTTCAATTTACGTGGCTGGCGCGCGCGCGGCCGATCGCTCTCGCTCGCTCGCGCGCGATTTCCTGTCCGCGTTTAATTGCGGATCTCCCGCCGGATGTCCGGCCCGTTCGCGACCCCGAGAATCATGGCTGCCACCTTCCAAGTTTCGTTCTCTCCCTGTGCGAAATGACGCGCACCAGAAACGCGCCGCGCTAACGAGATTCGCGAACGCAATTTAGCGCGGCTAAGTGCGGCCAGCGACGAATTACGAATGCGCACGCGATCCAGTCGCGCGCTCACAATGGACAGTCCGAGGATAATTCGATCGCGGCGCGACTTGTCGCGGGGTTGGCGAAAATTCGATGACAGGTCGTTTCGAAAATCGAAGGAAAACGGATGCGCGAGCGATAATTAATTTTTACTCGCAATTTCTGTCGCGGACGTCCCTTCTCCTCGTCCCTGCTATCGGTGGGCGCAGGTGTAATTTTCAACCGTCACGAGAAAGTTTTGTCTGCTCCTTTGGCAGATGAAAAACGAGCGTCCAGCCTTCGTCGTGGATTTTCTAGGTTTTTTGGTTGGAACAGCAAAAACGGGGAATCTCTTTGTTTCTTGACAGAGGCGAAAGAGCTTATTTTAAGATGTCAACAGTACTATGGAAAATTTTGGTGGAATTTTTGTCCAAGTTATAAATATTGGTTCGTGGAAATTTAAGAATTTATAGGGATTTCTAAAAATGTACAACATGGATAAGTAACTTGATATCCCGAGTATTTTTATATTCTTTCGCCGTAAGAAGATTATTTCAATTTTCTACGTATGCTCCTCGATTATTCTTCAGTTTTATCTTTTACTCGTGTACACACGTGCATACATTCTTAGTCATCTCTTCTCGCGCCCCGTATCTCGCTTTTCGTGTTTCCTTATTACACCTTGTGTTTTCTTCTCGGAATGCTAAATTACTTTGCATAGACCGTAAGTAACACTCAAACCCGGGCACCTAAAAATTCTTACCGTAGAAAACACTTTAAAGACGTCACGTACTCGCCATTTATTTTTACATTGAAATTCATTAAAATTCACCGAAATAATAACGCGACCACTCTCTGAATAGCATTTTTCCTCGCTATACATTTCCATGTAAAAAATCCTTTCCGCCGTATTTTAATTCGTAGAAATTCGATAGTAACGGTATAACGTTTAAATTTTGTTGAAAGCCGGGCAACGGACGGACGGAAACAATTTATCCCAAGTTTCGAAAGAGAGGAGTCCCAAGTGTGTCTCTCCGGGCGGAAAAGAGCGGAGGATCGAACAAAAATGGTAGGAACTGTCATGATTCCGTATCCATGGAGCGGCGTTCGAGCTGTTACGCAATCCGTTAGATGCACCCTCGCGTGCATTTGCTCGTTGCAGTGCGCGCGGCCCGATCGAACTTTCACCGTGGAAAGTTCGACGTGTTCCCGCCAAACCGATCAGTCAGTGTACTGTAACGTGTTTTCTCCTGACGCATCGCACGTGCCAATAAATGGGAACAGAGCAATACTTCCAGCTAGCGTTTTAAATCTCTCTAAATTTCGAGCGAGAAGGATAGAAAAATAGCGCCACTTGCGCTCGCGTGCACTCCTGCACGCACGTTTACGCTCGCTTATACGTAAACAGCAGTGACGTATGAACGATTTGTCTCGCTAAAGGCAACACACCAGCCGTAGTAATTTTTGAAAATTAGAAAATATTTTAAAGAGAAACTTTTTTCTTGTGTTTGGATAATTTGTAATTTGTAGTATAATCGTGGAACAAACTACTCATCAACGCGTGATATGTAAATTAGTTTCTGATATTACTAATTGACTAGTTCATTCGACAGAGTGCTTATGCCTTGAGTAATACTTTCAATGTAATTTGGGAGAGCTCGTAATCGTAATTTCAAAATTGTTAAACAACGATAATAGTAAAACAGATTGAGATGTATAAATTACGTTTCCTTGATGACCTATATCGACGTCTACGATCCAAAAGCTTTCTGAGAAATGAGCCCATAACGCAAAATGGCAAATTGGATAAATCGCAAAAGTTCTTAATCTAATTTCTTATTATTAGCTAGTTTAATAATTATAATTGACAATTCTAATGATTCTTAGAAAGCTTTGTTCATTCTATCTTTATAAAATAAATTACAGTTTCATGATAATACAATATCTTTTTTCAGTCGATATTAAAATCCAATTGTGAAATCTTTTTTGTAATGGGAAGTTTCCAGCAGAAAGATACGTAGATGCAAAATTTCTGAAAGGTCTATCTATAACCTGTCTCGATCTCTCTTTCGCTTTCTTCGCTTCATGTTTTCGATAATTTAATTTATTCGATCACGATAATAAATTCCTATTACCGTAGCAGGATATTGTGTTTTACGCGAAACTATAACGCTCGAGTCTCATCAGATATGTGCGGGCTTATTTGTTTTATAACTTTTTCCACATCCAGCCAGTCCGGGGATTAAAGATGCGCGTCTGTCAGGTAACCTATAACTCCCGTGGCAAATTGATCGATCCGTAGCTGTGCTATAACGTAGTTCTCCGTGACGCATCGCACGTGCCAATAAATTTGCGCGGAGCGCAGATACCTCCTGGAACACCCTATAAATTTTTCTGATCCTCCCTCGATGAGAGAGGGCGAGCCAGGGATTGTGCTGCTTCGATGAATTCACTTTTTCCCCGCCGTCTCTATTAATACATTAATATATATCCTCAGTGTCTTTCGACCGTGACGGTCAATTGATCCTGAACAAAATAATCGCTGTTAAGCTTCTTGCTTGCGACTGCATTTTTCATCGTCGTTCATGATCTACCGACATCTGATCGTGCCCGTGTTTCCATGTAATTATCGACGATTCTATTTTCATAGAAATCCTGACAATAAAAATAATCAACCTGTTTAGCCGGAATATTTAATGTGAATTACGTAAATTATTCTTTTGGCCTGATGTCGATTTTCGACCGAATTGTTTCGTTGAACAGGACGTTGACAACATCAAAGCCGTGCAATGCGGCGCGTGTATCAGTCAGTCGTTAAGCGTACTTTTATCTTGTAACGTTCGACGGTTTCCCGCCAAACCGATCGCTGTGGAGCACGTTACCCTCAGAGTGAAGTATCGTGTGTGTCAACCGGAGTCAGTCAGAACGATGCCTCCTCTGGAACATCCTGTAAATTTCTCCCAATCCTCTCCACGGAGACCGAGGCATGGCATCGACTACCGTGTGGTTCCCTCGATATGTTCCTCCGGCTGCCCCTTCTCTTCTCGCCCCCACCAATTTTCGACGCTGACCTCTCCACCCGTCCTTCGTTCCCCGACTTTTTCTCTCCCTCTTGAAAAATGACCCCCATACCACGAGTCTTGCGTCTTCCTCCCTTTCGGTTCTTACGTGCTCCACTCGACGTCTCTCCTCTGTTACCACGGAAGACCACCGATCTGCCAGGTCTTTCCCATCCCCGCCTAATTTTTATTTTCCCACAAGCGGCGTTTTAAAAATTACCTTCCGCCCGCTTTTCCGTCCCCTCTATGAGTCTCACCTCTCCCTCTACACCCCTCTCGCTCTCTTTCTCTCTCTTTGGTGGTGCGCGGAGTCGCGGTGGTGGAAGAAAAGTAGAAGGGATGTTGGTGGTCGAGGGAGTGGAGTTGCTTCCTCCCCACCGTGACGCGTCGCTTTGAAAAAAACGTTGAGGGAGAAGATGGTAGGGGAGCGTGGAGATCGAGGCAGAGAGGAACGATGAAGGAGAAACAGAAGAGAGAAAGAAGAGGAATCGAAAGAGCAGGAGAATCGTTTATCCCCCTCTCGAAGGTAGCCGTAGTTTTTATTCTTTTTTCCCTTCCCCTTCCGCCCCTTTTTTTTTACTTTTTGCCACTTGTTCCCTCCGCTGGTAGAAGAACGTGATGTATTGCTCGGCGTGTTCCCCGTCGTCGTGTTTGGATTCGTTTTTCCCGCCAAATTCCCTGCCTACAAGCTGCTGCCACCTTTCTGTTTGGAATTCAGCCTCGTGTCTCCTCCCCGTTCCTTCTGCTTCTTTTTTCTTTCTTCCCTTCGACCACTACCCCCACGACCGACGCCACGGTTCACGGTCGTACGGCTTTCTTAGCTTGATTAATTATCGCGTCGAGCTGGGTGTCGGGATCTAGAGGTCCGCCTTTTTCTCTTTTTCCCTCATCGTACCTTCCTCTCTTTTGCCTCGATTCTCGCTTTTTTTTTTCTTTCCTTTCGGTAGATCCACCCTATTTGCTCTCGTCCTCTCCCTCGGCCGGTGGCGGTCGAAACGCGCCCGATAGGAGGACATTACGGGGAATTATGAAAAGGCATCCGGCCGTGAACGATTTCCTGAATAAAATGACGCCTTCGGGAGGACGATTTAAAGATAAATTGAGCGCGACCGGAAAGCTTTCGATTATCGCGAGGTCTTCCCCGATGTAGGGGAACGACTGTGCAAATTATCGCCCGATAGAATTTTTGACTTTCAGATGATAAGGTAGCAGCATCGAAGCCGATACTTTTAACCATTCGTCCACAAAGAAATATAATTAAACAGCCGACTCCGTGGATTTTCATTCGACTGAACGAGATCGTTTGTTAAAAAAGTGTACTATTTCTTTGTTATTAGTTTTTGTTGTATCATTATTCGTGTATTCCTTATGATATTTCTATTATTTATAGCCTCTATACGTATATATAATATTAAAAAGTTGTTTTATATGAATAGTAAAAAACAAATACATGGATTATTAAAATCTTCAATATCATGATATTTTCGTAATGTTTAAACTATTTTACGACTTTAGAAATTTCTCTAGAGAGGTGTGAACTGTAGCAAATACTTCAAATTTGTCATCTTTGGAACGTATTTTGGAAAAAGTACGAATTAGACAAATTTTTCCAAGTTCCATCTCCTTGCGGTGTTGAACATTGTATCGAACAATTTATTCAAGCGAATAAGAGACATAGCGAGCAAAATTAACAAAGAATCATCTACTCTCATAATATCTGTAATCATTATTTATTGAATCTTTAATTACAAACAACATTCCAAATCTTCGAAAACTTTGCACCTTTATGTCGAATTTAATAACCTCTCTTAACAAATATAAAACATGAAACGAAATGTAAATAAAGTTCAAGATCAGTTACACGGCATTTCTCCCTTCATTCTGTCTACCAATTTGGATGTTTCTCGGAAATATTCTTTAAATTTATCTCCTGACGACGAAAAGTTTCGAACTCACCTCGGCGCGAAATTCTGCCCTTTCTTCTGGCTGAGAAATGGATTGAATTAATCGCAAAGTATTTCTCGAACAATTCGAGAATCGTCGCGAGGGAGATAAAAGGGACGGATGTTGTAGGAAGTCGAACTTTCCCAGGCGAATAATTTAGAGGATGAGATAATTAAAATGGGTCCGCGGGAAGCCTGTCAACCGTGACGGGCAGATAGGTCGCGCGCGAGTCTCTAGAACGAAATTATTCTATGAATGCTGATCGCTACGTAACGCGTATTATGCAGCAGCGCGGCTGAAAGTGACAATTTTTGCGTTTCGAGGGCGGCTCGCCGCTCGTTCGTCGCGCTGAAACGAGAAATTTCCATTAGGCGACAAGGAGCCGGTCACCGGCCGCTTTTTTTTTCTATTTTCTCCTCTATTTTGCTCCGCACTGTGTATCGAAAGACGCCAGACACCTCCGCCAGGCATTCGCTTTTTCCGAAATCCAGTTTTTCTATTCAAATTTTGAATCTGGAATTCTGCAAAAATGACGAAGTCGTCGTAATTTATAAACAATTTTTAAAATTCAAAGTGTGTTTCGTAACGTAGTTTGTTATTAAAGGGCCAATGATTTTCAGCTTTATAGCTGATAATCAGGTTAATTAGTATAATACAATAGTATAATAATGTATAAGATGCATTTGTGATCTCGATGTTCATTAAACAGTTATTATTATTTTTTATAGCCTCTGGATTTCTTAGAAGTGTTTGTACATTTCATTATGTTGAATTTTTCTACATCTCCGACACGTTTCTGTAAATCAATCGAAGAAGACAAGCGATAGAGACGCATTTAAGTTAGTTACTCCAATCGTGGACTCTTTTCTCGTTCAATTCAACGATTCGTACGTATTGTCAAGTTCATAAATTGTTTTGGTCTTAATATAAATCGCAAATCCACTTTTTTCTATCATAATCGTATACATAAAGAAAGCCGATATAAAATTAACAGAATTTCATCTTAGTACTCGATCTTTCGACTCATATTCCACCTTGAAATTTTCGCCACGAGGTTTCTTTTAATCCTACGGAATAATAATGTCGCGGAGGATTTCTTAAAAATATCATCGAATCTCCCTTCGGAGAGTAACCCGGTGGACGTTTGTCAGATTGAATTCAGAATCACAAAACAATACCGATATCGCGTAAAAGACCAGGACTGTATGGAGTTTCCGTGGGGCCCTGTACAGTGCCGTTTCGCAGAGGAAAAATATTTTTTATGAAAGCTGACGAGCGAGGGTGAACGACGTGGCTCGGCCCGACGATGGTTTTCGGGGCAGCGAGGAAAGAGGAACGACAGTCGAAAAGGTGCCCCACCCCAGGCTAATAGTCCAATCCGGACCCGGCGTACTTTTTGCCTACCTTTCCACCTCCACCGTCGGCACGACCACCACCACCACTACTGCTATCACAACGACAGCGACATCGTCAGCGCCGCCACCCTCTCACGTCCCGCACTCACTTCGACGTGTATTTTTCCCCTCTGAAGTCGTGCGAGGGTGGCTTTCCGAGCTTTTCCTCCCCTCTCTTCGGACCGTGTCTCCTCGTCCTCGTCGGCATCGTAGGGGTGGAAAAGGGGTTGTAGAAGGGGCTATCCATGCACGGGTGTGCGCAGTACGCTACTTTTCCGCGGACGATGGCGCCGAGCTTGGGATCAATTTCAAAATAATCTGCCTTGGATTTTCAAGGCTCTCGAATCGATTGGAATTCCGCGGATACCATGGCCAACTCTTTAACACTCTATCACTTTTTCAGTTATTTTTTTTTTTTCAGTTTTTTGTATTCGGGTTTATAACTGTTAATGGATGTAAAAAATACTAATTTTTACTTCGCTGCCATAACCGAATGGTGTATCGGTACCGAGCGAAACTTGCGTCCTCAAGGCCCGCTCTCCTCGCGTGTTTTGCCACCTTCCGCTCGACCACCCCTACCCCAACGATGCTCGGCTTCTCGGTCGCGGCGTGGACGCTGATCGATATACAGATGAGAAGGATTCGATGTATGGATGGACGAGTATGAATGATAGTGTCACGCGGTCGAGGGTGTCATATGGTCTTGGCTTTAAACTGTGTCAGGTTATGTCGGAGACGAAGAGTGATTTGTTTCTAATCGATAATCCCTACTTGATTTCGGAAACGCTTTGGGTACTCTATTATATTGATCGTCGTATAAATAATTAGTAATTAGATAATTATAAATTTATATAGAATGTTTAAATTGTACAGATATAGTTGCTTGTCGTCCAGGTTATCTACGTTTCGTCATTTTCCATCTCGTCCCGCGGACATTTTTAAACCAAATAGGATTCTAAAAAAACGTCCTGTTCCCGATGTTGGGAGAAAGAACACGTCGCGATTCCGTTACCGCGGGACAAAATTCGAATATTTTTCGAACGCAAACGGTATCCATCCTCCCTTTTGTTAATGAAACAATAACACGTAAGTAATCGATCGCAGGATAAATAACTGCGGGCATGGTACGTTTTTTAGCAGCTATCATTCCCCGCAAAATTTCGATTCATAACTGATACGATGTGTCTGTATTTCTTTCCACTTCCGTCTACTAACATTCATCGATGCCGATCTTCGTGGTACTGCTGAAATTACAAACCTTTTACATCTACCGAGCCTTGGAAAACATAGACATAACTCATGAAAGAAAACACAGTTTTAAGTAACGATATACTTTCCTAAATTCGAAATTCTACGCGCCATTTAAACTACATTTTTTCTTGGTGATGATACATCTTCAAAATTTTCGCAGTTTTATTTCGTCGCGTGTTTACTTAAAATACAACTTAATACAGAAATTGCAAATAAAATGCAACGGAACGAAAGTTGACGTAGTTTCCTTTTGTATTTAATTATTTTTTTAAATTCGAAATTTTACATATCATTTAAATTATTCATTTTTCACATCATATATGTATTTAGTTGAATTGCAATAGACAAATAAATAGTAAAATTTAACAGTCATAAGACCATCGAAATCGTTCAAAAATTAATGGCAAATATTCAATATCCGAATAATACGCTACCGCGTTAAACATACTATAATTATAATTAATTCTTTATTTTTGCCAACTATGCTGCGCGTTCATGAAAATTTCACACGTAAATCGTCATACGTGGTTGTTGTAAATGCGTTGATACGCGCCAGCTTCAAAGCCCGACGTTCGCTCGCTCGCTCGTTCGCGTGCGCGCGCGCGTTCGTCTGTTTTACGTTGAAAATGTGCGCCCTTCCGCGATTCTAATCGCGCAATACATCTGGCATTAATTATGACGCCTGTCATTTCATAATGAACTAAAGTAAATACATGCATGATAGCCACGACTGAACGATTCTAGACCGGTTACGATTGTTTCAGTTGTACTTTGTATTTAACCAGCCTCGAAATTGACGTTTGGGACGGATATCGGTCGCTGTTGGAAATAATAAATTGCATTATCGTCGTGTCTCCTGTGAAAATAACGTGATGATTTAGTAATTGCGATTACCGATCGGCCGATGTCTCCGAAGAAGACAAGAAAGAAGCGCGAAAGAGGAAAAATCATAAATCCAAATCGTCGTGCAAAAAATTCCAATACACGTGTAAATATTTCTTTAAATCGGTATACGATACCGTCCAATCGCAACGTTTGAAATCTGAAAGGAGAATATTTTCAGCAAACAGAGTACAATCAGGCTGAATAGAAGGTAAATTCGCGAGAGGTTGAACGCCGTGGACAATGTCCGAGCTGCTTGGAATCGTTAACGACGTAATTCGAAATTCGCGTGCAAAATTCCGGCTGCAGACGACCGTAAATCGAGGGTCCTTTTATCAAAGACGAGGACACGAGAACGAGCATTCGTAGGACGTATACTTTGCCTCCATTTACATCAGTTTCTTGATGCCCCGAGCGAGTTGCTGCCGCAGCAGCGCGGCACCGGCACCACCGCGGCCGCTGCCGCCGGCAGACCACCCTTTTTCCACCCTTCCTCTGTCCCGACCCTCCCTTTGCTACTTTCCTCTCTCCTCTCGTCTACCTAGCTCTTCCTCTATCGCGGTGCTCTCTGCGTGTTCTCGCGAAAATCCTCGCGATAAATTATGCCGTGCGGGAGGGAAATAAATGACCCACCCCCTTCGGCCCTTCTCTTGCTCGTCCACCCCCGTGCCGTCCCGAACTTCAATCCCCAGCGTGTGCACACAGACCCACCAACACCCTCGTTGCCGCCGCTGCCACCCTTCGTCCACCTCTTTCCTCTTCCTCTTCCACTTCCTCCGTGCCACCCAACCACCCTTCGCCGCCACTTCCTCCAACCTCTTTCTCATCCTACCCGTTTCTCTATGTTCCTCCTCTTTTACCCACTGCCAGAACTCTGCCACCTCCTGTGGTCCAACGACCAGGCGGCGGTGCTGCGAGGAAAGCCGGCTTTAAAATTATAATGGCACGCGCAATTTTGATAACCGTCGCCCGAACCACCACCCACCGACCACCATACTACCACCAGCACTCGAGCAGAGTCGACAACAACTCTGTCGAGAATACTGCCTAGCTTCTACGTTGCTAATACCACTACATGCTTACGAACGTAGCTCGAAGCTGCTGCAAGACACAACGACACACACCGCGACGACCTCCAACCCCCTTTTTCTTCTTCTTCGTCGTCCCTCCCTTAGCCGGGTGGGGAAGGTCTTTTGATATTTCAGCGCACGTAGATCGGCGGAGTTACTTTACGCGCAACATCCCCAGACAAGTAGCCGAGGATAAGGATCGTGCTTTTGGAGTGGACGTGAGCTTTGTCTGTTCTTTATTTTTCTACTTTTCTTTACTTTCTTTTCCTTTCCTCTTTGTGTTACAGATATCACGAGAAGATTTCGTTAATCGACGCTCATGAAATATCCCTGAAATATATCAAACGATTATTATTTATTGCTATTTTATTGAAGTAGATTCGATAATTATTAATTGCAGGGTTTATAATTAAATAGTAGTACGATCTCGAAATTGTTTTATCGGTATCAAAATTGATTTACTTTCTTTTGTTACGTTACATGGATTAGTAAGATATAAAGGACTTTAATAAAAGAAGTTCGAGAACTACATAAAGACTACCTTTCTCTCGATCATCGCTACTGAAACTGAATAATCCTTTAATGGACCGAGGATAAATTATTGTCAAACAAATCTAATTCGTTACTTTCGGGAAGTATTGCGGAACTTAAAAAGTCGATCGATGTTTCTACGATAATTAATCCATTCGATTTAAATACTTAGTAAATGAAAAGTAGCGTAAGTTTTAAGGTATCGAAACTATTTAATCTTTAATTTTCTAAGAAATATTTTCGTCAAATATACGTATAAATCTAGAAACACAAGATTCTACCTTTTTGAGCTTGCAAAGAAAATTCCTCTGCAAAATTATTCTTATGTGTAAACTCTTTTGCTAAAAGACTTGCTTTGACACTTTCGCGAAGTATTAACAAAAACGTAATTCGAAGCTTCGTCTCACGGAACCTCAATCTATTTTCCGAAAAAAAAAAAAAAATACTGAAGCGTTGTTTGACGCCGCTTTCTTGCCGAATAAAACCCTACATTTGCGGTCATTAGAAAAAAACGCCGAGGCAAATATTTCACGAGCTCGTTCCCAGCATAGAACACGGGTCTCCTTCTTAATAGGGCACCACGCGGCGTACTATTTAAAGCGATATTGCGCGATATGTCTGCAACATACTACCGCGGCATCCCGTTCCTCATTCCACGCCCTGGACTAGTCCATCCCTTCCTCATCGCGGATTGCAAGACCAAACAATGACGCGACGTCCGACACGAGAATGGAGAATGGTTCCGCTTTGGTAGGCGGAAATTGTTTAAGCTTTTGTTATTTTGCGGCTTCTAAATCTCAGACGTCAGGCAGCGCCCTCCGAAGCGGGATGGCGCTCGCTTGCTCGCTCGCGCAACTCTCTTCGAGAGCTTGGATGGACGAGTGTGCATGCACGCTCGAATCCACCGGGTGGCCGGAACAGCCTGTGTTCCGCTTTGTAACGCGAACTTTCAACCGGAAGCGGATCTCCTTCGCGTGGTCGTTGCACCGTGTTCGAGCATTTAAGCGCAATTCCTCGCGTTCGACAACTCTGACCGTGCAGCACTTTTTTTCTCGCCCTTTCGTTTCTTTTCACCGTGGCACTCTCATTACAAGAACATTTTGAGCCTGATTTAATTTCGCGGCATATTTGACAGGGAGAGGCAGGTGCGCCAAGTTTGACGCATAATAGCTAGGAATCCTACCTCTCCCTCTCCCTCTCTCTCTCTCTCTCTCTTACTCTCCTATTTTTCCTGTTTTCCTGTCTTTCTCTCTTTTTTCTTTCTCTCCTCTCGCTTCTTTTTTTTGCTTCGCTCGTTTTTAATTAAACTTCGAAATGAATTTCTTTGTCCCGAATTTGCATATTTTAGGCGCTTATATGAATTTCCAATTAACCGACTCTTTATGCGTTAATAATAAAGACGTATCTCTGTGCTGAACCACCGTTGATCCTTGTTTTCTTCGATTGCTCGATAGAAGATACTCGGCGCGTACGCCTGACGTTTACAGATTACTTTTTTCGCCTCATTTATTCTCTTCTTTTTTCCCCTCCCTTCTTGCGTCAGTTTCATCACAATTCGATGATTAAACCATGCCGGTGGCGGGAATGGTATCAATAATTACTATATGCTTCTTGCGTCGCGTGGTGAGTTTCGAGAGTAACGTTCGCATCCCATCGTCTCCATTTCCGCGGAATTTATTACCCGGACCCCAGGCACAAAGAACAAATCCGTTTTCGAAATGCACGGCTAATGAAATTGACCGTGTGTACGGTCTGAGTGTTCTACAAGAGGGAGAAAGAGATCAAATTGCCCGATTTTTTTATGGCTCAAGTCTTTTTCACTGTTTCTCTTGTTTCTCTCTTTCCATTCCGCCTCCGCGCGTCGTCTCTTCTCTGTTTCCGTGCAGTGCGTCGCGCGAGTGCAAATAAATTCGCGAGAGGCGAAGACACGCGCTAGAGAGGGCACTGCGATCAATATTTTCCTTTGAAAATTCACTGGCAACCACCGACAACCTATTCCCTGCCATTTTTCCATACTTAATGAACGCGTGCAAGTACTCGTTACTGTGCTAATGCAATTAAAACGCTTACGGTGAATTATAAATATTTGCATGAATAAGTAAGTATCCTACCAAACGAGATTATCGCCGGTTATCGCCACTCTTACGTGTAACCACCCTTCAATAGCCTCCCCCCGCGTACCTCGTCCCGTGGTCGTTAACATTTATCGCCGGCGACGTTAAAAAACTCGCCCCCTCTGCCCCCGATATCGATCACCATCTACGAAACCGCGCCTACACGATGCTCTCTGCGCTCTTTTTTCGCGAGTCACCCGATGGCGCGGCACTGGAATTTTAATCAAGATAATTTCTTTCGATCACGTATTTTACTGAATTTTGATTCATACCTCTTTAATTCGGAACTTCGTTCCGTTTAAAGAATATGCATAATCCGTCGTTATATGTCGTCGCACGAGATTACTCGAAAGTTTGATTAGAAAACTTGGTTCGGATAAAATCGATCGATCGTTCAAGCTGCTAGAAATTTAGCAAATCGATATTTACTCGATAAATATTTATTTTTATTTAACGAGGATCCTTCGTCAAAGTTAATGACACGTTTAAAGTAAACTTCGTCATACGATCATCGAGATAAAGTAAATGATACAAATAATACGGTATTTAAGAAGAATAAAGAATAAAGGAAATATCAGATTCATTAAAGTCTCCTTGTATAAAATAATTCGATGTTTAACAAACACTAAAACGAATATAGACAACGATAACTCGAAACTTCAGAACCGTCGTTATTCCTTCGTTGAATCGCTCTATAGCGTTTAGCCCGACATTTTTAAAACTATGGATTTTTTAATTTGCACATTCTTAAAAGCGTCTCTGCCTATCGATTACCGGCTGGAAAATAACTGAAAAGAGCGTCGTTCCACCCTTCCGTCTCGTCGGTGCGGAACGCGGCTCGTCGACAAATGGTCGCGCAAGGGCGCAGCAGCAACTAATATCAAGCGTTATTTCTTTTTTCATTAGTAACTAGCGAACTGTTTAACGTTCCACGGTAGATATTTATAAAGCGGGCGTCGCACCCCCGCCCCAGCAGTTGGTCCAAGGGGGCACGAGGAGGCCAGAGGGTGAGCCGTAGGATGAGGCGTCGGTAGAGGAAGGACGAGGAGGAACGAGGAACGAGGAAGAGCAGAAGGGTGGTGGCGGCGGTGGTGCGCGGACTTTTGGGGTGGTCGGTGCCCACCTATCGACCCTCTCGGCTCCTGGTACCCTTTCTTTTCCTCCCTCAGTCCACCGGGCCTCTCTCTTTCTCTCGCGTTTTCTCTCCGCTCGCCTCGTCCTCGCGCCTGGCCAGCGACCGACCTTCGTGCGCGCACACGAGAAAAAAGCACGCAGCCAGAGAGGATTGAAGCGAGATCGAGATTCGCAGAGAGAGAGTGCGAGAGAAAAAGAGAGGCGACGCGTAGCGTACAGCAGGCTGGTGTATCTGTGTAGGTGAGCTCGCGCTCGCGATAGGATTGAGAGAGGCGAAGCACGGCCGAGAGAGCGCAAAAGCTTACTACGGACACAGGGAACGACGAACGCGCGAGTAGAACGCGCGTACACGTATACACGGCCAGACACACGATCACATATACGCACGCGGGCACATCCTAATTTTAGCAGGCATTCGGCGCAGCTGTGCCACCCACACGTATCGTGCGGGCTCGAAACTCCGAAATTTCGTGCAAATAGCACGGGAAGGAAGCCGTCCCTGATTAAACCGGTTATTTCCTAGGGAAAAAAGAAGCGGCCCGCCGGCGCGAAATTTACAGGAAATCGGGTTATTAGTCTCCGGATCGCGAGAGCTTCTCGTCGATCGACGCCTCGCAGTCTCGTTACGTTCTTCGTTCTTTATTTTCACCGTGTACCTTCGTCTGATCGTGGTGTTATTTTAATCAGCGATGAAAACCTTCCACATCCCGTTTTCTCCTCGCCTTCTTCCGTCTACAAGCATTTTCAATTCGATCGTGAAAGTTTCGAATTTTATCACCTTTGTCGTCGCTTAACTTCGATTACTTCGTTACGAATTTTTCACGTCGACCGCTGGTAAAAAGTCCTGCACCTGCCGTATCGTAGCCGGTCTTCCCGTTCTTCTCTTTCGAGAATCGTGCATTCCAGGGACCTCGATCAACCGGATAAATTTCGTGCGTTACGTTCGATTCAATTAGTCGGTCGTGACAGATTTGCATACAAAATTAGAAACCGGTAACCGGTTGATACCTTGATCGCTCTCGTTGATAACGCGATTCTAACGGCCACCGAACCGTTGGTATTGTCATTAATTCGATTGCTCGCGCGTCCGGGCTGATTATTTATGTTTCGTCAGGATTCTTCCGTGACATCAGCGTGCGTAGGGGGAGTGGCGGACGAGAGGCTGCCTGTTTTTGTTACTCATTCATGACCGCCGCTTTGATGTGGAACGGATCAATCAGAATGATATAATTCTGCGTATACATCAATTAGCAATAATGATAATTATCGCTAATGTTTGTAGATAGCTGATAGTGGTCGTGCACGGGGAATAGATGTATTTTTGGAAATTATGCGTCCACGTTACGGGTTACATCAGGCACCGATGGAAATGTCCGTTTAATGTCTATTCTGTTCTACGTGTCACTCTCCGGGCGTCTCCATTTAGGGGAGTAATATCCCTATGCGTTTTCAAATTATCTACACATATCTTCTCGGTGTATTGAGGGTAATTTGTTCGATGTTGCAGTACTCTAAATATTACGCGATACGAAAAGATTGATACACAGTTCTCAACGAAATAGAATCTTTTGCTCGTTAATCGATTAGTTAGTAGAGTTGGGTTCGTAAATTTTAGACGTAGGTTCGAAGGAATATCGTAGCTGATGTAACAAAGAAAAAGAAAGAAATCGATTAGCGAGACGAAATAAAAATTTATTATTGTAATTTAAAGGGTATTAAAAACCATCGTTCATTTCCAAAAATACAAAGAGGAAGTGGTTTGTTAAATTTTCAAATCCTAACATGCACTCGTCGAATTAGCGCAGATAACAATTCAATATCGTTATTCTTAAACTATCGTTGTATCGATTAGTTTCAATGCGATGTTGATTATTTATATAGCTCGTATTTTATTCTTCCAACTAAAACGTAATCTTCATATATCTAAAATCGTAAATGTCGATAAAATTATAAAAAAAAAAAATTCGATAGCCATAAATTTGTAAATTGGTTGTTGCTATAATTAATCTAATGTGAAATAATTCCATGAACTGCGCACAATATTAAAATAAATGTAGGCAAGTTTAGTCTTACTTTTGTTCTTTACTTCCACTTCTGCTAGTCGCATTTCGAACATTATTATTCATATTTCCCGGCAAATTGAATCCATCATCTTTACAACTTCTCACTCAAACCCAGCGCGAACAACCTCGTAACGTCTCTGCAAATTCACGGCGTACGACCTGTGACAACAAAATTTCCCCGATCGTTAATCGATTACTCCCTCCATCAACGGCGGCGCGAGCCATAAACGAAGATCGAAACCCCGTGGCCATTCTCACGAGCTAATTTTTCCTGCGCGTGTATCGCGTATTCCTGAAAAAAGAGCGCAGTCATGGCTCCCGCCCTGCACTGGCGATACACGGTGCACGCAATCGCGCGCACATTACAAAA
Organism: Bombus bifarius; assembly: GCF_011952205.1. NCBI lineage: Eukaryota > Metazoa > Arthropoda > Insecta > Hymenoptera > Apidae > Bombus > Bombus bifarius. Next base: position 6,543,530 of record NW_022884356.1, read on the forward strand.
AAATTACGGGGAATACCGGCGGGAACGGCGAGTCTCCTTTCCTGGTGAATTCGAAATCTCGGAAATTCAACTAATTATAACTCCGGACCAAGGAGAATTACACAGCTTGCTGCGTTCATAATACGCGATCAGCGTCCCGGCGAATCGTAACGATTGCAAAAATGTGTCCGTGTATCATAGCCGTCTCTTGGTAGGACAAATTTTCTAGGGGAAAAATTCTGGCTAGTCTCATTCTAGTCTGACTACCATTTCCTGCTCTTTTTCCGTTTCGTGTTTTGTATTTTTTTCTTTCTTTCTTTTTTTCATTCTTTTTTCATTCTTTATACGTCCAGTATCTCCGCACCATTCCCTTTTTAGTGTTGTCGTGCTCGTTTCGCGTGCGTGGGCGCATACGTTTCAATTGTTTGCCTTTTAAATAGTATAACGTCGGCCACGCGGCACGCTTCATTTGCGGAAACGCGACCGCCACGGAAATTGGGACGCGACTATTAATCAACCCTGCCGCGAATACATCGCGGCTTGGACAAGCGTTAAGATAGCCTAACTTTCTTTGGTGGGCCGAAATTGTAGCGTTTTAAATAAAGTTCGAGCAGTGGATGAAGTTTTGTGTCATTGTACTATTTATTTGTTAGATAATTTCTTAGATCATTTGCGAGTCATTTAAATATCCTTCGTCGAATTTTTCTTTTCGTAGCGATACATTTGGTAGTTCCATCTTCGTAATGTAAATGAAAGATGCATGATTTGAACGTACTATAATTCAAGGATAGTTAGCTATACAGTTAATGCGAGCAAATATTTAAATTTAAAGAGTATCCAAATTAACATTAACAATTTTTTGTTATTCCTAAAGAGCTCCCATTAATACATTTGATAGCTTGATGAAATTTTTTAAATGTAAACAGAGTTTTCGATGTATTACAATATAAATATGGTGAAACTTAAAGCGTGTTCGACCTTTTTTAATCATATTTTTTCATTTTGTCTTTACTTATATTAATACGTTGTTTTATTACTAATAGTTTTTGTTAAATATTATACGCCATTTGGAAAAGAAGCATGATACATAGATTAAACTAAATATATATTTTCAGTTTTCTGTAGATAAATTTGGCATCCTAAAGATCAGAAAGTATTTGAAATGAAAATAGATATTTAATAGAATTGCTTTCGTGATGTAGATAATATCATCTAACTAACTTTAATTCCCTTTTCAATTTCCTTCCTTTTCTATAAGTAGTTTCGCTTATAACGCGTTATAACGAATTTGATCAAACGAGATAATTAATGCGCCCCATAAACATTTATCCCAAACAAATTCTATAAAATCGCCGAATCACATTTTCCATATTGTTAGAAATATAACCAACAAATTCACGACTTTCTAATCCGTTCCATTCACTTTTCATATTCCCAACACGTAATTACAAAACTATCGTTTCATAATAACCAAACTGCGAATATTTATGTGTTAGTATGCCTAACATCTAAAAGTAGAAACATATACATAAGAGATATCATTTCTCTAGTTATGTTCACAACAATATTAAAACGTCTAATAACGATTAAATTGCCTAATGATATCGCCCTGTATCCGATAATTCCCTGTATTCAGAATCGAACGTACGAAAACTTGCCCTAACTAAGTCCTCGTAATCTATCCCAACATACTTAACTAATAACGGTGCAACAACAAATAAACGAAATATCGTCGAAGCGAGGCGATAATCCCAAATTCCACAGACACACTTAAATTTCCGGGCAAGCAGAAATCGCCGGATCTCTGGCGGTGTTTCCTCTCCGGAGGATTCCTCGAGATCGGGTTCTTGCGCGCGTTCGCGCATCACGTGCAAGTTTTCTCACGTGGCAGTCGGTCAGGGCCGCGGAGAGTACGCGGTTGACAAAAAGGGGGATAGTGTCGATGGGATACGAAAGAGCGATATCTGCCGGCCGATCGGTGGCCGCTACTGGACGTGTGTAGGCGATGTAGAAAGGGGGGTGTCGATGCCGGGTGGAGGGACACGGGCTCGATGATCCAGAGGGGTGAGGGCAGAGTTTACCTATAACCCATAAATCGACCCCACTTTTCTATTAAGAGACGCACGATTGACTTGCGTTGTTCAGTTTCCTTCCCCCGATACCGTCGCTGCACGCCTCTTTCTGTCTTTCTTTTTGCTTTGCCTACCCCTCTCCCGCCTTCGTGCACCGATCGCTACACCATCCTACACCCCCACCTCATCGTTGCTTCTCCGAATCGCTCGTCTTTTTCCCTCCAGTCGCTCCCCACCATTGCCACGTATCCTGCGCAAAACTCTCGTTCAATCCCTTCCAACCTGTTCGTCGTCGACTACCTTTCTTTTTTCCCCAAATTTTTTTTTTACCTTTCATTTCCACCCTTTTTTTCCCCTGCCTGCTTTTTCCCGTTCTTCCTTTTTCCGCTCGCCTGAGAATTCCATCTTCTTCACTCGCCCCGCGCGTCCGGAAAACACGGCCAACCCCGTATCGGCGCAGAGGGCGGGAGAGGTGCAAATACTTGGCCATCTGTTTTCCACGAGTCGAACGTACGAAACGCCGTTCCCGCCGTTCCCATTGACTTCGATGCGACCGATCGCGACTACGTCCGATCGATCACGTGCCTCGCTTAGAGGTGAACGCTTTCGTCGCGTCGACGCGCGCCTCTCGACGCGCCGGGGTCGCCAAGTTCCTACGCGGAATATACGTTCTTCTCTCGTGTAACCTCTTGTTCGATCACGTCGCGAGCGCAATTTCAATGTCTCTCGACGATAATTTATGTTTCTCGCGGCAGTTTTCGTCGACCGTATCAAACAATTACGTGAAATTCGGCAGGAACTTCGCTAGACGGTGCACCTCTCGTCTCGTAATTGCACGCTGTCGACCATTTAACGCATCATCGATGCAGATGCTTTTCGCCTCGTGAATTTTCAACCCGCAGCTAGAGTAACCCCGCTCGTTATCCAGCCGCGCGGACTTTTGCTTCCGAGAGTTTAATGCCGGCAAATTTCCTTAGTTTTAAGCGTCGAAAGCTCGCCAGGCCATTGTTTTCCGGCAATTTACGACTTGGGATAAAACGAACGATTGAGAAGATCGAATATTACGCGGAAGAATAAAGCTGGTACCGAGAGCTACGTTATCATAAAACCGTTCGCATGACGGTTCGCGTTTCTAGTTCCGTTCGTTGCGTACCATGAAACAGCCCTCCCCAAGTGGCAGTTTTCTACTAAATCCGCAAACTACTGCAATTAACGACTTCGAAACTAAACGACGCCAATACAAACTTCTCTCTATAACGCGTTCGTCCGCGTAAACCGTTCCCCGTCGTTTCGCCAATATTCCCCGTGTTCCCCGATCAAAACGTCCAACCCGGTGAAATGAGCAAACGAAATGGAAGAGTAACCTGGTCGAAGGAAAGCGTTGAAATGGACCAAACTAGAAAAAAAGCACGATAGTGGGGGAAAGGGGAAAAACGAGGACGGCCTCGGTTGAAACGAGTTCTCTTCCTTTCGCGTCATTGAGCGGATACACGAGACTGACGTGTTTCATTGTATTCGCGAATTTCACGATTATATAATTTCTTGACGTTTCGAAAGCGAGGCGTGCGCGCGCGTGCCAACGCATCGCCATTGAGCGTGCCGATGGAAATCCAGGGATAATTACACGCGGCTGTGGCATAATTATAATTATCGAAGCTCACAAACCAGCCCTTTAAATTTCGTTAAATTTTACACGCGCCCGTGCACTACAGGCTGCAGGGCCGCGAAGGGAGGCAGAGATAGAGCCACAGAGAGACTACCGTTAGAGAGAAGTTCATAGCTGTTCATACGTGCGTAATACGACGAGCTATGAACGTTTGTACGGATTGGACCTCTTGATGAATCTCGTTAATTTTCCTCGTCGCGGATATCATCACAATTAAAGCACGATCTTCGACCAGTGGAGACAGTTACTGTCTGTTGCACGATAGAAAAGTAAAGTCTTTAAACGAAAGTTACAATCTTTCGTGCATTTCGTTCGATGTTATTGATTCGCGAGATAAGAATTTGATTTTGGTGTGAGAGGTTTGTGAGAAAACTGTGAGGTTGTTCGAACGACAATGGTCCTTTGTGAAATTTTTGGCGATATCAGGACTTTTAGGCAGAATAACGAGTAGTCGAATTAAAATTAAGAATTTACATTGCAGCAACCGGGAGACAGGCGACCGCGCACCGTGATACCGTTGTTCTGTACGCATTAAATTATTGTTTTGCACGGTAGGTTTATATTCTGATTACCTTATAATTGCGAGACATCTCGCGAAATAGCCGAGCCAACGGGATTTGCATTTATCAGCCGGAACGTTTTCGCCTGGTTCTCTTTTTCTTTCCTGGAAGAATGTTAATTACGTGGAAGATTTGCGAGTCGAACAAACGCGTTTCATGGTTTGAATAATTTTTGTTTGTCTTCTTGCTACTTCCACATTTTACCATCGAAACTTCTTTCGTTCGATTTATTTAACCCTGTATAATTACTATTCCAATTACTTCAAGTTTTCCCGATTTCCTCAGTAATAACCACCTCCAAACATTTTTCTGAATATCCTTTATAGTCTAGAATGGAAAATTTTGTTTGTATTTTACTATGAAAATTTCTTTCCCTGGACTTACTTTCAAGCTGTTCAATTAATATGCCGATTTCAAATCTTTTTTCTGTTAAATCTTTGTTTAATATTCTTTTGTGTTACAGAGTAAAAAATGTTGCTTTCTTTATACTTGAATGAAAATTGTTTTCCATATTTTACCATAGAAGTTTCTTTCATTCGATTCATTCAATTCTATGTAATTAGTATTCCGATGTATCTCGCGTTTCTAAACTAACTAACTGTAAGTAACTGTTCTAAAAAAAAAAAAACTCTTGTCAATAGTCTTTTTTTAATGAAAATTTTTGTATACTTTATTCATAGATGAAAATTGTTGTTTACGTGGTACGTAATTTTGGATAACAAATTAAAAAAATCATCTGATTTCGTAATTTTAGCGAATCTCGTTCTTTAATATTGCCTTTGAATTCGTCGTCTAAAATTTCCCTTCTAACTTCCCCTTTTAACATTCGCGTACTAATAAAGCGCCACAGGAATTGTACGGTACTAATCTAGGCTCGTATTCAGGATAAAATTCAGTTGGCGTGCTTCATGACAAAATTCATAGAGAAATTTCAGCGGATGGACGCAACGTGGTATCGCGTCGATGGCTGTTCACGATATTCCAGCGAATTTGATGTTAATCATTCGTTCATTTACAAACGCACCATGATGAAGAACGAACTGCTCGATCTCATTATTGTTACGTCGGCTAAAACTATGTTTAATCTTCCATGATGATGATTCATGTTCGTTTCAAGCGGAAATGAAAAGTTCATTCTCTTCTTAATTTAATCTTTTTCGGTTTCTGTTGCTTTTCGAATTGGACTGATGGAACGCCCCGCCAAGCGAAAAGGCGATAAACCAACCATGGCAACGATTGATAGGTGTTCGATTAGCATCGAGCACGAATTATCGACCCAAACAAGCTTCAAGAAGCTTGCACGAGCTAAGTACACATTTCTCCAAGTCGGACAAATATTGACTCCTTTGGATACACACGATCGAGAGATGGTCATTCATCGGATCAAATTAGCTCTAATTAAGAAAATATTCCACGACAATACGAGAATAGATCGAATGTCTTTAACGTGATTCGATGTTTGAAAAATTTATCGACGTTCTTAAACCTGAATTCATCTTACTTTTGCGAAAACGTTTCTACGGAATATCGTATGTATATTTACATGACTACTTTTGGTCGTTTACGTTCGCAATATTTTCAAGCCGTCGCGTAAATATGAAATAACGCTGAGCACATTATCAGTAATCACAGCGCGTCGAGTGCGGATTATATCTCAAATTCTAATCCGCAGATATCAACTCTTAAATCCTGTAAATCTATCGTTTATAACATCCACGAGCTTTGCTAATCGTTCGGCATAATCGGCTGTTAAATCGAGTCCTCGCTGTGGTCCCACTTCACAGGGCGTTATTTTATAACGTAGTCAGATTCATCGATTTCCACGATAACATCCACCAAGTACGATTTTCCATCGATTCATCGAAAACCAAGGTTCGTGAAATCGCGTCAAACCTGCCTCTAAACAAGCCCGGTTGACCGATGCTAAATTCGTTGCCTGCGTTCAAATTTAGGCTGAACCAACGTGTTTGGTCGACGTTGGGGTTGCGTTCGATCCTGACAAATCCCGATCGAATTACGTACTAGCAGATCAATTAAAAAGCATACGAACGAAATCGATACGACATAGAGCAACGAAGCATCTAACCAAGTCCGCCACGATTGTCCTGTGTTTCTTCTTCAATAACGATGGAAGCGGAGCAGCTTCCATAAATCGATCGGAAACATCAATAGCATTCAGCGCGACTCATTAACCATAGGGACCAATCGATTCCTGAGCCGAGTCCGTATAAACACTCGATCAAAGACGTACGTACACATTACACGAGCCAAGTACAATGCACACAGACAGTCGGCGTCGTAGCCACGGGCCTGTTTGAGAGACCTCTTAAAACACACCCTTGCAGCTCACAGCGGCGAGAGAAGGAAAGCTGGTCGGCGAGCTGTTGCTGGTCGTCGTACTAGTCGTCGTCGTCGCTCTCATTCAAAGGGTAACAGAGACAAGAGAAGGAGAGACAAGAGAGGAGAGAGGCCGTGAGATGTATAGCGTGTGAAGGGGTGGTAGTTAACGAGGGGAAAAAAAAACCGGTGGAAAAATTAGAAAAATTGGGGTGGGGGGTAGTTGGGGGAGAACAGTAGGCGAAAAAGGACGAACGAGGGGAAAGCTGGGTCGGAAGCGAGAAGGAAAAAGATCGCGGGGTAGCAGGGAAAAGGGTGCCGCCCCCGCGAGAAATTTCGGTCCCGCGGCCATTGCAGCGGGAGGGCGTGGCCGCGCAGACGCTGCCAAAGAAAAATCGTCGCTCGCGACCAGGAAAAGCAGCGCGCGCCGTGCCGGAAACGCGCGACGCGTTGCGCGAAAGAAAAAAACGGGTTGCAGGGAGGGCGCGGGGGTCGCTGGCTAAGAGGGCAGGAAGAGAGAGGCAAATGCGCACGAGCGGGCAAAGAGGGCGCCCTTTCGCTCCGCCGGAAGTCGCCCTCTTCCTTTCTCCTTTACGTTAGTATCGTCGGTACCTCTTTTTCCACGTCGCTCTCTGCTACCCTTCGTGTCCTCTCTGTCCCTCGCGTCGAACTTTCTCCTTTTTCCCCGTAGTCTCTCCGCTTCACGATCGAGAACATCGTATAACCGTAGCGCTTTTCGGCCTGCTCTTTCTTCACCGAGAGCTGGCTCGGTTACCTCTCTTTCGCTCTCCATCGTCGACATCCCCATCGCGTCACGGTTACCGAGCCGCCTGCTTTCGTCCCTTCTCCACTCGCGTCCCTCTGCTCGCGACTTTACTCTCGGCTCTGTCTGTTCCACGTTAGTCGACACGGAAGGAGACAAGGTAGGAAAGGAAGAAGAGGGTGAACAGCGGGATTAGCGGCCTGAGGGGGTTCATAGAGGATGGCGGGGGGTAGGCAAAGCGTGCGTACAAGTAGAGAGCGAGCATCAAAATTATTTTCCAGTGGGCACCACCGCCGGCGCGGTACCAGCCCGAAATTTCAGCCCTTTAATTTCAGATGGTATGATAATTCGCGGCGATATTTCACACGAGTCTGGAACCTGGCTCAACGTGGATTTTATTGCGGCCGGCCAGCACAGTCGGCTACCAAGAGGGAGAGGGCGGGGTCGGGGCAAAAATTTTCACGGAATTACGGAAAGGGGTCCACGAGAAGGGACGGTCTACGAAGTTGTTAATTAATCTAGGCATCTAGATATTCCGCTCCTCTCTCTGACGCTCTACGCAGCTTGTCCGACGAAACTCGCAAATACACTGGATGCATCGTCAGTTTACGCTCGAAGCGAACACGGGCCACGCGTGTTGAGTTATTCGGCTGACTCGCGCCGAATGGGAGAAGGCGGCAACTTCTTCCGCTTCCAGAGTCGCGTCGTCGCGATACGCGTCGTGGCACGTGATCGTATCACGAAACTTTAAAAAAGAAATATCTCCTATACTCACATCGCTGATAGCCTTGGTTTTATTTTTGCAGGTTCACCAGTAACGTTGATTCGATCGTGGGCGAAGCTGGCTGGAGATCGAGTGAAATTATTTGGAAGAAGAATGCAATGGCGATGATCGAGCTCTGTCGATGATTGCGCAAAGAATAATAATTTTGCGTTAGCAAAGGCGTTACAAAATTAGTAATTAACTTATTTCTCGTTATAGCCGCTATATATCGTATAAGCCGTTGAGAAGCTTAATTGATCTGCTGTGAAAAGTTCAGAAAACTGACGACATTACAAATACTATCTTCTGCGTTTATTTTAGAATTTATCTTAGAATTTAATTTCGAATTAATTATTAGCGATTAATTATTGATCGATTACATACGTAATAAAATTAACAACTTGATAAAAAATGGAGTTCATCCATTTGTCTTCTGAGAGAAAGATATATTATGGAAATGTATGCATTATGAATAGAAGAGAAATATATGTGTCTGTATGTAAAAGATTAGCGTTGGAAATTTTTTACAGGCAACCTGTAAATTTTTCCTTACTACTACTTAGTATTATTTATCTTTTAGAATATTTGTTGTATTTCTAGGAATAGTATTTTTAGGTGAGATAAAGGTAATTTGGTACACGTGATATGGGTAAAAGCCGAATTCTGTCAATAGTAGTTGCAAATGCTTTTCGTCTATAGGAACTAGTTTACTCTAGTTAATTACAAAATTAATTGTGTGTTGTTAATTAAAACTAGATAAATACGTTTGGGTATTTCTAGAATTAACTAGTTAATAGTAGTATTAACGAAAAGCTTCTGGTCAAATTAGTTTTGGAAATTAGTCGGATCGTGCATAGATAAATCTCGAAACGTGTAATCAAAAATTGCTACTAACTAATAACTGATAGATATTTACCATTTATTTTCTCTTTAAGTTCATAAATATGATGGTCAATAGCATTCAAGCCCTAGAATTAACATAAATACGTTTCCTGATTTAGAAAACATCACTTGTGGGATTTGCATCGTTCAGCATTTCAAATTTCCAATTACAAAAACAAAGCAGAGCGATAATTACAATCCTTAACATGTCGAGATACATTCGAGACAATTACAAAATGAAATATCTTTGACACAACATATTAATCCATTGAAACATGTAAATATGTATTGCCCAAGCCTCGATTAACCATCTTATGATCTGAACGCAGCAACGTAAAATGAAGGAGGTCTCTGGTCGAAATTCCATTGGTTCACAATTTTATTTTCCCCGGTGTCTACCCTTGTCCACGTTAGTCACCCCCAAACAATTTTCCCCGAAATTCCGACGACATATCCCTGCCACTTCGTGACGTCTAATCCCGATCGGTGAGTATAGGCAAGCGGCAAATGGCCTGAGCCTCCCCGTGCTTTTCCACGTCCACGATGGCCAATGTGGCTCAGTTGTAGTTCTCGACCGTAGAAACACCATCGAGGGTTCGAGAGAAACAGAGAAGGCCGCGCAGAAGTTGGTTCTAAACGGCGCAAAGCGACGCAATTTCGTTTCGTCGTGGGAAGGGTGTCGAGGTGATACGTAGGGGTGGCGTGAACGGTCGAACGAGTCGGATAGGGAAGAACAAGAGGAAGCTCGTCCGAGGGGCAAGAGGAGAGAGCAGATCGTCTGGGGAGAGGTGGCAATTTTTTAAAATTAAGGCTGTTAAACCTAATCTGCAGGTGTGCAGGCGCACGCGCGAAGAAGTCGTATAAACTCCGCTATACGTATACACCGTGCTGGAACCTATCTACTTTTCTCTGTCTGTCTCGTTTCGACTCTTTTCCCGCGTTTCTTTTCAGCTATATACCTTCCCTTCGCGTATATAGCTGTTCAAGCTGGCTTCAACAGCAACGCTGACTGCGCCGCTCTCGGCGTCCCTGCTAGGTGGTTAAATTGCCGCACGAAACGTTCTTAATGTCCAACGGTGGTGAGCCTCCCTCTCTCTTTTCGCTTGATATCAACTCTCTTTTTCCCCAGCGTCCACCCTTACTCGTCCCTTCGTCCTTTCTTTACCTATCTCCGTCTCTGTTCCGCCAGCCTATCCTGTGCTTCCTTTTTTCATCCCGACAACCTCTTTTTCGTCCGTCCTTGTTCCATTCCTTCGTTCGTTTCCCGTTTATCTTCTTCTATCGCTTTCCTTCGTCGCTATCGCGTCCTCCTCTCCGCGACCATCGTCGCGCTCTCTTTGATTCTGGTCTTTTGTCTCTGTCCCGCGATCACCCAGCGTCGTTCTTTTTTCCCTCTATCTATCCATCTCTTGGTATCGCAGCGTGTTTTCGAAGGGTCGGCTCTCTCTTTTGTTTTCCGCGGGGCTCTCCACGCGGCGTAAACGACCGCGTTGGTCGTCGCGGCGCCATCGCGCGCGGGTGCGTCGAATGCCGGATTACGAGCGGCCGCGGCGCGATAAACGCGCGAATTATGTTTAATATCGCCGGTTATCTGGTCTCGCCACGATGCACGGCATCTACGGTCACGAGGATCCTCTTTTTTCAACACTGGTTTTCCCGCCGCGTTCCCATCTTTCGTGGAACGAGGCGAGCGAGATCAACCGGCTAAAACTCAGCGAGAGTCGCGAACGCCTGCTCTAGTTGCTTTAATGGCCGCCAATACGACGTAATGTGGCGGAAAACGCAATGTCGTGGTATAATATCGCTGCGCTACTTGTCGACGATATCGTAACGCTGCCAGAGCTTAGCAACTTGCTTGCAGAACATTTTGTTTTCCAACCTACGATCTTGAATAAGATTCTTTGATGTTTTTTTTACTGTTACTGCTTGTTTTTGTTTTTATTCCTACGTTGTAGAATTTTTTATTTCGTACCTTCGTGTGTTAGGGAGACGTCCTTGCGCCTCTTTACAAGTTTCTTTTACTATCCAACGGGGATTCTCTTTTATTTATTTATTTTAGAAGCGATGTAGCTTCAAGCATTTTTAATACGCGATTGTTTGACGCGTAGGAATTTTTAGAGTGAAATATTTGAATATTATCTTTGTATGTTTTAAACGTTTATTTGTATTTTTTGCGCGTTGCTCCTCTTTTTTTTTTAAACAAACACGTTTTTCATTGGTAATAATGGCAAAAACTTTTATGTAAAATTCAATCCTCTTGTTATCTCAATATTATTCCATTTGCAGCATTTTACGATTTTTATGTATTTTACAAGGTTTTCGAAATTGTATCACGCGAAATAATGACTGCAAATAATAACTAAAAAATGGTTTAATTTCTATCGCGTATATCTTAAGAAAATGATTAAATATCAGAACGTTTACTCTGCGAAAAATTGAAAGCAAATGTTTTCAAAACAGCAAAATAGAGCGTCGGTAAATTACTTATAACTTGTTCCGTATATTCCGGAAAAATTGTATAAAAGCTAGTAACAGTAGTAATAGGTTTTGCTCTTTTTCGAAAGAAATTTATATTCTATTTTATTAAAAAAAAATATTCGGTTCGCCCATTTTTTTCGAGGCTTTCAAGGTCAGTATCGATTTCCTTTGCATAGTTACTTACCGTACGATGAAATACACTCTGTGTATATAGGAAAATAAAGGAATATGGCCGCGAATGGAAAAATTGAAATTTCAGTGGATAATTTAGTTAAACAACAAGTGAAAAATAGAAAAGTAGATTTTTTGCAAAAGATTAAATGTGATTTAGAAAATTATTACTAACATTTCGGGATGAAATTATTCAAGCTAATAGGGAGCACAATCGGTTCTCTCGTAGGAAAAGTGATGTTTTTCCTTCTACGTAGATGTTACGATATCGCATTCTTCCCCTTTTTTGGATAATTAAACGTACCAAATATGAAAAATATTACGGAATATTTTTACTTAAACGTAACAGCAGATATTGAAAATGACGTGCCGATTAATGATAGCTTTCTAAAGAATCGAAAACAGAACCTGTTTCCTAAGCACGTTCATTATAGATCCAAAAGTACGATTTTATTTAATTTTCCAAATTAATGAAAACTTTTATATATAAAAATACTTTATTAAAAATAAAAAAAACATAAAACGACGTAAATAAATATTAGATTCAGTTTCACAATTCAATTTACTAGGCGTTAGTCTAATCCTAGTCTACGTTCCTATTTGGATATCACGGTATTTTGCTAGAGTATATGTTCGAATTATATTCATTTTCAGTATTATCTGCTAACAATGCTCGACACCATTGTTTCGTGCTTGCTAAGTAGATCTGGCAGCTCATGAAAATCACAGAAAGCTTATGGAAGTCGAAATTCCCATATCCAACGTACAATTCAAGATGACGACTGCTTTAAGGCATATATGCGTTTAAAATGCAAATAAAATCCTAGCAGAAATGATACTCTTTGATGTAGCGATGCACGATGGCTACGTGGAGAAAAATGCTTCTCGAAATATTCCGATATTAAGGCGAAACACATGTTGCGCGTAACTTTTCCTCGCTGCGATGACGAACACACGGTAATTTTCGCTAATGAGTAAAACGCTGATCGCTGAATGAAAAATGAGTATCTAAGTTTAACATGTTTTTAAACAATATCCTCGAAATATGGAGAAAAATGACTTCTTATATTCTTATATTTGACTCAAAATTAATAATACAATCAATACAGTGAAATATTATATATAATATAGTAAAATATTATGTAGGTACTATATATAATTTTACATATGCATTTTACACGCATGTAGCTAATACATAATTTTGTTTGCGCAATAAAACAAATTTATAAATATTGAGAATATATGTAAATCATATTATACATAAATAAAAACATATGTTAGAGATGTATGTAATTTTCATATTGTAAGGTTTCTTAAGTTTTATACGTCGAATATAAAATTTCATATATGTAATGAAAACGCCTCGTAAATGTCAAAGATACATAGGCATAAATCATATTCTTGTGTTTGTCACTGCAACAAATCCGTGTCACGATACGATATTCGGCATTGAATGTGTAAGCCACGATAGGTCGATGTTCGGTCTCGTGCGCGATACTGAAAGAATTCGAACGAGGTGCTGGGCAATCTTATTACCGTAATGTACCGCTGATGGGATTCTGAAGCGTGTGGACCGTTTCAGCAATTATCAGTCGATTATCAGACACTGGTGTTACAGTGTTTCGGGTTTCGTCGCGCGCAAACGTATTCGACGCTTCTCCCAGTGAAGCGGATCGTTGCGAGGGTATTGCGAAAACCGCGAATACCCGGGAAGCTCGAGTTGCTTCCGGTCGACACGCCGCGGTAATGCGAGTAGCGATTTTCAAAATGGTAGAGAACAGAGAAACGACCGTTTCGGAAATGATAAATAGGAGTATTCGTTGTTTCCCAGCGCGGTCTACCGTTCCGGCAAACGCCGCCTCTTTCACTGCAAATCGTTCTCGTTATTTCGCGATGATATTCGGCGAACGACATGCTGAAACGTTACTCTGCATCGTTTTAATTCATCGTCGCCGTTTTGCGATAAAACGCGCCGATTTGGAATGTTTAAGCACCTGGAATTTTTCAGGGATCTAAGAAATAATATTTAGAGATTGAAAATATATATTGGACTATATCTACATCTGTTTCGTGTGAAATTGAAAAAAAAATATAGAGAAAGATTTTGCGATATTTTTCGAGCTCTATCGTTCTGTCGCGTGAACTTTTCCGCAGGTGCATCGATGCATTTTTCTATAGTGGAATCTTATTATTCTTTTTTTTTTTATAAGTTGATTCCTTAAATTATTCCGCAAATGTATGGTGTCGTTAAGTTTAATATTTTAAGAAATTACAGCTCCACTAGTATCGTAACGTTTTATTAGAGCTTGTAAAATAGAATATAGAGCAATTCTGTGCAAGTATCAAATTCAAGCTTATACTTTGGACATTAAAATTAAATTTCAGATTCAACTAATATTTTAACCCAAACATTTCTCACTGAAACACTGAAACCTTTCTGAGATAGTTACTCCACTCAAGCTATCTAATTACATGTTAAAACAAGATACCATGAATATTATAACCAAATTCATCTACCAGACAGAGAATGATCATCGCTTGATATACCTATCACTATACAAAATTTACCACAACATGTAACATATAAATACGGAACGAACATTCACTGATTACGTACCAAGGTTCTTCCTCCATCTTATTCCACTTATCCAGTCGTTGTTAATATGTTTTTCAACGATATATACGTAGTTGTAGCGGTGTCGAAATCGTTAGGCAGGACAGTCGCGAGAATACGCGACATGGAAGTTCTGGCGGTTGTCGATATCATTTATTCTACGTTTCAGATCTGTAGCGGCGCGCTCGAAAAAAACTCGTCCCACGTGGAACGTTGTTGAAAGAGCAATACAAATAGAGGTCGCAGTTTTCAGCACGCATATCCCTTTGAAGCAGAAATTGCAATGTCGAATGATGGAATTATGTGGCAGGAAAGTGTAGATCGCGAATGGAACGAAAAAGATACATATATAATATGTATATATATACATATATATATGTACATACTCCCGCACATAATCACTACCAATAAAGCTTATAACATGAATCGCAAGTAAATGCATTTGTAATTGAATCCGTTTGCTACAAGTTATATATAAATCATCTGGAAGTCGAATTATATTTCTTGTCACGCTACTACGATATTGCGTAATTGGTAGTTGATCATGACAGGTGCTAATGAGATGACAATTCAAATTAAAGAAATAGAGGGTATATTAAGTTGGGTAATCTTAGGAGTTAATTTAATCTAAGTAACAGTATCCTCAGTGATCAGGTATTAACCTAAGGTTGATATAATATACTTTACACTTTTAACGTACTAAAACAGTAACGTTTAATCTCTGATGTTAAAAATTATATATTGTAGTGAAAAATTTGATAATGCACACACACATGAAAAAAATAGCAAACTTCGGTTAATTAATAGCAAAGTTCAATATGAACTACAGTTTCGTCTCAACAGATATGATAACTACTTTGATTATTCACTGCGAAGAGGACATTGAATAAGCAGGATGTTGAGGATATTCAGTGTCCAAAGGGATATGTGCATCTAGAAGTTGCATTCAGAATTGTTAATGGATTATGATTGATACCTACATTGGAATTGATTCTCTCATTAGCAAATTGGAAAGTGAGAGTGGAAGGTTGACAGATGGGTTCTGTTTAAATTTTACTTTTTGAATTTCATTTGTGGGAGCCAGCATTATTTAGACTGAGCATAGCACGCGAAAATCTCCTAAAATATCAACATACGTATCTGTCGCTATTAAGATATTTTTATATATTCTTCTATTCTTATCATTCAAGTTGCGATTGAAATTTGAAAGATATTTTGTGTGGTATTTTATACATATTTATATCAGAGCAAGTCATTATCTTGTAACAAATAATTAATTTTAAATATTTAATATTCAAAAGACGTTTCTCGAAGCTAATACCAATGTCCTCGTTCGAAATCTATCTAATC
The DNA here is from genome assembly GCF_011952205.1 of Bombus bifarius. Lineage (NCBI taxonomy): Eukaryota > Metazoa > Arthropoda > Insecta > Hymenoptera > Apidae > Bombus > Bombus bifarius. The sequence goes on from NW_022884356.1 coordinate 6,559,165, forward strand.
GATCCAATACGACATTGATCATTTTTTAATAGCCCAATGTCTTATAATATCTTATAAATTGTATATCGAGTTGTGGAATTATAAAGAAGTATTAGAAAATAAATAATTTCCAAAAAAGACGTAAGAAAATGCATAATTATATACGCATAATAAACCGTCTGGCGTAAAGAAAAAAGATACTTAACCCAACGTATGATCTATTCACGTGCATTCGCTGAAAGACACTTTAAAAGCATTTTGGTGCAAGTCAAAATAATACACGAGGCAAGAATGCAGTTACGCGATCCACTATCGGTTTCTTTTTCTCTTTCCATTTTTTCAAGAAGGAGAAAGGAGTCAAGTTTAAAATGTCCTTTAATAGAATCTAACACGGAGCGACAGGCACGAAGCGAAATGTACCGCAAAAATGAGACGTTCCGTAAAAAAAGGGAGGAAACGGGGGGAGAAAAAAATATTTCAACAGAGTCACGTGTCAGACGCACATTAAATAATTTGAACGTGCTGCTTTCAGGATTTCGTGTGTCAATCAAGATGTCCTGAAATTCATTGTTGCAAGAAAAATGTTACGTTTTTCAATTATTAAAATATGCCATACTAGCTTATTAGAATGGAGTTTTTCGTGGAAGTGGATTAATATTAATATAAATGTTATGTGTTATTATATTTTTTCTCTTGAGTCTCTACTTTATTATAAGTTGTAGACGATACAGAATTGTATTAGAATTTGTTCGTAATATAATGTAATTACATATATATGTATTTACAGTATTATGTTATTTGTGTAATAATATACTACTTTTATGTGTTACTGTTCTTCTAAGGTGAAATGTTATAATCTATTATTGAACTTATTGAAAACTGGTACTTTACTTGGTCATACCTTCTTCTCTTTGTATACTGATACAAGATGAAATAGCAATATGAAATTTACATACAAATAAAACCTCTCGATTTCATTATTATCCTCTAGTTAATTTTTTCACAACGAAGACAGAGCTTCGCCATTCATGGAAATTTTGTTATACAGCGACATCAACTTTTAGTTATCTTTTATGAAAACAGTCTAATGTTTATGTCTAATATTTGTTGTTTCACAATATTTAGATAATTATAATATAAATTAAATATCTTTGTTAATTAATTTTGTGAGCCATTTGCTACAACAGAAAAGTTAAATTGCATAGATATAGGGGAATGCATACCTATGAAATAACATAACATTAATTAAGCCATCGGTGGTTGAATCCCACTTGTACAATTATATAACTTAAAATACTCAATACCCGTAAGAATATCGAGCTTTAAAAAATTGAACGGAAGGTTAAGAGAGATTATGAAAAAATTCAGAAAAAATTATCATTCTCAACTTCGCGTACCTAGTAAGCTTGTATATCAGAAGAGGTCGGATGTCGTTGCACTATAATTTACCAGCTATATAATAACGTTGGAAAATTAGATGTATTATAAGTTATATATTATAGACGTTGCTTTCGCAATATTACAATTTTTTTCTCAAATATAACAATCAGATACCTTTCAATTAGTAAATATTTCTGAAATTTAATTTCTTTTGTTACAAAAGTTACTGTTATGTAAAAGTATTCATCGATATCGATATCCTGTAACTTGTAATTTCTAAAAATTTACTAATAGCATCAATTAAATTGAAGAAAAACGACCGGAAGTTTACTATTATCTCGTTCAAGCAGAAATTCGAATTATAAAAACAATTTCAGAAGAACGTGACCGTCTCCGACTTTTTATCCAAATGCAAAGGTCGTCGTTCTACCAGTATCGAAGTCTCCCGGGGTGAGATTCGAAAGGGTAGTAATTCCGCGGCGAGCGAAGCGCCGCAGCGTGGCCGCGTTTTCGGCGGTGATTTCTTCTCCGGCCGGCAAAGTAGAATGCACCGCGGCGGTACGGCACCACTTCAAGGGGACCAGTTACCGACGTCGTGCACGCGAAAGCGAGCGGCCATCTTGGAAAAACGAAAGCGACGCGGCGACGTACGAAAAACAAAATGAAGGCGCTTGCGCCGCCGCTTCGGTATTGAGCGAGGCCCCCGGCGCCTTTTTGCATTTTCACCCTTTACTCCGCCGCACCCGGCCTGATCGTGGCTACCCACCCCCCTGTCGGGACCCCTGCGTGCGCCCCGGCCACCCCCTGGTATCCCTTTTCGCTAGCAGCCTCACTCGTTCTCGCGCTCGTCGATCTTTCTCCTCCCGGACCACCTCTCTCTCTTTCTCTTCCTCCTCCGCCGCTTCCTCCGGCGAGATTCCGGTGTTTCCAACCGTCCTGCCGCGCTCCACCGTCGCGCAATCCCTGCCTCTCGTAGTCTGCCATTCGCTTTTTTGCATTTTAACACGTTTTTAAATGGATGGAAAAATAAATAGCGCTGCTTGATTCGATTATGGCCTCGGGTAATCGGTACTCGGCGATTCCTTGCGAACGCTGCCACTGATTGCCTCCATACTATCTCCATACGTTGTCTCCTCCTTTTCCTTTACCGTTTTCTTCTTCGGTCTTTCGACGGGTGTTTTTCTTATACGTGTGGAAAGAGGAGCGCAGCATAGCAGAGAGTTTTATGTTTCGCGGCCAGCGAACGATTTTTCCTGTGTCGATCGGTTTGACGTGGGCCGCGAAGAATGTTAATTCGATATGTTCTAGGCACGGTTACGTGGCGCCCTCTTTTCGCGAGGGATGCTGGAAATATCGAGCGCAGGGGAGAATCTAATCGTACGGACCCCTTTAGTAATTGAATCGTGCCTTAGATGTAGTCCGGTTTGAAGAGTTTACTGCTGTCCAAGCATACGAGAATTGCACGGACAAGTTTTCTTCTGAGTAATTTCTGAGGTAAAGAAGAGGTGGTTGTGAAGCTCTGTTTTACGATACGAATCTTTCTCAACGAAGTATGGCTACTGTGCGTAGATTGAAAAAAAAACAGTTTTAATATATTTTCGCTTTTACATCTTTTATACTGCTATACTTACGTTCTGTTATAGATATCTATATAATTTCTGTATTAATGTACAAAATTGACATATTCTTGTTTAATCCTGGGGCAACGCTAGAACTACAAACAAGTAATTTTTAAAGGCAGTACATTTTGATAAAACTATACATATACTACATTTCTTCCGTTAATTAATTGTTCACGTCCATGTGTAAAGTATTCGTAGGTACGTTCCTGCTCTAATATTCGCATTTGTTGTATTTCATTAATTAGACCATGCGATACAGTTACAGACAAATTTCTACAAATACCAAACCAAGTCTCCGAATTCAGTTATTTGTAACAATTAAATTATGTTCGATGTAGAAATTCCCTTAGCAATTTCGCTATGACTCTTGGAAAGCAATTTAATGAAACCTATTTACATTACAATATAATACACGTAGAAGTATAAAATTTATCGAATTTCTATATTTCCGAGTGTCTTGCAAATCCGTTAGAAATTCCATGTTTTAAATTCAATATGTTCCACGATATATAAAACATACATATATCCCATAACTCACCACAATTATTTAGAAACTTTCAATGTTAATTATTCCAACTTTACCAATAATGTCATGATATTTCTTTCAATTATTCATCCATAAACGCGAAACGATTCTAAATAAATTTCACAATTTGCTCACTTCCACATCATTACGCGCGTAAAATTATACCATTCCGTGCACATTTGAAAATTACGATTCTCGCTACCGTTAATTCTACTCGCCATCATCCAGATCTCCATTACCGCCGTAGTCTCATTTAACATAAAAAGTGCACTCAACTTTCCTTCCTTACTCCGTACCATCTACTTGCAAAGTCCACGAGCGAGGCTGAAATTTTTCTCGCGGAAAACACTCTCGTGGACTTTCTTCTAACTGCAACGAACTTGAGCTGGGCAGGGTCTGCTCGTTGAAACTTTAAGAAGCACTCGACGAGCGTGGTCGCGTCTCTCGAGGAAGTCAACAACGGTGTCACGGAGAGAAGGAAAAAGGACAAAAGGAACAAAAGAAGAAAATATGTGCTTTATAATGCGCGGTCGTATCCGACGAAAAAATAAAAAGTAGAGAAATGTTTTCGCAAGTATGTAATACCCGCGGAAGCGGCAGTCTCTCTTAATAATCTCACATTCTTAAGCACGTCGACTTAATTTACATTTTAACCGCTTCGCGAGGAGAAAAAAAAATTCCGTCCTTTCCAGAGATGACGGGTCTCGCCCTGCGATCGTCACCCTTGACCATCTTTCGACCTCGCTCTTCCGCTTCTTTTAAACCCCGGCAATCTTTCGACGACGTTTCTCGCTCGTCACGAGAGAATGAGTTTTTATTCCGCGTGACGTTGAATTCGGCGAGACAAATCCCTGGTGAAACCGTGAGGCGGTGACCAATACTAATGGAAATAGACGGATCGATTTATCCCGAGATGAACGTCGTTTCCATTGATTGAATGAATTGATTATCGGTGACCTTCAGTGAGATATTTTATCACACGTAAGAAATAATCGGCATATTCCTTTTTGCTGTTAAAATGATAAAGGGTAGTTTGGCTTTTAAACGAAATGTTTTAGTTTGTAGGTATGGTAAATGTGGAGTTTGTAATTTAGTGGTTTTTGCGCTTTGCTTATGTCTCGTTGTGTTTCAGGGTACTTCTATTAATGAATGAAAACGTGTTGTAGAAAAATGCTTAAGATAGAAATTTTATTTAGTATTTTAGCGTACGTGTACGAAAGAGATTTTGTTAAAATATAGTTATCTAGGCTTTATAGCACCTATTGTTTAGATATTCAAACAATATTCAATCTTCCTATTAAATATTCTAGCCTCTTTGTTATATTTCATAAATATCAGTTAAAAATGATATATATATATATATATATATATATATCCACCTGAAAAATTGAAGATTTACCTTTATACAAAATTACTAACATTCTATTCGTCAACTGAAAGCATATTCGATGAATCCTGTCGTTTCAAAATTCAGAGACACGAAAAAGCGTAGAAAGGGTGGTTAGGATCCTAGAAGGTCGCGATGATTGTTACGCAGTATAAAAGGGTCGTAAAATTGTAGGTTAATTCCCTAAGACAGCTTCACGACGATCTTTCTTAACGCTCTTTCACGAGCTGCTGCGCCCTCTTCGAGTGCGCACTTATTAAGGGTTGTTACCCCTTCCAGCGCGATCCATATACGCTTATTCGCTCGCAGCTGCGTGTGTGCAAGTTTCCCCACCATCCTCCACCAACCCCACTCCAACTCCTTTCCTGGCCCTTTCATAGAAAATAGTGGTGGGGTGGCGCGATTAGATGCATAGGGGAGTTTAGATGAAAGTTTAGATAAAACGCAGGGTGCGTCAGCTCGCTCTTCGCCGAGACTGCTTGCCGGGAATCTACGCGCGCACGAATGTGAATGGCGACCCAGCCACCCTTTTCGTTTCGTCAGCCAGGCCAGAATCTTTCATGTCTACGTTGGCAAATTATTTCACGTGGCAAGATATTATTTCTTCTATCGGCTGTTATTAGACATATATAACTATTTTAAACATTATGTTATCGGTACAGTTTTTGATTGAGAATAATTAATATCCTCTATCAATATCAATTTGTTCCTCTTAATTGTTTTGAACATTAATAAACGTGAAACTCGCGAGGTAGTTCTGCCAGTGGTTTTACAAAGTCCATTTGTGGTTTGTAATTTCGAAAATTCTACGCAGAATATTTCGTAATCTTTGTTCAACTTATATTAGAATATTTAATTAATATCATTTTTATCAACATAAATTCGATTACTTTTGAAACTTTCTCAAACATATTTTTACGAAGCTATTTAGTAATTCAACGAATTGAAATAGAGAACTTGAAGTTAAACGCAGCTGTACGTATGAATAAGTCATGAAATGAGAAAATAATTTTCTTACCAAAATACTTTTGCTTCATCTCTGATTTATTCATCCTGTTAGACTGGATTAATAATGCAATTTCATTAAATTTTCAACATGTCTGAAATTATGAGTCTACGAGTTTTAAAAAGTTTCTTACCATTTTTAGGACGTATCAGAGCTATAACTGAGGAAACCAAATAATTTCTTCATAGGTGTTACTTCTCCATCGAAGTATTAGAATATAGAAGTTGCAAATATTTATTTATTGTGATATCTATATAATACGACATGATATACGAAATATAATATAATACGAAAATATATAGTAAAAAATCTCAACATGGTGAAGTGGTTTGTCAAGAAATATCAATGGAGAAATCAGGAAAGTGAATGAGAAATGAAATTTATAAAACACGTATCATTAACATCTAGAAATTTTTCTTTGTTAACATGAAAGAGGTGGCAGTATTAATACACTATATTATATCTTTAATAATCAAGCGTAATCGGTTTAACGTAATTGCATATAATATATTCTGTATATAATATCGGAAATCTTTAGATAGCGGAAAGACCTTGGTTAAGAGAGAACGTTGAGAAACCACTTAATTAATACCGAGAAAATTAATAAATGTACCATAGTGGTTGTTGGAATGTGAAACAATCCACCGCATACATTTCATGTTAGTACATTTTAACGTTTAATTTTTTGGTACCATCTAACACGAGAAACGATGCCTAACGTTTTAATCGTTTCTGCGACTACAGCTAATTTTATCTACAAAATTGAAATTGTGCAAAAAAATGTGCAAATTTTTAAACGAATGAACGGATCGAATGACGCTATGCTATATAAAAATTACTGTAGCCAGAACTATTTCGAAATTCTTTTTCATATTATCGATATACTGGTCAAAACGGGTATTTAAAAGGTAATTTCGATCAGTTTATCCAATAAATTAGAAAAACAGCCATTATCGTTTATTTTCCATTTTTAATTCAATCATATCAAATTAATGCAGATTACTATACCTCATTATCAATTTTAAACTAATTTCCTCTAATATTTTCTATTCTGTTCTAGCAACTAACCCGAATGTGCATATTCTTTTCTCTGTTACATTAAATCTGTCACGCAAATTAAACGAAACTCATTTCCAAATTATGATGTTATCCCAACTCTGATTGTAACTTTGATTTTCGAGTAGTCTTCTTGAACCAGACTGACAAACTCCTTGTATGAAAATTTTCAAGTACATTTTAAGCTTATACACATTATTTTCTAATAGTCGGTATAATAACTATTTCATAGCTTGGATCTTAAAAGCTTAACTTATCTATTTTCACGAACAACTTCCGTAAACTACCAAACCGAATTCTTGGTCACTCACGACCCCATCGCCAGTGCCGCGAGTCGCGAATCGCGAATCGCAAGTGCATAGGGCCGTTGGGTGCAATGACGGTGAATTTTCAGGAAAAGGGGGATCCCGTTTCGCCGGTTGGTTCCGTGCATATCCAGGAGCTCCGGCGGTCCGACGTTGCATCGCGCATTATTTAATGGACGGTTTTTCGCTTTGTTCGGTCGACTCATTAACCACGGGGGCTCCCGATTGTACTTTGCGCCGGTTTTCCGGTGCAACAGAGAACCGGCGCTCGTTGTACCGGGGGGATACAGTCGCGTCGTTGCATAATGAACAGGACGCCGCCACCCCCTAGAGCTCGGTTCGTGCCTCGCCAAGCCCCTGTCTCCCCGTGGCTGCCTCTCGCCGACGTAGCCGCTGCCTCCTCCGCTCCTCCTCCCTCCCAACGTGTAACCACGTTCATCCCCCTCATCAACCTATTATTTCTCCGTATTACGTTACGTCGCGTTGCGTTACGTGCCGCGCCTCGCCGCGACGCTGTTCGAGCCTCGCTGGAACAGCAAAAATGATGGTACGTGCCGCCACGGAAAAAACAGCCGCGTGTTCTGCTCGCGAGATGAACGGAGACCAAGATATAGTGCAGACAAGAAGGAACTCAAGGGATGGCACGAGGGTGAGGCACGTAGGATGGATAGGTGCCCGGAACAACTTGTCAGAGTCGAACTGTAGTTCATCTTCGAAAGGGTATTGGCGATTTAGCCTCTCGACGTACAACTTTTCTCCACCTGACCGGCGAGGAAAGTACAATTTCGTTCTTGGTGAAATTGCCTCTTGGTTATACAATACCGCGTCTCTGTTTGTCATTCTAACGCTATATCTTGCGTTTTTCGTACTATAAAATACAGGATAGGAAATAAAAGAACACAAGCGTTTTTATAAATACGAAAGCGAGATTGCTTATTGGTACTTAGGCAAGGGTAACGTTATTTATTCTGTGTTCCAACTAGAACATTTTTTAACGTATACGTTATTTCAAGCGGGAAAGGGTTGCAAATGAAACAAGTATAAATTCTGTTCTAGGAATTTTCGAATTCTTCTGAACTCAGAATTATTAAAAGTCTGTAATAACGAAATTCATTAGTCGCTGGAGAAATGCATTAAATCACGTGAAAATCACTGCACTAAGTAATGGAGAAATATGATACTTTGAAGGAACTACGCTGTGTTAAAAAAACAACATTTTATATGTTCAATTTAATAATTAACAATGGAACAACGTTCTGTACACATTCCTGATCGTTTATAACGCGAGAAGCTTCCTCTAACGACATTCATAACGTTCGAAACCTGTCCGAAAATACGATTATGTTCCCTGTTAATAGATTATTTTGTATCGTTGCTAGACAGGAAGTGGGGGGGGGGGCAGTGACGCGTCGAATGAACGGAATTCGAAATGTACGAGTACTTTGTGAGATTAAAGCACGTTCGCCTTACTCTCTATCTCTTTTCCCTACTCGATCTCGATAATCCGGTTCCCAGCACGAGCCGCCTCATTGCCGATTCGATGTTAACGTTCGATTTTTCGATCGGGGAAATCGAATGAAGCGAACGCCCGCGCATCGACCATTTTTCACCGACTTTTTTCCGATTGTGCGCGTCCATCGCTGATAAGAAGCGAAGAAATTCATGAGAAACGACGATAACTGATAAAGAACGTCTGTATGCGATTCGAAGAAGGAAAGAGTCTGCTACACCTGTTTTTATTACGACTGGCAATGTAAATTACAGAAACATTTCTCGTATCCTTCTTTCGAGCTTTTTTTCTATTCTCTCAGTTTCACAAAATCGAGTTAGTCACTATATTATCTATATCGTTTTCTTAGATATGGCTATTTTTCTCTTGTTTTATATTATATTATTTTTTTATGTAGGTATACAATTCTTATTTATATTAAAATGTTTATATTAATATAATTTGATTGAATATCGCGAGGCTTACTTTCGTTCTTGCTTGTGATTTTTAGTATTTCTCTTGTAGATGATGGATTGTTAACGTAATACAAATGATCATTAGAAAAGAATAATTGTATGGATATGCGTATAGAATGATTAAAAGCGTGCTCTGTACATGTTGCAAACATTGTTTTATCGTATAAAAGGAGATACATAAACCTTGACAGCTTTACTTTGTACATCGTTCCATTAAAAACGATTCTCAGAGAACGGTAAAAAATCTCGATACGTAGATACAATTGCGCCGATAACTCTTTGTTGATCAATGGTTCATTACTCTTATCGAAGTAAAACTAAAAAAGGTTCTCCTATTATGTATCCATTATTCAAAAAAGTATATCTCGTTCTCTTCATTTAAACTCTCAACTTACTATTCGATTGCATTCCGCGATTTAAATTTTAATTCTATCTTCTCATTGCAGTTTTCCGATAACGATTTTATTTAGATTATTTTAAGATTTAAATTTCCTGTACAATTAAGAATAATACAAATTACAACATCCTGAAATAATGATTATTTTAAATACCGGTTGTAGACTAAAAAGCTTTTCCCGATACGATTGCTTTTATACTTAATTTATCTGTATAGTTTGATCCTATTTCAATATTACGTTTCACTAAACGATTAATCTTTTCACAGTGTATGTTATCTATAAGTAACAATGTACCTTAAAATATTATTGATCAATTAAACGATAAATATATTTATCTTCGTTAACATTGGTTCTACGTATTTTTAGTATATTACGTTCTCCATTGTAAGAAGCTTAGAAAAAAAATACTTCTAATCAATAACTGACAAAAACATATTTTATTTGGATCAGAAATATTCGGTTGTAAGAAGGTTCAGAATATTAAAAGTTACCAAATCAAAAAATAAAGGTCATTTAAATGTAGTCTTAGTATACAAAAGACCTTATCTTATTGTTGGTTTATTCGAATCTCTAAAACAAACAAGAGATGGAAGTTCGATTTTCTCCTCATTAATGTAATTGATTTCCTCTTAGAACCTTTCATTTTCTATCGTCGTCCGTGTGCCGGTAAGAAAATGCAGCAAATCGAGCCTCGGCCAAACAAGAACCCTCGTTTGAAAGCCGTACCCCTCTTTTAACATCGATTCACCCCTCGACTACGAAATCGTTCTTACGAACCGATTTAATCGACAAGGAACGTCAGACTCTTTCGAATAAAAAGCGTAATGGAGGCGCGTAAAAAATAATTACATTAGAATTCTTTCTCTTTATTTATCCGTCTATCTACGCGGCGTCGACGCGAATTTCACGCAGCCCGGTCGTTCGTCTCTGAATTTTTCTCTATGTTTTTAGATATTACGTGCAGAACTCTTTAATTACGAGATAGAAAGGCAGAGAAGAGACAGAAATAGAGAGACAGCCGGTTTGAAGTTCTCTCCCTGACACCCCCACGTTTCGTCCCGCTCGGCCCAGCTTTTTTCCACCACCTTTCGCGCGCTCACGTTCTTCTCGCGTGTTTACCCCCTACCCTTTCTTTCGCTTCATTCAAATGTCGGCCAGACGTTCGCGAATTAATGCAACTCTACGTGGAACGCGACCACGAGAACCTCTCTAATGATCCGTGAATTTTCATCGCGTACCAACAAACCCGTTCCATGCTCTTTTTCCACGCGTGTGTCCTTCGCAATGCGTTCTAACGCATAACTATGCGAGCCACTATGTATAACATTGAAACCACGTTCCTACAGTATGTTTGTACGGTTGGCTTTCTTTGTGCAATGGATACGTGTTTAGCGGGTCTGATGGTAGCAATGAGATGCTGCTTGTGGAAAATGTGGATAATGTTGTAAATGATATGAAAAAGGGTGTGGGCGTGCTTGTCGAATTTTTTCAAATTTTTACAACAACGCAAAATGAAAATTGTGTTAAAATATGTATAAATACGAAATTGTTAGTAGAAGATACTTTGTTAGTATTTTGTAAAAATTTAATCCTTTTTTTGTTCAATAGAAATTGTTAATAAATTTAAGATATATGCACAAGAGAATATTGTAAGTTGTAATGCATATTCTAGTCGAGATAAAAATTGAAAATATTTCAAAATACAAGAATCACAATATCGACCTGTACAACATTTTTCGTCGATCGATCTTTATTCAAAACCAGCGCAACGTATCGATACCTAACAAACTTCATGGCATCGTATCTAACAAACACGTATTGGATTAATTTTTCGCATTAGAGAAAACATTTGCAACATTTTTACCGCGTATTTTACTTTTAACTCACTCGAATGAAAACTATACAAAAAGGACACGATAAATCCATTTTTGTTAAGTTCTTTAATCTTGATGTTTCTGGATGACTAAAAGTGGGTATTTTAATATTACACGATTGAAAAATAATTCAAAGATATAAAAATAAGTGAACCAAAACCACGAAACCAGCGATCTAACTAATTTTACGACAATTAATATTTTTGTATTATTCAATTTATATACTCGATCTAAAAATTAAATAACGCAATTTTATTTATGTAGGATCGATTGACAGTTTGAGCAGTCGTTGAAATATTTTCCCATAAAAAAATTGATCGTATTTCATCTACATGATCTTCTAATACCAATGAACTTTCCATACATCGCAAAAATTTTATCAATACACTTCCTCGCGAAGATTCAATTTCAATTTCCTACAATCGCGATTGGATAACACCTTGCAAGACTATATTCGTCAAACTTCTCGAATAAAACGCGAATTCACGTTTTGGAGAAGGTAAAAGTGTGGATGGAATGCGATTAAAGGAACGACCGCGTGAAAACGGCAAAGAACTATCAGAAATTTGGTAACGAGGACAATCGGGTTCCAAGAGACTTTTCCTTCCACTTGCGGCCAGTACCGGTTATCAGTGGATAGGAGGGATCGGCGTGAAACTATGCAAAAAGTTTCCAACGACGAGCCGGAAACCGCACCGATTTCGCTAGGCGCCCTCCTACCGCGACCCTTTCGCTCGTTGTTCCGGTCGAATTTGGAAAGAGGACTGTACGATGAAAATGGAACGCAACTTTACAACATGAACAGACACGTACAGGCGTGACAGGGTGGTGCCTTCTGCGGGCTAAAATTAGAGGGTGCTGTCCGAACTTCTCCGCTACACGTTTGCATTTCCTATGCACTATTTCCCACGTGTGGGTGCGTACAGTCTGCGACGAAATCGAGCGAGGCCGGATACGAGAGACGCGTGTTGCCCGAATTTGTCAGCTTATCGGCGAGCAGTTCGCGGCGTGTTGCAAGAAACAATGACTAAAAAAAGCTAACAACAGTTAGATCGAGAGAGAAAGACAGAAATAGGTGGGGGTTAGGGATGAATGAAAGCCGCGAATGAAATTGCTTTCGTTTTTTTCCACGGCTGCTCGACCCGCGCGTTTCTATTGTCTCTTTCCTTGTCTACGCTCCGCTTTCGTTCTCGCTCCTCTTTTTTCCTATTTTTTTTTTGTTTTTTTGTTTTTCCTTTTTTATTTTTTATACGCATCCATAATATTTTATGAAATCGATTTGTTAACACGTGTCCAAGAGGAACGAACGCGCGGCGTTTTTTCCCACGCGTTGATTTACACATTGCTCGATTAACATTCGACCCACTCTCAACATAAATTACCTTAATTTAGTTCATCTGATTATTTCGCGTGCTTTACGACGCTCTTATATTTAAAAAGTCAAACCCGTTAATAATCTACCGGTTCCTTACGTTTCATTAATCAAAGTTAATTAATTGATTAAAAACGCGATGACCATTACAGCATACTCCGTACTTAAGCAAAGAGGAAAGAGAAGGGAAACTCTTCGCGTTTCGTTAAGAGTAGGAAAGTGCAGCGCATCTTCGTATCCTAAACCGACCTATGCTTATCCCCTGTTGCTTCCTCTACTCGGAACGGCATTCTTTTCCAGCCGTGCAACCCTCTGACCTTTTTACCCCGGTGACGTGACCTCGACTTTTGCTGCGGACTGTACACACATGTATACACGCGTACCCTCTCCAGAGGCATTAGACGCAGTGTATCGGCGGCCGTGCTCGTGCGCGAGTATTAGACACCATGCCCACAGCTCATTTGCCAACTCCGGCAAATTTACCAAATTTAAATGCAAAATCGGCCGGTGCTCCGTCGCTTCGTGAAAGTACGAGCGGGCGGGAGATATAATGGAACGGGAGTGACGGAGAGGAAAATTCGAGGTTGATGAAGAGAGGAGGATACACGGTGGGACGGAGAGAGGGAACCTGCTGGTCGAGGGAACGAACGCTCGACGATATACGTATAGGGGTGGAAAGAGGACGCTGGACACGGAGTGCGAGAGAAAATGGAATATAGATAGATAGAGGAACGATAGTATCATCGGTGCGACGAGGAGGAAACACGAAAGAGAGAAAGAGCCAGGTCGAAAGCTGGATAGAACGCGCCCGAGAGAAAGAGGGCGAACGTTGTAGTAGGAAACTCAAATGGTCGCAACGGTGCAGTATAGTAGTCGGCTGGTTGTCAGGCGCAGCATGCGATTGGTTCACCGACCGTGTGTTGTCTCTCTTCTCCTCTCGTTTCTCTACCCTGTACCCGTCCTTATTTTCTACCGTTTCTACTGTTTCGACTAGCTCGTTCTATCGAGCACTATTCCCCGTTCCTTCGCGAGCCTTGCCTTTGCTTTTGCGCGTCGAGAACGTATCAGGGAGGTAGTTCGAATGAGTGAAAGGCAGAGAAATTGCAGGAGAACCGCGGTAGAATAGGATTTATCTTTTTGTTTCGCAGCCTGGCTAGGTGCGAGGATGATGCTCCGTTTTCACGACAGACGACCGAACTGAGCTTTTCAAGGTTGGGGTTGCGAGCTCACGAGGAGGTACTGGCTACTATATTTCATGTGTCTATTATTTTTCGACGAAGAATTTCTTCGATACAGTTTTGCAAACAGGGTTGCATTTTCTGCAAGATGCTCTATGAGACGATAGGTGATTTTTCAGGCGGTGTATAGTATAATGCTATATTTACAGTATAGTGTATTTACGTACTACATTTTGGGACAAAGCTACAATTTATCACAATAAAAAGAACAGAAATATACGACCTTCTCTACTAACATTTCCTTAATCTTATCGTTGCGTGATTTCTTGTCTTAAATATTATCTTTCTCCCTTGAACATTAAAAGCCATATTGTTTGTGAAAACAAAAATGAGATTCGGACTATTTGCTTAACTTGTGTAGACAGGTGTAAAGGCGTGTGCTATAGCTTATTGCGCTAAATATATTTATTAAAACCTATCTAATTATTTCGTTAAATACCACACCATATACATTTATTTTAGCAACAGAGTTTAAAAATAGTAACAATTCTTATTTCCATTCTTCCATCCTATCAATTGTTACAAATTGTTACGATCTCAATAACTAGTTTGATCGGACAGAAAAGAAAGCAAAAGGAATCTATTTTAAGAGAAGGAGGGTGAAAGAAGTAATTCGTCCACAGTAAACACTTTAACCAAGGTAGAAAAAAACCTAAATGCTCAAAGCGAACCGAGTTATCACTGCGAGTAGTAGGTTAAATGTCACGGCCGCAGGGGATGATTACTGACCGCGTTAATTCTTTCGCTTCGCGTGATCTTTTCCTCGACTCGACAAACGTGGAACGGACACCCTCGAAACGCAGCCATTTACCATAAACCAAGAAAACCTCTTCCATTGGCTCGGCCGTTCCCGGTTCATCCCCTAAAAGAAGCAAAAAGAATTGGCGGGCTATCTCTCCCGATACCGGTACATCATTCAACCTCAATCTACGAGCCGATGAAACATGACAAAAATGTTTTCCAATAATCGAGTGCATCCTGAGTGCGGATTTAAGGTGTTGTGTAACCTTTATTCGACGATGTGGATAAAAATGTCTTAATCTACGTAATACTCGCTTGACAACTATTCCTTATATGTCATTTAATAGAAGAATTATCGACAAGCTTGTTAACATACAATGACGCCTTTTTCGAGCAAAAAGTTAGTTTTCTATTTCGTTTGAAATCAAGAAAGATTAGCGATTAAAGTGGAAGATTTTTTTAAGCTTCTTACTTTTGTTTTTAACTTTTAAACGAGTTTCAAGCTTGCAAAATACCTCTAAAGATATCGTTTTATTCCTGCCAATGCATATCTAGATCTCTGTTTTTCTTCTTTTAACCATACATCCTTCATACTGTATTTGAGTTTAATTCGTCAATGTTTTTTCTTCTTCAAGCATAGATACATCCACTGCTGTCGTTTATATTTACCATTTTGTTACCGCTGTTCCAATTATCTGCCGAATACGAGAAATAGAAATAGAAGATTCTCGAATATCGAAAGCAATTAGATTAATTAATGACAATGATTAATTTCCTAGGTATATTGTAATATTGCAATATTAAAATATTGAAATAAAATTAATCAAAAATCAAGAGTCGTGTAATTCGAGTTTCGGCTTTCAAACATTCCATATTTATTGTTTCTTATTAAATACGATAAATATTAATGATAAGCATTTAATAAGTAAATATCAAGCAGCGTCGGTTTTCCAATTCAATTTGTCCGTCGGTATTAAATTACCACAATGATAAAAAGTCAATATAACGGAAGGATGAATGGTCATGAATCGTCAAGTTCTTCGAGTAAAAATGGTAAAAGTATAAATTGACACAAGAAATAAATAAAAGTTAATAAATTGCTATTAGACAATGCATATACATATTAATAACTTATTGTCAATAATTACTTAAGCAAAGATATAAACCTGTTTATTTTATTGACAATTCTCAGATCATTATTTTCCACAACAATGTCATATATTTGAATTCCTTAACTACAAGTCTTATACTTTAATCGTCGGTATTTGGTTCTAATGTTAAATCGTTCCAAAGACGATCATCAAGGTGCTCGTCTAATTCGTGCCACACTAATACTTAGGTGCCAATGCATCACGCTAAAATTGTTACCGGACCATCCACGCCTCTTCCAGTCTCCTCACCCCCTTGGTAACTTCCGGTTCGCCGCGCCGGTGGACGCGATCGAATCGTTACCAATTATTATTTGCGGTATACTTCGCGCCGTTTTGTTGTTCATCGATAGTGGCGTTTATTATTCATCGTTCATCATATTGCGGTGGCCGTAGCACGCAGTTACAGCGGAACGGGACGAACCGGCTGCACTGGCGCGTGACGTTACAGCTTTACATCGACGGTTACACAGCTAAACGGAAAAGAGAGTCGTGGTGAGCGAGCGTGGGCGAGCGCGCGTGCATGAACGTCCGTTTCCGCTTGTGTGTGCGTCGAAATGCAAAATGGACACGGCACGCCGCAGGGAGAGGTTTATCGCGAGGCTCTCCTACATTTTCCTTTTTTTTTTTATGGGGGGTTCTGTCCTGCTAGACGATAGTTTCAACTTTCTCGGACGCACGCTCCCTCTCCGCCGATGCTTTTTATTTTTTCTCTCTGTCCCTCGTTCCGGCCGCGTTGGCTGACCGCGTTTTTTTTCGGTTTCGAGTGGAAACGAGAGACGAACAGAACGGCGAAAAAGCAAACGCGACAAGAAGAGCAGCGCACGCTGTATGCGAACTTTCCTCTTTTTTGATCTATCCTGCCGGAGACAGGTGTCTTGCCTCGCCACTTTGCCGTCCCCGAGTTCGGCTTTCTACTGATTCGTGGTTACGATTTTCCTCGAGAACCTAGCATTCACCAACGGAACCTGATTTTCCACTGAAAATGTGCAATCGGCTGTTGTTTCAGATTGAACTGCAGCCGGTTCGATGAATGCGTTTAGGAAATGGTTTACTGTAATGCGGAATTAGAGGTTTGAACTTTTCAGTTCGGTAAAGGGTTGAATCGAACGTTGAGAACAAAGGGAGTACTGTGTGTTCAATGTAGTAATGCTTGGCGTCGCAGCTGTAGAAAATTAGTTAATAATTGTGCTCTTCGTTAATATTTATCTAATAAAATAATACATATCGCTATATAACACGAATTAAATTCTATTTCTCATAGACTTCTTTTGAAATACAATATCCACGTGCAATTGACATAATTTAAGATGTAATTAATCACCCTGAAACACTTCTGAAACGTCAGGAGCAAATGAGTCTTTTTAAAGTTATATACTTTACTATATTTGTCATATATGTAGAAAATACTATAACAAAAATGTTTTTTTTTTCTTGTTGCTATTTCCAATTGCTTGATGCGTGCCAAACTTTATAGCGTCAATCTCTGCATTACATTACCTACGTGTAATTCGTGCAGGGAACTTCCATTTTCTTTTATTTCACCGTCAGGAATGGAAGCGATAAATTGTCACGGCGCATTTCGCTGGATCCTGAGAGAGCAATAAAAAAGTTGGGTTTATTTATATATCGCTATCTGCCTTTTTTTATTTCGCTTAACATATCGGGCCTTCGACTCATCGATTTTCGTCGGCAGTACCAAACGATATTACGAGTTATTACGCGTTTGAAGGGTTTATCGATGAAAGAGGTTTATCAAAATGTAAATATATTAGCGGATTGTGTGTATGCAATGATTACGCGTGTCTATTTGCACGGAATATCTGCGGAAATAAAGCGGCCGTTACATTTGGTTAATACAAATCGTTAATCCGCGATTGGCCTGCAACGCGTTCAACATGAATTTCCATTAAAATCGAAAAATATAAATATTTGTCGTTGCATCTTTACATGTGCACGGGGACGCATTGTTGGCTCAGTTTCAAACGTGCTCCCCGTCGTTTCGATCCGGCGTAAATATTTTTTGAAAATCACCTTGTAATTATATATTAATTTTCACTTTTTACGTCTCCTACTTATCGTTGTCGGCTTGGGTTTGATCGCGCGCATGCGACCACCGAAGAATTTGTTTTTACGGTTTTACGTCCAGCCCCGTGCTCGTTCGCCAACGCGTGTTAATTATTAAAGACATTTACCTGTTGAATTGATTTATTTCGCCGTCAGAATATTCGGCCCAATACGAAAATTACAACGGGGGAAATTATCTTTTTAATTAATCGCGGAATAAAATATAAATTGACCGCGAATGCCGGCGATTAAATTAATACACCGCTTACATCGCGAACAGCTGTTAAATAAATTATACAAAGAATTTCATTCAGAGAGATCAACACTTTCCGTAAAATTCGATTTCGTTCTTGCGAATGATACTGTTTCAATGTATACACCCACGTGCGTGAGTATTTATTTAAAAACATTCTGCTTTTATATGAAACGTGCACGTGGTCTAAATCATCGAGCAAACGATTAATCGATCAAGATTTCGCATTCGTAATGTCATAGCTTGTAAAAACTGTCTGTAAAAGCTACATAAATTAAATATTATACGGCATCCCTCACAATTTCTTAAATCGAAACGCACTGAAACAATGTAGCACGAACTAAATATACGATAAAATTCAGAGAAGTTTGTAATCAACATCAGAAATTTGAAACAAGATATGGAATCGAACAAATAATATTTAAGAGAAAATACGGTCTTATTATCATAAAGATAGACTTAGGTATATTTAAGGCTTAAGTATTTCATTTTCCGAGTCTCCTAATATTTCTAAAAATATATTCGAAAGAACGGAGAAAATTTATTTACTTCTCCAAATTAAGAAAGAAGAGAGAAATGGAGAAATAATGGCTAGGTAACGTTAACGCAACAACAAAAGGAAAAAAAAAATACTTGGAACCTGGCGAAGTATGATATTAATAGGGGAAATCCGGAATGCGTCCAACACAGAAGATATATCTCTATTCTCCTTCTTGCGCTTTCCGTTCGACTGGCGTAATTTTAAATCCCCACGAAATTTATAGAATTGCTCCCCTCCCCCCTTCATCTCTCTTACTAAAAAAGATAAGACTAATGATCGTGAATGCTCATTTGAAGGAAGACATTCTATCTTTATGCACCTGTCGCTCGATTCTTAAACTATCCCGAATCAATCACGCGATTCTATCCTAATGTGTTAAAATAAATAAAGGTCAATTCTACAGATTAAAAAATTTATCTCAAGTAATAGGAAAAAGGTTCGTGATTTGTATTAATTTGGATAAATTTTGTATGAAATTTAACGCAACTCAAAATACACTAGAATGAAAATTTTCCAATTTAAATACAATTTTTATTCTTTCCAGTTTTACTTCTTAATTTGATCACTCTGTCATTTCAATATACTTTTTCCAATAGCATACTTTTTCCAAAATTTCGTATCAATTTATATTAATTTAAATAAATATTGTACCAACTCTGATGCAGTTTGACATACACTAGAATAAAAATGTTTTATTTAAACGAAAATTTCGATCATTTTTAGTTGCAACTCTTAATTTGATCAATCCGTAATAATTTTCACTAATTTTCCCAACTATCGTACCAAAACTGAATGCTAACACTTGGGAGGATTTCCGATCATTTTTTACTTTCTTTGACACAATTTCTAGGTTGTCGCTTTCAACTTGGCTCATTCCTTTCAAAACGGAGCTGCGCTGCGTTTGCGGAACAAAGTAATTTAACATGAATTAACATAAATCACTCGAGTTCCACGCGGTTATTCACTCGTACGGTCGCTCGGCCGACGCTACACCAACCCCGGGTGCCACCCTGGAAACCAACCTTGCCTGATCCCAGGCAGTGGCCGATTACAACGTTCTGTCAGAAGTTTTTCATTTTCAAACTTTTCACTCGCGCCATGACGTCCAAGACACGCCCAAATTGATTTTACATTGCCGATTCGTTCCTCAGTTTCGATTTTCACATGATCTACTATATGTTCCGTTCATTTTTGCGTGTATCAAACGCGTTTTGATTATTTAATTATTTTCCTTTGACATTTCTATATGGAAACATAAAATGCCCATCGTCACGCGCGTAGTTCACAAGGAATGTATTAATCTTTAATCGTAATTTACATGCAACTTTAACGTGTTGTATACTTTATGTAATGAAATATGAAAATTGTTTGTTTTAATCTGTAAAGGTTTACAATTTATTCAAAACCAAAAACGTGAAATGTTGCGAGAAATATTGATAGTGTAATATATATTAAAAATACTTGAAGAAATGTGAAATATTATCCAAGCTACCTAAGAAAGAAATATGAGATAATCTGTGTTGCAGAAGGAAATGATTTCACAATATTGAAACCGAATCTTTGGAACTCATTGAAATTCATTGAATTTCATAATTATTATGCGTGGTATACAGGGAAAAATAATGAATACGAGAAGGGCTGTGGAATAATAATATCGACTTCGTTACATTGACTTTAACGAAGCGCATTTTAATATTATGAAACCTTACGATAAAAAAAAAAGAAGATGTACTATTCAATTATGTAAATTCTAAAAAGTGTAACATATTATATGAAGAAGTCTTGAGAATTTAAAAATTATCCAACGTAAACTTAGTACACATGTATCTACGTTTCATTGAAGTTCCAATTTCATCATAATTGAATTAACATTCGATCTTTCTCTGCAAATATAAACTTTTCCTCCTAACGTTACACATTACAAATTAGAAATGCTTTTAACAAATTAAATTTGCAATAATATTAAACAAATTGTTCAGATGAATTGAAGTTAGCAACCATTCTCCGTATGTTATTATGAAACGTGATTATACAGTTGTCGAAATAATACTTAATAATCTCACGTATGAAAGAGAGTTTGTCGAACACCTCGTTACATCCACCTACACTTAACAAGATCTCTTTTGAATCTCTTTACATCCATTCTTTCGCTTACTCCGCCCCAATTCGATCTCTTCGGCCAAGGAAGAAAACTGCAGTGAAAGTCCTCGTCCCTCAGGTACGGTATCGTGTAAGTTATAAAACGAAATCCATCAAATCATTTTGCAGGTCGTTGCATTTTCGAAACATTGTTTTTCGCCGTTCTATTCGAAACGCAGTTCAAGCAGCGCGCGATTTATTTCTATTAATGCGAAACGTTTGTACGCGCGCTCGTTCGTGGTAAAAGGATATAAAAAAGCATCTTAATATTTTTCGAATATTCGTGACGTTTTATGGGAGGCCCCTCGAATTTCGCTTTTTCACGCAAACGCTTGCCGAAACTGGCTATACGACAATTATTCCTGCTATGCACTCGATGTTGAATGTGTTGAAATCGAACAAAAAAAATATACGGAGGGCAGTTGATGGGGGCTAGATAGATAAAGAGAGAGAGAGAGAGAGAGAGAGAAAGGGAGAGAGATGGGAAGAAAAAAATTCAGACTCACATGCCGCGCGCATCTTGTTCAAGCGGTTACAATTCGCAATACGTGGTGTCCCACGCGAAATGGATACAAATGGATTTGTACGATGAAAATAAAACAATACCATTTACAAATAATAGACACTTGCGCGCACCGTTTTTCCCAGTCGTCACCAACTAGTGCCATTTACATTTCGAAGTTATTCAAAGGCTCACTTCAATTCACAAGCTGCTGTCCCTATTTTTCACATTATTACCGATTTTTAATAATTTTTTAAAAAAGTTTTACCGCAGATTTTCGCGTTATTTAAATACAATACGCTTGTCTGGAGTCATTTAAATAATGTACTTTATCTTATATGAAGTTACTTTGAAATAATTATATGTCAATCTGTTATTAGACGAAGAAAATGATTTCTAGTTGAATTATCCCGTTATTTGGTTATCAAATGAAATGAAATGAAATAAGAATTATATATTTATTGCCAAATAATTTAGTAATTTCCATTGTGTAAAGGGAAGATATCTCGGATATATAAATAAAACATAAGAAATATAAACTCTTAGAATAAACTTAAAAATTGAAGAAAGCTAAATAGTAATCTTAAGGATAATCTTAAATACAATCTTAAGGATAACGCTTTTATAATATTAAAACTTTATAATACGATTACAAATGTCACAGATTGATTACACATTGCTAATAAACACGAACATACATACAAAGACTCGAGAGGTATTATTTTAACCTTCGTCAAAAGCGATGTCAATTATTATCACATTTGATACGTCGATCAAAGATTAGCGAATACCGTAAATAAAGATGAAAGAAGAAGCATTAATGGTCGAACGATAGCTAGTGTACCCACCATTTATTTTCCGAGAGCCGTGAACGCACGGCCATACGGGCATCATTAACGCCAACCTTAACCACCCCCCATGTGTGTCTTATGGCCGATCCATGCTCTCTTCGAGGTTTATTAACCATTTGCGGCGGGCTGACCTCTCGCTATCCAATAACTGCTCACCGTACGCTAGTCGTTCCTTTTTATCGTTAACCGGATAAGGCCAGGTGTATCGCCTTTATTTGCACCGCTGGTCACGTACACCGATCAGTTCTGTCACTCCGGGGACGCGTTCGTTCCCGAGAAGCTGTCGCATTTTTATTATTTTTTTCGCTCGACGTCGCCACCGTTTCTCCATGGATATGCATTGTCACGTTGTATATTTGATACACGCGAAAGTGGCGGAATGTCGCTTCAGCGTAGCTTTTTTTTTAATGGGAGATCACCACGATGCTCGCCGCTTGTTGCTGTTGTACTTGCTGTCGTGATGGAGTTATGGACATAGAACACATGTTTTCGCTTTTTCCCTAACGTCGTATATTTTATAACTCTTCGTTGGTTGAGTTACTACTTGATAATGAGGCTATGTAATTAACCTCATTATCAGGTTTCGCGACCGCGAACGAGATATTTTGCTACTCCAATGTCATTTATGCCACGCTATAGACGAAATATCTCGCGTTGCAATGTCGTTCAATCCACGTTATGGATGAGATATCTCACGTGTCTTCATTAGGATGCGAAACGTCTCGTTCGGAAATTTAGGATAATGAATCTATTTGAGAAATATTTTGCTCTTGACGCAGGAGGGTTGTATTTTTCTGAATAAATGCAACTGTAATTGCAACTGTAATTAGAGAGCAAGACAGATTTTATACAATACATAGTTACCTTAAATCCGTCGTAGTTTCTTCTTACGTACGCTCAATTTATTTTTCCACGTGCAATTTTCATATTGTTAAAATTGACAAAATCTTACTGTTTGCTGTAACTTTGTTTGTTTGTACTTTCAACAAGTAGAAATTAAATAAAAGAACATACTAACAAATACTCGAGAAACGAGAAATACTTCTGAAACATCTACAATTCTTCCACTGGCTTTTCTTTCTCTCCTCACTTTCAAATTAAAAATTCAAATGCAAGTGCAACAGATTCTTTCCTCAACAAACACGTCGCGTCCGTCTGTGTCTACGAATCGTTTCGAAGACGGTTAAGATTCTTGCTTCGAAGCGTAGAAAATTTTCTCATCCGGCTCGACCAACGAATTTTTCGCGGAACGGGTTTCACTTGAATGGACCACCACGACGGTTGCTCGCGACTCGTTTCAGGAGAAACTCGTTTCTTCGGATGCTGGACCGCCACGAGGGATGCTGCGAATCAACAGGATCGTAACACGAACCCCACGTGGCCAACGATGAGACCACGGCGATCCAGTTTTTTGGAATGAACCAGATGAACCGGTGTAGACCCCACCTGGACCGAAAGGACCCCCAGCCGTCATTCAGGTTTCTATTCGGTGAGGAAGTTCCTTTGATATTCAGATTTGTCGAGGATTCACGCGATCGCGACGATCGGCTTTGGGGTGCTTTCAGTGTCGCGTTTAGTTTGTGACGCGCATCAACGCGATTCTCTCGAAAGAGACGGGACGTGACCGAGACGTTTTTGCGACTAAGAATAAAGAAGGAGGGACTCGCGAGGCTCATCTCTTTGAGGCCTTCACGCCACAATGAGTCCGCTAAACTGATACACAAGAAACGATATCGTCACTCGGTGCTACCATGTGTCATTCGGCTTTTTTTGAGAACGAGCGTCATTGCTTCTGAATTTCGCAGGTATGATCTTTCTTCGCTCTTACGAATCGTTGTAGAGATATCGTATTACAACATTAGAATGGACGAAAATCTTTGATATTATAGAATATAATATAATTGTATCTTAGATCTAGAGACATATCTACCTGGAATTTGTAAAGTCTTAATCATGTAGATTGTAAGTTACGTACAAATTCAGATATTATCTATCTCTTAATTCAAATCGTAAATCAATCTTATTTTAAATGTATTCTAGTATAAAGAGTTACTTAGCTTTTGTATTACAATTTTATTCCGCTCCTGTACCCATCTGTAAAACCATTACGATTCTAAAATTTATTTGTCATTTCGTAGAAGCCGATATACAAAACCATCTCATTGTTCTCGTCTTCACAAGTACGAACGCTCACTTTCTAAATAATTTATGTCTCTATTCTAGTCTCGGTGTTTTACTTTCGCCCATGTTTTAGTGCCAGGACATTCGATTTAGTTTCCATCAAATAACATTTTTCGAAGAGTAGAAGAACGCACAGCGTGTAATCCGGTATCCGAATTTAAACAATCCAGTTGGTTTGAAGGTTTATCGAATTCTTTGATTTCTGCCTTCCTTTTTCCTTTCTCCTTTTTTATTTCGTTTATTTCGTCACCCATGTCGATCGGCCGCGCTTGCGTTCTTTTTTCTCCGCTTGTCGAGATCGCTTTAAAGCTGCTTTCACCGGCATTCTTGCAACTTGCCGGCTCTCTTTCTCTCGTTCGTTCTTCTTGCCTTCTTTTTCTGCATCGAGTAACGCGCGTCCGCTTTTCTCCTTTTTCTGACCCGATGAATCGATCAGACGTAACGGAATTAACTCACGAATTACCGATTTATTAGCACCACGTTCCTCTCTATCATCCCATGCGTGCATCCCTCATTTTATCTCTGTTTCGAATTCCTCACTTTTTCGTTTCGCATTAACAGTTATCGATCGATTTGTAAGACGACAGATACGAAACTTTTTAGTTAATATGCGGATTATGTTACGTTCAATAAATCTTTTAACGATGCTCATTAGCGAATCAAGTAAAAAGGAACTACTGTGCTTCCTGTACCTGTAATATTTCTATATTTCAGGACATGATTTTTAGAATCATGTATCAAGAATGTCATTGTTCCCCGTTTAATACTGACTTCAAAAATCCATTCCACGAATTCAGTGAGTTCATTTCACTGAATAATTCAGGAAACGAATGCGCGAAGATTAAATGAAAAGAAATCATTGCCATTGCTATGTAATATTTCAATATTAATGCTATTCCTTTTGTTCGGTATAATTTTATCTGAAAAGATTAGATAGGAAACGACAATTGTTACGCGATGTTTCCTCTGCCAACTTACGCGATAAATGCCAAATATACACGAAATGTCAAGTATAGCAGACCGGAAACAGGCGTAAATATGTGGCAGTCTCGTGGCGCGTTATAAAACGGCCTTGACCGAATGATACTGAAAAGAAGTTAAACTTGAAAACCCGTGGCGACGAGCAAAATGAACAAGTAACAGAGGGCAACCCTGGCATTCTTGGAAGCCGGGCTAAAACCCGTTGTTCAGCCGGTGCTTCAGCGTGAATTGCAACTAAACTAAACCGCGTTTTATCCACCGCCTCCCCCCAGCCATTCCGTGGCACGGCCATTCTCTTCCACCACCGGACAACCTCCTTCACCCCCGCGGATCTGCGTACACCGTCCTCTACCCTCGACACCGAGTCTCCCGCGGGAGAGCGGTTAAAACAAATGAGCGGGCAGCGGCGGCCTTAAATTAGCGCCGGCAAGGGTGGTTTTCACTTCTACCCTTAAATTAGGACTAAGCCCGCTGCCTTCAAGTTTCGCAGTTTTGATCGGACGAGTTGCCGTCGTTTTAGAGTTACGCGGATTAACCGTTTCCTACTCCTCGTCAATGATCCTGGCTATAATAGCGATTCAAAATATTTGTTAGAAAGGTAGAAGGTGTTTAAAAAATAGGAATCTTCTAGGTGGATTGATTGTTCGGTCGAGAGGTGAATTTCACGACGATAAATATTCTTTTTCTAATTTTTAACTAATTCAATGAGCTTCTAAATGCTATAAAGCATGAATGAAGGGATAGGATAATTTATTTATAAGAAAAATTTATATCACGTATCGTATGTTCGTGTATATCCCATCATATATGTACATATAATATACTGATGATTAAGGGTACTTTAAAAAACTGAGTATCGTTGAAGTGTGTAATAAATAGTTAAATTGATAATTATACATAAACAGGAGATTTCATTTGATACAGTTTAATAGCGCGGATATTCGTCGTAAAGAAAATAGTATATTATCCGAAGATTAAAATAGCTAGTACCCATAAAAGAAGACTCTCTCAAGAAAAAGATCCATTAAGACGCAGAAGTCGAGCCAGGAAGGTTAATCACTCGAGAAATGAATCCTATTAAAAGCCACGAAAGATCCTGCGGGATATTTTACGACGAGGAGATTAAATTCTTTTCTCCTGTTATTGCTCACCATCCCGACCCTTCATCACTTCTTTCCAACGACTCTTTTGTTCTCGCCTTTCCCGGCCAAGATCTTTCTCCGACGAACGTAATAACGTTCTCACACTGAAGAGCGTCTTCGCTCTGCATTTCACCCTTAATCACAGATCTAATTACCCTCGTCATTTCTCGGCGCTCGAGCGAATGCATCGGTTTTCATGGAGGAAAGTTAACCGAGAACCGAGTGCCTAGGGGTAATCAAGCCAATGGTAGGTGGGCACGTTCGTTCAACCTAAGTTCGAAAGCGACGAGAATGTCAGCGAAAAACATCGTGAGAGGCGGATTAGTCGAACGAGGACGACGGGGCGCGAAATCAGTCGCGGAATCGCACTTAATCCAATAGCGGTCCTTAATAATCGAATAAAGCCGGGTCCGAGAATCGCATCTAAGCAGACGTTGTACGTGGGGTGTTCGAAACGGGTGGGTCACACCGGTCAGAGGAGAGAAGGTGACGCTGGCATAGGAAATCTAGTCTCTCCCACACCCCCAGGAACACCATTTCCCGGAACTCACTTGGTGTACGTCGCGCGGCTCGGTCGCGGCCATGTTGCCAGAATTGCCACCACCTACCCCCTTTCTCCCTCTTAATATCCCACCGCCTAGTCATCTAGTCCTGCCGGGTCCGCTATGTAAATGTGAACCAACCCGACCCTCCCTCTTCGTCGACCCCCATATACCTCGCCCCTCTTCTATCCCTTCGACTCACCGGCTCTTCTCGTCGCCCCCCGCGAACTACCCCCAACTAGCAGCCCCTAAATCTAAGTCCACCGGAGCGGTACAGTCCCAGGAAAAAGGGATCGACCCGGCCGGGAAATAAGGAGGCAGATGCGCAGCCATCGCGATTAGAAGCCAGGTTCCCTGGATGGAGGAATATTTTCGAGCATTCGGAAACGTTTCGTGGGAAGGAATTCCCTTTTTCTTTTTTCGGTATTCCTATATACATATATTGTGCTGTGTTGGTAGTCTCGTGTGAAATTGTTTGTTTTCTTCCATTCCTTTTTAGGAAAATTTGAGAACCAGAAATGTCAAGAGAGAAAATGCAGATATAGTAGTAGTAACTATCTATCGAGTAAGAATCGGGTAAGTTTGTTTTAGTATGAAAAAAGATCATTTATTTTGAACTATTTCATGAATATTAATATTAAAGAGGAATTGAACGTTTTGAATGAAACAAGTAGTTTCTTTTAGTTTCTAATCTTATTTTTCAATCTTTCCTCTAAGAGACAAGCTTCCAATAGGCGTTAATCGATGCTTCGATAATTGTGCGTTTCATTGATCACAGTCCGGATAATCGAGATTCTACTGTAATATAAAATATGCTTTCTAAATATGAGTAATATAATACATTTCAAAGGTTCAAAATAGCGGACTTTAATGAATATTAAATAAAGATATTACAATAACAGGAAGAATTGTTGCAACTTATTAATTACGTTTCTTATTCTACGTTATGTTGTGTGTGTATTTGTGTACAGTTTTCATAGTTACTTTGGTAGTTAATATTTTATGTACATAAAAAAGGATGAAATTGTTGTATGCATAATCGATATTTCCTTTTGCATAATCAACAAAAGAGAATGGATATGCAGATGCGGTTACAAACTGGAAAAGCAAAATGAAAGAATATTCTTAGAGCGTTAGTCGAACCACACTGTTCCTTTCAATACTTTTTTATTAGTAGCGTGAAAAATGATTATTTTTATCAATAACAGTGCCCCAACTAATCAAATTTCCTCTTTCAAGAAAAAGACTCTAATGATTTAGATCTGAAACATTTTCATATAAAACTAACTATTATTGATTGAAATTATAAATAAGTAAATGTTACAAAGTATAATATAATATAAATTGCATTGTACGTTAGAATGGTACATATCGTTAATGCTATATATTCTCATTAATATTTTGTCGTATCAAGTAAACAACTGCTAGTAATTAAGCGTTTGTCTTAATAAAATCTGGAATAAGAGAATGAAACACAACTAAAATTAACCAAAACCGAATGAAAGATCCGTTTGTAACGCGACAATTTGATGGTATCTACGCAAGCTTCAACCACCTCTGCCTAAAATCGCAAGAATAATCCGACGTTAGGAAGGTAAAAAACGAATTTCCATTTCTCCCTCGGAATTCCAGGCCCGAAATAACAAAACGGCCGATTCGTTCGTGGATCTCTCAGTGCGGACCACCCCCTGCTGGCAATCGAGCGAGGGATTGACTCATTACGGACAAAGAAGTAACAGGAATTCCTAGATTGCTAGCAAGCCAGGCTCTTGAGCCCGATGCCCCCCGGGCTACGTTGTCGTCATCGCTATCGTCTACGTCCCGACGATGCTTCGTCTACATGGAGCGCACACACACGTGCAGAGAAGGGCGCCATTACCCCACGGCAGCAAGTTCTAAGCGCGCTAAATAATGGCCGCTAGAAATTCAACGGGGGGTCGAAATGCCCGTATGGCGCTACGAGTATTCCAACCGTGCGGCCATGTGTTCGTGCGTCCGTGTGTCTTCTAACATACGCCCCGCTTCCATCCCCGTAAACCATACTTAAGCGGTCACACATGTGTGTGACCATTTTCCTACGTTGAAAAGGTCACCTTCATACACGTATACATGTATGTGCATATCAGTGACATGCGTAGTTGTGTGTACGCTCGTAGGAGTGGGTATTAATTTAGGCACGTAGTCCTTTACCGGGTGAGCTAAGAAAAATGCCTGTACGTTGGGGAGCTGGCCCGTTAGAATTTAATCTCACGTCATAGGAGGGCTGGCCCGCTCATCGACGCGTATATGCGAGGGTGGTGAGCAGACTCACGCATAGTACACCGACACGGTTGGGTGAATAGCGAACCAGCCTGGACGTCGACCGGAAGGCCGAGTACAACCCGAGGAAAGGACGACGTAAGAAAAATGCGCGCGTGGGAGAAAGAGAAAGAGGGACGAATGGCGAAGTAAGGACAGACGAAAGTGAAAGAGGGTTGGACCGCGAAAGTGACCGGGGATGCTTCGAAATCACTTATATTCCGTTCCTGCTAACTCCTGGATAAGGGATAGAGACGCGTACACGTCTGCCCGCTGAAAGAATGCAATTACGTAAAGTGTAATTAAGATTAATTGACGCCCGCGAGCATCGAGAGGGGGAAAGTTCGGTGTTGAGGATCTTAGGTGGATTGAGAGGATTTAATCGAAAAACGGGTTGCGAAGTAGAATGGACCGTGGTATCCCCATTTTGTGGTATTTTTAAATAGGTTCGGGATAATGAGCATTAATTGTAATAATGTATTACGTTTCATTAAATATTACGTACATTGGCTCACGAAAGTATGGATTGTGCAGATTTTTAGATTTTATAAAAAATTTTTGTGAACGTATTATACGTTATACGAAATATTTTGAAATTTTATTAGCACTGTAATGAGACGATATTATTATAGACACGCTATTGAAAAACGTGAGATGAATTTGAAAATGTATAAGTATTGAAATTATATTACAAGCAGTCCATTTCTCATTAGCTATAGGTATTAGGTGTGCCCGATCATAGCGCTAATAAAATTTCAAGATAATTTATATAACAAATATAATATATTCAGAAAGTTTTTTATGCTGGATGTCCAAATATTTTTATAAATCACTGTAGGATTTTTTAGCTACATATATTTGTCAAAGGAAAATTATAAAAAACATGCTCAAACAATATTTGATCATTGTGTGTTATATGATAATCAACGTTTCTAAAACAGTCCATTTTTACCTTACATTTTTATCCTAGTGAACTGTAGTATAAGTTTCTTTTATGTCACTTTGTATACTAGAAAAGTTGGTTTCATGGAAAAATTTCGCAGGATATTATCATAGAAAAACGAAAAGTTTGGTTACATAAATTTTCCTTAAAATATACGTGCTCATATTTATTCATTTTATGCAATTAAAATATCAATTTCTTAATCATCTTGCTTCGTTCTCGAGTTATTGAAACAATACTCGTCACGGCAGAATTTATTTATATACGAAACGTTTCAGCTGTTAGAGAAAAGAAAAATCCTCTCAATAATACGGAAAATAATTAAAAGAATATATCCCAAGTAAGAACAAAAATGAAATGTAAAAAATTCTTAAAAGCATACCGGCGCGCCTCAACGAAAATAGAGAAAGAACTTGACCGTTATTAAAAGTGAACTTTCAGGAAGCATATTAAAGCACTTCCAAGCCGTAGAAAGACACGCACGCAATGATGATAAACATATCGCACGAGGAAAGAAATAATCTGACTCTCTTTACCGCTATCCCGTTTCACAATTACCGGGATGACTGTGCCCTCTCAGGGATGTAGAGACGAAAGGAAGTATCGAAATCCCACTTTTAACTCTCCGACAATCAAACTCTCCCGCTCGGTTAACACATCGCATGGAGTAGAGAGAGAACGGAGAGGAGGAAAAGAAACGGCGAAGAAGAAAAAACTCTAAATCCTCTCTGCGTGCTCGAAAAGGGGAGCAGCGAGCTGGTTGGCCGCAAAAAAAGAACCCCGAATCAAAAGGTAGAGTGCAAACAAAGGAAAAAACCGATGGCAGAGCCGAGGACGACTTAGACGAAAGAAGAAGCGCAAGAGGGAAGACGGTAAGAGAACATGGTCCGAAAAGAAAAAGAGAAAATTCGCGAGAAACGGGTGTGCGTCGAGAAAGTTACGGCGGGCATGCATTGTCGGTGCGGTCTTCGGGCGTTACACAAACACAATGAGACTAGGTTGAGCGTGGGTTTAAGCGACTTGCGTGTTGGTTAGCTGCTTGTGAATCCGGGTAGGTCCGTCGACTAGGAGAGAAAAGGGGGATACACGAAGAGGTGGCGTGTGATGTGGAAGAGGACGAGCGCAGCGCAGGGGGTGTTGCGGGGGGCGAGAAAGAGAGTGAGAGGACGGCAGCGTAGCTGGCGGTGGCGATGGTCGGGGGTTGTCCCTTGCTAAGCCAGCGTTAAGGGTGGCTTGGAGTAGGTACGTAGAGCTTACGGGAAGGTAGGAGGAACGAGAAATCCATGAAAGAGAGACGGAAGGAGATAGGAAGAGCGAGAGAGTGACAATACCGGGCTGTATGCACGTTTGTAAGCATTTAGAGGGAAAGAGCAAGGTAGAAAGCACATAGAAACTAGAAACGAGGGAGTAATAGAGAGGGAAAACGGTGAAGCAGCCAGGTATAGAGGAACAGAGGGAGGACTAGATAGAAAGGGAGACACGCTGGGTAGGTACATCGTAGGAAGAGAAGCCGGAGGTGGTGAATGTGGAGAACGAAGAGGAGGGCGGGTAAGCAGAGTGTGTAGGTTGGTTGGCAGTCTTACAGATCAATAAAGCTAACCACCCTCACCCTCCCCCTTTCCTCGGTCCATCCTCTTCGAATCACCCACCTGACCACCTTCCACCACCTCCTTCTCATTCGCCACCTTCTCTCCTCCCTCGGGCTGCTGCCTCAAGAACAAACCTCAATATGTCTGACAACAATACCCACCCGATGGATTAGACGCTTCCGCCGGTCTCGTATAAACACCATACCACCTACGCATGCACACGTAGGTTTCAACCCCCGTACGGTTCACCTTCTAGGGGATACTTGGTAGCGGTGAATGTTCAGTCGCGGACACAGTATATGCATACGGAACGATCAAACATCGAGGGTGATATCTCTTCTGGCGATAGTCGGTGCTAACCCCTCTGTTTCCCTCGTCGTTTCTTTTCTTCGACACTTGTAGCGATGGTCGGCGAAATCTAGCGGCTATTAAATTCTCCGAAGGGGGATGAATATTCATGGCAGATCTCGGCGTCCAGCTTTTGCTTTCATCGTCGTTAATTGACACTGATTCCTTGACGGGCCTTTGGCGCGATGCGCTCGTTCTCCACGACGCGAAATTAGATTTAAATCGATCTGCGATGTAACTTCGTTGTGGTTATTTTTTATTCACTCACCGGCGGCAACTTGGAGCCTCGGAAACCGACACACGGCTATCGCATAATTATTCTGCGTGACCACAGTCTGTTGATTTGTTGCAACTTTGTTCATCTTAACGAGTGATTGAAACTTTTAAATTTTTCATTTTTTAAACGAAAAGCTTCGTTTCAAAGACAAATTATTGAGTTGCTTACAATGTGTGCGCGTGTGTTATTTTTATATACATATATAACTGTTTAAATAACACTTAATATATATAACATTTATGAGTATTACGATAATCTTCTTTAAGTAGGATTCGATTCCTCAATACTTTCGCTAGCAGTTAGAGATACGTGTATATAAAAGGAAAAGAACGTTAGGTATGGATTCATCGCAAAAAACTGTATCATATAGCGAATATCGATTCCATAGATTACACGTAGCGCCCTGCAGAACTCGTACAGCGAGCGCATTCAAACAGGTGTACGTTATTTTTCTCCGTACGAAAAAGTCCGACCACGTGGTCGCTGAAAAAGCTGAGGAAAAACATGTAAGCATCTAAATCGCGATTAATGTTATTCTTTCTTCTTTAATCTTTTGTCGTCGTTTGATAACATGTCATAATATCCCATTAAAACAGTAAAACAAAAGGAAAACCCAATAAATTGCGAACGTCTTACGCAAAAAGACCGAAGTCACTCTTCTTTCTGTAAAGGAAATTTCTCTGCCGCAAAAGAAAGAAACTCGTTCACCCTTTGAACGGTGGCGTGTTTACCCGCGGAAACGAAACAGAGAGGGAGAGTAATTGCTCGTGCGATTTTTTTTCCCTCGATACTCGTTTCCTCCGAAATTTTCTCTCAGCCAACAAACCCTCGCTGTCGTAAAACTCGAGGAATGAAACAAGCACACGTGGTCAACGTGTGTGGACCAAAGAGGGAAGGAGCGAGAGAACGGTAGAGAAAGAGCTGTGGCTGCTTGCTCTTACGTGTGTAATCTTCCTGTGATTGTGAGAGTGGCACGCGATCGAGGGTGGGAGCCAAAGTTCACGGACTGAGCGTCGGACAGGCACACGCACACAGAACCACTGTCACGACCCCTTTCAGAATATTTTCTCGGTTCTTTCTTGCGGACCCTCACCCTAAGCAGGACAACGTAGGGGGTAGCTTGAGGTCCTGGTAAGACCCCCCACCAGCGATGCTTCTTATTGATCGTCCTCCGGCCCACCTACGGAAAGGGGGCATACACCATACTGGTGTGTGCTTTCTCCTTCTCCTTTATCCTCGCTTAGGTCCACCCTCATGGGCCACCCTCTCGCCTTTGTAGCCCACCTACCAAAAACCACCCTTGCTCTCGTCTCCCGTTCTCGCTCTAGCTGAAGTTAGCTCATATCGCATCTCCTCGTCTAACCAAACCGAAGCAGTCTGTCTGTCTTCGTTACTCTAGCGTGTTGCTCGATGGTAACCATCGGAGCACAAAGAGCCAGCGTGATCCCTAGCGTCTGGGCACCAACACGAGAGTAACGGATAGTCTGCAAGTACAGTTGGCCTAGACGAGGAGGCTACCGGCGACGTCAATTTACCGGCAATTTCGTTCCCGGGGAAAATTGATTGCGGTCTACAGAAATTCATAATTAGCTAGACGTACCTGGACCAAAGTCCTGAACGGGAATACTCCTAACGGAAGCGAGTCCTTAAGCATGATTAAACGTGGGGATAGATGGCGTCGGATCGGATGCTACGCCGTGCCTCGATCCCCGGGTATCTGAAACTAAAAAATAGAACGGTTAACTTTATCCATGTTTTAGGGGATCGAAACTAGAAAAGTTTTATTTCATAAATATTGGTACACATTGGTTATTAATCGTTGGTACGTCTTACTGTTACGTTATGATTCTTTAGAAGCAATATGTTTCAAAATATGTGGATTGAAAGAGTTGAAAGAACTATTTTGCTATTAACGAATTAATATTGATAGTATTAATCATACGTTAAATATATCCATTCTCGAACAGTGCAGTAAAATGTTCGTTCCTAAATCCTCAATTATTCAACTACTTTTACGGATATGTTATCCCTTTTTCATTCTTTGCATCTTAAGAAAATGAATGAAAAGAAAGATAATGACACGCCGAAGAATTGCAATAAAATATATCTTATGGCTTTCTATATAAATTCTATATAAATCTTTTAGAACAACAAATATATCCGTATAAATTTCTTCAACAACGAGAGAATCCTTTGAAGAGGCCTACTATATTACCTTTCTTGCACTCTCAGTTATTTAACTTTTAAAGTAGCATTATTAGCAAAGGGAAGGATATTAAAGGAGATAAGGCGGTCACGTAAGTGTTTATAAAGTCGGAGAAAAAGGGCGGCAAAGTCGAACAGGTGCTAAGCACGTGGTCGATCGATGGCCGGCCAGCATGGATTGCCTCCTTTTTTTCCAGGCGGGGCTTTTCCCGAAGAACCGCGCATAGCCGTTTTTCATTCATATTTCCACGGTCGTGACCCGTTCATCGAAGGCTATAACGCCGCGCTGCGGAATCGATTTTGAATGGCGTACCAGGCGCGCCCATCTCCGCCTCTTTTACCGCTGCGAATGTTCCCCTAGGTCGGGGTTACATTTATGTACGGCCATGCTACGTTATATTTTTTTCCCCACCACCCTCGTATTTTACAATCCGTCGACTCGACCGAGCAATAAAAATAATGCGATACACACCGCCACTGTCATTCCACGTCGGTTAGCCCAACTATAAAATTTGGATGATGAAATTTTGGTTGATGAAAAAAAGAAATATCATGTAATATGTACGGGAATTTCGCCCATTAACTTGGACCATAATAGAAAATTAGAGAAAATTAATGTACGCTGAACAGTTTGAAGTTGTTATAACATCTCCTATTAGAAGAGTATTTTTAATACGATAATGAATATGTTATTTTAGAATATTTAATTTAGTACATACATTTCATGCTATTATATACTATAAATGTACCTGTGCATGTATAATATAACATACATATATGTATATTTATGGAATATACTTTTCTTTCAAATTGCCGATAATTTGAAACATTATAAATATAAGATAATACAGAATGAAAATATACGTATAATGGTATACCATACAAAAAGAATGATTAAAAATTTCTTAAAATTTTTGCATTAATTTCGTTAATCTTGTTACACAACTTAAATTATATTATTCCCTGTATACCGTATAGAATTTTTAGTTGCTGTTCACCTGTTACTATCCTTTTAAGAGTATCATCGGTACTTTCGTTTAAAATAGATGTCAAAGTAAGCAAAATCAAGTGAACGCATTATCAAAATTAATGTTACCAGTTTTCCTCCTATCAGCTTGCTTAAAATGTTACGCTGCATGAAAAAAACTTTCCTACACGTATCATGGACTAAACATCGTGTACATTCGCGTAACAGAATATCTTTCCATGCGTAATTACAAATCATCGTTCTCTGCCGCTAGGAGAACCTGACAATTTTATTTCTCGAAGCTACCCCATAGAGGAACATAAATCTACCGTCGTAGATTACTTTACGTGTTTGTAAAGTTCCGCTGAAATCGGAGTATTTGTTTTCGTCGGTTTCCCTTGTCAGTCAGCCTGAACACGGATAACCCTGTAAGTAACATGATTCACGGGATGACCATTAAACGAAATAGATACTTCGAGTTTTTAATTGGATATATTTTTATTTCGGGACGAATTACTGGATAAATTACTCCCCTGGCTGGACGTACTCCACGTCAGACTCCGTTGAATCACCGATGCGTTCGCTTATACGGCCCCGTTTCCTTTTCTTTTTTAACGCCAACATTTCATGCTACGTCGACTCGCGAGACGATAAAAAATCGCGCGACTACGAGGATATTGCGCGATGCTGCATGACGTAGGAATTTCGCTCGATAAAATTGTCTTAACGAGCGACATATTCAACGATACGCATAATGAAACTTTTCCGTCGCAGCGACGTCCATTGGCATTTATTCGCCCGATGGATGATCACAGTGGCTGTGACGTGAATTCGAGTAACATTAAGCATCTTATTTGCAAATTTTTTTAATCTTTATTTTGTCCGTCTCTATGTGTTTCTTCGTCATCATTGAATAATCAAAACTTCTTTAATAGATTTTACAAGATTTAGATCTTTAAAGATTTCTTTAATACGGAAATTGGATCGAATAGAATTTTACGAGAAAAAAGAAACGGTGATGATAACATTCGAAAAAGCCCATAATCCCATAAAAATAAAAATCGTGAGAAAATCCCACCGAAGTATTCGGTGAATCGGATTCGAGCATGCGGCAATTAAATTATTTTTACAAAACGCATCGATAGCTCTTTCACGGGACGTCGGCCTTCGGCATAAAGGCGAAGTTTCCAGCCACTCGAAGTGCCAATTTATGAGGGCCAATTTAGGGGATCACGGTGGTCACGCAGCGATGCCGACTACGCCCAAACAGAGATAGCTGATCAGCGCAACAGCTGATGGCTCGCCGCTATCTATCGATCCATCGACCGGTATCGATATTGTAATAGTTTGCTAATAGTCGCACGATTGTTCGTGCCGTAAGCGTGCCGGTGGCCAGTCAGCACGAGTATAGAAACAACCTAACAGAGAAAAACGCGACGAAAGCGAGGATTCGCTATGATGAAAGAAGATTCGGTGTACGCGTACGAGAGCAAAGAGAAAAGAGAGTAACAAGCGCGGACCAACCGATCGGGTGGCCAGGGAAATTTTAACATTCTATAACGTGCGGTGAATTCGATTATTCTTGGCTGCGGATTCTCACTTTTTGCTCGGCTCGGCACGTTCGTTTGCCGCGGCGTATGCGCAGATGTATCGGCACGCGGTCGCGGGCAAAATTTCGCCACGCGAAATCGCTGGCTTTCCCTCGCCTTAATTCGATCAAACGCCTGCGGGTTACGATTTATGAGAATATAGGAACAAGGAGAATCTCATAGGATTCCGCTCGAATTTCTTTTTATAGAACGTGGCAAAGTGACGTTGACTTTATGATGTTGCTCTCGATAAATTAGCTTTTTCATTGATTCCTAACGTTGAAATTATAGATTGAGTTCCAAATTTTTCAGAGAAGATTGACTTCTTTGAAAATATATGTACATTCGAATCTTTGACTTTTTCCGTTAAAGTTTAGTCTAATTAAGTAATAATCTTTATATTATACCAACATAAATTATGTTACTCGTATTATACATGAAGCGTCAACAAATGTATTAATAAATTAAATTGTGACGAGCAAATAATATAATTAATTAAATATTACTAATTAAGGGAGTGAATGAATTAAACATTTGAAATGGGAACTAATCAGATGGTAGAAATTCCGTATCCAGTGATAAAATATTAACCATTAAAGAATGGCTTAATATTTATCTATATACCACATATATCAATCTATAATCTGTTTTCTATAAAATTCAATTTTAAACATCAACTGTAATAAGAACTGTAATAAGAATATTTTTTAACGTTATATCACATTATTCTAGATCGACACTGTACTTCGTAACAACAATATTTTTATATCTCTTTGTGCATAATTAATTAATCTTCATTCGCCTCACTTTGATTATGTGTCAGAAATCCTGTCCTATTTTGACATTAAGTATTCTGTTTGATTACTGCTTTAGCAATTAATCCACCAATTATCATCTAACTTCTACCATTTTCTATCAAAAAGATGACGTTGAGTTCTTTCTAGTTCGTCGTAAAAAGCAAATGATTTCGTTCGATCAGAAATGAAATAACTTAATGAAAAGAATACAAAATATATAGTAAAATTATTTTATGTATTATTTGACAACATTTCACCCTCGAGAAAATCGAGTTTAAACATTGCTGGGACGCGCGTGTAGTTCGCTACTACTTGATTAAGGTGTCCGTCTACAACTCGTTACTTCTACTTAGACTAAACTCGCGAGCAACACGCAGTTGGTTGCTTGAAAACAGCGCAACAGGTTTTAATAGGTTATACATTTTTTATCTTCTGAATGAAAACGCACGAGGAATTATTCTTTTTACTGGCTACTTACAGTTAAGAATATTACAAAACACTTTATATAAATACCATCATAAATATTATAGATTATTTTATACATCTTTCTTTACATATTTATTTCGATGTATGAACAATAACATATTTCTTATTTCTACCTTTGTCAATACGACGAATTATAAAAATACAGAATTAAACAGGCGAATGCAACTAATGGAAAATAAATTATTTCTCTTTGATGGGTCCTTTATCATTTTTCTTATCATTGGGTGGTTTATCATTTTTCTACCATGGTGATTCATGTCGTTGCGAAACCATTATACTTTATTATTACAATACCAATTCGCTTCTGTCTCCTTTCTTTCTCCCTGTGGAGTTCGATGGTAAACAAGACGGACAAAGAACCACGAAAGAGCCCCATCCTCGGTATTGCCTGGCGCGCGAAGTTCCGCAAATATTTCACGGCGAGTAATCCATGTTTCATAACGTTAATGCACGAGCGTAGATACGCCACGAGGCCGCGAGGAAGGAATGTTAATTTCATACGCGCGATATGCATGTGCATGTATTTAAATATTTTACAATCACGAGCGGTACTTGTAGTTTTTAATATTAAATAGTTATTCGCTAACAAGCACTTTATTGTCTAATCTGGATCCGCCGAGCAGAACCCATGGGCCGGCTACGGAAAGTAGTTAACTTCCAATTAACATACGCCGGAAGCGAAAATATTCCTCCGACGAAAATTCGTAACACAAACGGGGCAATTGTATATTAAAAAGTCTACAGTCGCAACGTTTCATTATATCAAAAGACGTGCACCGCTTTCGTAATAAAAATTTTGTTTCAGTCCACCTTTTATCCTCTATATCGCTATTCACAGGTATTTCGTTACCCGGTAACATTCGATCTGAAGATGATATGGATAAGAAAAATTTGACGATAATGTGTTTTCCTGGAAGAAGAATTTTATTGAATAATGTTTAAAACCGTGACTCTTTCCCATCGAGTAGCTTCGTATGTCTTTTTTCAATGAAAAGTTATTCGTCTCTTTTAATAATAAATTTCTACAAACAAATTCTCCTAGCTCTTAGAGTTTCCAATTTAATGTAATTAAAAGAGTTCTATATAGAAACTAAAATAAAGCCATAACATAACTATGCTATATTCGATCAATGGAATAAACATTACAATTAGGATCCAAAATTTGTTGCCTTTTCTTCATTGATATAAGAGAATTCGAATGAATCACTAGGCAAATTACATAGTTTGACTTAAATATCCTTCGACTCAAACAATCCTACCTTATTCTACTTCATATATTTACATGACGTATACGTATATTTACATATTTGCAATGACGTAGACGATAGTGTACACATACTTCTATTCTGTTCGTTCTCTGTCCCCTCAATGTTGTACGTAGGTATCAGTGAACGATGGCAAGCAACACGTCGCACAATAATTTACGCTTCTCGTACGAGCAGTGTGTTCAAATGTTACTGCAATAATTAATGAAACTCACTTGTTGCGAGAATCTTTTAACGTTTCATGAATCGCAGTCGCTTCGAAAACATTTCATTCCGGCGAATGCGTTTAAATTTCGCTGAACACGGCATGGTAGTGGAAGTGTGTGCGAGTTTTGAGAGCATCGAGACAGGAATAGGTTGGTTGTATTATTGGAAAGTAATGTCTAAATATTTGTACGCGGTAAATGATAAAGGATGTTTTTAATTAGCACTTAGTAATGAAAAAGAGAGTTAAATTTCCAAGTGAAAGTGAAAGATTATCGAGAGAAATAATGAGTGAATAGGTTCATTAATTGATAAATGTATTGCGATAAAATTATGAATGTTTGTGCGAGGAATTATGTTGTATTTATATAGAAAATATTTATACTTTTATCATAAATAACGCATACATAATGAATTTTATCATAAATAATCTATACATAGATGGATTCCACGACTGTTGATATTTTGATAATTTTAGGTGAACGAACAGAAGAAAGCGGATATTTAAACAATAATATATTATAAGAACGTGAAAAATATCTAAAGTAATACATTAACTCATATTTGTTTCCTATAATATTTAGAGGATGAAATAAATATTGCTTTAAGCTTTATTCTTTTAAATTTTATAGAAATATGAATTTCCATAAAAATCTACAGTCTAGTGACAACTACATGACAATATAGTGTAGCTTCAGGCCTTACATTAAAGGCTTATAAATTAAATAGCATAAATCCGGGAGTGCCATTGTCCTATGTAGGACCACGGCTGGGTATTTACAACGGGGATAAACCCTTCCGTGTCGTGATTCAGAACAACATTCGGCGACTGACGGAAGTGAGTGGGTATGAGCGAAAGAGAAGTCAAATTGTTATGGGACACTTCACCTAACAATTACATATCTCTAATAATTACGAATTAAAATATTTGTCGTAGTTAATATCAATTGTCTGATTTATGCAAAGTTAAATATTAATTATATGCCTAGATAGTATAGAATATATAGAAGGTGAAGTCGATTAGCTTAACTTCTTTGTAATTCAAATGTCCTGAAATATATTTGTATAAAATGCCAATAATAATATATGTATATATAAGTAGGTGTATATAGTTAATATAAAATCCGAGAATTTCAAAATTTATTAAAAGCTTTGAGAAATAAATGCCCAAATTACGCACAGAAAAATACATTTATATATATACAATATATGTGTGTGTGAATGTGTGTGTATCCATTTATTTGATTGATATCTTTAAACTTATAAAGCACTGAAAAGTTCATACTCAACCTAAATTAAAAGTAATTTACCTTTTTTTTTAAATTGAGGCTCATAAAAGCATCTCTATCTTTTCTACCGAACAAAGTCCAATCAAATCTTCTCACTTAATTGACACGAAACGAATCAAATTCTGGCTGCAACAAAACGGCAAGCTTGCTACGTGTACTTGTGTGTATTTAGAGCGCCATGAAACCACTCCACAGGTCGTCCGTGAGAAACAGACGACTTTCTGTTTTGACTCGACGAATTAAGCGCGGCGTCCGATCTTGGGCGGATCCCGGGCTCTTTGTAAACGCGTGTAAACACTTTTTACCGTCGCCATTAGCGATGGCTAGTCGGTCATCGTAGACTTTGGTCGAGGAACACGGTAGATCGCGTGTCCTCAAACAATCTACCCCTTTTTCTTTATTTCTTCCCGGCTGCCCCCCTAATTATGTTTGCGCTGCTGAGTGCTCCCGCGCTTTTTTCTTCTAATTAGTCACTCGGTTAATCATACTGCTCGCGCGTACGACTGACGAGCTTCCCACCTCCGTCCGTCTTTCGTCTATCCGTATGCATTTCAGAAAGGAAAAGTGAACGCTTAAGCGTCGCGAAATGGTTTTGCATACTTAAGGTGGACGCATCTCATGTATAATAATTTACTCGATGTTAATGCACCTCCAGTGAAATTGCTGAGATTTCGTTAGCACGATTGTGTGCTTAGGAAGTTTAATATTACTTTCCTTTCTAACTGAAGTTTCTTGGGCTGAGACTTATTAAAAAAAAAATATATATATTGTATAGAATTGATATTTGAGAAACGTATAGCTTGAAATATTTTTAATTTTCTGTACTATTTTTATTGGATGAATATAAGCTTATCTATGTAGGTGTGTAACGAACTCCTATGAAATGTAAATAGTAATCCAATGTTAAAATAATTTTTATATACTTGGTACTATCTTTGTTGTAAGAAAACTTATGGAATTTGGATACTAAACCAATCAACAAAATGTCTCTGAATTCTTATTGACACTTTTCAAACGCTTTTAAATTTTAGATAAATAATTATTTATATCAATGTACTATGCTATATAATACACAAAAATATTAGAATTTTTTTTTATAAATGATGAAATAAATTAGTTTATTTGGAGAGGAATAGCGGATCAATATGATATATTTTATTAACAATATGCTATATTTCAAAGAGATCTTAGATTGTACAGATTGGTCAAGCGGTTCAAAGTCAAGTTGGATACATGGGGTTCGAATTCGCTTTTTTTTGCGTTTGCGCGTGGTACGCGGGGATGACGGACCAACAGCTGTTTTCTCATGTGTCGTGACGGCACCAGCAGCAAAGAGGGAAAAAAGAGCGCGGAGACGGGGTGAGTGTACGGGGGCGGAGAAGAGTGAAGCAACAATCGAAACCATGTCGGGCAACGACCGTGGCCCGCACGTCGCTTTTCACAAATGGACCGTCGCGTCGTCGTCGTTGTTGTTTCAATGTCGCTGTCCTGCATCGCGGTCGTCCTTCTTCTGAACCGCGGCTATTTACTTTTCCTCTTCCATCCGTGTGAAATCCGCGACGAGGGAGAAAGTGGCCCTAGATAGCCGCTAAAGTATCAATTAGTTCAGGAAGCAGCGAGTTGAAGAAGCGGAAGGAGTACAGGTAGAAGAAGAGTGCGAAAAAGAGAGTTTCTTTGGTGAAATAATTAGTTTCCTGGCTGACGGAAGAAGGGAAAAAGGAGAAGCTTAAAGAGTCTTCTCTTAATGATAATTGGTTTGCTCCAGATTGGGAAACGGAAGGGAAAAGAAATGGGAAGAAATGGAAGAAATAAAAAGTCGCGATTCGAACTGCATTAAACGGTAGTCGTACGGGCCTCAGCGTGATCGACTGTTCTTTTCCCCGATTGAAACGGTTATTTTCTCTTTTTCCGATAAAATGTGATATCGTTATGGGAAGGCAACGTGGTTTGTTTATTTTATATTGCCATAAGAAAATAACTTCTATTTTCGAGATAGAATTATTTATTAATTCATTGGAGATAGTAATCATTTTATTTTGAAGAAATATTTTCTGCTTGATGGTAAATTATATGATTTGTCGATTGTTACGTAACTAGATTACTAGAACATTTATCGTATATTTTAAAATATTCGAGTTGCTCAAGTTGCTTTCATCCTTTGTTACATTACTATCCTAGTTTATTTTACTTTTTCATCTTTTTCCAACCAAATATTTTCTGCT
Organism: Bombus bifarius; assembly: GCF_011952205.1. Lineage (NCBI taxonomy): Eukaryota > Metazoa > Arthropoda > Insecta > Hymenoptera > Apidae > Bombus > Bombus bifarius. Next base: position 6,602,840 of record NW_022884356.1, read on the forward strand.
GAAAGAACTTTTTGAAAAATCGTCTTGAAAAAAGAAACAATTATCGAACAGTAATCCTTTAATCAAAGGAAAACACGCGAGCCAATCGAGTCTTTTACTTTCTCTTTTTTGGGTGAATAATGAGCTGAGGTCGTATTTATTTCCGTTCATTTCACATGCTCATTAAAGCGTCGGACAGAAAGTGTATCGGTGCTAAAAGCCTGGCAATAAATACAAGATAACCTGGTTAATTCATATTCCTCGGTACCGTTTGCTAATTATTCGTAATATCGATTTCAGGTGTGCGATTGTAAACAAGATTAACGACTGTCAAAATAAACTTACGTCGTGAAAACAAGACGTGCTAGGGGTTCTACGATTTCCTTTAATTTTCTGTCGTTGAACAAATATGATGTTATCGAGGTACCTTAAACGAAGTGTGCTTTCATTAATCACATTAATTCTTATCACGTTCGATTAACACGACTTATTCGTAATTATCGTATAAAAATAGATTTATCGTGTAATCTCATTGTAAATGCATCTCGTATCGCCAAAGGAAAACGGAAAATGTCAAATACATTAAACCGATAACGAGACATAATCAGTTCATCGATTATTTGTATCAAATAAATTGTTTGTATCGATATTACTCTGCGGTGATTTTATTACACGATTTTAAATATCCTAGATTTAAATGACAAGTTTGCGATTGTAAACGGTAAATATTAGGAAGAATCAACCAAAAAGCTATTCTGATACGCGTTCCTCGATCTATTAACTAGTTTTTAATTAATCCCGCGCGGTGCACAGGATACCGCATTTTCATTCAGCTTAAAGAGCTAAGAGGAGTGGTATATATTCCAGTTGGATCAGACTTTTTCAGAATTGTTTAATAAATTATTTATACGCTCGTATCTCGTCGGTTTGGCGAGTGACGATATCCGCCTACGCTATTACCGGCGTACATACCAGCCGAACTGGAATTCATCGTGCCGCTTTAATTAGTTATTCCTTCCAGTTATAAGGTCTCGCCCGAAACAAACGCACTTTTGAGCAGACTTTGAATTACATCTGCTCAATTCGAGGACTAATTAATAACGGACAGGTTACTTTTGATATCGATGCTGAATTATTAATTAAGAAATCGCTGTAGAAATATCGAAAAGCTCCAACTTTTTCCTGTGTATCTCACTTGCATGAATTTTTCACAATTTTTCAATAATATTCATAATTCTTCATTTTTTGTGTTACGTCTGTGTTTCAGAAATTTGAATTTACAATTTGATATTCATTCGCTGATATTCTATTTCGACCTGATAAATTCACATTCAGCAACGAATTAGAAAAAATATAAGTGGCGAAGAATTCAAGGTGTTTAAAGGATTCGATTAAGTGACTCGAAAATTGCGTAAACAATGAGGCGGTATTTTGTATGCGATTGATGGAGAAATTTTTAATAACTATAAACATCGAAATATCATTAATTGATTAGAAACGAAACTGATCGTATGAAATGCAGTCTAATCAACTTATTTTGTTTCGAACCTTGATAATAACTTGCAATATTAACCGCTATAAACTCTGTATACGTCATTTAATACTGATTCAATATGCAGGCAGTCATCGCGGTGATTCGATATACACGTTATTAATCAATCTTATCGCAAAAACGAGTGGAAACATCGATTTATAAGCAATACAGCCATGATAAGGAACAAATGAAACAAATTTAATCCCTATGCAAGCGTTAAAAGAGTAATCGAAGACGAAAAAGGAATGAAATGCAAAAAGAACGTTAGAACGAAATCCCACAAGAGGGAGAAAGCAATAAAAAGAGTAACGCGCGCGGATATCTAAAATTCGATTTCCTGCGAGTTAGAGGAGAACGTCTACGACGTGTTCGGCACGTCGCGTCGTGCAGTGAAAGTCGAAGTACACGTGGGGTAAAAGTGTTTCCTGAAGAAATTAAAGAGTGTTCGGGCTGACCATAGGGGCGAGCTGCTAGCAATCTCCTCTCATTGTCTACAAACGCAGAACAAAATCGCCGCTACCCAAGACAACAATCGAGCTCTCACGAAACCGCGTCTCAAAGCGTGAATTTCCATATTTCCAGCGAGGCGGTTCTCGCTAGCGAGGTTTGCTGATCACGTAGACACGATCGAGCAAGCTCGACTCTCGTAGTTTCGCGCTCACGCTCTCGCCCTCAGGGGCTAGACAGCAGAGACGACTGGAGAGGGTGGAGAAGAGGAAGGTAAAGGAACACGAGAAAGGTGAGACGAAGAGAAACGGATCGAGAACGAGGATTCAGAGAGAAAGAGACGAGCGTAGCGACCACGGTGGCTAGTTGGAGCAGCGAGGAAAGAGGGAGGAACGCTTGGTAATTCCTGGGGCAAGGAAGCGAGGGTCAGTGGGGCGACAGGGGGTGCGTTAAGCCACACCCGCAAAAACAGCCCCCTGCAGCTCCAGCAGCGACCGAGCGCATCGACCGACCAGTTTCCCCACCATCAGTACCGCACACAACGCAAGCGACAAGTTCGACTCGGTTTGCTAAAGCTTCTCGAGGATACTGGCTCTAACCTACCACCCACCTAACCACCCAGCCTCCGTCACCCCTCGACATCCCCTTTTCCTTCGACCCCCGCTCTGCTTCTATTCCCGCTTCGGGATCCTCTTTTACGGGGTTATATGTGCATCGTTAGGTGGTCCGTGATACTCCGCACTGACACCCTCTCTTCCCCATACCCATCCTCTGCATACATCCTGCTACCTCTTCGACGATTCACCGTTTACCCTTAAAGGTTCATTTGCACCTGTACGCATACGTATGCTCTGTGGGAGGTCTAAAAGTTCAGAGCGAGCAGGCGTCCAGAATTGGGTAGGTAAGATAGCCGCGAGCACGTTTCCGCAGGGACGAGATGTTGTTGAGAATATTTTTGTTCGTTTTAACGTTATTACGTGTTATTTTATTTCACTGTCCTTTTTCTCCTCGGTGGCATGTTGTGCTATTGTATTCAAAGGAATATCCTAAATACAAGCATAATCTTTTGTTACCTTTTTAATTCATCGAGGAGTAATAGCATAATTGCGAATAGTATATCATTACGAATAGTGTAAAAGTATATTGTATAAACATACGTCAAAAGAAAAGCTTAAATGTTTTTAATTATATTTCGATTCTTTTCTAGAAATTTTTGGAATCGATATCAAGAAGCATCCTAAGATACGTTGAGAAGTCGACGTTGCGTGAATAACGCGATATCACCTATTTGCTTTCGCGTTAATCACGCTTGATATGAAAACAAAAGGTTAACGTCGATTGCGATGTTGTATCGATTACGCGACTCTTTCATCTTTCTATCTTTATTGTACAAGGGATGATCTATGCGTACTTTTTTTATTTCACCTGAAACAAGTAAATCACTTACGCTACAAGAATGGAATATCACTTTTTATTTCGTTACAGGCAAAAGCTATACACTTTTTTTCTTGATTTTCTTTCTTTGCCAGCTTTCTCCTTTGTATACCTACAGAAATTACATTAATCCTATTCAGAGTATGTTCCACGTGCTAGGAATGTTTACGTTTTTCAGTTTCTTTTCGCGAGACCTTCGTACTACGAACCTAACTGCCGCTTAACCTAGAACTCCGCATGAATGAAATTGTCTCCGGAGAAACAAGTGACTAAAAATATTATATGCGATATCGCTTATCTTTCAAGAAAATATTTTGTCTTCTCAACGAACCTAGAATAAATATAAAGTAGAACCTATATATATGTGCGTGTGTGCAAAAAAATAAAAATATTGCGTTTGACACACATCTAAGAATAATTTCTTCCAAATATTATAAATATGGTTACATGCGCGTAAAATTGTACCAACAGTTGAAGACAGATAAAAGACAAAGGCGAGCAATTATCATGAAAAACTGGCGTTCGCTTCATGTCGCGTTTTAGATAGTTTATAGCTACGCGTAAATTTACGGCGAAACGTATTAACATTACAAATCTCGACAAAACGTTTCCTGTATTTTCCACAATCGCTCGCTAAATTATTTAGTCGTTAAACGAATAAAATTGAAATTTATTGAAATTGAGCAACAGCCGAGCTGCACGTCTAAACTTCCTCTAACTCAGCCGCCTCATCCCTTAGCAAATATTTAAGATTCAATCTTGAAATGGAATCGTGATGTTGTTCCTTATAACGAAACGAGTTTCTATTCTCTAAGGGATTCTAATACAGCGGTACAGCTTATAGCGGTAGAGAGATGAAAATCCCCTCCTCGAACTACCCCATCTCCCTCCTTCCGGTTCTCTCTTATCTGTCGATCTCCCCACTCCTCCGACTCCTTCTTCGAACCCTCAGATGCCACCCCCAACATCGCCACTTCCACTAACGGCACGGCCAGCTCCATAACTACCACCAACCCCTACAACTTTACCCTCCTCCGTGACACCGTGCGCACCCTCTCGCGCAGGCGGCCAAGAAAACTCTGAAAAACTCAGCTTTTTACGCGGGAAAACTTTTCGAACTTCTTGACCGACACGTCAGCGCACACGCAGATGGAACGAAAGTTTTCTGACGGAAGTGGGAGGCCAAACATTACCCGTGTGAAAGAAATCTCACCCCCTCGAGCGCGACTAACTCCGTCAAGCGAGAAGCTCGTGAGAGGGAAAAAGAAAGATACGTAACGAGGGTAGTTTCGAACCTCTTTTTCTCCGTTAATTTGCTTTATATAATTAACCAGAGAGAGAAATGAGCGCTATGAAATATAAAAATATATTAAAGCAAAGTTTTATCTCACACTATTTTTTTCTGTTACCTCGAGTGCAACCTCTTATTTGAGAAGGTACGTTAAAATAAAATTCTCTAATAGAAATGGAAATTTTTATTCTGTTATTGTTTGATCTATTTCATTATTCTCTATATGAAAACAGTGTATGTAAATACGAATCTATAATTGAATCATTATGTTTTACGACTAATGAACTAAAGAAAAATATATAGTAAAAATTAGAATAGTTCTGAAACCTATTTTCAATCAGTTTGTTTGTCAACTCATTTTACGATTATCTATAGAAGAAAATGAGCAACAAAGAATATACTTACAATTATAGAATCTCAATTCAAATTGGTCGCATGACTTTAACTTTTTGATAGTGTAATCAAACATCAAACGATATGGTACAAATGCTTATCAAACATTGAAACGTTAAAGTGACATTGGTCAATCTCTAAATTCCTCTATTAAGTGTTCGCCGTCTTTGTTCCGATTGACATTCAGCGTTAAATGCAATCCTGTCAGGGGTAGAATCGTCGTAGGTAGGGTAAATACGAGCGAAAGGGCGGATCCATAGACGCAGTCATAAGGGCGGCATGGGAGGGCTTTAATTAAGGCAAGTAGAGGAAAGAAAAATCCTGAGGGAATTTATAGAGGTCGACGGAGCCACGACGGGGGTTAAGGGACCGAAGGGAATGGAGAACATTGGTTGAGACGGGGGATGCTCCTAAACTCGAAGGATGTGCCCATGGTAATTTAGACCTTCGAAACGACTCTGGGCCTCGTAAAGGTTTGAATGTAAAACAGACTGTCCTGCGTTAATTCCTTTAGACGATTAAACAAATAACTGTCTGACTTTTATTCCTTTTCCTTTCACTCAAATAAATTTATTGTAAATGTATTTCTATTAAACAGACAATTGTAATTCCAACTTCAATTCTATAAATCTATTAACGTTAATCAATAATATCTGTCTATAAGTAATTAATTCTATAAATCTTCAATTTTATAAATGTATTTTATAAATCTAATACATTAACACAATGTATTACATATTATCATATTCATGAATTTCAATAGAAAACATTCGTTGGTGGATTTAAAATTAATCGCCATAAATTAGCTACATTAATTTGTAGAAATCATCAAATCATCCAGGATAGCATAAAAATCGTATGAAAACCGTTTTAACGATGATTACGAAATTATCGTAGGTCAAAAATCTGTACAAAGGACAAAAACACGAAGACGTTATCAACGGTGGTTCATTGAATCCAGCCTTGGAAAAAAGGCGTACCATGGCAGAAATCTGGGCTTGTATTCAGACCAGCATCTCTCGTCAGCGATGGTTCGGGTCACGCAATGTAACACGCTCGTCTTTTTACCAGAGTTAAACTCCAGAGAGAATTTTCCTCAGGGTAGCTCTATTAGTGCACCGAATAATGATGAGTTTAAACATGGCGCCGTCGTGTACGGATACATAGGCGCTGGCTACTGACCAGACCGAAGGTAGTTCGCTCGGATTAACTTGGTCCGTTGACGAGGTGATTAAACGTTGATTAAACGCAGACTAAATTGCAGTCAAAAATATCGATCCACCGCCTTGACTCCGCCATCAGCCTCTTCCACCTCACCTCCTCCCCGTCTCATGGAACTACTGTGCGTCTATGCTACTCTTGCCGCTCACATTTTATCCGTTCCCTCCACCTTCCCAACGGGTCACCTTTCAAACCCTGGTAATCACGGTTATCTTACTCCGTCCTAATGGAATTACAGCACGCTGCTTTGATATCGTTGTGTCTCGTACTGCATAATTACGAGATTGCTTAATGACGCGGACTGAAATGTGGATCATTGTCGAAAACTGCGGTTACCGATAGACTCGTTCGTCCGTGCAGTTGGTAGAAATTGATGAAGGTTTAATATGATCAAACGATGTGAAAGTTGTTTTTGAATTTTGTGAAAATAGGATATAACATGTTAGTGAAAAATTGAATATTAAGAATGTACCCACTGAATGGATACGTATCATCTAATTACGTTGTAATCGTACGATAAGTTTATTCCGATGAACCTTTTGGATTAGAAGTAGCGAGGGAGACTACCTGAAAAATGATTTTAGGAAACTGATTGATATTTGATTTAACTTCTTACTGTGTATATCCACGCGAATAAAATGCTAAATTTCGTTGCAAAGTTAATACAGTCTATGATAAAGCGACCAATTTTATTATTTCTCTTTGGATATGTTAACAAATGAATATATTAATGTACATCGTGTTGTATACGTTTTATTGAAGTAGATATTATTTATAAGACTCGACTTTCGTTTATTCTTCCGTATCTCGTAGAAAAAGAAACTTATTAAATTATATTGCTTTTTAAAATAAAACCAGATTCATCAAAGAAATGTAATAAAAATATTACTTTCTCCAAATTCCTTAACATCCAAACTTTTTCCAAGAATGTCAACCTCTACGATTAGAAAATACTGCAAAACTACGCTAATTACAATTAGATAGCGTATACAGAACTACGTTCTAAAAGGAAACCAACTTTTTCCCAAAAGTTCTCCACCTCCGGGCAAAAACGTTTCTATCGAAGCATCAGGAACAGCTAGTTGGCGCATTAACGCCTTTCGCATGATCGAACGCGGCCGATTTTTGCGTGGTTGTTCGGCGAGCTCGGTAACGTACAATAATTAGCGGCTCATTAACGATGGATGCGTCGACGTGATACCAAGTGCTCTCATTGATTCCACGATTCAAACGTCGCGTTCCCCGTTCACGTGGCCGCTTCTGTGCATGCACATGCATGGATGCTCACACATCCTGTGAATCCGGTCTAGGAAATCAGTGTCTATAGTCGTCGTCGCGAGTTCACGCTTCGCGCGAGAGGGTGCGAAATATCGTCGATAGATCGGCGACTTTTAATCAATCCGATTATTGTCGGTAGCATTGGACTTGGCACTGTCCGTGGAACACGCCTCTCCGCTTGTGTTAACGTTTTACAGGCATTCAATCTCGATATACGTCTACTCTTTATCGTTCCGCTTCTTCCCAATCTTCCGTGTCGTCGTTCGTCTCGTTTTAGCCTGTTGCAACCATCGTGTGAGTCGTTTATAGCTCCGATACGCATTTATGGTTACACAGATGGAGAAGAGGCGGCTTCCTCGATCGATCTTAATTGACTCGTACACGGTGTGTCGGCCACTTCTCCTTTTTCATTGCACACCGCTATTCCTATGGCCTCGAGCACGACGAGATAATTTTGCGGCTGGAGCCGCGACCCCACGAGAATTGAAAATCGAATAAGGAAAATATTTTTCTTGCGAGGAATTGTCCGGTCTGGCGGTTGTCCAAGGTGGTTTCCCTACGTCTCCATAATCTCCTTTCTTCCAGGAATTCTTTCACGTTTTACGAACGAACATTAATTGGCCGCGCACGTTCTTAGAGTGCTAAGGATCGGGCCTGAGTAAATGTTTGACTTGACGCTTTTTAATTCTTTCTTCGGGTGGTTTCTTTGAAAGCAGAAGTCTGATTTCTGAACTTCGTGGAGTGTCTATTTGAAGATGCAGATTGATTGCTGGGATTTTAAAGGAAATTTTGCCGGAAAATTTAATATCGCAGAAAATTTTTATTTTATAAATACTGTTTGTTGGTCTATGGCGGGTATCGTGATTTTATTGGTTACCACACCAATTAAAAAATGTATATAAATTTATACTTATAGGTCATTTAGTATAAATATATGCTTCATAAAAAAATTAATGTGCAGCATAAATAGTCATTTTAAACAGGTAGGTTCTACTTAATGCTAAAGATATTTTCACTAAGTATACATATAATATAATGAATAATTGTCTGTCCAAATTACTTTTGCGATATCGTGGCTTCTACGTATATTTTTAAACTCGAAGTCTTGCTTCGAATACAAGGTGAAGCAAATTTCTACTTAGGTTCTATTTCGTTAGTTCATAAAATATGAGTTTGCATAAACAACCATGGCCCATTAATCAAAAGAAAAATTCACATGGTACAACGCCATAAATCCGATTAAGGTGGCCTTCGCGAGTAAAACCGAAAATAACACACGCCCCGATCCAAGAATTCCTCATTTACATAATCTCCACCTAAACAACCCTCTAATTCCGAACATTATCCAACGCGCGGATTCCCCGTCTCTGCACATAAACATCAAGCCAAAGACAGAAAAAGAGAAAACAAAAGGGAGGAGAAGCGGGGAAAATAGTAATAATAAAAGAAAAAAAAAGAGAAGATTGGCCCGATATCCGCGTGCCAATACACCGATCATGCTTAGGTGGCGAACACACGACGGAGCCTCGAATCACAATACAAGTCCGGCGGACGTTGTACGTGCTCCCACACCAGATAGTACACACGCTCACAGTCTCGCAAAGAAGTGGACAGCCTGGCCCTGACACTCAGAAGCACCATCAGTTATACAGAGACCGCCGCGCGACTGAACCAGCTCGCACACCATCTCACCGAAACGGTGACACCAACACCATCGTCATCTACCACCGCGAACCGTAACACATGGCCGTGCGAGGGGCACCGCCTGGATGGGGACGGTTTTTTAAATCTAGCCATCAAGGATCCATCCTGGCCTGGCTGAATGCCCGCACCGGCACACATCGAAAGCCATCTAACGCGGTCGCGCGCGTATTTGTCGGCCGCCCATTATCCTCGTCGAAATTCAATTACCGGTGCGGTCGTTGATTCTATTTTTGCGAGCACCTGTACTCGTTCAGCCTTAGTTTCTTACCTCGGACCAAACTACACGTTCTTCTGTCTTTTAGTTTCTTTACGCTCTTTATTCTGCCTGACAGGTTATCAAGCATCGAGAATGAGCGTGGATCTTCTTGAATTGAATCAGTGATACGTGTACGTATTAAGCATGTATTTTCTAATCGTATAGCAAACTTTTTTTTGAACGGGTTAAAAAGATATATTGCGAGTTACTGGAAGAATTGGAAAAGATGTTAGAAGTTAGAATGATAATTGATGATAATGTCAGAAGTGAAGATTTTTAATAGAGGTGAAGAATGTATTTTTTGTTGATTTTGACACGTATATCGTTTATCACTTGAACACTGTGGATTTTTCACATTTATTATCTTTATAGATTTAGTCTCTATAAGCGAACTATTTTTGTAGGACAGAAATATCCTTCAAAATCTGTTTGACCACCATTAAATTATCGATTTGTTGAAATTCCATGGATCTTTCTGCGGAATAACTAAATTAATTTCTAATCAATCTAAATGCCTGTATTTTCTATTAACGGGAACACGACCGAAGAGTGAAAGTAGCATCATCTGGCCCACAACAATGCGATTCTTTTTAATCAAATGCAAAGTGTAGGGAAAACGAACAACGAAGAGATATAATCACGGAACGAGAACCGTGTAACGCCATCCCGTAAATTTGTCGGCTTCCTGTTATTCCCGTTGAAATTCAATTACCGATACTAACGGTGGGCGCTTTACATTTTTGTTACAGACTGTACGCCAATTGGATTGTTTTGGTATTCGCCACTTATTCCGCTTTTGTCCTCGTTCTTCAGGCTTCATCGTTCACTAAGCTTTCTTCAAGTACTGTATATTCATTGATCACGTAATTACGGACTGTTGATACGATATGGGGATAACAAGTGCGAGGTATAATAATTGATAATGCGTCGTAATAATAAATTGACTTTAATGCTGTTTCTTTAAAAATATATATTTTTATGGAAAATCAAAGAAACTTCAATATATTGGAAACTTATTAATCTAAAAATTATTTATTCAATCCTATTATATTCCGCAGATGAAAATAATTTCTCTGCTAGATATTATACATATATAGATATCTAAAACTTCGAATATGCAATGACTTAAATCTGTAACGTATTTTTATAACATGTTATTTTTAATATCATAAAGCGAATGCTATAAGTATGGAAAACGAAAGATTCCAATAAATTGAAAGTAGGTACATAATTAAAATAAAAACTGCATTTAGACAGGATTCCGCTAGATTAGTGAAACGAGCGGAATAAAAATAGACGTCGGTACCTTCTGACGCATATTTTCATTGCAACTTTTTCACCGGCCGACTTCCTCCGATATCCCGATAGAACAGGGAACGCAAACTTTTTTTTTACGGAAACAAAAATTTTTTTCAGGTTAATCGAGAACCGATCAACCGCACGGTGAATTCTCGAAAGCCCGGCATTGTTTATCTCGCGATTGGTAGACGCGATTGAAATCTTTCTCCCGCGCCACCTTTGTTCCCGACCTCTTTTGATGCAGGGATGTTCATAGACAAGCTGCAACCGTCTCTTTAAAAGCGCGAATCAACCTCGCGTTGAGACCTCAGACGACATGACGTTGATGCAATTAAGATCCCGCTTTTCGTCTCATACCGAAATCCAACTCATCATAAATAAATAAATCTCATCTTCTTTCTTCTTTTTTATTATCTTTCACGATCCCTCTTGTACTTGGTACAATAAATAGTACTTATAAATAGTTAGTACTAATAAATTTTTTTCTACGATACTAACAAATTTAGTAATAGAAGAAACTAAGTGTTGCGAATTATCAGCCATTCGGTTATTCTATGTAACGTAACATTGTAAAATTGTAAAAGAGTCTATTCTCTTCTTACTCTAATGTTATCAATTAATAAATTAGTATGTAAAAGCGAGAAATATGTTCTGCACGAACATGTATATTTTCAATAAAGTGATTGATAAGCCGTGTTTTTGAAACAGAGAATTTATTTGAAGTTCCGTGGAAATATCGCTGCGAAGAATCGAAGTATCGAACGATCATCTATACGTTACAAATTTATTTAACACGAGTTAAAATTTGATATTAAATTCTTTTACAGTTATATTTACGAATGCTTATGGTGACTTATATTGCTTGTAAAAGCGTATGTTACACGAATTAAAGAAGACCTGTTTAGTTTATTTGATCTTTTAAATATGTTTTCCATACATGTAGAATATCGTTGATCAGTTCACGTAGTATTAGAACATTTAGATACCCTAGCAAAATTAGCTACATTATTCGAATCGTGCACAATTTAATTTTGTCTTTCATCCAACGATCAAAGTACAATTATACTTGACAATGTACATACATCATTAGAAAATGATATCTTTCAAAAGAAGGATTCTCGCGTGTACAAATTTTCCACCACAAAAAGGAATACTCGAAAGAAAATTACAAATAGTATGTAGAATAAACAAGCGTAGGACTATCAAAAATAAAAATATCGAGTATCATTAATTACACATCAGCTTGTAGTAAAACGGAACCGTTCTATTAGTCGATGGCACGACAAGGATGTCCATTCACCGATGTTCAATGGACGCAGGGCTTGACAAAGTCATGAACTTAATATCCACGTATCGCGAAATTGCCATCTGGCCTGATCCCCTTCATTTATTATTTCCCTGTCTCCTGGACGTTTCGATTTGCCTTCTTTTTGCGTCCAGGGTTTCGCACGACGCTTTTTCTTCCCTCTGTAGACGAAGGGGTTGCGTGCCGAAAAAGAGAAGGGGCTGTTGTTGCAGGCAAAAAAAAAGGCCGGTTGAAAAACGACGTGCCGGGCCACGATGACTTTCGGAATCATTTTTCAAAATGTCTGCCTCTGCCTCGCGGGGTGAGGTGGGTGGATGGTTGAGTGGGTGGTTGGAGGGGTCGGTACCGACGAACGAGGGGGGTGTGGGGGGAGTGGGTGGTCAACCCCCGTAGCGAAGGGTGGCAAGATGGCGGCGCACAGTAAATCGATGGAGGCTAGTCACTGCAGGCGCCCTCGCTTTCACAATCCCCAAACTCATCCCCCCGTACCGCCGCCACACCGCCAACCTCTCTGCAACCCCCTCATTTTCGTGCTTCACGCAAGCGCCCGCACCCTGGACGCCGTGTCTTTGCTCATCTAAGAATCATTCTGCACTGATGACCTATACTCGCGCCAGGAAAAATGGAAAAATTCACGATCTTTAATTTTTTTTTTCTTTCTTTTCTACAAGAAAAAAATCCGTTTTTCTCTGGGGCACGATCGTTTCTTTTTTACGAGGATATTTTTTTAATCGATAAAGTGTCGAAATTATGGTTGGAACATGCGTTTGAAGGAATTTGCAAGTGTCGTAATTGATTTCGTTGGAATCTTCTTGGTCTCTTTTTCATCGAACCTATTCTAGCCAAATACTACGTGCATCCCATTGACTGGAACGCGTCATGGTATCGAAACAGTGAAAGCAGAGATAACACGTATTATTCCCCTTTCGCTGCGACCAACGGTATCCATTCGTTCGTATTCTTCACGATGCGACGCGACGTATTGATGAATTACAGTTTCACCTTGCGTACGGCCTTGATTATTAACGTTCAATCATAACCGTACCGGATGAAAATTTCATCCTCACATTTAGTGTACTCTGAACGAGTGGTAACGAGCTGATTGATCGAAGCGAGCTTCGTAAAATCCTTTAATCAAATATCGAAGGACACGGGCAAGAACACTGGTTGATAAATAAACGATAAACAAACGAGTTCGATTAAATCATCTCTGTTACGTGGTTTAACGTTCATCCATGACTTAACGTGCCCGATAAAAGGGAAAAGTAAGAGGAAGAATATCAAGCGAGGCAAGTTCGTTAAAGAATTAAGTCGCTTACGTTCGACGTAAGAGATAAAAAGTTTCAAAGGAGTCAACGGAAGATAGATTTTTTATGTGGCACCACACACAAACACACACACGGATACACACCGGTTACGCAAACCTGTTTGATTCTGTCTGAGAAACGAACACTCCGCTTTCGAGAGTGAGAACTTACGACGGCTAAGGGAAAAAAAGAAACACGTGAAGCCACCGGAGTTGGCTAGGGCACAACAGGTTTCCGTCTCTTATACCTTTAACTCCGAGATTTTTCCTTTCGGTCATTTATTTCGTGCCCCGAAGGGGATTACACGTGCACCGCGTAACACCATTAAAATAACTGAATTAAAGTCTGCTAACCGCATAAAAACGCGTTAAATAGAGCTGTTTATTCAGTGGTGACGAATCGCCGCGATGGATTCTTCGATTCTTGTGAAAATTGAGGAACTATTTAAGAAAGGGACCCATAAGACAGGATGGCAAAGGATTGAGTACATTGCATCGAAAGCTTCGCTCTTAACTTTTTAATATTAGCTACGTTTGAATTGATAATTGGATATGAGCTGTTTTGGCCCGTGAACGGATTGTACAATGGCACTTAAAGAACTTGATTCATTTTATATTTACAGACTAAATGAAAATTTCATAAAATAATAAAAGTATTTGATTGGCAAATACACTTGATACTGATATTATTTACAAATTTATATAAGCCTATATACAATAAATTCACGTCTCTGAAAAGTAGTCGAATATTTGTCTACTTTTGATAGAATATACCTAATTTAATTACGGATTTACAAGTAGAAATTGGAAGAATCATTTCGCTGGGTAATAGTTATTTATAATATGAAAATGCATTGATCTCATTTATTTATAAAATTCAAAAGCAATTTTATGAGACTGTAGGATAAGCACAGACGCTGTCAAATGTTCGATTGTAAATCGAAAACCGTTACGTGTTGCATGGCTCTTTGTTAAAATTATTCCATAACCTGTCAAGGGAAACGAATCTAATAGCGTAGATCGAATCAAAATTTCGTACGTTTTACATGATGTTGATACAAATAAATGAATTACTATCGCTCATTGTGATGCTTTTACCGAATTAAACTCTCGTTATTTCGAATACAATATCGTTTCATGCAGTGTTTACAGTTGAAATAAACTAACGGAAAGCGTCAGCACGCGATGCAAGTTGTTTAAAAAATATGTTCAACATACGTATCATGAACATGTACGCTCTTGCATAAATAAGAATGTACCATAAGGAGAATGGAAATAATTATTTTGTCAAGAAAATACAATTTTTTCTTACGTTTGTTCGAATAAGAAGTTCAACGATTGTTATTAATAGCACAGTCGTCATAAACATATTATTTTACGATCAGATCAAAATTTACGAATACAATGTGTAATTCAAGGCAGCTAATGAAACTCCATTATACATGTCAGTTGATTGAAGCATTTAATAGAAAATTTCATCTTAATTTACATCATATAAAATTACATGTTCATCATTGAATAATATAATTATTTGATCGCTGATTTCTTATTATCACTTTTTCAATTGTAATATGCATAATTATTTCGTGAATACATTTTTTTAGTTAATAATAAATCATTTACAGTAACCTTTATATAAAGTATTACCGTATACAAATAATTAGAAAAAATGCAATGCATAGATACTTTATGATCGTAGCATTAGATTATATACACCTAATTATCAACAAAATTGGCGAATACGATATCACGTTAAATTCATCAAATTTTCCATAATTATATTTTGCATAATCTCTAGTAGCTATCAAGAGATACACTGATTATTATCCAGGAGGAAGCTAAACGGTTATTACTATATTTGTAATACTTATACATGTATATATATAAATGTTATAAGGTAGTTTTACTTTACTATTTTCATTTACTCAATAGAATTATACAAGTGCATAATATATAATATATTTATATATCGATACTTTATAAATACTTTGCATTACAAGAATATCGTATTTTTCTTTTACGAAAAAGTAATATACGTACAATATTTTTTAAGATCCTACTACGTAGTTCAATTTCTTTTAATAATGTTATCTCCATTTTAATAGAAAAGGTTCAGCTATAAATAACGTGCTAATTTGTTCATATCATATTTTATCATACCACATAAATTATGGCATTGCTAAATAACACTATGTAGTATCACTGATACAATGTCATTATTCCATTATCATCGATGAGTAAATACGTTTAGTCATAGCAATTACATCTTAATTTCTAATCTTTTTACTCTTGTGTTCGTTTTATTTTTATTCACTATCATCTTCAATTATTCCATTCATAGAATCTGAACATTTTTGAATGATTCTAAATCTAAAATATTATTTCGAACTTTTTCGTATTATTAGCTTTAACAAATATTTTAAATAATTTTACATTCTATTCTATGTTTCTTTGTTTCCAGAGAAATTACAACGAATAAATAAGATGTTCCTTCTTTCGACGAGGATGTCGTGGTTAACGTGTTAATTAGCAAGCTTTGTGAATGATCAGGTGGAAGGACGAACATCGTTAAGGATGTTCGAGTTTCGTCAATGGTTCGTTTTAGAAGACGGGATGAAAAGCGATCTCTCGTGAATGCAAAACTCCTCGGGTGAACAGGGGAGCGAAGTGACAATGAACATACCTGAAACACTAACACGGAGTGAAACATTATCCTGCTATGGGATGTCCCAAACAGGAATGCACCTGATGCCGTTTCAAAAAAATCCCGGTTCCGACTACAAAGTCCTTTGCGGATCTGTGTACCTTGAAAAAAGCTACCTTTCAAAGCTATCCCCCCCCCCTAAAACAGTCTTTTGTCCGCGTCATTAGGAGGATAAATTATCGCTAAGCAAGTTAGTAATTGTGATTCGATTTGTCCTGTGTACTTATCAAAGAATGTAATCGAGCAGTCGTTTATTAATGTCAAATTGCGTTTTGTAAAATTCCATTGTATGGAAATCTTGCGGAATTCTCAATATACATTGTAAATAATATTTTGATGAAATTAAGGAGAAACAAGCAATTTGGACTACAAGTAGAATTCCACTCTTTAAATATAAAATAGAATAATGAAAACAATATTTAACAATAAAAAAAAAATGATACAGTAAAAATAACTCTTAGTTGGAACAACTCTATTTTTTCAAATTCGCGCTCTAAACTAATTATCTCAACAATATATTTTCTTATTATATATTTTCTTTCGATCTCCTTGGCGATAACGCGAGTATATTTTTTCCTAGATCGGTCGTTCTCGTGATTATGCGTGACAAATCGGCTCGTTATCGGCAAAAATCGTTATTCGTGAATTCCGTCAGGTGCGATTCGGTTAAAGATAAACACGGAATTATTTAAAGTGACAGTGAAGCGACGAACATATCCCCCATCGAAATAAATTATCGATCTTCTCTGCCAAGCGTACGATTATTAGCTTAGATTCAACCGAGTCTTAACTGAAACACCAAGTAACACCTGTGTAGTTCGCATAATATTGGTCAGAACTGACGATATATGTATATATAATACATAACGTACATATATAGATACAGTAGAAAACGAAGTAATGCATCTGGATTCAGTAAAAATTGCTTATCGATCAGCCGCCTGTTCAATTTTCGAGTGGTCACTTTACTGGGAAGCAATTAATGTTGTTTTCTGTTCTAAACTGTCTATCACTAGCAGTTGGTTTTTCAATTGATCGACTCGGAGGCAATCGGATTGTCCGGTAATCTAAACCCTTTTCCGTGAATATTAAAACTTGCTCGCGTGGCCAGTAGGTGATTCACTGATTGTTTCTTTAACGCTTTCAGATTATCTTGTAAATGATTTTTTAATTCGATTAAATACTACTACTATACGTTTCCACTCCTTCATTCGAATACCAATATTGTCATATTTTATTTGATTATAGAGAAAAGAGTAAATCTTCATTAATTTTATTTGAAATCAAAATTTTATTGGAATTAATGCTATATCAGATTAAATTTTATTTCAAATCTAGTATCGAGTATTCCTCATTCCCTATTTACGCCTACGTTCATAAATATTACAGTGTCTGTTCCAAAACATAATATTGAATTATTAGGAATCTGATTAGTTGATTAGAATTTTATAAATTCGTACAAAATAATGATTTAGAGCATGCGATAGAAATTGAGAAAGATTTCCTGACAGAAAAAGATAAATTATCAGATTAATGAAATGAACGAAATTTCAAAATGTTTCACATAACATATATAATATATTCATCAAAGATTTCTATAAATGTTCGAATACTTTTGTCATCAACTATATTTCTCTGACAATTAGGACGAGCAAATCGTCCGATCGAACCACCTCGAACGGTCAATCATCGGGAAACGAATCGACCGCGGCGGACATTTTATAGAATTTCAGCATATTTGCGTTGCACTTGTGCACATTGCCAAGTGAAAATTGCCGGCCGAGAAAATTGTCCTCCTACGCACAGAAATCGCAGCCTAAAGAACTGGAAGCTGCATCGGCGACAGTAATTCTTGTCACCTGGTCGCCACGTGGATTCGGTTGGGCGGTCAAGATTAAAATCCGAAATTGACGCCCAGGGAGAAATTAAAGTTGTAAAGTTTCTGGTATCTATCAACGCGGCCCGGCTCCATATATCTGCGAACATGGCTCCCGGTTCTTCCATTTCGGCCCCCAAACTATTGGACTAGCTTGCCATGTTCATTCCCTTATGAAAAGCGGACAACTTTTTCTCCGTCGTCTGTCCTCCGAATGGCCATTTATTTTTCTCAGAAAATTGATGCCGAACGAGATCTCGCTTCTATTCCCTCTTTTTCTCTCTCGCTCTTACCTATCGCTGGAAAAATTCTCCTACGCTACCTTCACGCACCGAGAATTAAAATTTCTCGATTCAGCCTGCTCGTTTTCCAGCTTTCTTCGCTGATCCCGGAGGAGGAGGTATAATATGGATGCAGATGTTCTTGAAAGATTTTTTTCTATGAGATATGTGTGTGGACTGATATTTTAGGATCATAGATTAAGGAATATATTCTGTTCGCAATTTCCGGTTAATTTCTCTCTCCATGTAAACCAATGTAAATCAAATACAATACAAATTCTTATATATTATTTACTCCTCCTTAACTCTCCTAATCTCCTCTTAAGTTTCTACTCTTACTCTTTAGGTAAGAACAATAAGTTTCTAAAGTCTTAAACTGCCCTGAGATTGTAATATCTTAACTAATATTTTAATATCGTGTCAATACAAATTTCATATTGGTTCGGATGATTTCACGTAAAAGAAGAATATACGCGTGCTCTCCCTAACGAAAAAGGAATTTCTACAAATAAAGGGAAGAAAAGGGAAGAAAATGCTTCCTTTTCCCTGACAATGAAAGCACTTGGAAAAAGTGTAACATGTACGATTAACGAGGAAGAAATATACGTGTTTCCTTTTGTGTGTACGCGTATGTGTGGTATGTATGGTCACTCTTCGAGGTATATTTAATAACCACTGCTTGTTTTTTATATCCTTGCGGAAACTCGTTTCGCGACCACTTCTGACCGTGAGAAACGAGGTCGAGAAGGGACGAAAAAATCTACTTTCTCGAAGGATACTCATATCACGTATGCTCGGCTACACCAGCCTCCTTAGTTAAAATGACCGCTTTGAAATTGAAGAAAATTCCAGTTTTTATCTTCTTTGATACATCAATGAATTTTCTATTAAATTTACATATACCGTTGGTAAATTTTTAAACAAATAATTAAAATTTATTACTGGTTTTAGCTACTTGTTTCTCATTAATTTATATATTTTACTAACATTTATGTGCTGTTACTACAAATCGGCTGAAGTGTTTGGATACTTACGAGCGATAGTATAATAAATAAATTAAGGTCAATTCTCATACATCTTTTCTATGAACGAGAATAAATGTAACGAGCCTATTGTTTGTTTATCAATCGTTTTCCAGCGATTTCGTTCCTTTCGTTGATCCCCAATTAGTCATGAAATTGGTCAAATTACCAAGCGGACGGCACTCGTTTCGAAATTTTCCACTTTGTTGACCGGACGAACGTGTGTGTACGTGTTCCATGACGTCTTTCACTGAATTTACGCGTGCATCGCATAAAATAATTGCTAAATGAATCGCGACCCTGTTTTTCCCGGTGTACTTATTAAACAAACGTTTCGATTAACACGGTGATTAATAACCAAGGTCATCGGTTGATGATGATATGCATCATATTTACAGTGCAGACCGCTGCGTTTCGCAGCCAGAAAACAAACGAAATTTTAAACGATCATCGAAAACAATTTAAAGCTCGTATCGGCCAGTAATATCTCCGATAACGTGCTTCATTATGCCCCGATCAGAAGTAGTACGTCAGTAATTAATTGAAAGTGTTAATCGAATGAATCGAAATTCGAAATACGTTGCCGTTTCAATTGAACCATTCACCACAAAACGTTTCGTAAATCTTTCTCTTACACTTTTATCGAGATATCCTCCATCGTTTTCAGCCAAGTGCTCAAGGTGAAGAAACGTTGTCGGTATAGTGATGTACCTGTATGTACGGTTATATACCGTGTTATTAACCGTAATTAAAATCAATCTGAATTAGTAGAAGAAACTGAACTTCGTCTATACGATTTAGGATCTATTCATGTTTTCTATTGTTTAGAAAATAGCAAATTTAACACAGAAAGTTTTCAACATATTCTTAAGAATTATGTGATACATCTTTTAAAATGATAATGGACGTTTGAATATTTTAACGATTACAGCAGTTTAGGGCGAAAGATCTAAGCTTTCATTTTCTATTTGACGAGAATTGAAAACTTCAAGATTCATAAGGTAACCTAAGGTAGAACACTGTTCTATTCTTCGTTTATATAAATAACTATTCCATTCAATAGTTACAACTATTATTCGTTATAACTCTTTAACAAGATGTTAACGCTTTAAAACTATAACGAAAGACACACTTGATAGCTACATTTTCATATTTAAAACGTCATCGTGTGTAACACAATTATTAATATTTATTTGCCATAACATGTTGTAATTGATATGAGAAATGGAAGAAATCTTTACGACATATAGTTAATTATTCTCTAAATCGTTCATTCTAAATTCTCCATCATTATATGGCACCGTAGAAGATACAATTAAAATTGTTAATCCAATTAAAAGTGTCTTTGACAGAAGTAAGATCTTTTATGTTCAGATTATCCAAAAAACCAGGTGTTCAAATAGCGTTCCTATGCCAAGGGTCAGTCTGAAGGAATGATGCGACAAGAAATGGGAGATCGAACTACGAGATGAGCATAATTTCACATCGTAAATACGTAACCGGAGCTAGGCCGGTCAGCCACTTACGTTTAATTGGTTCTTATGATGGCCATCTTAATTGACCATCTAACTATTATCGGATTGGGTTACCGTGTATTTGCATGGTGCCTTATGGTCTCCCGCGGATGAGTCAACTTCCACCCAAGGAATAATGCGGTCTGTATAACCTGCACGGATTTATCTACTTCGCAAATAAGGTAATACGTCAAAGTCATCGTGACACAGCTAGAATGCCGATAAGTCTAGTCGATGAATTATATTACCCGGCGATTAAAGCAGACTCCTTGTCCATTGATATCACGGATGTATTCGATTGGTTGCAGATTTGATCGATCGTTAGGTCTATTCTGGGATATCCTGGAACTTCGCGGACTATTTGAAATATTAGATCACTTATCCTTAAATATTCTTAAAAAATATATCGAGTATTGAAAAATTTTTATATGAAATGTTTATATGCTATTACCTTCGTTCAATTTATCTTATTTGTTATTTGAAATAACTACACAGTTCTAATAATTTTTAGTGACACGTGGTTTCAAGCCTTCCACAAAAACTTGGGTATAGTTGCCAATGTAAAATCGAGAAAACGAACACGCGAAATATTTCGAGTATCCGGAAGTTTCATATATTAAAAATGCATAGGAATATTTAGAATTCAAAGCTGTTTCAAATTTAAGTAGGCAACTTCTCGCTCGCATAAAATCCGATGGATTACTCGAGACCATTACAGCTAATTCTGAGTAACTGAGTTAATTTTCAGGTGCCTAAAACTTTCGAACACTTCACGTAATTCGAGGCAACTGCACATAATGAAATTTTCAAATGTTTGATCCGTTTCAGGTATCCAACGTTTTCTATCTACGTGATCTGAATATGTGTTCTTCGTCTTTTATTTCCTTAACTATTCAGCCATTGAAGAATAATCCATCTCATTTGTATGAATAGATATTAAATAAAACTTCGAAGACTTACAATTGCACAAATAATTTCTTGCTAGTAGTTACATTTTTAAAGTGACATAAGCAAATTATTTGGAAGAACGTTTTATATTTACCTATTTTGCAAAATATCGACACTTTAATGAATAATCAAAGGGTTAATCCTCTTTCGTCCGAAAATACTCTCCTCCTAATTCTTAATTCTTTTAATATCGCAAATTTTTCATGTAATTAGAAATCGGACCGTATGTCCAAGGTCCATGTCAAAGTTAAAAAAAAAAATGGCCGAGTCAGGATTGGAAGAGCGTGCTAGCTCAGTTAATAAACCTTGAAGGAGACCCATTAATCATCGGCTATCTCGTGGTCGAGGTTGTCCGTGTAAAACCGGCTAGATATTTGACTAAACGCGCCTAAGTTACCGTGACCACTCTGGCGAGACAGTCATACTGGTGGCAAAGAACTCAGGGATAAAGAATGAAAATAAAAAAAGTAAGAGGGGAATGGGCTAGGGACGAAGGTGGCAAGGGTGTCCTTAATTCAAATATTGACCGTTCATTTATCAAGCGACGAGGCTTCGATCCGCGCTAATTAGCTTTTCCTGCTCGTTCCCGGATTCCGTTTCCGCGCTGTTGGCCGATACCTCGAGCGAGTTCGACGCTCCTTTATTTATCGGCCGTTTGATCTTGCTGCGTTCACGTAGCGATAAGCAGAACGTTTTGTCTCGCGACGTATATTTGATATCGAGGGAGAGGCCGGGCGAAAGGGTGGACGCGTGAAAAAGTTAGCGCCGACGACACCACCTATCTAACGCCGTTATTAATCAGCCTTCGTCGATGGATTTTCATTAGGACCGTGAATTCCTGCGTCTGTCCGTTTTCTCGACTCCAACCGTATTAAATGTACGACAGGTAAATGTGAACGTTGTTTTTCAACCTATATGAATTTTCGAGAAAAGTTTTTGTTCGAAGATAAGTACCTATACGAAATTGATCTTAATATGTTTGTAATGTTACATGTGTGTCACGTTTTAAGATTAATTTAGATTTACTAAATACTCGAGCTAAGTATCACATCTACTATAAGTTTCTAGATGTCATTTATATAAATAATACCTTCATCTTTATTGTATCTTCAAAAGGAGCTCTGTAGAATACTTTCTTTTAAGCTGGATCGGATATAAATCGTATCAAATTCATGAAATTGTTCCAGAAAATATAACGATTGTGTAAAAGTGCTGACATTATCATATTTAGAGTTCTAATCATCGTCATAAATCCTTTATGAGTTACAAGTCTTCTCGAGGCAAGTGTTAAATGAGACCTATTTATAAGAGTATTAAAAGACATATTCCGCATAAAAGCAGAGTTATTCGGTTGAAAATTAATAAAAATCGTCTGAATGTTCCGTTCACTCACTGTGTAAGTCGATATTTTTAACCCATTGTTCCTTTAATTCGTTATTCGATCAATTCATTGTTGAAGATCAAATTAAGAGAAAGAAGTTAATAGGAAAAACACGTCATTGATGTCAAAACCGCGTCTATTAACGTATCCATTGATGTATCGAAATATTTATCTACACCCTCCAACGACAGATGCAAAATGTTACCAAGATATATCTAAAACATTTATGATGGGAGATTTCAATACAAAATATCAACGATCAATTATCGTTACATTATGTCAGAAAAATTGTATTTGTTCCGCTTTCAGTATAAAATCTGTAATTTTTCCGATGAAAGGGTATTTGATCGAAGAATATAAGTACATGTAATACGCGAGTCCTCTATGCTTGATACGATTTTTATCGAATAATAGTACCTAAAAAAATTGGAAAAATTTATATAGTGTTTTCAAACATTCTAGATTAAGATCGTCATAAAATGTTTAACAAATGATTCGTTTAAATACATCGTACAATGAATAATATACGGTGAAACACGAACTAACACGGATTCGAAAGATCCACGTTAAGACAGTAAAGTTTAATATGTAAAATGGTATTCGATGAGTTTCAATTGGGATTTTATAAAAGGTATGAGTTTCATATAAACAGGGCATATAGTTATTCCAAAGTGCTTTTTAGATTAGATGCTAATATAAAATTGTCTAATCGTTTATAATGTAAGTTTCGAATATGGTACTTAATTTTACACGACAATTCTATCATTGCCTATAAACGTACATAAAAGTAACTATTGGAAGTTTGAAATGTTAAAAATAGAAAAAAATATCCATATACTTTCGTGAAAGAAAACGAGATAATCTGCAAACTATGATTCGTTCAACCACGTTTATCGTATCGCATCGTATCGTACCCTTAACAACGTACGTTAGCAGTTCTCACGCTTTCGCATCAAAGACGATCAACTCGTCGAAAGCTTCTACCCTTCGTTTCCCAGCTAACAAACGAACCTCTATAAATCAACACACTTCGAAAATCAAACACCCGCACTACGATTCCCTACACAGCGCATCGGTTCGATTCTTAAATCACAAGCATTCTAACTGTCCCTGCTTGGTGAAACGTCCGAGGTGAAAAGTATCGGTCGAAGAAGCGCGAGTGTCGGCGAACGCTTAACACGCGGCACACGTATCAGGCCGCGAAGCTAGTACGGTCGATCGGTGTTATAGTGAACCAATAAACGTCACCTATCCGCCTCCAATTCAGATCAACCGCAAGATCGATTATCCGTCTCGCAGACGCGCTTAACAAATATGGCCGACTACGAACCTGCAGGGCCGAGCGACGCGCGTCCGCCGCCGCTGCTCTCCGTGCACACCGGTATACAGCCAACGCTGCCAATGTGTATTTATCACGCACACGCGCACCAATACGCGAAATTCACGCGCAATCACGCTCATACACAGACACACGCCTGAGAAACACGCGACGGATCCGATTCTCTTCTCATTCGAGGTTGGAGAACCTTCTCCCTCTCTGGATCTCGTCTTCAACGAGAAACACCGGGAAACACGTAAACGAGACGAAACAGAGAACAGATCACGGTGAGAAATGGCGCGATGCAAGACACGATCATCGCCGTATAGGAGAGAGGTTGATGCGGCTACGACTGGCTGGTGATGCAACATAAATTAAACTGCATAGCTAGCCTGCACACCCCAATCAGCCCCGTGTCCCATGGTCATCGTGCACAGTATTATCGGACAGTTGTGTTTGCGTGGCCGTGCGTGGGTGGGATCCAGCAGCACGCCGCGTATAAGCGTACACAACGGTACGGTGCGTGTGCAAAAATTGGCATTGCGCGAGGGTTACGCGTCCGCAGGCCGCGCGATACCGCGCCGCGGACCGAGCCCTGCTGTTTCCCAAAAATACCACCCACCGGTCCCCTCTTTTGCTCTCTTTCTCTCTCTCCGCTTCCACGATTACGCGTCACCCGTGCGGCTGCTTCCCTCGACTACCTTCGCGTAGCTGCCCGCTCTGCGCGCCACCCTGCACCTGATAACGTTCTATCTTCCTTTTTTTCGATTTTGTTTTGTCAAAATGAGCTTGCTTCTACCAACCGCTGCGCCGATCGTGCCTTTTAAAATTATGCGCGTTTTATGCGAGGATAAAGGACCTTTCACTTTAGGATCGTGCTTTCTGATAGAGAGAACAGTGGCAAAAGATCGGCTGGCCTGCGACCCCAAAGGGCGGAACTCGCTTTTTACGGATGTGTTTCAAGTGCCTGTATGATAACGATTGACGGGGTATAGGGTATCTCTTATCGCGCAGAATGAAAAAAATGGTGATGGTGTACGGCGTTTTAGGAAATCAAGATTGATGGATAACGTGTCAATTGAGATACGATATCTGCAGAAGGTTTTTAATAATTTTGTAGCTATACAACTACATCGTGAAGCGAGAGAGGTAACTGGGATCTTTTTTTTAATTATTCTTTACCTTATAAATTCGAAATGTATTGTCCAAGATTTCAAGTTTTTATGTACGTACAACTCTCTGTCAGGTGCTCCATCTCAACATTTCAAACACGTCTACTGTAATTCGCGGTCCATATCAACTCCTCTACATCGTCGCTCCTTGCTTATCCCTACTCACCCATATGCCCAGAAATGGAGAAACCTATAATAACCGTCGCAATTTACTAAGTACGCTTAACTATAAAAGTGGTGCAACGTAGAAACAGAAACGTATGAAGCTTGGTAGCTTTCATCATACCGATTCAAGTGGCTGTAGGCCATGCGATAACGAAATACCGAACGAATACACACAGAGAAACTTTAATAAATCCTTGCCAACAGGGCGAAAGAAAATCAGGCCGTGGTGTGTACCTCCCCTGTTACCTCCCCACGAGCCAATATTTCCTAAATATCGCGCGGATAGCCGTAGGATCACCGCAGAGGCAGATTGGAAACGAGTGATCGTCCAGCGAATTTCGAGGCGAGAGACCGCGCGTCGCGTCGCGGCGACTCGCGTTCGAGAATTCGGAAACGAGGTGAAGTGGAGACCACCGGCACAAGTGCGGCGCAGGAATTTCAATTTTCGCGGGTCGCCGCGTGCATATACAAACTGATGAAAAAGTCGCGACCCCGCGACCAGGCTCCATATCGCACGATAGAATATTACCGATTGCAGCGAGTCCACTTCACCTTTTCGCCTGCTTGCCTCGACGAATACTTGTTCCTCGATATCGTAACGGCCTCGAGCTCGCGAGTTGGACGGTGGTCTGGAAATCGGCATTCCGTGGTTAAAATTAAAAGCATCTATACAGATATATATTTTTTCAATATAAATCTAATTTCTATATAATAATTCGTCTATTTATTAAAAATGACACGATTGTTGTCCACGAAACAAAGATATTTCAAGCTTGAAATTGAGAACATCGATTGTTACGTCTGGCGACAGTCTACCTTGACTAGGCCACGCACCGCGGACAGGATGGTAACCAGACGTCCGTACATCCTTGCTGCGTACCCTCCATACTCTCAAGCACGTACCATAAATCTCAGGAATTTTCTAGCTAAGGTCCTTCAGAACGAACAAACATCTCTTTACTAAATCGTTTTCTAAAGGTTTATCGTTTACTACAGGAAAGTTACTTTTCTCACGTATGACGCTTCCCACTAGCAACTTTCTCTCGAGGGCGGTTAGCACCCTTCCCCACCAACCAAAATAGAAAATTAACCAATTGACAGCTAAGTCTTTCCCTCGCTCTTCCAACGAAACCTTGTCCTTAACAAATCAGCTTTTTCTTGTAGATCAGACCCACCCACAACAAGCTTCCTCTTTTGCATTATGTCTTTATGCATTTTTTGAACCGTCATCGTCTAAGCGTACGTCGCGTACTACACATTGTAACTTTGACTATCGATCGAAGCTTAAGTATATCTCTCTAGTCAAGACGTTGTTTGAATAAACATTAATTTATACCTGTTAAATTAGTGTAACCTCATTTGAACCACCCCTATTGTCGTAACAGAAATAAGGGAATCGATCAGTTCGTGGCATCGATTATTTAATCGTAACGGGAATTTACGACGATGTTCGGTCGAAACATCGATACAGCGATATTTTCGGTATACAGTTGCTCACTAAGGTATCTGTACTCTTTTATGAATATCTTATATGCGTGTAGAAAAGATTTCGATATTTTATAAATCTACAATGAAATTATATTGGACAATTATATTGGACAATTTTCAAAGTAACTTAAGGACGTGTATGGGTTTTAGCGAAGCCTGAAATAAAACTGAAAATGAATATAAAAATTAAAAAATATTTAATGCAATGTTTCGTAAGGACCACAAACATATTTAAATAGTAAATTATAGTTATATCAACAATAATATTGAATATATTATTATATTATAATATAGTCATAAGACTGCCCATGCTATATACTAATTTTTCGCTATAGTAAATATCATATGTGTATCTTCTATATATATTTTTATATTGGTTTCAAACTTTATTTGGAAGTTTGGAGAGTCATCATTTTACAGAGATTTTTTTCCAAATGTTGAAGTTGAAAAAAGTGTGTTTTTGGCCATGAAGTATCAGATCATTGTGGAGTCATAAGCTCGTTCACGATACACGAGATTCGTCAAGTAAATTCACGAGACTCCCAGCGTTTAATATTGTCACCTTTCGATCAAAATTAGCCAAAAAGGGAACGAGTACCAACAACAGGGGAACATAGCAAGAGGAGAAGTTAGAGAAGAAACTAGAAAAAGAAAGGGCGATGGAGGGAAGAGGAGTATACGAGAACGTTGAGAAAACCGTTGGGAAAGAGACGGAGAAAAACCGTCGGTTCTCTTTTAATTGAAAACTCAAGTGCCCTCGCGATCTTAATTAAGGGTTGGAAATTTTCAGCTCGATCGATTGGATAAATGAGAAAGACTGGTCCCTATCGGTTGTTCCGCACTCGACCAATGGTCACTCGCGCACCGTGCACTTTACACGGCTATTTTTTCATCTCTGTTTCTCCCTCTCCCTGTTCCTTTCTCGCAGCTTTCTCTGCGTTTTTCCGACTAGCCATTGTTGTACTTCTCTTTTTTATCGCCACTTTTACTCGTGATTCTTAGAGTTTTTCCCCTTGTTCTTCTTCTTTTTTGCAGGAAGAGATCGCCGATATAATCTGATCGAGGAAAGTCGAACTTTACGAGTCGAAGCTAAACAAAGCATGAATGAGGAAGTCACGTGGTTCAAAGTATGGGACCAGTTGTAAAGAACCTGTGTATATGATATGAGCATTCCTCAAAGTTATCTTTTCTCACATGTATTTCAAGAGCGTCACAATTCAAAATAATTCAGTCCTGTGTTAAAAGAACATCAAAACCGTCAAAGAATGATGTCAGAAACTACGACTAGAAGATATTATTTGGAAGATGTATTTAGTAGATAATTCTTTTGTAAGTTGTCGAATCAAGTTCCTCCTTATCAATGTTGTAACAGAGTCTCAGCCAAGGTGTTTAGGATACACGGTCTGGAACGAGGTCGCATCTCGAGGCCGTATCGAGATCCTCGAGTGGCACAGACCATAAGCTCGTTGCTTGCTCGGAGAATGATCGATATCTAAACTCTCTAGAGCTTCTGTTTCTCCCATGCACCGTTAATTCTGCTCGTTGGGAACGCGGCTGCAATCGTAGCTTGATGCTCTTCGCGACTAATTTGCGCGTAACACGAGCCCGCCGACCTGAGTATCGGCTATGCTTACCGGAAAATTTTGGCGTTGATTACGGTGACAGGCTCTTTGTCACGGTGTTTAGATAATAGACGGATCATTGTATTGTATTGTAACGGATTTTCACAGGCATTTCCAATATCATGCGAAACGTGTCGACCAGCTCGCCTACGTTACTATGAGCATAATGCGGAAAATCGATGATGATCCGAGGTAAATATTTTTGCCAATTTCATTTCACCACGAAAAAACATTGTACTTCATTCTTGTAGAATTTAGCTTTACGGTTAATTTTGTTCATTAGTCTCGTCGATAGATGGGGTATATTTTTGGAATATTATGTAAGAATGTAAAAAATAGATGGTACGAGTAATAACTATGTAGAGTATGATCGTGCAAATTTCTATATTCGTGATCACAGCTGAAGAAATGAGACCTAAGCAGCGATTCGTTCATTCACTAAATATTATAGTGATATTTTATATATTTTTGCATACTGTACGCATTCTATGGCATCTTTAAATTTCCCCTAAATGTTTAAATCTATTGAAATTTTATAATTAATCGGGAAATCTAGGTATCAATGATAATCAATGAATTCTGTGAAAAGGTATCAGCCTTAATACATTAAAAGATACTTACGAAAATATGTACTTAAAATCTACATGAAATCAACTATTTCCAAATATGTTAATTTATATAACTATTTCCTAATTCGTTACTATTAACATGAATTCATTTATTCGGAATGTAACAACGTCGTGAAACCCTTGTATTTTACTTTAACGTTGCAACCATTGCACTGAGAATGCAGCGAATGGACGCCTGCAGTCTGCAACCCATCGTGCAAGTCGGCACGAAAAGAGTCAACCCTCGGGAGAGGCTTGAAAAAAAATCTTTCTAAAAAAATACCGTTGTTCAGTCCTCGAATTTTTGTCATTTTTCCAATTACTTTTTATTTTTTCATTTTTCTATGTATTTTCTAAATTTTTATGGGTTTTTCGTCATTTCTAAAATGCGAGTTTCGCATCGAGCTCCTAATTTCTTCACATTATCGATCTCGTTAGGAATCCCCGTTACCGACCTTCTCTATTTCTGATCTTTTCTGTACAACGCGCATGCGTCGAGCCGGTTAGTTCGCGTAGTCCACGGCAGGTGGCACCAGCGACCTGCTTAAAAAACGGACAAAGTGTTGTCTGCGATACTCGCGGGAATTAACACTGCGGCGAATCTTTTGTCCAATTGAGCAACATTTTACGACGCCCTTCGGCTTCATGTTGCGGCCTTACCACTGTTTCAGTAATTAATTATCCGAATTAGAACGCACACATGCTATGTGAAATCTTAAGCGAGAGAAAAATTGGTTAATTTCACGTAATGAATCGTATTCTCAGTATCTGTGGTTATTTATATCTGTAACATTAGCAAATATCTTACTATGAAAACATTACAAAAAGTAAGTTGTTCTAGTGAAATATTTCATTAATTAAAGTACTAACAAGTCATCTAATGTATACTGATAAGATAAAATTATAGGATATCATT
This sequence comes from Bombus bifarius, assembly GCF_011952205.1. NCBI lineage: Eukaryota > Metazoa > Arthropoda > Insecta > Hymenoptera > Apidae > Bombus > Bombus bifarius. The sequence goes on from NW_022884356.1 coordinate 6,633,303, forward strand.
CAATGGCTATACGTATTTCTCAATGTTAATGTGACAAAAGGAATAAGATTTTATATAGACCGATAAATAAATTATTTTTTCTTACAACTAATAATACGAAGGATGTTTATAGAAATTGAACCAATTTGCGTAACGAGATAATAGAACGACATGTTTACGAATCCAAGAATAATGAAAAAATAATAAAGCAATAGGAAAGATCTATGTGTAACTAATATATAGATCGTTCAAAGACAATAAATAAAACCGCCTACTTGAGAACTAATGAATTTTTTAATCGTATCTGCTCGCTATTTAAATACTTGCAGAAATTCGCAACGTACGAAACACGGCTCGATCAAAATGAAACAAAATGTGCTACGACGGAACGATGGAAATCGTAGTTATAACGAATGACAGCCAACGGAGACACGCGAACAAAACGAGAAACATTTATTGAATTCAAATTTAAATAACGATTTATTTATTTAGCGTCAAGTAGAATTCGATTGTTATAATGTATGCTAATTGAATCAATTGGTAGCCATTAACTTCTACTTCATAATTAAAGCCTCGTTATCAAGTGAAATTTGTTATCGGGTACCGGAATAAAATAATTCCGGAAATTATTACCGAGAGTGTGAGCTTTTCCTTATTCGTTCGACTGGCCATCCTCTATCGCATTACCGCGTTTCCAAACAGTCCCCAATAAAGTTGTAAAAGTCGATTCACGTTTACACAACTACGTCGAACAACATGTTGCGCGTTAAATTAATAATTTACAACTGGATTTGTATTCGCCTCTTTGTACGTAAATACTATACTATGGGGTTTACGGAATTATAAATCATACATCGATTTTTAGAAGCCAATCAAGTGTAGATATTTTATCGTAATTTTGTTTAATTGCGTGTACGATAATGCCGTTGAATATTAAGTATACATTTAACTCACAAATTGAACTATTGAATATGTAATAAAATTGATACGTTTATTTTCTGTTTAAATCTTCGAGTTAAAATAACGAATTCATTTTTCCTGTCTTTTCTGTATTAACCGGCATTCCAATGAACTATAACTGCGAGCATATGAAGAAGAGCAATTTGTATTAACCATATTCTGTGACCAAATCATTCGTAATTAAGTCACTTAAAAATGAGCAATCGATAACTCTTTAAATTATTTTTCAGATAATTCGTTCGCAAATAAATGTTCGACATATTGTGTTCACATTTCATCAAGTTCGTTCATACTTCGGGTAGAATGTGTTTGCTGCGTGTTTCAATGCATACTGTGGGTACGTTATAAAATACTGCCGATTACAATGTCAAGGGTATTGATAAAGATCATTGATAAGACTGTTAATAAAGATTTATTTGAATTAAAAAGAGACCTTCCAAAAAATTATACCTTCGACGATATATCTTCTGGTTACAAAATTAGAAGATTACAGCTGTATAAAAAAATACAAGACATTTACAAACCCTTTATGGCGGGAAATTTGAAAAAAATAGTTGAATAAATATTGTAGTGTGCTGTGCAAATATAAGAGCACAACCACTGGCGACTCATATGCTTTAACATTTTTAACGATAAATTAACTATCAGTCACCGATGAACGCTAAATTAAATTTCTAATAAATATATATGATACCTCAGTACGCTACTCGCAATTTAAGCATGGTGTCGTGAAACGCTACTTTTCTTGCCAGTTACTGAACAGCAAATGCGTGCATAACGATAGTTGAACGTTGTAACGAGTGTAAAATACCGTTTACAGGTTACATCGTCGCGGAAAACTACACGACCATCCCTTTTTAGGATCTGCTGCCCATAAACCGAACGGTGGCACGCCTGATGCGAGATAACCGTATGTGCATCCGAGCACAGGCCACATTCTGTCCCTCTTTACGATCTTTCGCACGTTTTAGTGGCGTATTTAACGAAAACATATTCAGACTTAGTGGTGTTTTTTTTCCTTTCTTCTCCTTTTTTCCATAGGAAACACGCCATTGTCCTGTTTCAAGATTTAAACGCACTCAGTGCTGACGAGATCGTGCTTCTATTCGATCTTATCAATCACGATGCTTGGACGAGCAGGATGAATATTTCAGTCTGGCTGGAATCACTTTAATCACGAATCGCGTGCCAAGGAATGACTAACTCGTTCGTCGATGTAAAGAATTATGCATATACGGTTAGCGGGCGAGGTATTAAAGTCGGGGATATCGTATGAAAAATGCAACGATTACGCGCGTGAAAGTGAGAGGGAACTGCGTAACGATATCGTCTCGTGCAGAAGCGATAATTTCCTTCGTGAATAGAATTATAAAGATTTAACGTATTATCGAGAAAAGAAGCTTTCTAAAACGAACGCAAAGACAAAATTGTAATTTCTGTGACGCGCGAGTCTCTAAATCGTTTAACATTTGTCTTTTAGATATTTAGGGAAGTTAGTTAGAACATAGAAGTTAGCGATATAAATATATCGTTTGAGATGCAAAAGACGAGTGTATTTTTAATCTCTTAATTTCTCTTAGTAGAGGAATTTACCAATTTATTATATTACAACCCTTCGATTATTCGTTCGTATGAATCACAATTTTGCACGATCATTTCGCGCTTCGATCACGAGTTACAAATCACACCATCTCCTCGCTGAGCATCTCGATAGCCCTTATCGCAGGGGCCGGAAACTTTGTTCGGCGGAAACTCGAGCTACCAAGACAGCTCGTTAATTTTCGAGTCCTTTTCGTTCGCCAGGCACACGGATCGTTGTCCAGCTCGCATTAAATATACAGGACGCATCTGGACATAAAAGGCCGGAGCGTGGGCCATTTATAATCGGCCAGTCTTGCCGTGGCTACTTAGCGAATATTTTCCAGTGAAAAGGTGCCAGGATAGGGGGGGAAAGGGAACAGTTCAAAAGTTCACGTGAAAAACAGCGTCAGGAAATTGCTAGGAAATGGCCACCCTTTTTGACCACGCTCGTCCCTACGCTCGTTCTCGTCTAATAGCCTAAACGGTCACAAGAAAAGCCTTTAAAAGGCTGGCGCTCGTCGAGTGGAGACTAAAAAATGTCGCCTGTTCATCCGCGCGCGCTCGATACATCGCGCCGCTGTCCTCGAGGAAATTAAACGACGTCCCTGCGGAGTCTTGACCAGAGCGCGCCGAAATTCGTGTTTACCAATGGCCCTCTTCCGCTCGATGGTCCTCGTGCGTCTCTGTCGCGCGTTCTCTGTCCTTCGCGATTGTGGACGCCGATCCAAGGAGGCGAGAGAATGGATGTCCCCGCTGTTTCATACCCGGCGCTTGCTGATTGGATTCGACGAAAGAAGCCACCTCGATTGACCGTAAGTCGATTACAACGCGTTCTTCCTGTAAAAGAAGCTACGCTAACACTCGAAAATTCGTGTTTTACCCAGTCACCGAAACACGATTTTTACGTGTACGATCTTTTGACGAGCCATTCCACGCGTCGTTTCGATATACCATTTAAGTAAGACACTAAAATCGAGATTGCACAAGGGGTGTGTACAACTCGTCCAAGATTTTTACTTCGCCATTTCTAGCAGTTGTTTTATTGTAAGGTCGATTCCTTTTATCGCGGATAAAGGTTATTACCGAGCTCCCTCTCTCACGAGAGGTTCATCCAACAACGTAACTTTAACTTTCCACGTTTCTTATTTCTTACTTTATGTCTTCTCTGTTTGCGATCAGGAGTATCGTATACGTGTACTTTAAGAGGCGGAAAGAAACTAAGTAAAAAGATCCATTAGTTTATTCGGTAGAGGATTTAATTAATTAAATGTTGGGAGGAATTTGTATTTCGAGAATTTTATTATTAAGTATAATATTTAAGAGAAATTGCTATATACGCATAGGAATTTACCTGTTAATTCCTTTTACAATTTTAATATTCGATTCGCATTTTATGCATTTTCCTTTTTCGAAGATCTATGTTTATCTTTAATGTCATAAAAATCTAATTAAACTTTGTTTTTCAAAAGAGCAAACTAAGAAACAATATATATGAAAGATACGAATAAAAATAATTCGGGTTAATTACGTGTAATTTATCGTGCAAAAATGTGAATTATTAATAAAGCTAAAGTAAAGTCCAAAGCTAAAGAAACGTAGACCATCGAAAAAATTTTCGAAACAAAAGTAAGAAGTCCAACAAAGTAAAGCGTAATTTACAATTACAAACTGTAACAGAAATTTTTATATATTCTACGTATTATATCATTTTGGCAAGCGAAACTCAGTCGGAGAATGAAAAGCAGCGTGATAAATAAATTCGCGCAATGCCGGCTAAAAGTCTCCTCGATTACCGAAAGAAACGATGCCGAAAATGGCAACAATCCTCTTAACGCATTGTTGATGGCAGGATTTATGCGGAAACTAACGCCCGTGGCTGACTATTTTTCACGCAAGTCAGCGTTGAAACAACCGCGTGCGATATAAAAATGATTAAAAATAGCCTAACGTGACAAAATGAGAATGACGAGTAAAAAATTCTCTAATGAACGTGGTATCGAGCTTCGACAACTTCGTACGATAATTCTAACGACCAACGGAATTCGGATAACGTAAGACTTATTGACACACGTTTAATGAAAAATGTGTTGACGATAACTCACCTCGAACAATATCCTTTCAGCATTCGTCAACGCCATGCGCAGCCACCAAACAACACATAAATACGCATGCAGCAAGGATAAGTGGAGCTCTTAACCTTTTAGAAAGAATTGCACCAACAAGGAAGCTCCTTCACCCTTGATGAAGTTTAACACGATCTCAGGTTACGGTATACGGTTGAGAGAATAAGTCCCGGAAGAAATTAAGAAGAACTGTTCTTGACGAGGCGACGACAACGCGGAATGAAAGAAAGGAACGATAAAAAGGGAGAAAAGGTTGGAAAGAGCGAGACAGAAGAGACGGTAGAGGATCGTGGAAAAAGGTATCCGGGCGCGTAACGTGTAATATTTAAAACACCTCAAAGGCGATGTAACGACAATGGAAAACGGGGAGGAGAGGACGCGTCTTTCTCCCGGAAACTTTATCCTCCCCCAAACGTTTTCGTTTTACTCTCCCCGTTTCATACACACCTTCGTTCGCCTCGCCTGGGGTGCACTTTTTCAGCCGGCAGCTAGACGCGGTAAATACAGCAAAGAAGCGGAGAAGCAGAAGAGAGCTTTCTCTTTTCTTAACGCGCTCGACGCTGCGACTGGCCGGCCTCTACCTCCGCTTTCTGTCTCTGTCTCAGTCGTAAGAGGAAAGATTTATATACACGGGTGCGCGTGACCGCAAGAGACTGCAAGAATAAAGCCACATCGTGCTCTCGATCCCAAGCTTTTTACTACAGTCGAGAAATCCTCTTATGCAACAGATAAAACCTGACAGCGCCGCTGTGTTTACCCCCGTTGTTTTTCACCACCTTTACCTTTCCCCTCTCTTTTCCTCTTTTCCTCTTTCTATCTGTTACTCCTTTTAGGTTAATGGTTTCATTCGTTCCGGTTAGCCCGATAATACGGGCTGACGATTTACAAAGCCACCCCGATGATGACAATGATAAAAATAATAATCGTAATTCGAGGACGATAATAATCCGCGGTGGTTGCGTCGTATTATCGTGTGTTGGTTGTCATCGTCGTTATTATATCGTCGAATAATTACACGAGAAACGCAACGCGTTATATACAACAAGCGATTCGAGCGGCAGGGGTGGCTTGGGGGGAGCGTGGTTGGGTATCTTCCGGTTAGCGAGACGAGTTGAAATCGCGGCCGCACAAATGCTGATTAATAAATTATTGAATTTATTTAACACGAGTGTTATTTACATTTAATGATTGATTTTCATACTTTTAATCCTTACCGATACGGGCAATCCGCGCAATTTACTCTTCATCCTGATGGCCGTGCGGCAGCAAAGTAAATTACCGTTTATCGTCGTTCGTTGGTCGTCATTTTTTACTTCGCGGACCACGGTAATCAATTAACTGGCTCGGTTTAATCACGCTTTATGCGTTATTAATTTATTATCCGGTCGTATTAACAATATTTAATGCCGTTGAGAATATTAAATAACGATATACAAAATCGACTCGTGTTACCGCGAAAGACATAACCGAACAGATCGGTCTTCCCGTTTTTAATGTATTAAGTCTTTCCAAGAGTAATTTTTCAAATGTATATTATCCAAATGTAAATATACAACTATTTGACGATGATTAACCGATGATATATTTTATCTCATCTTTTTCAACTTCTACAATCGTTTTTATTAAGTTCTCTCTTTGCTTGTTTACGATATATAAGTTCATATAAATTTCAATCTCTTTAATAAGAAACAAACAAACAAAAAAAATCTATCTTTCCAAAACTATTTCTGGCTAACGTGTCACGAATAAACGTAAAAGCGTGAAAAAAAGAAGAGGAAGAGAAAATGTATATTCACGTGAAATTTTTTCGTCCAGAGAAGTTTGAAAGAAATATCGACTAGACGTCTGTGGAGAGATTCGTCAGCCTGGAGCGTCTCGCGCGACGAAAGCCAACCCTCCGACGAATTTCCAAGTTCCAAGTTCAGCGAAGCCAGAGTGGCGAATAAACGAAGAAACAACCGGCTGCCGGTTTATTTCTCTGGTGACGGTGTTTCCTGCTTCTCTTTTACGGTTGCCGTGCACGACGACGACGATGGCGACGTGCAAGAGATACACGCGGGCCAACTTGCCATCGGTGTGAAAAGAAAGAGAGAGAGAAAAAGCAACGATCGTGTCGGCAGCTTTCACCCAACGGCAAGGAAGCTTTACGAGGTTCTTTCTGCTACCTCGTCGTTTGATTTTACGGGTCGTCGCCTTCTTCTTGCGACGCGAATTCGATTCAACGCGAACAGCCTATCCGGAGGCTCGCTATCGAACCGCAGGCAATTTTCCTACGGCCATTTCAACTTCTTTTATATCTTCTCTTTCGTCTCACACCCGGTAACCGAGCTATCATCATCAGTGCCCACCAAGATCGGAAAATTATCGTGCAACTTTATTCCTTTTTCACTTCCCTTCTCCCCTCTTTTTATTTTTAGTTTATTTACCGCTGTAGATAAGGGAGAGTAAAGGCGAGATACAGGATTCTGTGTTAAGGGGATGTTCTAATATAAACCTCTGAAAAAATCGATCTTTCTCCTTTTGCAGATTTTCTTGAGGAGTATAATTTTTAGAATATAGCGAGTTAAAATATAAAATGAAACGAACTTATAGCTTTTTAAAGAATCTGAGACATATGCCACATTTTTGTGCTATTGAACGTATCATCTCCTTCGCATAATCGTACAATTTTAGCGTCTGTCTTAACGTTATAAACCACTAGCTCTAAAAGTCATAGAAATTAATAACAACGAGTAGTAACAGTAAAAACAGTAGTAACATCTACGAGAGAAACGGCAATGTCAACAAGAAAAAGACATTACTCCTTAAGAACAAAAATTCACATTCTCAAACAAAATGTTCCTTTTTTTTTTAATAAATTTTTTTGATAAACTTTAAATACATTTTTAATTCTAATAAATCCAACTCCTCATAGGATAATAATGAATAGTAAAAGTTCCTTGTCGCATCCCTGGAAAGCTTGGATAATGGGTACATGTGACGCGATAATTTGTCCTATCATTGGAATTGCGTGGTAAAACATCGTCTAGCCGTGCTAGCAACGAAATTTTAGTTAATTCGCAGAAGACGCATCTCTCCAAGCCGATTGTCTCCACTTGGGGTCTTCGAGGGTGGATGCATCGCGTGCCCCCCGCACGAATGGTCAGCTGGACCCTCGTGCACGTAAATCACGCCACTGCCGCAGATCCAATTATCAAATTGTCCGGCACTTCAACCGAGTCAAGAGAAAACGGGCTGAAGCCGCAGAAGGAAGAGGGATGAGAATTCGGTACGAAGGCGAATTTCCAAGAAAAGAAAGAGACGAGGTAGGAAACGCGTGAAGACGAAACCGAGAAGACCAGGAAAACCGGAAAATAGGAAGAGAGAGAGAGAGAGAGAGAGACAGACAGACAGAGACAGAGACAGACAGACAGAAAGAGAGCGAGAAAATGAATCTAGGTTGGATTTATATAGGTTGTTCTAGAATCGCATAAGATAAATAACAATTAGAGGATGAGTTTAAAATTCTACTTGTTTACCGTGAAAGACGAGTTAATCTTACTGTAATCGCTGAATTCGTATATTTTAATTTTCCTCTCATTCAAAAAAAGAAAGATTTGCGATATTTTAAAAGAATATCTAATGTGAAATTTTGAAACGAGAAGTTACGAATACCAAATAATAATTTCTTCATATTTTCCACCAATTTGAGAAGGTTTTTAACGTTAGAAAAATACAATTGTGTCATAACTGACGAGATGATTGTCATTTGTTTTAATAAATTATTCATTGTAATTACTACTTAAAAGTTACAACGATATATGAAAGTGTTTCCTTGCGCACTATTCACATCATTTGATTGAAATATGAAAAAGTACCTGATATCCGGTGTAATTTTTTAATAACTTGTTACATGCACTTCTCGTGTTGGTATACGTGTTAACTTGCAGTCTGTTACATTAATGGTATTTTGATATATCATAATACTATTTTCATCTGTACAAGTATTTATGAATACATACCTGCATTTGTATGGAATAAACCACTTACCATAACAAAGGTAACTGCTTCGAATACAAATGACACTGTCAATATTTTAACGAGAAAATGGTTAAGATAGGCAAAATAAACCGAACCTATATATTATTTTAACGAAGCTAACAAACTTATAAGCGTGACTATCTTCCTCGAAATATTTTGAAATACTAAATCTTTATAAATTCATCAACCTATTACATGTGGTGGCTTGTTTATACAAATTTCCGAATTTGCATCAGTTTAAAGCATTCATAACTGTTATTTAAAGTGACAATTTAATCAGCTTTTAAGTTTATGTGCGGAATGTTTCGTTAGTTTAAAATTGTTCATCATTTTAGTTACATTTACGAATGCAAGAAATTATACAAAATATTCAGAATACAAAATTGCATTTATTTGTACTTCCATTTAAGAAAAATCTCGATGAGTTTAACAGCTTTTCGTAAAAGATGATTTCGAGAAGAAACGTCTCGAAATGTCACGATGATCTCCGTTCTGAATTACTTTCTCTTGTTAGGACATAAATTTGTGTATCGATAAAAGCAATTAAGAACAAATCAGACCAAAATACACGAAACACTTTGTACATAAATGAAATTTGAATTTTGTATTCTTTTCTAACATTGAAATTTGGCCGTCTCTTATAACAATCTATTTGTAATTTTGAGCCACTATTTCGGTAACGCGCAGAGCAGACGATAGACAAGCCTAAGTGCCGTGAAATGGCCAACTAAGGGAGCAATAGATTTTGCCAGGCAAAACCACTAAAGACAGCTCGACGTTAGCAGCGAAAATTTATCACTTAAGTGACTGGAAAGCACACGAACCCTGGGGAGTATTTCGTCGTCAGATAAGGTGATAAATCGATAAGAACAACGGGCTGTAAACATCGAAGAATCGATGATGAAAATGACAATGAAGAAGCAACAAAGTGATCTTCTCGGTCTTTTCATGTTTTCGGAAAATTAATATAATTTGCATATATCGCAAACGTCACGTAAACTGAAGCTTTTCACAATATATACTTGAATTCTGTGCATCTATGAAATTACTTATGATGTATAAATTTTTGGTAAATTGTCCAAAATAGAGGTTTTAAAAATAACGCGGAAATTACCGACAGAATATATGGCTACACTAAAGTAGACCATTAGAAGTAGTACAGAAAGTTCATTTTAATTTATACGAATTGACCGATGTATCAAGATTACCGTAAAACATGTAACTCCACTAATAAGATAAAGTTTTAGTTCCAATTTTATTTTTATTTGACATAATTCATTCGATATGATAAAATAGAGAAACGAAAATGTTATTTGGAAAGGGTATAATTTGTCAGTGTAACCTTGAGAATAATTAAAAATCAATAAATAAAACACGATAAAATATTCCTATTACAAAGAAATTGCTGAATTGTTGTCACGAAAATTACAGTTACCGTTAAGAATAGCTTCTTCGTTAGATGATTATCTGAAAAATTCGAAACGATCAGCTTTTAGGCGACTACACAGTTCACCCTGATCCCTATCAACCCCACGAGACACGTAAACGATGCAATTTTTTGTTCTCCCCTTGGTAAGAACGTCCATGCTAATTTCCTTTTCACCTAACCACAGAGTTTCCTTGAAGTTAAGGCGACACGTGTACAGGAAAATGATTATTAGTGCCTGGAAATGCAAACCGGATGTGCGTGTGGAATGTGTACACACACACCCCGTTTGCACGCGATTCTAATGCAGACATCGTCTTAGAGACCAAGTTTAATTCAGTTACGATACACGCAATATCGTAATCGCCAGCAACAAGTAACTGGCTCTTCAACAACGGGAATTATTGAACTAGGGAAATTAAGCACAATAATTCCAGCAATATGTTGTTTGAATTTTCAGCTGTTTAAAAAAATTTTTGATTCCAGAACTACTGACAGTTAATAAATAATACATGTATCGAATGCATAGAACTTCAAATCAAAGAAATGAAAATGGAAAAGATACGAAGAAATATATTACCTATATATTTTATAAAAAATCATTGAAATTCCAAAAAATCCACTTTCGTAGATCTATGAAATATATATGAAGAATGTCTGTGACAAATTAGTCATTTTGATCAGTTTGGTATATTTGTCGAATGTAGCAACTGACAGTTCGCTTCTAAGATGTAACGTTTGCTCTTAAACTGGTCATCATTAACATTGAATTGCTAATCCTGTAAGTATTTATATCAAACGAATATTTAAGTAGTATAAAGTAATCATTTGTCATTTAACATATAAATCCTTCAACTAAGATAAATATACTACATCGTATAGTTCAATTACAAATAAAAATTCCTTGATAACATTGCTTTTTAAAGAAGGATATCTACAGGAATCTCAATACGTATTTCCCTTCCTAGCGAGTCATAACATCGAAGCTTATCTGTCCTAAATGAAAAATCGAGTAAACTGAAATCGTAGAACGTATAATTAGATATTAACCCTGAAAATTAATCGATATCGCGGAAATCTACTCGAGAATCGTAACAAACAAGTCCTCCTCGTGGAAATGCGTTTAATAATTTTCCAAAGACTAGGAGCGCAACATCGTTCTAAGAAGAGATATCACTTTTATCGCCTCGTAACTAACCCTGAGGTTGATAGACGTCGCCTTATTTCACCGACCACGTAGGTCATGCATATTGGTTATTCAAATTTAATAGATGACTTCGCAACGCAAATGTTCTATAAGCAATGTTCGTATTTTCATTTTTATCGAGTACGATTAACACAAATTCTGATAAGAGCAACGTAGACAAATTTATTAGATGTTGTTACATTCATGTATAATAGGAAAATGAGTTTGGAGTATTCGAAACATGGACAGATAACTTCACTTTCAGTGAATAAATGAAAGAGGAAACATAAATGATAAACATAAAAGAAGTTAGAAGACTGAAAAGTTCACGTTGTGAAATCTTAGATAAGCAATTATTGACACCGCACGCGTCATTGTTTTGCAAGAAGAGTAATACGACTCGTTAACTAAAGGAATGATACGGTACAGTCTCGTAGATCTCATTTTTTAGTTAACAAACATTATGTTTAATAAAAGTACCGTTTTGTGAAGAATTCAACTGCATAATCTACGAGTTGATAAATTCTACGTTCTTTCGTGAAGAATAGGTATGAGAAATATGTACTTTAGTTTAAATAAACGTTTATCTAATACTTTTGTACAATAATTATTCGAATGAATTTCGTTCGGTCGAATATTTTGCCTGGATAATAATTATTGGTTATTTGTAATATATTATTCTATCTGCATATTCAAATGATTCCTCATTACGTATTCGAATAATTTATTGAAGCAACTATTCTGAAATTATCCGAATAATGATGCAAATAACTACTGACAGTTTTCAGTTCCACTTACAACATTACAGGTTGTAATATTGGAATAATTGTTAAATTTGCAAAAGTTAATTTGGATAATATGCTGCATTGAATACATCATTTGAAAACGCATTAATTATATAAACCAGGTTAAAAACAATTACGCGATAATGACTACGATACGCTAAATGATTCACTTTCCGATGCTTTTCTTTTAAATCTTTTTCGATTAAAGACTTATTTACCTATGATAAGAGACTTTATGAAAACATACTCGTCACTTGTTATTGGAACAAACTTATGCTCGATTTTGCCGAAGACTCTAGTACATGAAATTTAATAATAACATTCCTCAAATTCTTTAAAAATTTTAAAAATTTCCCGGTAAAAGAATAAGACTCGAAAATATATGATACAATTTGTATGGCAGAATCAAAAAAAAAATATCTTCATTCACTATATTAGTCTTGTGTAATTTTCTCTTAAAGAGCAGCCAAATTCTTCCCAAAATCAACTCTTCTCAGCCTTTTACGACATTAGAAAAGACGATATCGCTTATTAATCAAAACGTTGAAATGGATTTTCGTTGAATATTGTTAAATTTATTAAACTAATCCAGGATCTTACTCGAAGTACGATAACTTGAAAGAAGAAAAAGAGGAAGGCTGGTAATCCTGACGAACACTTCGATTGGCGCAACAGGAGCGCAACAGCTTGATCTTCTTTCGGATGCAACGAATTAATCGGAACAGGCATTTAATTATCGCTTCGATAAAATGACTGGTCGCTCGTTTGTTTGCCGATTATCAAAACCGCGCTCGATAAATGTTTTAATTGTCTTCATTGTATTAAATTGCAAGCAATGATGCACTTGACCAGCCGTGTTCATCAGTCAGAGAGAAATATTATTCGCGGTTAACGGAGCCCCGGTTGCATACATTTTATAATACATAATATCGTGTTTACGTAAAACACGTGATCGTCGATTCAAGCAGCTCGTTGCTCTCTCGTCACTCCAACTCGTTCTCTCATCTGCCCTTTCTCGTTCTCTTTTTCTTTTCCTCTACGTTCAGAAAATTCACCGCGGGATTCGTTTTCGAATTGCTAACGCGTTACATAACTCGTCGATCGTTTACATTTTCTATATCAATGAGTGTAATTTGAGTCTTGCCAACGGATCAGAATTTCTGATTTACGGGTTTCAAATTTTTCACCGATGTAGATTGTATTACGTTCTTCTTTGGAGCGAATCGTAATTGTAATCTTGTAATACTATCTGCTACCTTCTGAATTTTTTTTTCACTTCACGAAATATTAACCATGTTGCCTTAAGAAAAAAAGAAAAGAAATTTTGACAGAAAATTGAGATATAGACTCATACACGTTAACGTTAGTACTACCGACTTCGATATGTATGTACATGTTGTACACAGGTAATTAGAATTGAAGCGATATAATGCAAATAAGTAAATACAGTTTGTGAGATGTAAATATACTACTTTTATCATTCACTACATCTGTTACGGTCACATCAATCGATTAAAAAGTTAATGAATATTAAAGCGATAAGTGATATCAGTGCGTGATTTCAAATTTGTTAAGGTTTCGGTGACTGTATTTCCAACAGCACCGGCATAAATATGTGCCACGATAAAATTTTAATAATATAAATGATATTGAATTCCATAAACGATTTTACGAATCCTTTATGATCGCGCGAACAATAAATTTCGTTACTTTGTAACTTTCGACGGTGCGTTTTATTTTATAATGTTTTTTCCGTTTACTGCTGCGTTTTCCAAACCTCTCGATATCGCTCTTTTTAATTTCGTAAAAATCCTATCTGATCTTGCGATATTGCTCAACGTTTTTAATGAAAAATTCCATTTGCGATATAAAATTGGAAATGAAAAGGAAAATACGGCCTAACTACTTCGATTTGAAACAAAAGCTATCGAATAACCTTCGCTTCTTTTTTCAGCTCAACATTCTTCGCACATTACGATTTTCGATGCAATGATATTTTTCATATCTTTAAACGCTTAATTTTTTTTTACATATAGATAAAATAAATATAAATAGAAATAAACGATGTTATTCAAGATTTTTGTCGTTTTACTACTGTCGTTAAATATCTCCAGTTACGCAATACTTTAAGGCGGAACATTATGCTCCAAAAAGAAGAAGCAAGCAACTTCTAGATAAAAGTCATCCACAGATAAAATGGTTTGTTTCATCATTTAAAAGATTAGACAAATACAAATAACTTAAAATTGTGTGAACTAATCGAGTGGATATATATATCGCGCACCACTATCATAACAACTTCATTTCTTTCATTTCCTCGTTCGTAGAATGCGAAATCGCTAAATGTTTCCAATAAAAGTTGTATCACTCTCCGCATGAAATTTTTTTAATATCCTGCCACTTGTTGCGGATAGACTCGAAAAGAATCGTTTTTCGAATAACAATCTCGGAAAAACAATTTCAGCCAGCGAAGAAGGAACACGTTGTACACGATTTAACGCCTTGAAACATTTAGCTTGGAAGTTTATCGGCAACGCGCATTTCCATAGCGGGTGAAACGTTCGATCGCACGACAATAATTTTTAGCCCCGAGAAACGCCTCGAGAAAAGCGTCGGAATTGGGGGAAAAAAGCAACAACAAAAAGAGCAGGCAGAAAAAACAGAGAAAAGTAATAGCAGTCGCGGTCAACGGATTTACCGGGTTCCCAAAAAATAAGCGCACGAGAAGGCCTCTCTTTCCCTCGGGGAACGACAATTGAATCAATTTAGAGGGCGGTTTTGATAGGCCGTACGACATGTGAACGCGTTACACGGCAGGTGTTTTGAAATATTACGCCGGTGTTACGCCAATTATCGTCGACAGCTCGCAGAAAAAAAATGCGATCGGCTGTTACGACTCACGTCAGATCGCGATTTTTTTCGCGGTATAGGTCGTATTAGACGATATATTGACATAAGTATTAGATCGTAGTATAATAAACTTGTTACGCATTTGTTTATCTAAAAATATCAACGAGATTGTTATTTTTATATTGTAAAATCCGCTTAATCCACGATATACGTATTATTTCCTTTCACTGTCATTTGATAGTGGATTAAGTAATTTTTGTGATTTTATTATTCGAAAGTTTTCGTTCTTTGAAATAATTTCAGACAATAAAAAATTTAGCACTTTTAGCTTCCACTACTATGGTATAGTTTAATAGCATGAAAACTGAAAACGAGAAAAACGATACGTATGCGTGGTGAAGTACGTACTTGCATTTTCAAGTGTTCTTGTTGACTTAACTGCAACTGTCTATTCGAGTGAGAATGCGTAAATGTTTGGAAGCTGATGAAGAGCATTTTGAACATCTATTACAATATTTTGACGATGTTGAACATGTAGTAAGTAGCAATGGTAACAGATACCCTTTTTTTTACATGCATTTCGTCAGCAAGGAATAGATTAAAATCATTAAAATCAGTTGAGAGTGGAGTAATAATATTTGTCGTTGAATTCGACTTGTCGAGTTTGTCGAATCGTAATATTTGTTTTTCTACATGATTATGCCCTAAAAGATGAAAATGATAATGAGAAGTTTCCCTATCTAGAAATATTTCGTTTGTCACAAAGAAATGGCTTTTTTTAATAAAACTTCTAAGAAACTAGTTCCATGATAATTACAAAATTAATTTTAGATCATAAAAATTCCATAACATTTTAGTCTTTCGCATAGCACTTTTTCCCCTCTAAATAGTTTAATGAGAACGAGATAACTTGTATTTATCTTCAATTTTAATGATAACGAGTTTTCTGTTCTTTTTTTAACTACTTAAATTTATTTACTTCTGTTTATAGTTCCTTCACTGCGCTTGAAAATCATTGTGCATAAGATTTCATCAAAAGGATATGACAAATAAAATTTTATCTTTGAGAATGATACAGATTGCCTTTAAAAGAAATATGATTAAATAATGTGTTTACAGTGGTATAAAATAATTATCTTATAGTTAAACGATAATTACTCGCGACTCTTAATTAAAATATACAATGGAATATTAACTAATAAATACAAATGAATGCAACTGTTTATCCTGCTTATTTTGTCGAAAGCGATGATTTTGAAAGTTCATCTATCGAATACACGTGGCTATATGTATCTCCTGTTTATTCAAAATTTTCATATAATAATAAACATACTTACTATCTCACATTGATTCCATATTCATTTTTATACGTTATTTACAAAATGTAAAAATATTATTTACATATTATAAATTAGAAAACTATAACGAATAATAAACTTCGACGATTTTAACATTTCAAAATGATATACATTTTGAATCAATAAAGTAATTCATTTTTATAAAATGTATAGAACTTTTCATAAGGATTTCTTGTTTATGCAATTTGCTAAATTAAGAAGAAAATTAGTAATTATTAAATTCTTTATCAAAGCGGTTATTATTTGATCGTATGAAACTTTATTATTTTCGATTCATAGAATCTGCAGTTTATCGATGATTCAGACAATGCGACGAGAAATTTTTATAAAAAGGGGAAAAAGAAAATAAACGGAATCTTTTTCGAGGCATTGTCAAAATGAAAAAAGGAAGATCTGGAAATGTGAGTACAAAAATTTGTCGAGCACATAGAACTCTTACATAAAGTTTCAATATTGTCCTGGTTAACAACAAACAGAATAATGAATACACAACGTCGTGCAAAATTCAATCATACAAATTAACTGCTTGCATCAATTTCGTTTACCTTGTAACCCAGTCGAATCGCTCGATTCGATCGAACAACTGGTGAAAACGCCAAGTGTTTGTTATACTTTCAAATTATGCTATTTCCTGAAAATGTTGGTGACCAGCGATCGACGTATTAATGACGTTCTGGAAACACGACATAAAAGTTTCATTTTGGGAATAACGATCGTATCGCAATTCTGGAAGTTAGTAACAACTCGACGATTAATTTAAAACAATAACGATTACTATACTTTGATTATTCTATGTACTTTTAAGTTATCTAAATGACATGAATTCTTCTTTTACGTAAAAGGAAACGTACGAGTATCATACACATGTATATGTAACTTTAAAAATGGAACACTTTGATAAAGATACCTTAGAAGTTTGAGATTCGATTTTTAAATAAATTTATTGAATGTGAATAATCGGAAAATGTTATTTCACTAATAGAAAACGCGTTTGTGTTACATTCGTGTTTGTGTAACTCTTCTATTTCTATACACGTGAACAAAATTTCTGACAAGACATATCTTTTACGAAAAAAAGTAATATTTTAATATTATAGGTATATTGTGATTACAATAACTTTGCAAAAAAATGTAAATTTCTATTTCTTATTATAATTTATTATACTATCTCGTTATCTATTATTGCAGTGTGATAATATCTATTGTTACTAATGTCAATTGAACTTTAATTATAGATTTACAAGCATATCTAATTATAAGTTTATTAATTTGGAAATAAACACTTACAAGATAAAAATTATGAACAGAGATTACAATCGAATTTCTTGGAAGAAAATGATAAATTGGCAGCAAAACAACGATCTTTAGAAAAATAATTATTTTATCAAGATAAGAAACGACAGGGGGTTTGTTCTTCTCTCTCGTGGATTTCTGCGAAACAGGAAGGCTTGCGCAATATGTTTGTCCAATACGGTGTTTACCTTGCAGTCGGTGAATCTCGATAAAATGCAGTGGTATCCGTGACGATCACAAATAGAGTTTGATGATTCGTCAAGGTGTCCCGTCCAAATAGAAAAAATATTATCTACAGATTTGTCGGATCATATAAATATCAAAGTTATAACAAATATGCTCAGACGTTACAAGCTACATGAAAGAGACTGAAAGCTGAATCTAAGAAAGGTAAGTTTTAAGTTTGTATATCAAATATACTAAATTTGTTTCAAACAAACAAATACAATCTTTATAATTACGCTTCATTGTATGATATTTTGCAGTTTCTATATTTGTGGAATCATATCGAGTGATTAAAATGAGAGTACTGTTCGTAATTCTCTTCATTTGCTTACTGGCCATTTCAGCCATTACTGGTTGCAGACCAGCAGGTGCACTAGTAAGTAAATTTGCTAACGATGAAAATTAAACTTAAGAGTATCAATTTTGTTATTATATTAAACTAAGTAAAACTGTTTCAGTTGTTTGAATCCGCCAATTAGGGCTAGGCTTAATTTGAATCTGTTATTTCATTCGAATAGAAATATCTTTTCAAATTTCAGTTAGAATTGAGATTCTCTTAATTATTCTTTGTAACGAACAACACTTGTTAGATAGCATAATGTTTTTTACAATTTAGTGTATCGCTGATACTGGATCATTTAATTTTCATTAATCAGCTCTTATTAGTCAAGTTACTTCCAATTGCTTGAATTCAAGTAGCTTGGAATTACACTACCCTTTTCCTTCTATTTATTTATTTCAATATCGATTACAGTGATTATTCGTGCAAATAGTAATATACATGTACTTGTTACTTTACCTGACTTGAGATATTATTTTTACTTTATAGAACTATTGACAAAATGTGTTCCTATTATTAGTAATTAATAGGGAACAAATTTTCTCGCAAGTTAAAAAAAAATGGAACCCCGAAAGGGTAAAATTTAATTTATAAGGGTAATTTTAATTTATACAACTTGATTCGTACAAATAAAAGCTTAAATTCAAGTCTTTCGAATTCAAATAATTTGACTAATCTGAATAACGATTGATTCTATGCGAATAATTTTCCAATCCAATAGCTATACGTAATGTAGCCAGATATTTCTTTAGAGACCAACGAAACTTATGCGTCGTCTGGGAATTTTTCGAAATTTTTGTCACGCGTCAATTGGCTCGTTCGTATGGCTAATCATCGGGTATAATTTGTCGTAGTGCTCTGATGACAAAGATTGCTGTCAACCGTTGATATGCAACCCATGGGCTCGCCGATGTACCAAGAAAATGGGTCCGCCTTCACCACTAGAATTGAAAAATTAGCTACAAGATCAAGCCGCGCACGTGTTCTGGCCCGGCAATGAATCAACTTTCGATTGATATCAATGTTATTTCGTTTGTCTACGAATCTAGTTAGATACTCGTCATATTTAGAATCTTAAAATTGAATTTATTTTCCTCTATATTAATATATGTATGCATATGCATAATAAATATAAGATACATTTGTGCTAAATTTATTGTTCCTTAATTTTCCTTATCTAAGGTCCTATATCTTTCTCTGTTTATTAAACAGATAAATTTATGTACGGTATAATTTGTAAATAAATTACGGAACTGCTCTGACTAAATTAATATTATTAGTAAAATTTGATGATAAATGTATACAGTGGTTACAAAAAGTATTTACACACCATTGTATTTATAGTACTATTTACTACATACTAATTAATAATGAATTGAAATATACGTAATACAAAAAATAACATTCGCAAATGATAAAACGAAAGAATCTATTATATCTACACTGTATGTATTAAGATTCGCAAGAAATTATTGAACTTCTTATAACAATACGACAATAACATTCGACGATAACATGAATGGCTCTGTGATTTCAACCTCGATCGACTATGTCGACCGTATAAATACACGAAACTACCGATTACACGACAGTTTGAAGCGTACTTCGACGCTGGAAGCACGCAGATAGAAGTTAGTATATTTCTTTATTCTCTAAAATTATTTGTGATCTAAAACATCAAATTATTATTATTTCACTGGAATTATCTACTTTGAATAAAAATCTCAAAATATGGAAATATTTTCTAATTTGCTGTTTCCGTTCACACATACTGTAAATTTCACTGTAATTAAATTTTAAAAGAATACATAACTTGAATTAATATCTACAACAAATATAATAAAATAAATATTTTATAACTTTTCTTTCAAACATATTTCGTTCATGTTAAGTTCAACTTTTACGTTGAATTTCACCTGAATTCTACACAAATCATTCTTTAATTTTATATAGCACCTTAGTATCAAATTGTATTAAATACACGCACATATATATTACATCCATATTAATTCGCTTATGAAAAACTATAGTGGAAAATATATAAAGTTATATTCCAGCCTTAATCTATAAAATTATACTCGTTTTCTAGAAAGCTCCTCAATTAGTATTATTCATATAAATATGTGCCATAACTAGCATTCATACTGTCAATGTTAATCGCATTTTTAGTCCAAAATATTGATAAATTGTATTTTTAACGAAACAGAAAATTCCAGGACCCGATAATCTAAAAGAAAATGATTTAAACAAATGTTTCATACTGGAAGGAATTAAAAATTTACATTATATCTATTTTGTCGCTTTGAATCGTATCGAATCTCTGTTCTGTGAAACATAATTATTAAATTTTTGAGGAATAATCGCAGAACCTGCTCAACCATACGTAATAGAAGTAATGTTTCAATTTCACTGCACATTTTGTATAGCGCAAGTATAACAGCAAAAACGAATGTAATGGTGAATTTTTATGAGCTATGCGCAATCGGACGGAATTCAACGTGAAATATGAGAAAAGTTTGCAGTTATGTTCACAACGCTTCTGTTATGTTTTTCCTATTAGATCTCTGTATAGAAATATATATAATTAGCACGAAACGTTTATAAATAAGGAGAATAATCATGAATAATAGACAATTTGTTTATTAAGCCTAATTAAAATATTTATTCAATTTCTTGTACGTATCATATTTTCCTAATTTCTATGCTTACAGTAATCTTTAATTATATCAAGTTCTTTTCAATAATTATTGCAGCTTCGATAGCTATTGAAATGCGATTTCTGCTGCCCATGTTGATGTTTATGGCAGTTTGTACTGCAGTGCTATCGACTCAATCGAAAGAAACCGGCACTTGCAGCCCTTGGAATGGAAAGGTACGTGCAACAGGCATAAAACTTATAAAGTACAAAAAGAAGTACTTTTCTTTATAGAATATATTAATTTCAAGGTATTTCATTTATACCTATAAATTATTTTCCTTTGTATTTCCTAAATTATCCTAGAAATTATAGACATTTCTGTTGTTTAAATCAGAGGAATCACGTAATTTTATAACAGATTCAATACTAATAAAAAAAAAGTTACTTATGTGTTGAAAAACTGAAAAAATTTGTAAAATGAAATATACATAATATCGGATATCGATATTGAAGATTATATTTTCTTTTTTTATACGGTACAATATTTTTGCTTGTAGTATCTTGAAAAGTGTATGTGCATGACGTTATTCTTTACATATCACAGTGACACATTTTATTTTTGTCACATTTAGATCGTCGCTGACGCTTACTTAAAGACAACTTATAGTATTACAACCTAACATCACTTACATGACATATAAGAATATAACAAATGTAAAATACCTTGAACTTTATTCTACAAACTATTAAAAAAGAGTCATATACGACTTTTTCTCTGCAGCTAGTAATTTTTAAGTATACCTAATGCAGTGTGTACGGTTTATCGTTTAATCTTAAACGATTCTGTAGATACAACTTCGCCACAGTGTCGCTAATATGAAATAACAAAATATATAATAATATATCTCTCGTGCATATTGATGATACACTTCTACAATGATATCTTCCACTTGTTCGAAGATAATAGTCAAGATTTTTTATTATCTAAGATTTTAACCCACATTTATTTTGTTTACAGGTGCTAATAAAGCATTTACATTGTATGTAATTTTGTGATAACAACACACTAAGCGTTATTTTACGACAATGTTTAAATAATCTCGTAGAAAATATGACAGTAACCTAAAGACAAGGTTGATGCCTTATAATTAGTTTCATACTAAGAAAAGTAGTTTTTCTTTGTCATCTTCTTTTTTCATTTTTGGTATTAGTAGACTTCTTTTAATAATTATGTATACAATAATATTTAACACGAGCAAAAAACGTGTAACTATCCAATTGGCAATGTTAAAATTCTGTTATGAGTATGAAATATGCACATATACAAGTAAATGTTATATTCATATATATATGAAAAATTATATAACTTTTATCGAAAATTTGTACTATGCAACTTCGCAATTCGAGTTTGTATAAAGCTTGAATTTCAATAGATTTATTATACAATGAATATCGATATATTAAACATATAAAATATCAAGTACAGTTTAGTTACCGTAGCTCTAAGTCTTAACATCATTTTTAACATTGAATATTCTATTATTTTGTATTTCTGATTTTAGTGTACAGTGTATGAAGATTGTTGTCGCCATCTTCTTTGTCTTACATATGCAGCTAAATGTGTGCTAAATTCAGTGCATATTCCAGGACAAGACAAAAGACCTATTGGAAATGGACCATTTCCTCCTGGTTATCCAAGCGATTGAGTACTATGTAAAATTATTTACGTTTTCGCTTTTCCATTTAAACTCTTTATTTATCCATAACAAAAACGACCCTTCTGGATTTTTATCTTTTTCTAGGAAAATAAAAAAGATACTTTAACATGTTTCATTTTTGTTTAATAAATTTTGATGCTTTTTAACAAATCGTATAAATATGTATCCTCGTTCGAATTGAACGTTCCTTATTATATAAAAAGAAAACAAGCAATAAAATACTTAAAAATATCAACACATATTTCGTCGTCTTCGTTGTTACTATAATAGCTGAATCATATGGAACCATGTGAATCAACGGCTAAAAAGAAATAAGTGACTGATAAAAATATCTGCTGATAGCAACGCAAAAGTAATATTAAGATAAGAAATACTTCTCACACAAATTTTTTTTTGTAAAACGTTTCAATTTTCATTTGTCCTATGTGAAGGTTCATTGTGATATCAGTTTCATCATATCACGAGTCTTATTTCTGACTGTTAGCATACGTTGTTATTTAAATAAACGAAAAATTATCACTGCTCGTTTATATTACATATAACATAGCAACATAATTTGAAACTTCATCCATTCCTGCGGATGTTGCGTGGAAAATGTCAAAGTTTTCAAATGACCTAATCTTTTGACAGTTTAATGGTAGTATCATCGTAACGATAAGTAAACGAAATTGTATAACAAACAAACAACGAGATGCGTTAAAAAATTTTTAATTTTGAAATTGCAAAGTTGTGACGTTGTATGGTGATGTTTTTCAAAAGCAGATTTACCAAGGAGGGAAAGAAAGCTACGGTTGCGGCGCGCCGGTTCGTTGTACGTGAAATTCAGTGACGTTAAAAGAAACAAAAAAAAAAAAAAAAAAAAAAGAGAGAGCGAAAGAAAGGAAAAGAGAAATAATCGACGTTTTCACTTGGCTACCGTCTACGGATAAAAGGACAATATTACCGGATGATTCGGTTTTCTTTCCTGTTGTTTCCTATTAAGCGAATTAAAGAACAAGAGGGCTTTGTCGGGAGATCAATGGAATGTATAAAGCCTGCAATATGCAGTCGATGGAATATCGGCGCAGAAAGCAAAAAGTGCTCGACCATTTCATAGCGACGAATGGAAAAAGAATGTTCGCAGTGACTGCCTCTTTTCAATTGTTATACAGTTTAGAGTATAATCGGAGTGAATTATAATTGTAGGGAAAATAGTACGGCAGGTTTTGACTTCCTCGAATTTGCCGAGATACAAACTAAATAACAGGTCCAGAACAATCTTCAGTTACTATAAGTTAATAGGTGGCCTTTTCCTTCTTTATTTTCTATTTTCTTTTCCTTTTCTTTTTTTTTTTTTTTTTTTTTGTTAACGCAGAAAGGAAAAGAAGGATTTGTACATACGACAGAACGATTGAACTCGAAGATAGAGATCGAAAGTAATGTTTCATTGTTTACGCTCATGCGGTATATTGTGAAATTGAAAAATGAAATCTGTTAGCAACAAAGACAACGGATTTCCCTATTTTATCTTCCTTGTTATTTTTATTCGCGTTTA
The DNA here is from genome assembly GCF_011952205.1 of Bombus bifarius. Classification (NCBI taxonomy): domain Eukaryota; kingdom Metazoa; phylum Arthropoda; class Insecta; order Hymenoptera; family Apidae; genus Bombus; species Bombus bifarius. The sequence continues at coordinate 6,657,319 of NW_022884356.1, forward strand.
GCCAGCAATTTATATTCTCCAAACGTTATCTGTTCAATTAATTCTTTTTCTCTTCCCTTTCTTCTTTCTTTTTTTTTTTTGGAGAGGAATAATTGTAAAGCATTGCTTTATGCGCTCTTAATACTTTACTGATGTAAGGTCCTATGAATGTTTTATAGATAACCAGAAAAAAAGAGATAAAAATATACTTGTTGCACGTATACACGTTGTGTACATTCAACTTTCAAGGACGAACTGTATCACGTATTTTCCATTTCCGACAGACTCCTTAGTTTTCCCATCGTATCTGTTTTGGAAAGTATGACGAAATATGTTGAAAGACAGTTATATTATAGTTATATACGTGTAATCTACATAACAATTATAACTGAAAGATAAAAATTTGCTCATTATTAATTATAATTTTGCATTATACTTATCTTCTATTATCTTCTAAATACGTAATTGTAGTTAGTCACTTAAAACATATAAATTAACACGGATTAAAACATGTAAATATTAATATAATTTAATACTTATAATTTTAATTTAACCAATTTAAATTTAATATCTATAATTAAATTAATTAATAATGATGTGACAAACCTACTCGATTAATCTCTCAGTAATGAGTTTTAACACAATTTTCCAACCATGTTGTTTTAATATAATATATATAACAGTTCTAAATGACATAATTGCATTTCACAAAATTCTACAATAAAAATTCCAAATTTCCTCCAATAAATAGGTCAGAAAGAGGAAAGAAAGTAAGACGTGGAAAATTCATTCAGTAGCTAAGCTAATCGTTGGAACGAAAACTCATCAGTGTAATAAAAAGCGAAACAACTGCACAAACATTTCTTAAAACTGAATCACGTGTACTTGCAAGAAATATAACATTTCTCGCTATTACCCAGCACTCTTCCAGCTACGCACACGTGCCGCATACTGTATGTGTAATACACGACTTAAACAGCGGCTAGAGTGACGCGATGTTGCGGTATAAAAGCGTAGTATATTTCAAGTTGAGAAATCAGTTAAGGTCGAACTCTTGAGACGTTAGCTGTGAAGAAAGAGCCGTGAAATCGCTCCTACAGATCAAGTCACTTCTGGTGAGTAGAATTGCGCAGTTTCTTCGTGAAGCACAAATTACTTCTGAATAGCTGGCAACAACTTGTTTTTAAGCTGATCATCGTGAAAAAGTGTTTGAAAATAATATAATTACAGTTACAGATTTTACGTATAAACCGTTTTTCAGTGATTGGTTCGATTCGATTGTGAATTTGAATTTCGGTAAATAATTTTAGATGGTGAAACATTTGAATATATGATTTGGAGTGAATAAATATCAAGAGAATATAGAAAATCGTAAGAAGTGTACGAAGTGTAAATATGAGTGTATCGTAAACGTCAAACTTTCTCAAATTTCTCGAGCTCTTCAAAGAGACGAAAACGTTCGACAGCATGTTTTCCAAGTGACTTCTTCTCGATGCGTTAACTTGGTCGTGCATTGAACTTTGAACGCCTGTTGTCACGTATTGTTGTTATTTTAGTACGTTATTCATCTCGTCATTGTACACGCAACTATCGAGATAGTTATCTTTTTCCAAATCAAACGCTATGATTATAAACGTTTTATTAACGATCTGGAAAAATAAAAATAAAATTGGCAAATTAGGAAAGAAGACAATTTTAAACTGACTATAGTGCTGCTATCGATTAAATTAAAAATATTATTCTTTTAACGAAAAAAAATTCCAGACATGTCGATAACAGAATTGTGTATTCGCATAATTTCCATAAAAAGTGACGTAATAAAAAAACTTGAGCAGATAAAGATAATATATTCGTAACTCGTCAGTAAGTTATTTTGCAGAGGAAGGCCAAAACAATGTGTTTATTATTTCATGTCCATTATAAAGCACGAAAGAATTCTGTCACACTAAATACGTGACAACCACTTGGCGAAGTAGATTGATGCCGTACACGGTTGGCCGTGGCCATATACTTTAGTCACTCTGATCGCTATTCAAGAACGAGTCAGGTCAGTAGTTAATGACTCATTCACGGACACCTGTGTACATCCTTCCTGCGCAGAACTCATACATATGCCCGGTCGCTTGCGTAATGAGCTAGAATGTTATGAATCTGAGTCCGACCTTCGCAGGAGAGCGTCTTTCACAGATCTATTCAGACGAGATATAATTGAGTTAAGAAGTATCTTTCTCTTGATATATTCCGGTTCGTTTTGAATTTCTTCTAAAGATAAATGCCCCGAATTTGACAAAAAAAGCAAGTGTTCGTTAAAAAATGTTCGTTACAAACGAAAATAAAAAGCAAAATGATAGTTCGATGGGAAACAATAAAATTCCTAGTGCTATACGAGATTAAAAAATTGAACAACAAGAAATGAATTGCATTGCAAGATGGGAAGAGAAAGTGATACAATTTTTTCTCATTTACAGTATGAAAATACATCGCAAAATGTCCAAGTTTATGCTATTCGTTTGCGTCGTTTTGCTGGCTACAACCGTCATTACGGCCGTCCCCAGCTCCTGCGGTAGACACGGTGACCCCGTAAGTAAAAAGTTATTTTGTTATTTCTCTGAATGTCCACCAACAAAATGATGTAACGTTGGTTCGTTGTCAACACGTTCAGTAGCGTGAAAAAAATTTCGAAATTTAAAACGATATTAGAAATTTATATTCGAATATTTAATTGTCCTGATTCTCGACATACTCTGCCTGCCATTTTCCTTCAACAGTAGATAAAACAATATCTCTGTGTTTCATTGAATGAAACTATCACTTTGTAAACGTGTTGATCATCAGAAACGTTCGACGTCAGCTTGACACACAGGTCATAAAGAGGACCAGACATAAAAATAATAACAGGGTTACGCGAAGCAGTTCCGCTAATTAGAGTCTCGTGGACGATGAGAGCCTAAAATAGAATTTTAAAGCAGCCGTAATAATATGCAGCCAGAGCTGCACAATGTCATTTATACCAGCTGATAAATTCGCTAACGCGAATTTATTTCTTCATTTCAGTGCGTTTCCAACAGAGACTGTTGCACTAACACAAAGTGTCACATATACGCTAACAGATGTCAAGTACAGATCACGGAAGAAGACCTGATGGCTGCACGTGAAAAGATCCTTGGCCGGAAAGGGAAGGATTATTAAGTAATTAGCCATTTCAACGTTGAGCATATATCAATCAAAGTCTCCCATTGAATCAAATCAACGTTCAAAACCGATTAATACCTTTGCCTCGAAGTTAATGTTTACCTAGAAACAAACAACAGCGCATGATTCATGCAACAGATGTAAATATGTGAAACAAATAAATGAAATAAATCGTACATACAAGCAAGTCTAAAACTACATTCACGTATTTTCTAACGACTATCGTAATTATATTGTTGAAATTTGTTTACAGTTATCTATTGCAAACGTATACTTAATACAAAATTAGCGTACATCATGAACAATGATTTTATACTTAGAATCAGTGCTAAAGATTGTCTTATTAAATAATATAGCTTATTAGTATAATTAACAATTGACTGTTCAAATAATAATGTATACAAAATGTATGTTTGCAATGACTATCTTGTAATTTCTATATACATTTTCAGATTGGTTTCAAATGTGATTAATATAATCATGACAGTCGTGTTTCATTACAATATTAATAAAAGTTCGAAATAATTTTATATAGCAAATGTAATATATTGAAAGTTTTTTATGTTAAGTGTCCAACTATTTCCACGAGCCACTGTATTTGAATTAATCTCCGAATTGACTTTACTTTTGTCAAGGTTCGCCTTAGAAAAATTAGCATTTATCTTTTAATTTCGACGTCCACATTCGATCGAATGTGTGACGATAGAGCGTTACGTGTAAAAACGAACGAGCTGTGGAACACAGCGTAGATGGAATTTCCATTCGTCGAAGAGGTCACGATTATTAGGCTGACGATTATTATTATCAGCTAATACGAGATTATTGTGCTTCGTTTCTGACGCAGGAAAGTTGCACGCAAGATAATATCCGCGTAACTTGTGGCAGCGGCAGAAATGCGATTGTTATGAAATAAAATTCCGCTAATTTTATACGAAACCGTTCGAACAGCGTGTGGTTACTAGGAAGATAAACATTTTAGAAAATTATATGCGATCAAGCATGTAATTGCACGGTGCCCGCTGGAAAATTAAGCGGCACGGCGTTCGATTGCGCTACATGCTGTATCGCTTTATCGCGCGTATCGCATCGCGTTTCGAACTTACTATCGCCTTTAAATTCGCTATCTTCGACGACATTACCATTGTTCGTCCGAAACGTATAGTAAGCTAGGATTATTTGAGTCACCTAAGCTTCAATATCTTAAAACTTTATTTTCAGCTTTATACAGAGTAATCGAACTTGTTGTGTATTATGAGACACCGTTAGTTTTAGGATAACGACGGCAAGATGAGAAAATATCGTACAAGTACTTTAAACTCGGCAAAAAGTATTTCTTGAAAAATAATTAGAGTTATTCGAGTCAGTAACGAAGTATCGTACGATGAATAATAAAATAAAGAATAAAATTTCTCCTAAAAATAACTTCCTGCTTTTTGGATGAATAGGCGTTGAGTAGAAAATGATAGTAATCGAGCTGTCAATGTAAACCATATATTTCATCGTTTAGCAAGTTGTTTTCGAATACAGATCGTTAAAAAAATTCTTCTAACAGGATTTAACAAATTACAAGGTAGATTAAATTGCTTAACTTGACCCAAATATCCTATTGATTTAAATAATCCTATCTTAGCCGAGATATGCCTTGTCCTGCTGATAAAGGCACTTTGCCTCTGATCGGAAATGTGAATAGATTGAAAAAAAGAATCTAGCAAATAAAACTGACGCGAAAGGAACAGGTGCGCGTTACAGGAAAAGGGTGTAGTTTAATCGCCTCGACTTATCATTCGATAAAACGACAACTGAATCAGCCATATGTGACTTAATCGAAATCGCTCATGCACAAGGTCTGTCTGTGTCTCGAGATTTCTACTGGATAGGTTAATAAATTATCCTCTGGCTTTTTCCTTGTTGAACAAATGATTCGTCTAGAAACACTAATGTTCACCAAGAATCGACTGCTTCTTCAACATTCACGATTGCTGGCACATCGATTTGTTTCTTTTTACTCCTAATTTACATGCGTTTTTGTAGAATAAAGAATTTGATGCAGTCCGAATGTCTAATACGTGTTAGTTTCGTGATCAAACTTATGGTTTCTGACAGAAAAGAATATTTTCACGCTGAATTTCGAATATTGTTTTAGTTTCTATCGTTAGACTATAACTGATTAATCCAGTCTACTCTGAAACGATAAATACATACTTATTTTATGCATTAGTTTACATACTTTGAGATATTCCTCAGTTACACTTTATTCACATATTAATTTATATATTTAAAAATATTTAATGAAAATTTTCTATGTGCAGTATATATGTATTTAGATTTAATAGAATAACGGAAATACATAAATCTAACAGGTAATCTCGCAAAATGATATTCCGCATATTTCTAAAATTACCATCTGTACTCGTGACTTACGAAAATCAAAGCTGAAAAGAGAATTTCAAACTCTGCTGTTTTACAGATGTCGTGAAACTTCGCGATCGCGTTGGAGATTTTAATTTCAGCAGAAGTTGTTTAAAAATTGAAATCGGCCGAAAGGTAAGCTCGTTACTTGGGGAAAAATTCTCGATCGTTGGTCGACCATGCTTTATCGACCATTAAAAGGCATCCTAATTTCCAAAAGTAGGCGTACTTTGAATCAAAGACCGAAAGCTTCTTCCGTTCGTTAGACGACATTTACGTCGTGCTTCAATCTCATTAGTTTCAGCTTAAAGTTAAGCGCCTCAACTCTTTTAGGCCGAGCTGTTTCCGTTCTTTGACCATCACGGAGTTTACAAAGTTCTTTTCGACGGAAGTTACGCCTGATAGCCATAGAGAAAAAAGAAGAGCGCGCACGAGGAACACTGTACCCATAATTTAAACTTCTACATTTCTTCATATTCGAATATCGACGAATCTTTACTACTTTCGCTCTTTTACAATCATCTATGTTAATCAAACTGGAATGTTATCGAAAATAATGAATCAAATTCAGATTTTAATTAGACTTTTCTTATTCAAATCAGACTTTCATTAAAATTTTCTTTTTAATTTACCTCAAATTTTGTCACTGAATTTTACTACTCCAAGCAAGTATCATGAGGTAATTGTTCATTCATCATTTTTCTATAACTCCTACAAATAATAATTTTTGTCAGCTTTTATCGTATATTTTAAGTCGTTATCTCACACAATACCAAAATTTTGATTGATTGTGTCCCATATGAAATTAGTAGACGTCCATATTTATGTATATAAACAACACAGAATGCTGATATATAAATACATAACTTTTACATTAAGGTTTTACATATAGAAAGATGATTCATGAGCTTTTTAGTAAGCTACGTACTCAAAGCAAAATCTTCCTTCGTCAACGCTTATTTAATTTTTATATTTCCGAATCTCGATCCGTGTGACTCTGATAAGATGGAAAAAGTCCTATCTAGTGGATCGAAGGTAAAGGCATCACTGGACAAATATTTGTCTGATGTACCTTATCGTGTTCCAGCTTAATTGCCATATGTTATACTCTCATACTTTGTGGTACACCTTCTGTCTTAGGTAAAACGCGCGTACGTGCCTTTATAAAACGATATATTTTGATGAGATTTAGCGTTCTATTAATTCTAAGCACTCTGGATTTAAGCGTTAAATTAATCTTTATTCTTGAAATTAATCTCTTACGTCTCCTAGGTTTTAATTTTGAAATTACATTACTCGAAATAATTTTTACAGTAATGAAAAGGCGGTATGGTATGATAGATGATATACATCAAACGTATATAATCTACGAATAACGAAATGATTGAATGCTATAGATAAATAAGAATAGTACAAAGATATTTAAATTTTGATATTAAAACGTATTCAAATTCTAAATTTATTTTATTTTAGCACCGAACATAAAGAATACTTTGTTAAAATTCGTTCCTGGTTTAGCGAAGTACTTATCATAATCCATTACATTAACTTTTATCCTCAGAACTGGCGAGTCATTAATTGAAACATTTTCTATTTTCTATTAGGAACTTTTCAAATTACTCCTTCGAAATTAATAAAAACAATTTTTCTTCCACTGTTATGGACAGAAAAAGTAACGCTATTCAAGTCTGAATTACTAACAAGTAGATTAAATAAAGTACATATTTACAAATTTTTTAAAATTCTTTTTATCAACAAATTCTTCGTCCCTTGAATCATCGGACTCCTAAGAGGTAATAGATACTTGATCTACAAACCACAAAAAGAATAGATCTTTTTCAATACAAAGTTCAACCCCCTAAAACCCAGTCTCATACAAAGCCAAACGATACCATTTACCTCGTCCACAATTGGAACGTAAAAATCATCGATCCGTAAGCTGAAGGTGGCTTGGTTGCCGCGTGAAACATAGAGAAATCCTAAGCGGGAAACGAGGGAATCGCTCGTACGAAAGCTGGTGGCGAAAAATTGTCGACGTAGCTGGAAAAGCGTAAAGGATAAGCATATGGTGGAAACGAGGGAGGGAGCGAAGTCGACGACGAGTTGAAGACAAACGGTAAGCGGAGGAAAGCACTCGAGCTGGAGTCGAGTGTCCCTTTTCGTGGTTCCTTTCAAGTTCTCTTCCGTGAGGCAAGCCGAGTCCTTCACTGCTTTTAAGCTCGTTCTCGTTGGAAGGCCGTCCGGGTGAGAAGCTGCTCGGATGCCAAGAGACACGTTCCGGTGCAATTCTGAGCGCCAGCTCGCGCTGGCTTACCGGATGTGCCAAGAACAGCCTGAGCTCCAGGGTTGAGGGGGTGGAAAAACGTCGAAAGGACTTAAGTTCGTGGAAGAACAGTGAACAAGCGACGGGCAAAACGGAAGAAGAAGCAAGGGAATAATGCAGCTAGCACGCCGTAAACATTCGGGGCCATAATATGAAAACATTGTCGGATGTAAGCCGGAAGGCACACAGTAATGTGCTGAGCTTAGCTAGTGAGCCTGGTGCCGGCTCTCGCTTCTGTCGGCGCACTGCCACGTCAGGACGTCAGGATTTCAGGCAGCTACACAGCTCTCGTTCGATTCGTGGGATTCGCCTAGCCCAAAAGCGCTCTCAGGCCAGCAGGGTTGGAAGGACAGGGTGCAAGGAGCGCGCCACGTGGAATTCCAAACGGCTCCAGCGTGCCATACGCCGCTGGTGAAACGCTGACGAATCTGACGCGCGCTTTTTGCCAAATTGTTCCTTAACTCGGCGACCGGTCCGCGGAAAATTCGGGGATAATCGAAGCGCCGCGTTGTTTGCGTCGCTCGCGACTCGGATTCACGTGCGTCCGTAAGTCGCGATCTAGCGCTTGTAATCGTCGCTCGGTGTATTCGATGATGGATTAAGCGCGCTCCCGAGACCAGTCGGTGTGTTTCAGTTCATGGATGAATTAGACGCAGAAGTTCATACTGGCTTTTATATGCTGGTGCTAGTTATCCTTTCCTTTTTTGCTTTGGTTTTTAATCGACTGAAACTAAAGTTGTAAATACGTTGTTTTCACTCATTGAATATTAATAGAATATAATTGTAAAAGAATATAACAATAAATTTTTATTAGGAAGATAAGAATCGTAGGTTTATCATAATAACTAACACGTTTAAACATCGTAGCACAGACTATTTCAACGATTTTACTGCTTCGTTGAAGAAAATACAGCGTAAACGTTTCATGCGATAAATGTACTTTCTAAGTGTCGAATTTAGGTTTCCTAATAACATGTACATGGAAAATACGATAAATCATTCCTACGCTTATAACTCTTTTCATCACATTCCTTATAGAATCTACATTTTCTCTAGCAAAGAAAATCTACTCTAACTGTTCGATTTTATCAGGTATAAAGGCTTCTCGAAGAAAACTAATCCACGTACGTCTTCGTCGACGGACCTTCGTAAAACGAGCTATTCACAACAGACACCAGCGGACATTAGTGATTTCCCCCTTATCGTATCTCGATCTGACGTTCACGAATAAAGGGGCTGGCTAGGAAACGCGTATAGGCCTCGACGATAGGTGTGTAAGTTATATCGGTGAGAGGCGGCGATAGTGAGGCAAGGGCGACTGTACCGTCGACAGTACAAATACCTAGAGCTACTTAGAGAAGAGGGAAATGGGACTAGCCATTTAGGGCAAACTACCCCCGAGTTGGCTCACGCGACTGATCTTATCGTTCGCCCAGTCGGTTCCCGGCTACGGAACGCATACACTCACGGTTATCTCGCTGCAGAATTGATTTCTTGCATTCGTTATTTCCCTGAGACCTCGCCTGGTGTCACACGCGCGATCTTTCTGCTGCCTGCGATGACTATACACGCAACAAAGTATCAATAGAAATGAGATATCAGATATGATATATTGCGTAATGCACGAAAAGTAAGGTAAAATCAAGTTAATTGGGTGCAATTAAAATTGGCGATATTACATCGATTATATCATGACGAATATCATGGCTCCTTTTTCCAGATATTATTTTACTTGACTGGTCTATTTTCTAAGATAGAATTGACATTCTGAGATCGGTCGGTGAACAGAGCATCATTTCATTGGCAATCGAGGAATTTTCTGAAATGGAGGACTATACATATATGGTAAATATGATCGAAAGTAATGTTTTCTAATCAAACGGTTAAATATTTTAGTAAAATTTTTATTTATTTTGCAAACGTAGAAAGTACAAAGCGTCATTATATCATTTTGTTAAATTTTTCTAGAAAGCTTTTCAACTTCTCTTCTTATTTGAATTTTTTATTTGAATTCTAAGAAATTATAGGGATGAGTTCTATTACATTGGTAAGTCCATTTACTTTTTACTATACTGTGAATTGAACGTAGAGAGAGATTGACTCGATTGTGTTTGGTTAATATGCCTGAAACACAGTACGTGCGATTCAGTCAATTTACTGTTGTGCCTAACAGGTGTCAATTGGATTTCATGAATAGTTATTTATTTTATACTGTGTTCTACTAATTAATTTCCTAAATTCGCGTAAAATTTAAGTAAATAGGTAAAAGATGAAAATTGACGAATTATATTTATGTCCTTTCTTATTTTATATAAGAAGATAATTTATTGAAATGATTGAACATTGCTCGACTACCTATGCTATTATTTCTGTATCATATGTCAAGCGTTATACTATCGTAAAATGCTCACATAAAAATGAAGCGATAGCTGAAACGGAAATTTTAAAGAAATACTGACTCACATATTTTTCAAGAAGAATATTTCATGATGTACTAATATGATATGAAAAATTATGGCTTCATGTACATGCCGATATAATATATAATATATGATAACTCAGCAAACATATATTAGATTCAAAAGTGAATAGAATTCTGTGGTCGAAAATATTACATATGCATTTTATAGATACTATTTTTTCTACATTTTCTCTGTAAATTAAAAACAATTTTTATTAACTTTGATAGGCATTTAACATATTCCTAAGAAAGGATATATTGAGAAAAAAGGTTGAGGTATTCGAATTATTTAATAAAATATCTATTTACAAGTTAATGCTCTAAAAATGTAAAATTTGTTGTGACGCGAGTGATATATATTTTTAACGTCACATATCAGATTCTTGATTCTATTAAAAATATTATAAATTTTTTTTGCAATAATCACATAATTATCTATGTTATCATGCATTTTAATTCATTCGTGAAATAAGCAGAAAAAGATTTCTAAGAGAAAGAGTTATTGACTAAATCAAATTTTAGAATTGAAATATTTTCATGAGTCACGATATATTTGTACAAAATTGGAAAGAAATTTCATTCTCCTGATCATGGAATTTAATGCGACACTAACAAGATACGTGTTGATTCGATTCGTAAGAGATTCCTGTTATGGGCCGCGGAATCTCATGCCCCTCGTGTTTGCAGTTCACGCGTCGACATTCGTCATATTCCAAGATTTCGATTGAAATCCATCCCCAGACCAGGATTCCTTCGAAGCAGTCGCGTAGCGCTCGCATACTCAACTTGCTGCATTTTCCTACGGATCCTGCAGATTAAACGGGTTCGATCTTCGGAGTAACTCGAATCGAACTTAACAGTCGGTTAAGTCCAGACGCTGGTCGTTTAGTTAGTCCGTTTAGACCAGAGGCCACGAAGTTCGATCCGTAAGCCAGTACAGTGTAGGGACTGAAGAGGGTCAGTCGAGATCGTGGAGATTTGCTAGTCCTATCTCGATTTGCATAAATTCATAGTTTGCGGCTTACATCTAAGGACGTAAGGAAACCTAGCTGAAGGGACCGCGAATATTCTTGAGGCGAGAAGCTGATGTTCCTTTCACTATTAAGTACTTATAATATTTGACAATAGCGATATAGATACAATTGTAATATATACATATTCTATAATATATCTATTTCACTGCTTGGTCTTTAATGAGTTAACTCATTGTTAATTTCCTTTGGTCAAATCTAAATACCGTTAGTACAAATTGGCCGAATTATCTGTATTCTTACGAACGATAGTGTACGTCTATGTACATCAGTTTCTTTTTTACAATAACCATTCAGACGATGCATCAAATTTCGCCAGTCTCCTCCAAAAAGGCATTGTCACAGTCTTTTCCGAAAAACTGCTCATAAGCTGATTCGCAGCTTTCAATGCTCAATCCTTTCTCTGTTGCTCGTAGAACGACATAGTCGTTGTAGAACCTAACCGAAATTCGACAAAAGTCTGTAGTGACGAAAATAGGTACTTGCGACTCGTGCACAGGCAGACAAGACCCGCGGGTGCGCGCTTTATGGAATTAATAAAATATTCACTCGACGGACAGACGGCAAAGTAAGGCATATAATAATTTTCAGGCACGCCACCTTGTGTGTTGTCTCCGGCGGTGCGGGTCGTACGTGACCGTTATCGCGAGATCTGATCAGAAAATGGCGCAAACTCCGATAAATAAGATAAATAATGTAACGCGGCTTCCGTACAGGACACAACCCCTTCCCGCGAAAAACTTCGAAAGTCGCGTGCACGTCCATCAGCGTGCCGAGCCCTAATATCGTGTTTCGCGCAAAGCGACCACGATTGGCCTCGTTCAAGGAGATTCGCTCTGGAACAACCATTATCGGCCCGCTTTCGCCATAGAGTAAAAGTCGTTACACGTCTATCGTCCGATCGGTATCATAAATTGCCACTGGTCTAGTTTTCTTCGTGCCGTGTCAGCCTCGACGACTGCGATACTTCAGAGGTAATAACGCCACGCACAGGCATGCGTTCCTTTCAAAGGCTATTAGAATCGATCCGATAGAATTCACCCTGAGTGAATTTTAATTACGATCTTCGATCGTTTCCATCGTTGATTGACTCTGGCGTGATTAAGGCAATCAGTTAGTCCTCCTTTCTAGTCGCAGTTAGAAAAGAATCGTGTGTCGTTGGAATGAAGGGGGAAGATACATTAATCAAAGTGTATTGTACCGGTTGCAATAATCTCCACGTCATACGGCAATCTAATGTTTTGTGACTAATGAGCGTAAGACGTACAGTGGAATTAACTCATTCTGAATTTAATGATATTGCGTGCTACGTGTAATACAGAAGCTCTTTTTTAACAAATAGAAAATGTCTTGTTTTTGTAGAAATAATTGCGAAGAAATAATATAGTAAGTTAGATAACTCGGTAAGAGTTTTATTTCTTACATAAGTCATTTGTTTTCTCTGTCTATCTTAAAAGAAAATATGAAACATATCCTCAGAATGTTTGAAAATTATAATTAGTTGAAAGGGTCAATGGGATGTATAGGTAATACACTAAACTGAGATTGAAAATGCTTCAAATGAATTTATATAAGTTGTATAAGTAAAACATGAAAGTCAAATTTTTTTAGTAGTAAAATATTAGCTACTTCTCATAGGAAAAATAGTCTTTTTTCTGCAATTTAGTATAATTTATCTATATTTGCAGGTAATAAAAATTTCTATTTGTACATTTTGTTCCTACAATTCTGGGCCGTTACTATCACACTAATCCCATTTCTCGAATGGCTACAGGTAAAAAAAAAATAGAGGACTGAAAAAACGTATTGTATCTACAACATGTAGCAAGTTTCGCTTTTCACAGCATGGATATATTGTTTACAAAATATTTTAGATACAGAGGTATCATCCACATCCCGGTGCATACATTTCGCAAATGCATTTCATGCATGCGTCATGCATATCTATTATCTCCATTGATACTACCCTAAAGCTCGAACCATACAAGTTGCGATAAATTTTATGTCGAAACCCGAAGCTCTCAAATTCTCAACACTCTCTACTAATTCGGTCTTGACAGTAACGATATGCGCCGCGAAAACCTCAGCTTTACTCGTAAATTCAACCACCAACCACCGGCGAAAATCAAAATACAAACAATGGATTCCGAATCGTGGAACTACAGTCGCATTCGTAAGTACTAAGACACTTAAGGAGAAATAAAATAAACCTTGGCAAATCGTTAGGAAATTATTTAAATTTTTAAAAAATACTATCTCAAACATTAAGCTATAAAGAACTCGTATGTTCAACATCGTAATAAAAAGCTCAGAAATTATGTACCAGATCATTTCGTAAGTGATGTCGTACGGAAATATTAAAAAAATTTTTAACGTGGATAGCTTATCATATTAATAAATAATAAGATCCCGAGTAAAGTCGAGTCGTTAAAAATCCGACATTTTTAATGTTACAACTTAACGCGACATTAATTTCTTTTTAAAAGGAAATTTTTTTAATACAATATCTACGATGAAACATTTATATTTCAACGCATGATCTATCCTAAAATACCAAAAGAAATTTGACAATGCTTTGCTTGTTTGCTTGACAAAACAAACGCTATACTCGATATCGATTGTAAATACATATTCGGAAATTATTCAATTATAGTTAATCGACTGTTCGATCTGGATTCAATGAAGATTAGTCAGTATCGTAACATTTCTGAACAAGACAGTACATTCTCCCTGTAACATTTCGTAATTTCGCGAAGAAATCGAGCCGAATCGTATCGCGTTTTGTAAATTATTCCACGATACACGAATTCGCATCGAGATATTACTGTAGAATACGCTCGAGTACGCGTTTTCGTCGATCTTTAACCCCGTGAAAATCCACGGAACGCTGACATTTTTAATGAACGCGGAAGTCTGAATTTTCATGGGATCCGGACGGTCTGAGGATGCGCGATAATCATTAGACATAGATTCGCAGGGGTGACTGCCCGTTCCCCCGCGGCCCATTCGCCCCTCTACCTCGGCTAGCTAGCGCCGCACTTATCCACCGAAATTCAGGGTCCCTCCGACGTCGTCCCTCTGCCCTCCGACTCACCCTTTCGCCCTCTACACCGCGCCCCCTTCTCTGTTCTGCAGGATGCAGTTCCGCTCGCAAACTCAAACTGCAGCCGTGGGGGATGCACAGGGTGCCGTGGTGGTGCAGTCGGTTACCATGGCGACCCATCGTCACTGGACACCCTCATCCCACGGTCCACCCACGTTCAACCCCCCTGTGCACGGTGATCCAGCGGCCGGACAACATCGTCCCATGCCGAGCCAAAAACACTGGTCTCTTATTACGCGGCTAAGCCCGTGAATTGTCTTCCCTCCGAGCCCCGTTTGGTCGTTCGCCTTTCATGCGACTCTACCCAACCCGGTTCAACTTGATTTTCGACTCCCTCCGACCCTCTCCGCGCGCCCTTCGCACGAACCTGCTTCCACGTTTCTCCAAGACACCGTGCGCTGTCGACTTCTGGAATATCGTGCGAATTCAACGATATTTTGAAGTTGAACCAGTGTTTGAATATTTTTCGTTCTTGTAATTTCGGTTTAGAAAGATTGAAATAACGAGTGGAGTAAAGTTCACGAAATTACGGACACGTATCGATCCGGTGTTATTAATATGATACGAAGGTCTCGTGTAGACAGGTTTTGTACGAAGATGAATTTTAATATCGCGGAAGGTTAGGAGGTTAGATGTTCTTCGAATTACAGGTTCGGTTAATAATGTAATAAAGTGAGATTAATGTATGTTTACGGCATTAATAAACGAAGTATTTCAAGCTATAAATATTTTGTGAATTTAAGTTCAATGCTCTATGTGTAGCAGTATTTTTATCCCAACATGGATAGGACATATTATAAAAAATTTTAACGAGTTACATCAAGCGCTTTGAAAAACGTATGCAGCAAAGTACAATTTTTTGAAAATATTCCAGCTAATTCATTGGCTATTTAGAGAAAAGAAGAGAAAATTTTCTGTACAAATTCCCTCAGTCAATTTCTACTTTTTTCATGAATCCACTCATAGTATTTTTTATTCTTTAATATAAAAAAAATTCACGATAGACAAAAAGTTCTCAATCCATTGCTGTATGATGAACAAGGTGTATAATTATAAAAACTGACAATTTACTTTCAGGTTTTATCGATTTCGTTGGTATGAGACATCAAACACGCCTGATAAAAAGTGTTTTAATTACTGCGACGATGACATGGCAGAAACTTAGAAACTAATCAAATGGATTAGCCATATTGGTTCGATAAATGAAATAGCAGCTCGTCAGAGCTTTTACATAACCAAGAGAAGTGGTAACGTCTTAATATCAGATATCCGTCGACTAACCGGATGACAGCCACACCCTCTTTTGGTCACGCGAGAGACGACTTTTCAAAGCCGCCTCAAGCAGACATAATTAATGAAACACAAGGGAGTGGAAAGTGTAAGCATTTTAACGGCTGAAGTCTCTAAAACTTCTGGATCATTTCAACCCGCTTCACGATACGTTTCTCTTATAATTCAGAAATATAATGTCGTGAAAGTATCCTTTTATGTCATCCGAGACTATTAATTGCGGCGTTTTTAAGATATTTGAAACACAGTCAACGTAAAGGATTCAAAACTGTCTGATCACGACGAGGAAAGAATTATTCAGTAAATTATTTCCTGAACAAACTGATCATAATAAAAATAAATTGTATACAGATTTGTATTTCTCATCCTTCTTCTTATTGTAATTCAAACTTTGAATTAATCGAAGAATCGCTTATGGTTAGTTAATTTTTCAAAAATTGTAGATTTTAATACAAAACAAAAGTTCTATTTTGATTAGTGATATTTTATAAATAATTAATTAATTAAGACAAACAATAACTTTGATGATATTCTTCTCTAGCAAGTTAATATCTATTGATGGTTTGCATTTACAAAATAATATTAACAAATTAATTTCACCATGCTTAATTTAACCAATAATTTCTATAACTATGAGATTCAAAATTAATGATAAACACATATTCAATTTTAGGTAAATCAGTTCAAATTCTTGTAAATACGAACATGAACAAAAGCGAAATTATACGCAACGATATAGGGTATCTTTAAACAAAAAATTACCATTTAATGACGAGTGAATTCGCCTTATCTGATTAACAGATTAAGAAACTAATCAAAGATATAGTGAACAAAATACACGAAGACTTTCGAAACAACTCAGCATGGCAATCTTCTACAATCAAGACAAAATAAGATTTAGCCAAGCTTCAGATCATTTTCGCGCGTATACCCTCGACGATTTAACATTAATAATTCGACTTACGCAGTCACCGTCAATAATTAGTACACAGGACACGCGCCTGAAGCGACAGTAAATCCTGGCAGCGCGTTTATAGATACTAAAGCGTTGGCTACGGCTCTGAACGGGATCGATCGATCGAACTTGACGATACGATCGGTCGTTTACCATTACGTATCCGTATGATCGTATCGAGGGGTGCACAACCCCCTTAACGTGTGTTCCACTGGCATAGTGACCTCGATACCCGTATACAAAACGGGCACATTCTCGTCGAGCACACAGCCACGCTCATGCCTGACCACGCCACGTTCCCCCCGCGTCTGTTGTGTACATGGACACGCACGTATTGGTCCTCATCGATACCGATCAAATACCAAAGATTCTGAGGCAGCCCGAGTGTATGTGCCCTTCGACCGAGGCGCCTGTTGCACGTCGCCTCTTCCTACGAAACATTCCTGAATTTCGCGTTTCTGATGCTTCCGGTCGTCGTCCCTGCACACCTGCAATGCTCCGTGTTTAGGTGTCGACAGACTTTTCTTTCTGAAACCTAAGGGAAAAAAGGAAAGATTGTAGAAGAATTTGAAATTCTGACCAAGACGAGATGTAATTGTGTTTGTGTTAATATATATTTTTATGGAAGATTTTTTATACATTGGTTGTCAGTATCACATTATAATATTAACGTCTTTTAGCACTTAACACGTTTGTGCAATATAATAATGAATAGACTGAGAATGTTTGCGCATTTATGGAATATTGAAATACGCAAAAGCGTACAAAATGCCATTATACCTGTAAATATCTAAAATAAATACTCGTTATAATACTTAAATTATTAAGCGAATCTCTATTTAAATTCTATTTCTTCGGTTGTATTCGTAAGGATCCAATTTTGCATAAGCATCTGCAATTTGATAATAAAATTTTACTAAGACTATTCCATTTTACACAGCTTGAATTATTCAAAGATTTCAAAAGAATCGAACAGCTATCATCGTAATAAGCTCAATCGTAAGACCGATAGTAGCCACATTATCCTCTGTCTGTTATTAACTGGAAACGTTGTAAACACACGATTGAACAATTATCGAAGGTCCCGATCAAAATACCGATCGAAATAACGATCGATCATTGATACCGAATTTATTATTGCATGTATTTGTCCAGCCTAATGAACAGCGCGCGGCCGACTCAATCGTGTTGCTGTTGCACGCACACGTCTGCATGTATACGCGTCATAGACGCGATTACAAGCGTGGATATAATATATACACGTATACGCCGCACCCCGTGCGATCCCGTGTTTATTTCCACAATCAGGCGAGTCATAATACTATTATCAAGGGGTGAACCATGGGGGGAACCACCGCGTCGATGTATCGTGGCACACGACCCACTGATACGATGACCCTATTGAATGTACAATATCGCACGTGGGTTGACCCGTAGTTAGGCTTCAATTTCGATCTGGCTTCGACGGATCGATGATGCGTCGGCGTATTTTCTTTCAAACATTCCATGAGATTTCTTTTGCTTCAACTGGATAGAAGCTGGATATTTTGGGGGAAAGGTCATGGGTAAGTACACCGTATCGAAGGAAGCATCTTTTAATGATGGAAATTTTGTTAATTTGCGTTAATATTTTAATTTTTTAATTTAAAACAGCTTTAGTGCCATTATCTATCTCCTCAAAGTAATAACACGAGTACAGAAACTGCTTAATCCTTAAGTGCATAATGTTGTCATTTGCAAACACACCTATATTTCCTAATATACCAGACACATTGCACTTACTGCATGATATGCTGAAACATCAGTACGTTGAAACAGAGAAACAAACACAAAAGAATTACTTTCGCTTTATTATCTTATTACTCCTATAACTCGAGCGTCTCAATACTCTTTATTTATGGTTGTTACTTTTAATGTTATATTCAAAATATTATTTAACATTACATTATTTAAAATGTTGTGCTATACCTATTACCAGAAGATAAATAATTTATAGTATTTTTACAATGACTATTCTATAACTTATTCATATATTCTACATACGGTGCATCCAGGGAATAACTATACTCAAGTGAAACATGCAAAATGGTGAAATATCCAAATTCGTATTCTACTCGCGTATAGTTTCGTAGTATAAAGATTAGAGATTTTAAATTGTTCTATTATATTTGAAAGACTATACATTTAAGGTTCAATATAGAAGACCTCAATCGTAACGTAATTAAAATTATTGTCCAAACATTTACACCTTAACTGCTTAATATGCGCCTGGTATATCCTATTTGCATATAGATCACGAAGAAGCAGTTCTTCGAAGAGTAATAGCACACTTCCTGGAAAAGGTTCAAGGAGACGCCACCTCATCAAAGATGCACTACTATCGGTATGTGAGACCAGACCAAATTTTCAAACGTATAATCGGCATTTCGTTTGGATAGTCGTTAGTATACGTGGCCGCGGTTGATTTATTGTGACGGCGTACCGTTGTTGCTAGTAATTTTATCTCCATCGAACGTTTTTCCAGGAAATCGAAATCAAATGGGGGTATTAATATCTCATTGTACGGTCGCGTGTCGGCGACACTTTCCCAGCGTGCGCCGCGGTTTTCCATCGGTTTATTTCTCTCCCCCTTTTTTCCATGCGCATTAAAGCGAGGCGACCGCCAGTCCATGTGCAACGAATCAACCGTGGCTCGCTTTTGGAAACGACAAAATATTCGCGATCGTCGAAACAATTACTCGCTGTTTGCGCTCATATTATCCAATCGCGACGGTGTCAATGAATATAATGACGCGAAGTGTTTGCGTGTAATTAGCATGAAGGTGAAATGATCGGTGGAAATGACGCGTCGCGAAAGGAATTCCTGAAACGGCCGACTGAATTTGTAAGTTAATCGGTTTCCCCGGTCGCTCTCAAACCTTTGCCCTTCAAATCTCGATCGGCCACTCGCTGTTTTCTCGATTAATCGGCCTCGTGTTTGCTTTTAAATCATACTTTCGCCTTTAAAACCGCCCCGACGTCGTTCCTCGTCAATTGTACTTTTCAATGCGTACTTCCTACACACCGTCATTGGCTAATTAACGACTGAAGCGTCGATCGAAAATAATATATTTCTAATTAAACCAATGCGCGATGTTAATTTCAACCCTAATTATAAATGTTACAAATTATCGTGGGGGATTTGATTAGTTTGATTTGATACTCGTAAACTGGTAGAGGACACCCAGATGACCATTTTTAGGCAGAGATACGAGTATATCGTTTACATAAAAGAAAAAGTTTCAAAAAAATGTCAAAAAAGAAGAACAATTATCTATGTTGGCAATTAACGTTTCATTGTTCTTTTGAAAATCATATGTTTTGACATAGATATAGACATGTTTTTTTAATTGATCATTAGGATCGTTGTTTATCTTCGAGCAACTACAGTAGCATTATTATTAGGATAAATATTAAGAGTTACACATTAAAGATATTATAAATATCAAGACTTGTAAAAAGAGTATAGATAAACGAAAGAGTATAGTTTAAAACGATTCACATTAACATTAATATTTATTGTACATAATATGATGACCTGGGATATATGTACATAATTATTATAAATGTATACAATACAAATATTGTAATTGGTAGAAACGTATGTTTAAATAATAAGCAATAAACTAAATGATGCTGAAATTTCACATATGCAAAGAAGCATATATATCAACTACATATTTTAGGTCGTCCTATAAGTTGATTTTGAAATATTCAAGATATAGGACATTCAGAATCACAGAGACATCAGAATCAATAATTTCAATTACGTATGATATAATAATAACTTATTAATTTATTAAATTTACACATTTACGTGCCCATAATATCTTCGATTTCACGAATTTATCTTCCCATCAATGCAGCTTTATTCTGACGAAATCCTTAACTAACCGGTTGGTTGTTGCTCAAATGTCTACTAGTCCGTGAATAGAGTGAGTTTCGAAGGTTATTGCGAATAAAGATAGTCCCTTCTTGATAACGCCGTGCTAAGATACCATAGTCCCGAAGCAAGTGGCATATCTTGATTGGGATCTTCAACCCTCGCGCAATCCAACCTTTGCAGGCGGTGCACAGAAGATTTTGGATTTGTGTGTAAGAATCGATTCTACTTGTATCAAATCGCAGGTTGGTACGAAACAGAATGGAATACGCTTCATACGACGAACTACAAATAATATGAGAATATTTAAATGCGAGAAATTTTATAGAAAATAATTAAACTGCGAGTATTTACGCGTTTATCGAAAATTTAGCAGTAAATATCTCCTTTTACAGACAGTTCAAATCACAGATGCAGTGCAGCGTATTAAACCATACTTACAAAATTGAAACTTGTCGTTTATCATTGGACAATTAATTTCAAAGCAACGAGCAAATTAGAAGAAGACAAGAAGAAATACTAAAATCGATTTGTAAACAAATTCGTGGCATTTGAAATCACAAAATGTAGTGCTAATGATTAATGGGAAGAAGAGACATATATTTACAAATTCACAGAATGCCGTAAACGTTCCTGGCATATGGATACGTGTGTGATGATCGTTCTATCGATCTCCTGTACTCGAATTTCAATTTTTGAATTTCACGGTGCACACGAAAGTGGTAAATTAATGATATTATGTTCGTGTAAATACGGCAATGGCAGATAATATGTAAATAATTTCAAGCGGCATCATTAAACGAACTGTTACATGTTGCAACCACATTTATCAGGCGCCGCAAATAAATCGTCATTTTAATTACTCTGCGATACTTCTAACCTTTATCGTGTCATTTTCTTCCATTTCGAATGTTAAAACCATGTCAGTTACATTGGCACATGTAGAAAAGACTAAAAACAGACACATTCAGTTTTCTCTACCGAGTGATGTACATATCGTAACCATAAATTTCAATCTTTAAAATTACCTTTGTAAAAATATAAATTCGCGTAAATATACATAGATGATCTACCTATAAACGCCATTGCACCTTTAAACACAGGTAGGTCTCAATTCCTACTTCAACGATAACCACAAACAGCAGTCATGTCGTAGGTTCTCCCTTAACAATTGTCGAAGGAAGGGTTCGGTGCGCGTGAACGAATTTCGTTTCCGGTGTTCGCATCAACGTTAAAAGTTGCTGGTGATATCGTGCGTGCGTACTTACGGACCTGCCGTCACGCCCTTTAATTATCATACTGGCCATCACGCCATTACACTTCCGTATACAATTACTTAGCTGCTGTATCGTCGCTACTCGCAAGATTCATGGGAAGATGTCGGGCATCAAGATTAACCGCGCTAGCCATTTCCTCGAAATAGAATCGTCCCGGTAATTTATCGCGATTGACTTACGTGCATACGCGCATTTTATATAGGCGTCGCAGGTAGAATAACGTACAATAAGCATAGAGAATGCGTTGTTTGTTTCGTTGAAACGGTGCATTACGCATCATCGAAGCGGCGATGAAACAATGAATTAGTCAACAAGTGAAAAGCCAACTTTTGGAGGCGGGGCCGATGGAGTCGCGATTTACGGGCCGGGAATGAGGTGCGTTATTTCAGTAAAATTTCCTCTCACCGCGTCGATCGACGCAGAAAAACTAATATTTCTGCGCTGGTATTAATTACATTATAAATCCACATAATCCCACATTATCGCACGCCCTCTAATTGCCATCAATAATTATCGTATATCTGTCAGCGGCCGAGAGCGTTGTTAAAATAATGTTTAAACTGCACGCTTTAATTACATTGCTACCTGTTGCTGGTTGATTGCAAAATAAATATTTATTTGTTTGAATATTAATCCGTTGCCACTCCGTTCTCTACCAATGCCAGACGATGGGCGCGAAAAATGAATTCTTAAAGTTTACTTTGAGAGAACGAGTTGGGAGGGACGATCGACAAATTTTTAGGATTTTAATCGTTAATTATTAATTAACGGTAGGTTCGAATATATTCATCATCTACCGTACTTATCATTCTCACAATTTATTCATTATTATTATTATAGTATGTGATTTTTAGTTTGTAAAATGTAAGAGAATTCAATTGTAAGGATGATGAACAATAAACAATTAGAAAGGTTATTCATTTATATGAACTATTTGGAAAATCAATTTTTCTCATTTGTAAGAAGAGATTCAGGTCGTAGAGAGTTAAAAAAGCTCAACTTCAATATGATCCTTTCTAACAGAAAGAACAAACGTACAATTGTCGTATAAACTAATAAGTCAAACAAAAATTGTACACTCTCAATTCGCTGGAAAAAAAGACAGAATGCTCGTTCCTTCTCATCCTTTATGAACTTTCCACGAACGATGTAAACGCATGGCAGTATCATAACTTCACAGTTTGAAGTACTAATTAGAAACTTGCGCAACCGAACATAAAAAGAGCAAAGAATAAAAAGATGGAGAAGGATGAGTCCCGAGGAACTTTGTAAAAAAGATCGAGAAAACTCTATATGCACAAGCTCAACAAGGCGTTCACCTGTCGCGTATTTCGCATGGCTAGTTTAAAACGTTTAATAGTTCATGTATATCCGTGCGCGTATTAAAACCTTGCAAACTTCTCGAGCCACGTTACGGTAGAAGTTATTAAACAGCCGGTAAAATTTACTGCGTCAAACTTTCCTAACTTCTCCAACGGCCGCTCTAATGGTTTCGATATTTAACGAGTGTCCAACAGAAAACCGTTACACCCAACGAAGGAACAGTTGCGATACTTCGTATGATAAAACGAAGTTAACCGACAAGACGAAGGAAATCGTAGTTAAGAAAGACGGTTAAGAATGCATTATACGTTCGACTCAAGAGGTGGTCAACGTGCGTATCGTGGGGTGCACCTGTTGGGGGCCCCCTTAAGGTGCACCGCAGCAGAACCCCGCCAACCTCTGCTTAATGTTTGTGACGAAGACGTTGGTCGAACGTGGACGTTTAAAGGCCCAGTGTCTGTTACGTGTCTTTTAAAAAATCACCAACCGACAATTTTGTTCGGTTAGGTTGCTATTTAAAGAAGGCTGGTATTTAACTACGATGTATAAAATAGTTTAAGTATAGAATTAGATGTTTCCAATGTTTTTGTATATTACACGCATTATAGGCATTTATGTATCTTCGAATTTCCAATAAATGCGTAAAGATCTGGTAATTAGCAATTTATCGTCAGCTAAAATCATAGATTGAGTTTTATGATATTTGAAAAAGATCGGTTTCCAATGTTTGATTAAAGTACAAATATCTTACTGGCGTAATGAAATCGAAGTTTTGCTGATTCCTCTTACCACAGTCACCTCGTACAATCATTATAAAATTTGACGTTCTAGCGAAGCGATACCTTTCTTTCTGTAATATTTCAATGGTAATTGCAGCGTGGACTGTGTAATCGAGCAAAAAGAAAGAAGAATGAAGTGAGATCGCAATCGAGTGGTAGAACATCAAAAATCTGAGCTGGCACCCGCATCCGTTCGTTGAAAACCATAGCACGAGGTGAATGAAGGAGGATCAGGCTTGGGTAGTCGTTTTCTCGCTTCCGAAGAGAAGCTTTCACGCAATCTAAAGACATTCCTTAATTGAACGAGACTGGTGTTTGCACCAAAATCCAATGATGGTCCTACTCTTGACGTGGCACTTAACAGGCTTCGTTAAAAGCAGAAATGTCACGACGAATTATAACAGCGGCTGGGTACCTTCGCCGGCTTCAAAGGATTTCGATAATTCTTGATCGACTGGAAATCGTTTTCCCATTCGAACGCTTTGAATCTATGGGCCGGTGCGCATCATCTGTATGTTTCTCGAGAAATAAAACGAACACGATTGATTCAAGCGTTAATTTAGCTGAAACGCCACTCGCCGTTGAGGTTCAACCGTTTTCGAAAGCGAAAAAGTCGAAATTTCGGGCGCTGCAAGTGGTACCTCTTACGGATTCACTCGCGAATAGTAAACGCGTATATACGAGTGCGTGGATGCGTGCGTTCCTGAGTGCATAGAGGAACGTGTTGCGGGTTCGCGCCACGGAACCATTCGGAGAATGTGCTCGGCCGGAACGAGGTGGACAGGATTTCGGTGCCATTACCACAGTTATTGTCCACTGGAAATCATTAAACTAAAATCTAACTACGGACTAATATTGTAAACCTGCCACCTATTCCAAAAGCTTTCCTGCCAGACGGTGGAAACTTGCCACGCGCATAGAATCGCGAAAACGTCGTTCGCAAGGCCAGGCAAGTCGAATGACGAGTTTCTGCGAACGTTTCGCTGAATTGTCGAGAGAGAAGACAAGGATACAACGCGACACGATTACCGATTACATGAAGCAACTCTTCGTCAAGCGAACACGTGTACGGCAATCCTTTTCAGACGATTTCGCTGTCGCTAACAGATTCGCAGCAAGTTGAAGGTGCGTGGGATTAGTCATAAAACTTTTTAGTGCTTAGGAAAAAATTTAATCTTTTAATCGAATCTAAATCTTGCTCGTACTATTTTTCACTAAGATATCTTGTAAAGTCCTGGATTCGTAAATTAAATTAAGGGTTTATATACTGTACTAGATTGCAGTGAGTTATATAATTACCATTGTATGTTTCGAAATGAAACTGGTTGATTTTATATTGTATATAAAAAATTATTGTTCTCTAAAAGACGTGATATATAAGTTTGACTTATCTCTTCCACTTATGACCTTCACATTGCATAAAATCGTACAGCATATTGTACACAGAATGAAATTGTTGATAAACCCGTACCATACCAGTTGACAGTTAAAGCGAAAACTGAAAAAGTCGGAAATCTATGGACGAGCAAAATCGACATCGTGGGGATACCGGAGACTGTCTGGGAAGGAACTCCTGCGTCGCGAACTTTAAATAACAATTTCACGGGAGAAAATGAGCCATCAAAAACAATGCGACAGTTAAAAGGTTTAATTCGACTGGTCAAAGGTGAAGCAGACCGAGTCTGTTTGGCTGCAGTCCTGCAAGCCGAGGGAAAGCGAGAAACGGACCAACGGCGGAAGGGTGGAGAGTAGAAAGAGAAAAAGAGCAACGAAGGGGGATGAAGGCGGACGAGGCAGAGGCGGATGAAGAGGACGAAGTTGAACCAGTACCTTTCAACCGACGTAGCCGACCTCCGTGCAAACGTAGATACGCGTATACTTGTACGTCGGCGAATTATTATGGTAAAACGGATACGAAAGCACCCCGATATCCTCCGTTAGCGGGCCGTGTTCGAATGTACCGTGGCCGGGATTCGTATGTATGCGAAGTCATACGGACGTGCGTACGTGCGCGTGTTTTCACGGCACGGCGTATATCCTCCGCTATGAGTAGTTACTGGTCGGAGTAGGAATGTTAATACCGCGGCTGTCACCGGCAGAACAGCAGGACCACCAATCCGTCCGACCGGCTTCAGACTTTTCCGACTATTCGCCGTGTGAAAATCGAACGCCAACGATCCCTAAGCTACGTTTCGACGCTGACTTTTGTTTAATTAATGCGAATTTGTTGACGAACGGTTTATTTTTTAATTTTACTACGTTGTCTGGATCATTTTCAATCTAATCGTGTTTCTTTCAACGTATGGAAGGATTTTTCAAGTGTAAGGAATATACGAAAGGATCGTTGTTAATATGCTTGATTTCTCGTTTCAATCTTATGCCACAACCTTTTTGAAAATACTTATTTTTAGTTCGTTTCTATATATAATAAATAAATATCTTATGTTGAAGAATCTGAGAAATGCATCCAATCAAGTGGATCGTAATTTTGATCACTTTACGTCATCGGTGTAACACGCGAGTAAGTTAAGAGTAATTAATAATTACCAGTGTATAGATCAGTAGTCTCTGATAAAAGCAAGAAGCTAGGATACTTCAACGACTCTGATCTTAGTCGTCTAATCATTGAGTATTTGAGAGATAAATTTCACGTAATCAGAGAGCGAGTTGCGGGAAGGAGATTAAAGATAACCGATAGAGTAGAACCGTACTTATTGTTACGCGGATGTCGCAGATGAAGTTGATACGGACATCACCAATTAAAGTTCTCCATTATCGCCGATGAGAAATCAGTGAGCATCGCTCTATGCATCGATTATGTGTTTGCTTTTTTTCCGATTTATTCCCTCGGGTTTCAAAGGAGATACGCGATATACTGCGAATAATAAAATAATCATTGATCACATTTAACTCTATGTACATGGAATTTCAATCGGACTGGTATGGTTTTTTCGACGTTATGAGTAAACTTATAAACGTATCCAGAAGCGAACTTTATATTCAAAAATATTTTCGTTCTTTTAAAAAACGTTCACGCACATACACACGTGATCAATCCGTGTGAACGTTATAGACGTTACATATAGAAAGAAGTTGCAAAAGAATAGCTATCAGTTTTTGACTAGACTACAAATTATTCCAAAAGATTTGAACTCTTTTCTGTAATTACTCTTTCGAGTAATCATTCGAACAATTATATTTAAGAGATAGGGGGTTATTCGAGCCATCGTTTCTTTTAGAATAACCGATACTCTTTTCTTCTACCTTATGAGATTTTCCATGACAGTAGAATAGGCTCGTGCCCACTGACGTGTTAGGTGAGATCGGTTTGTACTTCGGTCGCTGTGCATCCAACGCTCGTATATGTGTACACTCGAGGCTGATGGAGTAGGAAGGTGGAAAAGACTGACTCTAGGGAGTCGATGCTATCGATTCGGTCGATCTATGGAACCTGAACGCTCACAAATCAACCTCTACACCTATTTCCCTCTATTCTGTGTACGTTGCTAACCGATAACTATTACTTCCCATTGCTTAAACGTGTCCCGTTCTGTATATATTTTGTTCAACATCCGAAAGCGGAGAGGGAGAGGGGAAGAGATGCAAAGTCGTGTCAAACGGTAATTACTTGTAATTATCGATTTCGTGGGACACAATCGAAGAAAAGGCATCGCTAGTCGAATGGAATTTTAATTAAAATTCTGTCAACGATCAGGCATCGCCGGAACGAAATTAACCGGATAATATGAAATTGCGCCCTGAACTACTTAACGAAGTTGTAATACGGATATACTTTTTCATTTGAAGGAAACTGAAAAAAAGAAGGGGAAAAATGCCGTTTTCCGTTTGGTACATTAGCCGGGGGCTCTTGCCGCGCGCGGCTTTCCCGCGCGATTAAAAGCAAAATGACGTTAATTAACGTGAACGAGCTTACAAATATACTGCTACGCTGTGTAACTCCATCAACTTGGCGATTTTTCAATGCGTTTTCTTCCATCCGACACGGGCACAGTTCGAGTTTCCTGGCCTCGCAAATATTCGATTTCGCGAGACACGAGCGAAACCTCGACTTCTGGACAGAGCCGTATTTGAAGCAGGACTCGTAATTGAAGCCATTTACATACGGCGGATGAAAGTCAATTTGGAATTTCTGATGGTAATTTGTAACGTGAAATGAATCGCGGTATTGTAAAATTTTTAGGTTGGTCATAATCTTTTTTAAATTTTAGTCGAGAAACTACGTCGACTGTCATAAAAATAAAATACATTTTAACATTTTGATCGTATTGTGAGATCCATATGTATGGACAGAGTATTGTGACAGATGTAGATGTGAGAGATATGAGTCACTCATGTTGATCATAAATTGAGAAACGAATAGAAAAACAAAGTTCACAGACATTTTTTAAAGATTTGCCTTGGAATTTGCAACTATCGTACCATCTAGTGATAAATAAATTTACGAAAATCATTTAATTAATCATTACTAACTATTTATATCAATAACGTGCAATTAATAACTTTATAAAAAGTGTAGTTGATCAGTTTGATTCCTAAAAGATTTGTATATGTATTCAACAATGAGATAAGACAAGAACGTGAAATGGGAAATATAATACTTTTATAAGTATAGGTAGCAAAATTCTTATCGTAAACAAACAATTACACAAATATCGAATCAAACATCCATGCACTAACTTTAAGACACACTGTGTACATACTGACGTTTAATCGCTCGAAACGAGACGAAGTAACTGCTTTAAAAACAAAACAGCCTATAAACACGTACCTGATTAAACAGCGTGCCGGTGGACGGTAGAGTAAAAACAGAAACCGCTGAAACGAAACGATATCCCGAGGAAGAAACGCGAAGGTGAAGAAGCGAAGGCAAAGAAAAGCCGCGGATGATACGTTGTCCCTGTTGTTGTTTTTGTTACAGAGTAGAGGAGAAGTACGTCACGGCGGCCGACTAGCGAAAGCTGCGCAAAAAAAACCGCAACGGTGGAACCCGGACGGTCTGTAAAAAAGGAGGAAAAAAAACCGGAAAAAAAATAGTGAACCGATCCCCACCACGTTTCCTTTCCCGACGCTTGGTCGACGGTACGGTCAGTGGTAGGGGTGGAAATGAAATCGACAGGGCGTCCACCTATCGGTCCGATGGCACGTATACAACACACGATCGCATACATGCAACGCCTTGCACACGGTGCTGGCCGATGCTTTGTCCACGTGTGTCGCGATACGTGGCACGGACTCGACCACACCGCCACGCGACTGCACACACGCTCTCTGTATGCATGTGTGTGCGCGCATGTTGACTGATCGTGTGTACGCCGACATAACTAAACAAGCAACAAGTGACCTTAAAATCTGCGAATAAAAATACCGGCTACTGATCGGGTATCGTGCGCAGCTGCGAGCCTGCCGGTGGCAAAGGGGTTGCAGGGTGTGTTTCGCCGTGCCAAGGAACCACTAGCAACCCGTTGCCGCATGTAAACACCGGGATCGTAGTTTAAAAAAACAGAAAAGAAAGAAACAAAAAAAAAAAGAAGAAAAAGAAGAAAAAAGAAACCGCTGCTGGCAACGTCAGTTGCGCTTTCCTTTTTTCCTCCCTCCCATTTGCCCGACACGCGCTTGTTTCTGTCAATAGGAGAAAAGTTTTACCAATCAGTTACGCGCGCGTAACTTAAACCGGTAGCTCTATCGTTGATCGATCTATTACACGTGTGTGTATGCGTACATCGTATTTTTAGTATTTTTGTCTTCGCTTCTTTGAGACGAAACTGGTACGCGGCATTGCGCTGTTAATCGTCGGAGTTATTCACGGTGGTAATTGGTGTACGCGTGTATACCGAGTTGGGCGAGTTGAAATGTAGGGACGGTACCTTCGGTAAAGAGCGAGCTAAGTGGTTTGCATAATGGGAAGCAAAAATTGTGCGACGAACAGTAGTGGAAATTGTAACGAAACTGCGTAATTCATTGAGCACTCGATAATAATATTCGTTATTTTACAAGTGACGATAATAGAATGACAAAGGTACCTAATAGAAGGTATTCGACCGTATAAAGGTTTTTTCCATAGAGGACTTGAGAAAGGAATCCCCGCAAATTGTTGCGTCGGGTCGATCGATCAGCAGCTATTTTCTTTTTGCGGAAACAGCTGTTTTTTCGAAAAGAGAAACAGGATTCGACCCGGGGCCGAGATATGAAATTAAAGAGCAACAAGTGACCTCAAAATGTACGAACATAAAAATGCGAACGGCCGATCGAGAGTTTTACGCGGCTCAATCGAACTCAAAGCGGTAAGCGAGATCATTCGGAAAGGGGAATATGGGGTTAGAGTAAACCGAGAGGTAAAAAGGGGCGAGAGTCGACACGGCCGAGGGTAGTTCAGATAGATAAATACTTAGAAGTTACGCTGCTTTATTGACCATTTCTGACGTCATCGGCGACTACAAAGAAACCGAACCCCTCTCATGCATATCTTGGGGGATAAAACGAGGGGTACTGGGTTTTCATCAGAATTAAAAGCACAAACATCGAGATCACGAGACTGCTTATACAGAGTTAAACGAATGTTTTTTGCTTCTTTAAAGAAACTAACATAAGCAATCTGAAATTTTACTTCGCGAATAAATTGATTAAAAATTATATTTCTGACGATAATCAAACGTTCAATAATAAGATCTAAGATACGTAAATAAGTACGAATGAATATTTTCTAAAATTAAAACAAAAAATATTTCGACGCTGCATACGCAAGGGTTTAATAGGCTAAAAGGGGAAATCGCAGCAATAGAATCGCGCACAAAGAGCGGAAAGGTCTTTGATTCAAGCTGTTTCTACGTTAGTTCCAATATCAGCCGTCTAAGCAAGAGCTCGCCACTGTCCAGCGACCCTTTCACCAACACAAGCAGGATTCAACCCCTTAGCACACACGGATACGTCTCCACAGACGGGGGTGATTTTTCTTTGGAACACCGACACAGAACCGAGTCGTCTCACCGTCAGGAACACAGACTCGATACGAGCATGCATCAGTGGGGTTGCGAGTATCCTCGTTTCGCTTCGAAAGCGATAGCTACCCTCTCTTTTCTCGAGAATCGCGCATGACCG
The DNA here is from genome assembly GCF_011952205.1 of Bombus bifarius. Lineage (NCBI taxonomy): Eukaryota > Metazoa > Arthropoda > Insecta > Hymenoptera > Apidae > Bombus > Bombus bifarius. The sequence continues at coordinate 6,688,479 of NW_022884356.1, forward strand.
AAACCATTCGCGCTCTTCCTCGCGCTATCTTCGTCGAAGCAACATCAAATGAATCGCTTCTTCCAGAGGACATAAAAGTACTCGATTGTTATCGTTAATGTCGTTCACTGAGGCTCGTATCAGCTTAAAAAAGGGAAAAAATATCGTGTACTTTCTGAATTGACTAAATACAGTTTAAAGTTTTCTTGCTTTAGAATAATAATTTATGTTACGATAAGTTGCTTTAGAATGACAGCATTCTCGTAGTACCATTTTAAATATCATTTTATACTTCCGCAATCAATTGTTCTTTCTTTGTAAAATAGAAATAATCTACATTCCTATATAAACCATCTTAGTAACCAGTTATGCTTCTTTTGTAAAATAGAAATAATCAACGTTCCTACATAAACCATCTTAGCCTGCCTAATTTCCGTTGCATTCGTCCGAAGCTTGCACGTGTCCAGCCTATCCGATATCAGCATATACCATCGCCTCGAAAGCCCCCATTACACCTCGACGTAGACACGCACACGTACACAGGGGCAGCGTGATAAAGTAGAAAAGCTCTCTGTTCCTGTCCATCTAGGTGCAACGCGTTTGTCCGTCCTTCTCGACGGTTCACCGTTGCGAAGCATACGAGCGCGTGGTCAGCTTGCGAAAAAGCTCTCCGTCGTTCCAATGGTGTCTATTCTATCATCCTCTTCGTCTTCGTCCACACCAGCCGCGCGGCTCGTTTTCTCTTTTTCACCAGCGATCGTTCCACAAGCTCCGTCTCCGTCTTCTGAACGGCTGGCCAGTCGAGTGCGTCTCGGACGAGATCGGGGATGTTCGTGTCGTTTGCAGTCGTCCTCGTTACGCCCTCGTGGACGTCACGGCGCGTCATCTTCCTCTCGTAATTTATCCCCTTCTCCCGGCGTAACCTGTTCACCCACCACCGACGATTCCGTCGCAAGCTTCCACGATCGAGATCCTCCTCGTCACACAAACGACTCCCTCGTTGATATCGTCTTCCTCTGAATTCATTCAGTGCCGGCTGCTGGACTCTGGTTACCCTATGCAACGAGCATTTCTTCGAGTCAACGAGAATAGGCCAACGTGTAATAAGTTCTTAAGCTTAATAAACATTTCTTTCTCTTCTTTTCTTATTTCTATTATTCTCCATCTCTAGAAGATGTTGTTACGTATAAGAAAATTTCATGCTGATAGAATAAAAATAGAATCGTCCTTTGTCGAACACTGCCCCTAACTGTCTCCCTATGACAAAGATCGTATCGGAGAAAAGTTAGACTGGAAAAGAAAAACAAAAAGTGGTCCGCGACAACGACCGAACGGTAGGTGAAACGTTCGCGAGAAACATCTCATCATAAATCTTGAATTTTGCCGGGGCAGTCGGAGCGGGTGCCGCTAGGCCGGTGCCAAGGGGCGGTCATGTCCTCGCCGTCGTTCGGCTCGTTCCTTCTTTCTCGCGTTACAAACATTCCCGCATAAGTGAGTCTCTGTCGCGCATCCGGCGTTCACTTTCTCTGTTCTTTGGTCGGTCGGATCCGATCGCACTGCCGCGGCTCTCACAGCTCGCTAGGAGAAGCAGGCGGCGAGCTTTCGTGTCCGAACGGCAGGGGAGCCACCGTCCGGGGCAGCGGCCAAGAGGGGCCACCGGCTTGCCTCCGCTTGCTGGCCGGCGCGCGTGTTTCTCTCCCTTCGGCTTACAGCATCCGCCGGACCTTCTCCTCTCTCCGCCTACGCGGTGCGAGTATGCTGTGTGCGCCAGTGCGCCCGCAAGCCCGCAAGTTCGCGCTCCGCCACGCAGCCCAAGCTCTCTCTAGCCGCGCGCTGATCGGCCACGTTCGTCAGCCGGGCCCCACGCAAAAAGGCAGCGGGGCCGCGCGCGAGCCGACTGGACACGGACACACACGACGGACGATTTCTTACTGTTAATTCGAAGACAAACACGAACGAACGGACCGTGCCGGCTTGGCGAGCAACGCGTCTCCAAGACAAGTCTCTTAAGGAAACGATCATTCTTATATACTATATATACATATACATAGTAACGTTCTCGCTCGCCGCTCAAGGAAACAGTTCGACGACGTGGTGTGACACGTAATACGAGTGAAAACATTCGAAACACGCGCGCTCCGACCTGATCACACGAGACCTCTTCGAAGAAACGGGCAGTGACTGTGAGGAAACGAACAGGATATCACGGACTGCTATCCAGTGCGCTGTTTTCGTTTGTGAAACACCGTTTACGCACGTCCTCGAACACGTCTTCTTGGGATCGCCGCGATCGTACAGGTGAGTCCACCTCCTCAACGATCATCAGGATTTTTTTGTTTTTCTTTTTCGTTCGTTTCTTTCGTTTCTCCTTTTGGTGTTCGATCTGCCTTTCACAGGAACGGTCGCGAGGAATGTCTCGTGGGGTGGCACTAGCGAGGTGTTTCAGTGTACGATGAAGAATTTTTTAATTTACGTCGTTAGAATGTCTCGAGGGAATATACTTTGTAATTGGAAATTGATCGTTTCGTAGGTTTGTAAGGTGTATCGTGAGGAAATGTCATCGTTGCCAAGAACTGTCAGATCGATTCTGACTAACAGTGATGCTCTGTACTTTAAAATATTTAAATATATCATTTTTAAAGAACGGGTAGCTATTAAGTTTTTCTCTTTTCGTCTATTATCTGTTTATTCTGAGGTTGAAAGAAACCGTCCAGTGACGACAGAAGTGCTCCCGTTGGATTTTTATATTTTCGCTTCTAACTTCTTCAAAATCGTCAAATGATTACCCTGTTACAGTGCTTTTTATTTTCCCACTGAGATTAATAAAATTCTGTTCCTTCGTTTCATGTTGTATCGCAAGTTGTATCGCAAGTTACTTTCATAGTTCGATTGCTTCTTTTCTGTAAAATCTAATAGGAAATAGCGTATTTTTGAAGCTGAAGGATGTATTTTTCAGTCGCGATTAGGCGATTTCCCTTTGGTCTAAGTGGCTTGTCTGTCGTTCACAGATACATTCCCCTTTTTCGTAGACATTTCTCAAGCAAAGACGCGTCTCTGATTGTGTGGTGACACTCGTGGTGACAGTGTACAGTGGTGGTGGTGCTAATTGTGAGCTAAACAACACGATTAATCAATACGATTGCGAGATGAGAATAAATTTTGAAAATTAGCCGGAACGAGGGACAAATCGTATACTAACGATCGTATGAAAACAGTGCAAGTGACATTTCGTTCTAAGAATTCGGTTAAAACACGTGTCACTGGACGTTTGTGTGATGGAAAAATTTCTCGTAAATATAAGAGTCTGTTAATAAAGTGACAATTACGTATTAATTTCGTCATTATTAAATCGAAACACAATTGCCGAGGTGCAAATATAATGAAAATCAAAGTCACGTGTGCGCGTAATTAAAATATCGCAAATATGAATGTTTCATTCTCGGTATATTAATATTCCAGTCCGTGTATATTAATAAACATATGCCGATGGGCTTCGTCATCGGAAAACTATGCGGCTGATCTTAAAACAAAAAATAGGAGAATATTTTAACAGCTAAGATTTCCATTCAATTTGCAAGAAGTCCAGTGAAACGCGTATGAATAAATATAGTCGTTTTCAAAGAAAATGTGAATGAAATCGAGCCGATAAAATCTTTGATCAAGACGTGTGAAAAACTATTAGAACATTTTTATAGTAACACATTCTACTATCAAATATACGTAAAATGGTATAAATTGGTTGGTGTTGAAATAGTAATGAAGGTATTATTATTAGAGCATTAGAAATAACTCGTGGAACGTGTATCTAATAAAAAATGTACGAATCGTCCGCCTCGAAGTAGATACGGTCAGTTCTTGTCAGACGTAAGATGATACATACGCCCGAACTACTCTTCCGTCGGCAACCAGATAAAACGGGACATGTTTAGAAAATAAAAGATGAATAACACGAGATAATGAAAGATAACATTATACATTTTTAAATAAAACTTGTAAAATGATAGATTAAAGATGCGAATAATACTGACGTTACCGGAAATTGAAAAATAAGAATAATCATATCTAACATACGTATCAAATCATTAATATACACTAAAAAGTAATAAAAACATCTCTAAATATCACGTCCGTATTAATAAAAACATATTTTCGTTTAATCACAATCGATCGTGTTATCAAGTCGTATTAAAACACTTAAATCGTGATTTAAAACCGATAAATGTACTCAAACTGTCTAAAACTCGATGAACGATCGATATTATCGTAAAAATTAACGAAATTAATCTTTATAAGCATTTCCGACTCTAATCGTAAAATCACCACCGAAATAATCTTGTCCACAAATTCGAATCGGCTGCGTTGGAGGACAAAACAACGTTTACAGAATGATTTTCGGTGCAATCACGAGAACTCTATCGAGTACGAAAAATTAGACACTTTCACGATACTATAAAGACCCCTAATCGTGGCGGCGTCCTCGTGGAACTGAGGGTCCGAAAATCAGTATCTAGCTTCGATCACGAATCCGGTGGAACCAGTTTCGCCGGTCCGAGCAAAGGGTTGGGCAAAAAATAAAAAAGAAAAAAGAATGTATGCACAGGCAGTCATGCAGGAAGGGTTACCGATGGAACGCAACCTCGGAAGCGTTTTGTTGTTGAAATGCCGCGTGGCAGTTGGCAACTCGATCGATGACCGCGTATAAACAGCTAATAATCAAACGAATCGTGTCATAAACAATCCTGCGGGGGCGGTAGAGTGGTGGTAAAAGTATAAATGAATTTCGATGGCAGAGTGGGGTGCAACAATGTGACGGGGTGGGGGTGATCAATTTGAAAAGCATAGGAAATCTCGACCCGCTGAAAAATTTCGTTTCGATGTCCGACTTTCATCTGGATGTTTCCAGTTTTCAGTTACATCGATGTGTCATAGTGTGATTTCTCGAACATTCTAAGTTTTTTGATATTTTCGAATATCAAAAGTAACTTTCTTTTTTCCTCTATAACTTCGTTCAACGATTCTTTTCATCTACTTTGGACAGGGAAAGATCGTCAGATACAACGATAGGAAGAAAACACTTGATGTACTTGATCGATTTTGAATTGGATCTTGTTCGAATCCCAAGCTCAACTTCTAAATCATTGGATCCGCTCAGATTTTGCGTAGGTTGCATTGAATACGTTGCGTATAGTGGAACATGTGTTTGATCAAGCCCGTGCTGCTACTTTGAAAAGCTGAACGCTACTTTCGCGTTGAAAGGTTTCATTGACGTTTGTTCTTGTTTCTATTAAATCGTAGAGGCACGCGCTATGGGAAAGAAACGAACGTGTTCCACTGCGAGAAGTCAGACAGTGGACTCTGCTTTTATTCATCTTATTCTGCTATGACGTGTCTCCGTACCAAAATATGTACCAACTTATTTTACTTTCGCGAATCATCCAACTTATACATGGAATCTAGTTAGATCTTTTTATTCGTTAAAAGTCAATTTCGTAATCCTTGTACGGAGATTCATTGAAATTCCAAATACACACCTTCGCAGAAATTTATATTAAAATGCAGCAGGCAAAATTGAATAAAGTTCAGGCAATATCAGGCAAAGTTCAAGCAAATTAAAATCAAGTAAGAGCATCCTGAAATTTTCAACGTTTGGTCAAATTTTTCGACGTCGAGTCAAAGTTGAAAATGTCTACAGTCGTATAAATCTCGCAAAAACGTAACAGGGATCACAAACTATATTTCATTTTTCTCTGTCACCCATCGTCAGTTTAATCTTTCGCATCCCTTTACGCTGCATGTCAACGCTTCCGTTAAAATCAGACACCTTGTCCCTTCGTTAACACGCAAAACTTCTAATAGCGCAGGGAATCTTTCGCTATTCACTTCTAAACCTGTCAAATAATTTCCACGTCCGTCCCGCATCGTTTACGTCCTTTGTCAGCGCGAAAAGTTCGAATCCTGACCCCTTTCCTGACTATTTCTCCGAAATACCAAAAAAATCGACTCCTGAAAGATCCGGGCAAAAACTAAAACCTCGGAGCTGGTACGTCCGATCGGGAAGAAATGGGGGCGAAAGTGATCTTGCCGGTCACGTCACAGCAACACGACGACAGGACTGAATACGTACACGTCGAAGATCGATGTGCCTAAAAAAGGTCCTCAAAAAAAAAAAAAACAACACACTGACAACAATATATACCGACTCTGTGAAAAAGCACGAGGTCGTTCTCGTTGTTGTCGTCTCCCGTTGGTGGGAGACTCTGGGTGGTCAAGGTGGGGGTATGTATGTTCCGAGGGTGAACGGTATGATAACGTCGAACAGGTCGACACGCGATGTATCGGTCGGTGAAGAGAGGAAAAAAATGGGGGTGGACGGGGAGGGGGAGGATTGAAGGTTGCCCCCGAAAGAATCGAAAGTTTCGTCGAGTCAGAGTGAGAGAGAAAAAGAGACTGTGCGATCGAGTGAAGAAGAAAAGAGAAGGAGAGGATTGAAAAAGGGGTTGGGTTGAGTCGTGGTTGCTTGCAAGGGCTAGTATAGAGAGAAAAGAGAGAGGAAGACAGAGAGGAGAGGTTAGGAAGAAGGGGTAGCCTGGTATCGAGAAAGAGAAGGGGATAGTGGTAGAGAAGGTATAAGGAGGGGTAGAAGGAAAAGTCTGTCGGATGGTAGGGGTACACGAGGCGAGGGTGAGTGGGTTAACTGCAAAACCCGATCGTCCGTGTTTTTATCTTAAGACGACTCTCCGACTAGAAGCCGCGTAGGAGACGAAGAGAAGAAGGGGTTCGTCGGTGGTGATTCTGGAAGGGGTTCTTCTCAAGCTCGGAGTCCAGCTGGAGGGGTAGAAACGACAACGGCGGCGGCGTCGACGTCGGCGGCGGTGGCGGCGTGCGTCGCGGGGTATAGAGGTTTCTGGTGGTGGCAGCGCTGGACCGTCTGGGGGTGGGTGGGGGTGGTAGTCTCACTCCTACGGAAGAAATGGTGGGGATAAGACTACCCTCGGAGGCAGGAGTGCGTTTGCGCCGCCGCCGTGGAGGTGGCATCGGGTGCTAAGGGTTGCTTATTCGCCCCAGTCCCTGGCGGCGGAGGGGTGGTCTCTCTCTCGCCCGCTCACGACGGGGGTGGGGAACCCCTCGTCCCCGACTGCAGGGTTAGGGTGGTCTTTAGGTCTGTCAGTAGCAAAGCGGCGGCCTCATCATACGGAGCTGCCGGGCTGACCAGCCAGGCCGAAATCACTTAAGACGCGTACACCTTGTAATATAACCACCGTAGAGGCGCGCGCGCGCTCCCGCGTCGTCCGCACCTACACCTACTCACACGTATATACATACACGTACATACGACTACCCACAACCACACCGTACATATACATATGTGTACATTGAAACGCGCGCGCGCGACCAAAATTCTATATGTATATATAAGCTGGTACACGCACCAACACTGCAACTCACATACGCACAACTGCCCAACCAATACAGGTCGATCCACATCGCGCTTATTTACCACACACGATCGTGCCGAAACACGCGGACACTGCTCTCTTATACTACGTACACGCGCGTATCCGATGCGTATACCAGTCAACAACGCGAGCGCGGTCATCGGTCAGTTCTCCTAATATACGTGCACCTTAAGGACACGGAGGTGCATACGTCCTGCGAAGACGCGTACGTTGAAACAGTGGTGTACACGGATCGTTTGAACAGAGGTGAGATGTGAGGTGAGGAGACACGACGCGCAGTGGTGGTCGACCGATTAAGAACGCGAACAGACGGTGATTCTTGATTCAGTGCTGGACGCGTGAACATAGAAAGAGGAACAAAACGGAATCTATATGTGTCGTGATTGGCATTCGTCACCGTGTACATCGTCGATGCCAGTTATCGTCACGATGAAACGATCGTGGATTAGTTTACCGCCGTAACAGGACACCGTTCGTTGGTTTTCGTGAATGAAAGATGCTCGGGATTGTATAGAACAAAGATGACCGGACAGTATCGTGAAAATCGAGTACAGTGTGTAAGAACATTGTGAGGCTGCTGCCGGTAGAAGGCAGTAGATCCCTCTGCTTCTTCGTCACGTTGGTCAGTGGTTTGTCGACCTTCGACCGAGACTGTTGTGTTTCTACGTACAACTCTACGCTCGTGTGACCGACTCGACCCACGACTGTTCCGTTGATCATCCCTCGTGTAATACTACGTCGTGACTCAGTGTGACACGTGTATTTTTTATCGTCCGGATAAACGTGGCTGCGTCGACAATAATAAGGTAATACATCGTGAATGTCCCGTTGACATGTGTTCACTAATCAACCGGGTTCAAGTGATTCTAGTGATTCTAAATTTCTTCATGTTCCCCAATTATCTTAGGATTCGTTTCTTCAATTTCCATCTATTAGAGTATTGTTATAGGAGAGATGTTCGTCGACTGTCCCGTGATCATCGAAGAAGAAACCTGTGCTAATCATGTCGTTAAGACACTCGGCGGTACTGAGTTCCGCCCGTGAAATTCGACGTTATTCTCCGAAAAAGTTTAACGAATCGAGGAATAGGTTACGTGATACCTTCCTTCGCTGATTATTGTGAAGTACGATGAAAATTAACCCGTCTCGGTGATCGACGAGCAAAATTGATTGGTTTGCAATTGTACCGGTGGAACTTCAGTATCGTCGAGTCTCATAAAAAATTTCGCATGTCAAAATTCGACGACAATAAAATCGCGGTTGTTAGCTGTTGACTATCAGTGGCCATGGATTGTAATTTTAATGAAGCCGCCTTTACGATTTGTACGGAACCGTTGTTCGACAGTGATTGCGTGCTGTTTTTCAAGCTGAATGAACACACGATCGGTGTTTAACACAGACAGAGAGAAAGGGCGAGAAAGAGAGTGTGCGGGTGTATGTGTGAGTGAGACGAGTATTTAAAAAAAAACGCGTTCGCTTGTCGAACAGCGCTGAAAAGAGCAGCGGATCGTATTATTTGGTGGTGTTTAATTGAGATTTAATTGACCCCTCCATTATTCATCGCGATTGTCAATGAGCGGTTTACGCGGTGTATGCGACCAGTGTTTCACTTTCGTTCCATCGAATCCTAACCATGAAATACAATTTATGTTTTTTTTGTGTTGCGTTGCATTTTTATTTATTTCTTTTCCTTTCTTATCCTTTTGTTTTCCTTACATCAACTTGATCGCGCAAGTTCCATCATGCCATTTTTCAGCAGTTCTAGCAAAAATTTCATACAGTGACGATCGTTTTTTCACTTTGAAAAAATTAAGAAATGAAGTATAGAAAAGTCTTGCGCGATCAAGAGCACTTATGCTCTTACATTTAATTTAGTTATTATTCATTTGCTTACTGCAATTTATTTGCAATTTAATTGCTTCTCACAGCGTGAAATTTCAATCATCGAACGTGTCAAGGAACGGTGCATGTTTCAACAAACAAAAAAAAAGGAAAGAAAAGAAAGAGAAGAGAAAATGAAAGAAAAGGAAACAACTGTGAACACCGTGACAACGATTAATTAGCACGGCAACGAGCGCATTGCCGCGGTACTGGAAAGAATGGGTACGCGTGACGTTTCAATAATCATTTTAAATCCATTTCGTGATTCTGCGTCCTCTCCGTCGGCAGTCTTTCGTATCAGATCACAGTCTTTCTCTCTTTTCTCGGTTTTTGTCCATCGCCAAGTGGATTCTACCCAATAATAGATCAAAATCGTGCTGTTATCCAACCAAGACCGATATTTCACGCTCTTGCGCTTCCGTGATAGCTTCTGAATTGTTCAAACGATCCAGTCTACGATACGTACCTAAATTCAAACAGCCAAATTTATACAAGATACCTACGATTAATTCAACGTCTCGTGGTTAGGACCATCGCGGAAATGACTATTCTGTTCGCTTTAAATAGCAATAGTCTAAAATCACGAGGAAGAGACGCGAGATTACTCTGTTGATCGGTCTTAGTAGTAGCAAGCGTGTGTGGTCAGACGTCGCGGTCCGATAGACTACGAACGCCTGGCGCCTGAGACGAGAGAGAACCCGTCATGCACAATGGTAAAGCTCCATTCAAGGGAATTATATTTATTGTGATCAATAGTTCGGTCTCTCTTTACCCTATATCGAATAACTAGCCACGGTGCTTGCTGCTGCTGGTTTATTTATCAGAAGCGAGAGACACTCGAGTTGTTCCCCGACCTTCAATAATTCAGTCAGATGTCATTATTTCGATGTATATTTCTCACCGTAGTAAGGGCTTGATTCTGTATGCATTCCGACATGTTCGAGCTGTCAGCAGGATGAACGTAGAGGAAACGGGTAATAATACCATTTACAAAGAATTCGATACGTTATCGCGAGAAGTCGAGAATAATCATATATATATACGTAGGACGTATGCAAATTTTTGACAGAATATTATTTGTCTTCGCTCTTCGAGTTGTCTAATTCGACTTCATCGAGTCGTTTACTATTTTTATGCTTGGCGAATTTGAATGGTTCTTGAACTCGAAGGGATCGGTCGGCGATCGCACGGGAAATCGGAGGCGGCAGAAAAAAAGCGGTATTTTTTTACAGCGATGAGGGGGAAAAATGTCGAGCCTTTCTTCGATAATTCTTTGATTCGTAAGGGGCCTTTGACCTATAATCAGCGAACGTGTCGAACAATACGGGGCAGCTGTCACTGTCCCTGTCTCTGTCGCTGTCGTCCGTTATCAACATCTGCCTCGTAAAGCAGCGCGGTCCGCGTGTGCATGTATGTGCACGCGTGCACACACGCGCGCACGGGTGCAAACAACGCCGAAGCCAGCATAATCTACGACAGCTTCGAATTCAGAGTTTCACGCTTATCGCGAGCACTCCTTCCAATATTTGTTCTCGGCGAAAAGGGGATCGAGTGACTTTTATCAAATGGATGTATTGTTAGCGAGAGAATGGACTACGCTTTCCCACACGGGAACAGCCTCCTTAACGTTCGCGATCGTTTTCACGGGGTTCATTAACCATGCACGCGGACCATGACAAAGCTGTCCGGTATCGTTGTCCGTAAGGAAATGCGACGACTCCCTTTTGCTTTCGAAACGCAGCGCGATTTGACAGCTCGATCCCGTACAACGATGGTGTCGCTTGTTTCTGGTTACGAAAAAAAAAAAAGAAAAAGAAAAAAAGAACGTTGAATACGATCGCGTATTCGATTCGAGGTCGTTCAATTAGTATCGAACCGGGAATAGAACAGTGACGGTTGTTTCGAACTTTTTTCCGCAATTTATATTGCTACTTTCGAGTATGCTGAAAAAATGGTTATGAAACTCCATGAGGTCATTAGACGATGTATTTGTTAATTATTCGATGATTTCTTACGTTTGATATAATTAATTCGTGAAATGTGTAAAAATAGTCTGAGAATTTTTAATTGACTGTACAAAAAGCTTCTTTGATTAATAGTCTGATCAATCTGTTATATTTTATCGCGAATTGTATGATATCGTATGAAAATTGGTCTTTTCCGTTCGATGCCATACGCTACCGAGTTTTACGGTAATGCTTGGTAATAAGATAAGAAAATTAAATATTTGTACGATATTTAATGGCTAATAGTTTATTCGCAATCATATTGATAAAAAATACTATACGCGAATTTACGATCGAAATCCATTGACATTCCTAGAGAAAAATACATCAGAGAATTTCACATAAAAGAAACTACTTTTTCGCATAAATGTTTCTTGCTATAATACTCTAGATTCTAGACACTTTGAATTCTTCACGATTCTATTCAACAATTTCGAATTTTTCTAACTTAGCTTATTTATGAAATCTAAAGAAAAATACGTTCCTCGCCATCCTCGATATTTCTTCGAAATTCTGAACTGCAAGGTTGCGTTACGAATTTGATATCCTGTCAAAAAATGAAAGAGATTAGACGAACTCTAGCGACTGAAAGTCAATCGGTCAGAATTAAACTCTCCGTCGGTTCTTCGTTACTTAAGATCTTAGATCTCCTCGGCTTCGAATCTTAATTAATTTTCCTAAAACCAATTTGCCACGGGGATCACGCGAAATCTCGGTTGCGCGGAGTCGACGGAAACTTTTTCCACGAGCGGCTGTTCGAGGCTTAAAATGGGAACGAGGTATACGTTGCCTAATGAAATCTCAGAATCTCGCCATTAGGAATCCCGCGGGGGTGCGTCGCGTTTCTCAAACTTCTCGTTCACTTTGCCTGCGAAACTTGAGCTCCGCTTCCGGCTTAACTTTTCACCGACGTTCTGAGGAACGTCGCGCAAACGGTAATGCGTCGCGACGATTCGATTCGTTGGAATGTATCCGGCTAAAGTTGTCCATTGTAATGCACCGAGTTGCAAATTTATTTCTGAATTTATTTTATTTAGCTTTGGACAAGGCTTAAATCGAAGCCGAATTTCAAGACCTGTCATTTTCAACGAATAGAATCTAGCCATGCACGGTTATCGAATGTTCGTAAAAGCAACAGTAGATGTTTTAATAGCGTTCTCCTAAAATACGATAATCGTAAAACCGAATAAAAATTTATATTCGTAACTGTCAAAAATTCTGCTCGTGTTACATTGAAAAGAAAATACGTTGTGCATTTATATTTGAATATTGACAAGTGTTTTATAGATTTATATCTATAAAAATACCTTAATCTTCGACGCAACTTTTCAAATTCTTTAACATTTTTGCATGGAAGCTTATCTCTTACTCGAAAAGAAATCTTTTACTCTAAATTCCGAGCAGAACGTAAAAATATGGATGCATTCTCTTAGTTTAGGAGATTTGTCCATACGATTTCATTCTGAAAAACAGTTGTCACATTTTTAACGCCGAAACTGCAGCCGTGTTGTCAGCAATGGAACGAAGATCGAACGATTAGGCGACGTTCCAAATGCTTCCCATTTCATCGAGCCGCTGCTAAGCTTTCAAAATCGCTATGCAGGGTTATGTCTTGGCAAGTGTTGGGAATAACGACTTCTAGGCGCTCCCAAATGGCGGCTGTTGTCAGGATTTGCTAAGTTCTCGAGTGCCACACCGTGACGCATCTTAACGTATCCTCGCGTCATCGTCTGAGTAACGAAAGTTTCATCGTCGAGTCTCGATTGTCGAGCCTAATCTCGTGGGAGGCGAAGAAGTCGCGAGCTAAATCGCATACGAATCAACCGAATTTACAATTATGAATTTCATCTAGAGGACAATTCGTTTTGTCAATTTTGAGAATAACTGCTTTTTTCTATTAGATTAATGGTAAGAAGCAATTTGTAAATAACTAAGTATTTTTTAATCTTGCGAGATTCGTGTTAGTCACGCCAATGTTAATCTTAACTACTCTGTTGACTCTAATGTCACCTTTACTGTTTGTTATATGTTCCTAGAAAAATATGATATAATACATAGATTTTTTGTGCCGAGCTTTTAATTTCAATGAAGCGAAGTCTCCATGGATAAAAACTATTTTGTCCTCATCGTGTGAATCGATTATCTTGCTAAGATAAATAAATAATAATAATAATAAAAGCTAAGATAAAAAAGTCCTCAAGTTTTTCAAACTGTGCAGCTTTATATTGTTTTTAAAATTGTTTGTCTTGGTAATTTATATTTGCATAAAGTTTTCTTTGCTCTACCTTTAACATTCGAAATTACAAATTTTCGTCATATAGTGGAATAACTATATCGTTACACTTCGTTGTATCCAAATAGGTTGATAAACGCTTACTAATATATTTTCCATCTAATCGTGGTATTACTTAATTTTATTATCACTCACTTTCGTGACATGTCGGATAATTATTGATTCTGAGTTAAAAATGACTATTTTATAATTGATCTTAAATAAATAAGTAGGTTCCAGAATAATCTATCGGCTTCTCGTCATGTTTTTACAAATATTATTTATGTATTTTTCCTTCCTTGTTTAATCCGTTCGGTTTATATGTATCTGCAAAAAATATCTGATAGCCCGTTCCGTCAATCATAGTTACACCTAGTTTTTTCCTAAATTTAAAAGTACATTTCAAAATGTATGCCCTTAATACGCTAAATAATAGGAATCTTGATTGGCAGAATGTCACATAATCCAATAATCATAAAATCGATATTCTAGTATAAAAATTCATAGAATACCATAGAAATCAAAATTTGACAATATTCAAAATAAAATTTCAATCGTGTACAGTTTGTCGATTTAATACAGTCGCTATAAATATTATAATCCTTTACTCAATTATTTCAACTAATTTTTCATTTAATACTAGTAATACACGTAATAATAATACGAAACAAGTAATCAAATTTGCTTATCACTAGTGACAATTGCGGTATTTACAAGACATCGTACGTTCCTCGCTACGTTGCATCATTTTCATCTCATCCTCGATTTACAAGGCGTTCTAACAAAGAGAGGAAAGTACGAGAAAGAAAGAAGAGAAGGAAAGAGAAACGATCGCGACTGGCAAACAACATTCGCGCACGGTAGCCGTGAAAATGAAATCGAGACAATAAAAGTACCTACAGGAAGGTGGAGGGCAGGGCTCCCCTTGTTTTTGAAAGATTTCAGGCCACGCGGCGAACTTTTATGAGCCTTCCACGAAGGAACCTTGCCGCTTCTAAGCTCGTTGAAACAAATGTAGCCGAATGCCGGCCTATTTGCATACTCATTGTAAGCCGTAAGTGCTTCACCCTAAAGCCTGCGGATAGCTGGTCTCGTGACGAAACCGGGAAACGATAGTACGAGAGGGCGAGACGAAAATTTTCGTCACGGACGTCCTTGCTCGTTTCACTAACAAGAATTTATCATCGAAACGAGAAGCGGCGCCCTTTTCTAGCCAGTTTTTAATACGCACGGTTGTTCTGTTACGTCGAAACTGATAAAATATACGGCCGTGAGCGTGTGACCGGGCTTATTTTTCGCAGGTTTCCAACCAAAATATCCGATTTCACTCAACGCTGAAAAATAATTTTATTGGTACCTCGATGCGAACAACGAAAAAAAAAAAAAAAAAAAAAAACAAATTGGAAGCCCTGGAAGTTCTTACGAGCGATGTTTGATGTCGACGTTACACGCTATCATTTTTACAGTTTCGCGGGTTTGATGGAGTAAAATATTGAGAGAATTCGGAACTAAAATTTTCCACTCTCTTCTATTATTTATATCGCGATAGGTGAAATCAACGATGAAATTGTTAAGAGTATTTTAACGATGCTACGTACAACTATGTATGGTGTTCCATCGCTAAGTTCCGAGAAATATAGATGCCTTACTCGGAACTGATAAACATTGAGAAATCATTCTTATCGGTGTTCGAGTAATCTCCGGCTTCCGCTACAATTAAAAGCAAACCGCAGAATATTCTTTCTTCGATAGAAGAACTTACTTCGATCGACATACAGTAATTATGAACTTTTAATTACGATTTACCGAGGGAAAACCGATTTTCCGATGACTTTCCGAATCAAGAAACTGAAGCCAAGGAACTAAAAATCTTTTCATCTGTTAGAAGAAGAAGAAGAAGATTGGGGCATAAATATTCGAGGACTGCAGTAGCATTCATAGACTGTAATATCATTCACCTGATAGAACAAGATCTTCTTTGAAAAAGATAACACGTACGTATGTGATTAGTCGCGGGTTCTCACGCGTTCCTTCAATTATTTCCTGGTAGGCGCGAAAAGCGTCGTTATCCGACGCCGACTGAAAATGGGGAACTCGTCGCAATTAATAATATTGGTAATTGGTGTACGCGTGTCGTGTGCCGCTGAACTTCAAAGGTCATCGATTGGCAGCCAGTTTAATTAACGCAATCAAATGAAAATATTAATGCACGCGCCGCGGTATGCGTGAACGTGCATGGGGTGGATCGGTGATGGTGCGTCGCTCGCGGCCGCGAGGCTCATTATGCAAAAGTCCGTCGCGCTACCCCACGCCGCACCTCACCGTCATGCAATTTCGATATTCGTTCGGCCTCCAAAAAGATTGGATACACGCGTTAAATCGTAGCATTGACCCACATCGAATGATTTCGAGTTTGACTGCGTCGTCATGCCGACACTTCTTGTAATTTGTGTTCGATTCTCAGTTTCAATTTTCTCTATATTTTGATCGTTAGATCTGAAATGAGCAGTTTCTCTGGTAAGGTGATGTTACAATTCAACCTTAAATTTTGCATAAAATCATCCGATTTGTATATCGTAAGAGTAAAGAGAGCTCAATTTTATTATTACGGCGTATAAAAATACACATTCTCCATATCTTAATAAGGCAAACGAAATGATAATTCCAGAGGTTTTAATAATAAATTCCTAACGATTTTTTTCAGTTTAACCTGATTATCGCGAAAAATCTGATACTTTATTATGTAATCGGTGAGATTGTTATTAAAACGTTCAGTATATCACTTTTTGTACGATCTAAATTTCCAAACGAAGCTTAATAATTTCCTAATGATTTCTCAGGTTTTATCTTATTTTTCCGTAAGTGTTTTAGTATCTACACATAAACAAAGGTATACATGAGTTCATAGAAAGAGAATGAAAGTCTGTCTTTAAAACGTATCACGTTGTCACATGGATCGGTCGAGGTAGCCTGGACTTATCAACGAGGAAGGATGTTTTAAAAGAGTTTGATTGTACCGCGACGTTGTATCCGTTCGATGACGTGCTTGAGGTCGAATTTATCGCGCAAGGAAGCCGGAAAAAGCGTCGCGGCCACGGAAAAATAACATTCAACATTTAATTGAAGACCCGCCGCGCCGGTAGGTGCATTAACGATAGTTTTACAGTGAGGGGGTCGGGGGGCGCAATCGCAATTTGAAAACGGCTTTTAATTGCGTTTTCCCTTCCTTTTTTTCTTCCCTATCCCCCTCTCTTTTCCATCTACTTTCCTTTTTTTTTCAAACGATCCCGCGTAGACCGTGAAATACCATTAAATTATCTCGACGATCGTTCCGAAACTAATTTCGAAAAAACGTCGGTAATAAAAGTAAAACTCTCGTGCTCAACATTTTACGTTTCGAACAATGCGTCCCATTGAAAGGAGCACTCGAACGAAACGACACTCGAGCGAAAGATCCGGAAGACTGCGATGAAATTGCGAATTGAATATGTTTTTTAATATTCATTTCGACCAGAAACCGATTACCGCATCTCTTCTCTCTCTCTTTCTCTCTCTCTCTCTCACTCACTCTCGTTCATTTCCCTTTCTTGATTAAATAAAAAAATCAAGAAAGGAAACAAAGAAGGTAAAGCTTCTCGTGTTTCTTCTTCGATAAAGCCCGCACTTATGATGCATGATCATGCACGATGCTTCATACGATACTAAATATTACCGTCCCGGAAATCGTGTGGCTTTCTGCTGTTGGCTCAGTAGCAATTGGTCGTCCTTCGTCACCCTCCGCAATTGTCTCGAGGATGCGAGCCGATTCTCGCACGGTAATTGCGAATCGACGTGTCGCGTTAATGCGTCACAATCGCGTCACGTATCCAGCGGCTCGAGTCCGCCATTAAAGCGCAGTCTTCGAGCCGTGGGAACACATATTCACGGGACTGGACTTCGTTAAAATAGAGAAGAACGCATCCGTGTTGGACTATTGGTTGCTCTTATTTATTAGATCGTCCGAAGAGTTTCTTTCGTTTTATGAGAAAATAAGAGACGCACAACGTTTTTCGTTTTATATTATTTTGTCGAATTACGTACGATCCATTTTCTTCTGTTGAGATAAACACCGCGATATTTCACAGACTTGATTTCACGCTCTTACGAAGGTGAATTGTTGTAAAAAAACACGTTTGCGAAAGAAAGACACTTTCCGGGCAACCTAATTCATCGAGATTTTGTTAATAATAATTTCCACGCGAGTCAAATTTTCACTTCATTCGACCGTGTTTTCCACGAGTATTGCAATTTTCCCAATTTGTTAAATTTTTCTTCAATATATTCTTTGATATATCGTGATATTGCGATTACGTGTAATTGAAAATTCGTTGATTCATACTTGTTGGAATATTGACAAAAATTCTTCAGGCTTAACGCTAGATTTGTATAAGTCTATTGTATTATTTTAGGCAGCTTTTAGAAATGTATGACACAAAAAATTACTTTGTAAAAGATTATCATTAAGATTGCAAGAAATTGTACCATATCGTAGAGTTATAAATTATGAGGAAGATAACAAATAACGACATTTGTTATTTACAGCAATGAAGGAATTAAATCCAAACAATAAAGTTGCGATGAAATTTTGATTAATCTGTACTAATTCATATAGTTTTACTTCAAAGACCAAAATACATGTTTTCGAACATCGGTCATTGTTTAACGCGTCGATTCTGAAATAGATAGCATCAAAATTGTATAACCTTTCTATCGTGAAATTTAAATATGTATTTCTCTGAAAAATTCATGGCACGTAAAACAGTCGAATGTAAATATCGCCTTTTCCAAAAATGAGCAACGTTGGTCATTAAAAATTTCTTAAATCGTAGGTTACTCTGTTTCAAAATTCCTTAAGAATTTAAATAATAAATTAATACTCTAAATAGCAATTTGCAGAGATCATTGACTACGATAGCTAAATAACATTATAATTAAATATCTTAAAAATTTAGAAACTTAAAAGAACCACGAACTAAATGATAAAAAATAATCAAAGTTGACTTTGTCTATCCACTCGTATCAAACGATACAGTAAGTCACAACGCGCGATATGTCGATTACAGGCATACACACGCATACATCATTCGTTAATGAATCTCACGAGAAATGTATGAGTAAATGTGTATATCGTGTGTATACGACACATGTGCGAGTAAAGGACACGGGATCACGACGAAAGACACGAACTCGGGGTACGGAGACACATACTAATTAAACGGCAGCATTGTCTGGCCCGTTGTGCGAAGACATGCTAATTACATTTCGAAGAAGAAATCCTTTTTCACCCCATAGACTTGGCCATGAATGAAGCGCGAATCTCGCGCCCGTTTTCTTTTTTCCGCCGAATGAAAAGGATTTCTCCGTTGCTCGCTCATCGCCTCTGTCTGTCTCTCGTGCGCCCGCGTACGTCTCCTCTGAAACGACCAACTGCTGTGTGCCAGTTCGTATATCCACGGGCCGACCCTAACGTCGCCATTGTATTCGACATATACATATATGCTCATGAACACACGGTTCTTTTAAAAGAAAACTACTCGTCCGTCTGTGCCTTCTTCTCCTGAGAAGTCTTTTTCCTCTTGAACGAGGACGATGTCGTCGATAACGAGGATGTTCATGGCTGTTGGTATTCGCGTATAAGCTATACATGCTTCCATTGGTTATTATATAAGTGATATGATGATACAGAGAGATCATAGAGTTTATTAGTCAATCGGTTAATTTCGGAATTAATCAAACGAATTGCATTGTATTGGGTCATCCTATAGGGAACGCAGCTTTTCTGAGAGCTGAATCAAAAATAATAAATCTTGTTACCACGTGAGGGTTTAATAAGTTTCTTTAGGTACGTTCGTAAAACTACAAAGTCCCGCAAATATTCGTAGTCTATGCACAGTTTTACATCAAATATTCACCGAACTCCTGAAACGATGCAGTGCTTTTCTGACCAATACAAATTTATATTTATATCACAATTTCTCCTTTCGTTTTAAACTTATTGCATTGGTACGTCTATTTGCGGTTTTTCTATTTATGAATGAGAAGATATCATAAGTTCCAAGTAGGTAACTTTTTATCGTATGGAATACTTAAACACAGTTGGTGTCGAGAGCTTAATTAATGACTACGCTATATCTTGGCCCATACTATATACAATTGAAACGAACAATAAAACCCCGATGGTGGTAATTAGCGATCGAGGCTCGATAATCAGGTTGGTTTGTTGAACGGCATTGTGCCGGCCGTTCCCGGCCAACCGTTTCATTCAACGCATTTTGTTGTTATTTTGTATAAATATTTGCGGATTTTAATATGAAGTGACCGACAGAACGTGACGGCATAATGCGAAGGTGATGCAATTTAATAGAAATTACTTGAAATTCATTAAAACTACCGGCGCGCGAGTATCGAAATTAATTTATGCCCGTCGGTGAAACATGCGCCGCGATAAAATCGAAATTATTATAAATTCCGATGCCGCTGCTCTTGACCTTGTTGCATCGAATTAAATGTTTAAACGGATTTCGAACCCCCGTTTCGCGCGCCGCGCCGCTTCGAAAATGAGAGGAAAGCAATCGACAATCACACTCGAAACGCACACATTCGTTTCCCCACTAACCGTTCTTTCACCGTTTCGTTTGTTCTTTAGATTGACGAATGACGACGTAACAGAGAGCTGGCTGGTGCGCGGATACCGGGACACAAGAGGTAAGTCGAACTATGATTAAACAATAGGACTATTCTGGTGCGCGGTTTTCCTTTGACGGTGCATTCGTAATTTCCTAAGTGTCGCCCCGTGTCGAATCGCTCGAAAAATCATCGGCCGCGTAACAAGCGCGAAATTAAGCGAGCAGAAAAACGCGAGGAAACTGAATGCATATTGATTACGCTCGCTGAGAAGAAACGAGGGAACACGGTATTTATATTCGATGAAATATGTATCGCATTGACACGCCAGAAGAGCGAATGCAACACGTGTGAAAGGTAGCTTTCAATCTGGATATTTCAATATTTTTGTCTGCTCTGTTCCTTTCGACTTTTCGGCCACTTTTCAGCCGTCTCGTTAAAATCACTCGCACGCGCTCTCGTTTCTTGTCACTTTGTCGATCCACTGATAAAAATGCTACAATCGGATCTTGTTTTATCAGGTGTTTATAAGTAAATATACATGCACGATGCTTTATAATTTTATTAACTCAAACTACGGTGGGTAATTGAACCGTCGATGTGAAGTTTAACGATCGATACAGGTTTTTGTCAATCATAATTTATACCGAAATAAAAATATGTAAAGGAATTACGTTAAATGATGGAAAGATATATAGATAATTTATATTTATTGACATACACAAATTTGTTATATTATTATTGCTTTTTTATTATTATTATACCGCAGATGTTTATGCAAATTCATATTAATAATAAGGACAAATAAAGCATTGAAACTGGAATAAAAGAACGCTTTATTCTCTAAATGCAGTAATATATTCTTTGCTTTTAATATTCCGTTCCTTCTAATACGTGTTCCTTCGTGTGTGCATACTTTTTTCAATTATTGCATATGTACATCTACTTGTCATAAATACGTAAATATCCACGATATAATTGTAGTATAGCGGACTTTTGTCGTGCACTTCTTTGAGAAAATGTACTAATCTCGCAATCAATACCTCTAAAATTACCAGACTCTGAACATAAACTTAACTTCTCTTTTCTTCTCCTCAACGTGATCTATCGACTGAATTTTATACCTGTAGTTTGCTTAGCCTGCAAGTGCACAAGCACCTGCCGCTTACAAGCAGGCGAGCTATTCATAGGAAACATCGTGCGATATAAGCGCCGAGGCAGTCTCCGTCTTCGACGGATATCGTGGACGAAAGTTCACGTGGCCTACGGCTGCGGAGGCATCCGGCAAAGGTCTCTGATTCGACCAGTGCATTTTAATTCCTCCCCGTTGGCTCTCCGCCGTTCTTTTTTAACTTTTATACATCACCGGGCAGGATTATGCAAGCAAAGAGCCGAGGTCTTTCCATGACGCGGAGCGAATGCTTAGAATTTAAAATGCATTTCATATCGTTATGCTCTCCGCTTTCTCTTTCTCATCGCGCTCTTCTTTTGCCGGGCACCGTCTCTCGCTTCTTCGTACATCGCACGCGCCCCGTCTCCCTTTTTTCACCCTCTTTCTCTGAACCCCACACCCCCTCTTGTACCGTATCTGTTTCCCTCTTTTTCTCTCTTTCACCTTCCTCTCTGTCTTCGCTCTACTCCTCTTTCCAAGAATCAGTCCTCCTGCCCGCTCGTTCAACAGACGGCATATATGTCTTTATGAACGGTATGTGGAGTAGACAAGTGCATTAAAACCTCGGGCGTTAGTTCAAGCTTCAAGAGGGAGGAGGATGACTGGGTTGTAGGAGGGTAGATGGAGGGCTCAGGAGGACACACAAAGGAATGCAAAGTAAGAACCACGACCTCCGCCAAACCCCTTCTCGCGGCTGCCCCTCCATTCCGTGCTTCATCCGGCCTCATCCTCGGCAACCTGCTCCTCCACCTCCGTCATCTCCAACCATCTACCTCCTTCTTCACCGTATCGTTCTCCTCTGCCGGAGGTTACAACGCATTATCATACAAGGCGGTCCTCTCCTCGCCTTCCCTTAATTGTTTTCCACCCCCGTGTTTTCTTCTTCCTTCTCTCTCTCTTCCTTCTCTTTCGCTCCACGGTTCCATGCCTGTCATCCGCCTCGCTCTCCAACGTCTCCGGACAATCAGTGCCCTTCCCCCCCCCCACCCTTCTCTTCGCACACCGATCACCTGCGTTGAAACCACCAAACGACACGGAAAGAGTGTTTCCCTTTGCCTTGGATGGAGACACTCGTCGCGGATCCACGAGTGGTCACTCGTAGGGCGCCGAATTCCACGCCTTCGAGCGCGATCATCCACGATTGTTCGACATCAAAGGTGGTTCCCAGCAACACTTTGTGCCTCGCCCGTCGAGTCTGTGTAACCAAGAGAAACTCGTGAGCCCGACAAGCCCAGGGATTCTGGTCTTTCCCCCTCCTTCTTCTCTTCCTTCCTTGCAGAAATAAGAATCAGTTTGATGAATTTTGAACGCGCCCTCTCTCCTAGTCCCCAAGCACCCGACAGATTCGTTTGAGCGTAACTGATTAAAGGAACGACGAGGTGTCGAAGGATCTTCGCGTTTCAATTATCGCCTCGCTTTTCTCTTGTTTATACGTTCGAGTGGACGCCAATCGTGATCTTTTACCGACAAAAATATCGGCTGTCTGCTTTTAGCGCGGTGATTGTTGAACGATTCGTTTCGTGTCTTATCCGCACTGGTAGTGAATTGTCGTACATTCGACTGTAATGCATGGTAATCTACATATATGTATATGAGGTTAGAATAAACAGTATTAGTTAAACTACAGATATTTCTGAAAGCAGCTTCCACGGAGGAGTAGCTGTATTTTAATAACGGACAACATGAATTTATAGTACCTTTCAAAAAGTGATTCGATTTCGATCGATTTTGAGTTGGAGTTTGTTGGTTTATTCAAACTATGTATTGGCAAATGGAGGTGTCTCCTTATGAATTCTAATGCTGGTGATCAGTGATATCCGTGCCAGTGAACGTGCTAATGCGCAGGAAGCAAACAGATCCCACGATCAGCGACCTTCTATATTTCCGCGTGCTCGTATATTTTTTCCTCTCGCGATGCGTTCCATTCGCGTTTCGCTCACCGATTACAATTTGCCGGCAAGTTGTTTGCCGCGCCAATTTATATTCGCCCAGCTCCCAGCACGTACCGCGTTCTCCGCTAACGTTCGGTTGCTAGGAGACGAACCGGGCCGCGGTCTGCAATTGAAATTAATTTGGTTGACTTTTTGAAAGCAAGCACGGACAATGGTTCGTGCGCAACCCGAGATGCTTCTCGCCATGGTTTCCGGTGAAATTTCACGTTCGATTCTATTTTTTATTTGACGCGGCTCTCGTTTTACCGTCGTTACATCTCTGATGTAAGAAATATTTAATTGGCGAGGGAAAGAGGAGGACCAACTGGGAGGAAGGAAATCACACTTGCCACAATTATTTACCGATAAGTTTATTAGCAGAACCGTTCCGGTATATGTTCGCGGTATATGTGCAAAGTGTCTATTTGGGGATAATTTCGTGATGTTTATCTATGTAAATAAATGTGGTGTTCGAGTACACTGTTGATTCCCGTGGTGGATTAGGGAATCGAATTGTGCCTGGTACTGCTCTTATGGGAATAGTCTGTTTCAATTTGTGACGGCGTCAGGTGTAGATTAGATAAATTCTTGGAAAAGATTATGCGAGATAATGTTACTAGAAAAAGTTCTATTTGAATATCTATGTATATTCTATTTAAGGGATTTTCTGATTCTTCTATGATGAGGATGTAGTAGGAGAGCAATGTATTTTTCAGTGAAAATATTGAATTAGTATTATGACATTTTTATTCGTTGAGCAAATATAAAAAGAACGAAGAAAAAAAGCAGCTAATATTAAAATACTAGAATTAAAACTTCCGACTCAATTCGTCATTTCATTTTACGAATCTTTTTCTCAGAATGTCCCCTATTTTCTTGATATTTTAATATGTTTTCAGTTTCAAGATTACGAATAATAGATGTACAAAGCGTAGTGTTTCATTCACCCAGGAAATAAATAACGTAACTTTACACAGAAAATTCGAACAAACGAAAGTGAAACTAAATATCTCGACTCATTATGTTTAACGTAATGAATTGTGTACAATATTCAATGGCAAAGGTATTAATATTGGTAATAATTTCTGTAGAATTAAATTATATATTCGTTTGAAGGATGATAATACTTCTTTAACGTATTATTGAATTATTGTATAATTACAGAGCAATTACAATTACACATACATAAAATAATATATGAAATAATTGTATCCAATTAGAATTAAATACCGAAATATTGTTGCTTTTAGCGCTAGAAAATAGAATGTTTTCTCGCTTCTGTAGTAAAATAAACAATGGTAAACTTAGAAATGAAAAAAGAGAAAAGGATATTACAAATACATATCTTTTTTCTCATCTTCGAATGCTAACGTAATTGCATGCTTAACTATTACGATTATCGTATCACACTTGGTCATTCTTACACGATACTACGCAAATTGTCAAAGATCACGGAGAGAGCGGCGATTAGTTACGACAAGTTACTGAAGTTTAGTCGCAACTTCCCATTCCAGATCGACATCTGTTTAAGATGAAACGGTTCACCCTCGATTAACCTCGACGGATGTGAAATTTCTCGAACTCTCGTTAAGGATTCCAACGCTGTGCGATTCGCTTCTAAACCACAAGTAGTCGTTCTCGAACTCGATTAGCATTCTCATTTTCGGAGATATCAGAAATTGGCTCGGTTTCAAGAAAGCACCGTCTGAATCGAAGCGAGAAGCGTGACTTCGATAAAAGCGAAGTTGAGAAACATTAACGAAACAATTAAATTTATAATGCCGGTCGTGACATGGAGGAAACCGCGTGATATTCGATCGATCGTATTTTCAAAAGTGACAATTCGCCACGCCAGCGAGTTCACAAACACTTTCTTTCATCTGGTTTACGGTCGTGCGTCATCGGTACGATGTAACGCAATTACAAAGCCGTAACATACTAATTCGGTTAATTCCAAATTATCACCCCTGATTTTACGCGTCGTCAAGCATCGTTAACGCGGTGAGCTTGCGCGCGCGCGCCTATGCGGGGGCGATAAAAGCGATTCGCGTCGATTATGTATATGAGCGGCGGAAACCATTGCAAATTTTATTACGACAAACTAAACAGGCCGCGATCGCCGATCGAGAGAGGTTCTTCGCCGATTATAATGACGAAAATATTAATTTGTCGACTATTGAACCAACTGCGAAGATCGTAATTTCGTTTGAAGGAAGTTAGGTGATGGTTACATCGTCCATCGGCACGAGAATATGATCGGTCTCTGTAACGCAAGTGGTTTGATCTTGTTTGTCTCAGAAGGATTCTATCTTTCTAAATATAAATAAAAATGGATTCACGATTACGATGATGAGAATTATGGTTGCAATATACGAGGAGAAATGTCAACTGTGATTAAGAGTTGTACGAAATTAATGAAAAATATTGGGATGGTCGACCATTTGATCGATATCGAGGTAAATTATAATTCGTCCAATATAACCTCGCTAATATGTAATTAAATTTATTAATTGAATAACAATATCGATAAAACAATTTTGTGTGTTCAAGAAATACCAGATTTTACTCTATGTGGGACGTTTGAAGTGATTGAATAACATTGACATTAATGCAAATAAAATTTTGCTAATAGATTTTACAGATTACAAGCTATCTAATCATACTTGACTTGCTTGTCATAACAACTTGAAAACTTGAATGCCATAACAACGAAAGCTACAACCCATGTGATATTACGTAGTTGGCAAATTATTGTACAATAGCTTCAATTACAGAGCTACGTAATTAAGTATAAAGAAAAAATGTTAGGGTTGGCAGATCATCGATAGGATGCATAATAAATATCGAGTGTGAAATTTGACAATGACCCTAAACGTGAATATAAAGGTTTGTTGAACGCCACACGACCTTGCTCTGATCGCAATTTCTGATATCAAAATACATCGATTTACACCTCCATTGTTCCTCGACTCGAAATGTATCATAAAACAGCGACATGTGTGAATACCTGCGACGCATCCCATGCTTTGTGTCGTTCGACCAGTCGACAGGCTTAATAGTTTTCTGAAATTTCTACCCGATTTGCGAAATTGCTGTATCGGTACGTTTTTCATAACAAACAGCTATAATCGAACCTGTAATTAAAATTCCATCGCTGGAGCGATTTAGACCTTCCATAGAGAAAACTCGAGTGTTCACGTCTTGGATAACTTGTAAGAATTGCTTAGACATCGATATAAACCTTAGAGGAGCGAACAAGTTATCAGATCGGTTGATTAAATCGTCTTCGACGTTTGTCAAACGTGAAATTAATCATTTCAGAAGTACGTTGACACTTTTCATGGATACGACTTGAAGAAACGAAACACGATCTGTCGTGGTTGTTTCGTTACAACCCATTATTACTTATCGAACACGTTGAACTTTATTACAAGATACAATTGTCTCTGGAAATATATATTGTATCAAACAAATCAAAATTTTACCGTATCTCTACCCAAGCAACTGCCACCTAGTTACGTGACAAATTCCTAGGTACCAACGTCGACAGAAGACATAAGTCGCAAATGCCTATCATTGGCAATAATCAAGAACTACGAATTACCGGTGTTTTCTAATCACGCAACGAATACGAAAGCCTTGACAACTTCCCGGGGATCCGGTCGCTAATTAGTCGGAGCGGTTGGTACGAGAAAGAAGCAACACCGGATGCCGAAGGCTACCTCGACTTCGGAGAATACGAATAATTTCCCGAGCTAGGTGGAGCTCTTACATCACGGCTCGTCACCGTTTACGAGAACACTAGAGAATCACGGTGAATCTGCGAAGGCGTGTGTAAGTGTATCGAATCGCCGGCAAACGAAGGCGAGGCAATGCACGCTGAATGGCCATTGAGAATGGCGACCGACAATGGACGATCGGCGTTCTTCCGGAGCGATCGCCGTTTCCCGCGCGCTGTTCTACGCCCATTCCCGACGAACGGGGCCGGATCTTCGCTCACTGGGCCCCCATGATCGCGATTCGAGTCTACCAGGTTCCAGTTGTTACCAGGTTACCCGCCAATCGCGACTTTCCAAACGGAATAAAGAATCCGGATAATTGCACCCGCTGCAACCGTTCGCACGCGATCCGCGCCGTCTGCCTGCAACCAGTCCTTTTCCAGATGGAGGCATCGATTTTTGCGGACGGCCTCGAGCACCCATCCGCCTCGATATCGAGTTACTGACCACTTGGGGACGTATTATTGCTGAGGATGAGATGTCTAGGAACGATTGCTACCTCTAGAGTTAGACACTTATGTGATGGCTATTTCTGGTCATGTTAGATATTGGCAGAATTCTTGAACACGAGAAATTGATTCTCTATTTGGAATTTAGTCGTCGGAAACTCTGCCATGTACGTTGGTCTTGGCGTATCTTGGTGTATTTATACGAATACGTTTATTGCTATATTAATGAATTAATGAAATAACTTCTTAGAGGGTAGTCAATGATCTTGCTTCTCTTTGATTTGTTCGTGGGCAAAAACTGCGCATCATAATTACCCAAATACAGAAAATAGAGTAGAATATTTACAAGAAATTAGAAAATAAGCTTTCGTATTGGTATCGTATAAAATTTTGAAAATTATCGAGTTACACTTAGAATTCTGAGAACCTTCCAGATAAAATTTCGAATTTTTCATAGAATGTTATATTTCCGCTAATAAATTTTAAAGCAGAACTCGAAAAAGTACAAGAATCCATATTGACATCAACATGTTTCGCTTTATTCAAAATTAAAATTCGCATTGGACGTGGCCGTACGATCGACTTAGCATCCCTGAAAAGTCTCTACAGATCGTTAACCATCATGAATCCAAGAGAAAAGAAAAAGAAAAAAAACAGAAAAGTGGAAAGAAAGTACAGAGAAAGGCGGCAGAATTGTGTCACGGTTTCCACGCACGCAGACGAGCTACGAGCGGTAAATGGTGAAACTAGAGTGCTTAGATCACGGTATAATGAACGTCGTACGAAGATTACGTTCGTGGGTGGAGAACCTATTTACATAGATGCAGAGGGTATGTTTGGATGGTAGGGAGCCGGAGAATTGCGTCGTCGGTATGGGGCAGAAGTACGTTCGCTCATGCACTTGCACTTCCACTCTTAACGGAGATTATGTGACGCGTATGTCATGTGGTCGGAGGCTTATGAGTCGTCAGTGACGGACACGTGAAGATGATTCTTTATCCGCTGTCTTTATCGTTCGACTAATATCCATCATTCTAGTAACCACATACACATATATATCTGCTTGCTTTCTAATGGAGAATATTTTTCATGGTAAAATTTTTACGATAACCAAAAGATTCTTATTTATCAAAATAAAACTGTAATTTAATCAATAGCTATTATACCACGTGTTATTTGAGCTCAAGTACTGGATTTTCTTTCCTCTTTTCTACTTTTTTCGATATAAATATTAACATTATTAAGTGATCGATAAAACTCATCTTATATATTAGTAATCGCATCATTCCTTAAAATACTGTTCGTAAAGATATATTGGATCAATTAGTTATGTATCTTCTCATAATTTAAAGGCTCATGTACGCCTTTCCTCGCCTCGACGAGCTTGATAAGAGGACCTTCTTTGAAATCCAGAAAAACGTAGGTGTAAAAAACAATTGCGGTCAAGGAGTATATCGCCGCGGGTCTTGCAAGATACCGCCCGACGCTATCGTCCGGCAATATTTCCGGTTCCTGCCCAAGAAGCGTGTTCTCGAAGATAAATGGTTTATCGCGCTGTGAACCGGACTTTCTGTTCGTTTCTGCGAACTAAACTACACAAGACGGCGATGACGACGTCGACGAGGCAACGGGATGGAGAGGCGGCGGAGATAATTAAAGAGGGAGAATAATCCTGAATCAGCGTGTCCTCGAGCGGACGAAACGGATTCTCCTCGTGGCAGAGCGAAGGCTAAACGGATGCGCATTGTGCGCCACTCTTGCGCGTCGTCTTGTCACTGGTATCACAATCTCTGCACGTGAGCACACGACGACGATGAAAACACAACCTGAACGCAGTGACGATCTATCGGGTCTAGTCAGCGTGTCCGTCGCATCTTCTTTCGCTTTTGTGCGGCTGCGAAGGACAGATTCGTTGAATAGATTCTGCGTGGCGCGCGCGACAAGACGCCCGATCGGAAAGCTGTCGTCCGATCGCTTACGATATTTTCCATTCGCCCGCCATCCACCTCCGTCCGGCCCCCTGGCCACGAGTATTGATCGGAATCTCCGGTTTTTATGGAACCTTCTCTTCTCGCTCGGCCTGGATAACGCTCTCTACCTCGAACGATAACGCAACAATGAAGTCTGCAATTTCAAACAGGCAACCGCGGCATAAGGAGCGTATCAATGAGACGAAGGATAAACCGAGGAGGCGTAGTTCGATACGAAACCGCGAAATCAAGAAATGATATAATGGGTAGGGTTGGCGAATAGAAAGAAGTTGAACGAGCATAGAGAAACTCGTTTTCGAACAGCAGGCACCGATCAAACCGAAACAAAACGATGATGCTTTGATTGGCTGGCTTCGAGAAGTCTTGGAGTTCTGAAGTAAGAACGGATGGATGGAGAGAGGGGAGTGTTTGATCGTGAAAGAAAATCCAACGAATACGATAGAATTTCTAGGTAGCACGAGGAAGAGGAGAGGCAGCGACTGCATCCGCAGCTGCAGGAAAAAGAGAGGAGCATCGAACGGTCGAACCATCGGGCCGGCTCGTCTCATGACTCGCGGTATAAAACAATATTGATTGGTCGTACAATGTGGGTGGGATTATGGGGTGGATCGGTCGTGGAGGCGGAGAGGGTGGACCACGGTGCATTGTGCTCGCTGCGTCCGGTCAAACTTTTCATCGTCCCTCGCAGCTCTCCTCTCTTTTCTGCTCTCCTTTCTTTTTCTGTCCGCGCGCACCGACCTCTCTGTCCCTTTTCCCGTTGCCCTTCCATTCTCCCTTCGTCGTTCCTTTTTTCTCTTCTTTCCCGAGACCCCCGATAATTATTGCAGACTGTCTCGGTTTCGTTGGTCGCCCGATTCCTCCCGATTCCCGCTAACCTGCACGCTTCCAACTTTTCTACCCTTCCGCTCCAACTCAAGAAATCAGCCAAGATGTTGTACAGTCTGTACGAATCGTTCGTTCGTGTTATTTTTTCCATTGGTAATTTTTGATTGAAATGGAAATGGTCGTGGCACGATGTTGTGAGAAAAACGAATAGTTAATCAGCTACGTGATAAATATATCTATCTATAGATATATCTGGTAAGATTGATCTTAGCTTTGTTACTCAAACGTGGGAAAAAATCTTATCCTTTTAGGAAAAATGTAATTTTATTATTGATAACTGAAAATTAAATTTTGTTCGCTGTTTAGAAAAACGTAGCCCAGAAAGGCTTAAATAATATGAATAATATAAAAGATTGAATCTCCAACGTAGGATCGATCTGGAGGAAATGCAGATTTGAAAATTTATCGTATAAATTTGACAAACACGACGTTATCATTAGCGTTATTGCATTTACATAAATATTATGTACTGCTTGCGAATTCCTGCAAATGGAAATATTACAACAAACGCGATGAAACGTTATTTATTTAATAACTTATATTTAATCTGTCAACATGAAATTACTATTAACAAACTTTCCAATTATATGAATTCCATCTCGTATCTTCTGTTCTTTTACATTTCACAATTTTAAATAGTCCATGCTTCCTTTAATAACCACCAACGATATCTGTCAAGTAACCACACTCCACATTGTCTTTAGATTAAACAATTCTTCGAATAAATGATTTTTTCAATTCTTTAGTTAATAATACAATAACTTTACTATATTGCCGAACATCAGAATCGTACTTTGTCTCCAAAGATCATCGTATTTATGCTACAAACGGCAATTAGATAGCTGTCGAAACCGATTCACGGGTGTCGAGTAAAAAAATCAATTTTTCCGTCGAAACGAAGTATTACACAACTTTGGTAATATTTAAAGCTGTTGCTCGTCGATTTCGTCGAACAGTATGCGGAAACTTTGAAAACTAATATCACCGTCAACTCTGGCTGACAAAGGCTCGCCCCAACGACATCACGCACACGTTCCTTCCACCCATACACACGCGCATTTTATAGATGCTCGCGCAAACACACGCGTTGTGTACACTTGGATTACTCGCAATTACGCTCCGTAGATCAGATGACTCTTCTCAGGCAGCGCCTTTATTGCGGCTTTATTAAACGGCGATGGCCGATGCGATCGGTCGTGGATCCTATAGTGACTATAGTGTGTAGTTACAAAGTCTGAAGGCGACAAACAAAAGAAGGCGCGATGAAAAATAAAAAATAGCGTGTGGCAGACTCGGAAAGGAACGGACCGTCACGGAACACACACACACACACTGCGCAATAAAGAAAGAGAGAGAGAAAGAAAAAGACGGGAAAGCAAGAGCAACGGAGAGCAGAGGCGAATATACGAAGGAAAACGGAGAAAAAGGAGACGATGGTTCGCCAAATTGCGAGCTTCGAGGAACTCGCTACGAGAAGCTGTGAAACACCTAAACCATACGTCTACTTCTCCGCTTGGAGATACGCTTGCAGCCAGAGACCGTGCAAGTATCGTGTAACTACGCGATAACTGTAGCGCACGACCGCGATACTTCTCCAACACGAAAGCAAAGGGTACACAGAACACACGAGAAATGTTTCTATGACTCGCTATTGCTCTGGCCAGGGCCAGGCAGTAGCGAGGAAGGCCACGTATGAGAGAAAAGTCGGAGGAATTGACGGCAAGGTGTGCACTCTGCGACCGTATACCGGAAAAATTCGAAACTCGGTAAACTCTACGAACTACGTAATGATACACATGTGTTATGGCCAACTTCGGCCCTTCAAACTGCCCGCCTTGTTACCATGGCTAGCTCACACGCTGCTACTCGTCGAATTTTCCAAATATACCGGCCAACTTCGCGATCGTCGTTTTCTTTTACGGTCACGTTTTGCCGACCACTGACAACTTCGTGGGAAGTTATGAGTGTGACGGCTTTGGTAACGTTCTTTGATAACAAGTATATGTCAGAAAATTCTGTTAAACGAGAGGTAATTTTGTTCATCGTATAAACGTTCGTGCGACTGATAATTTACGATAGATATGGATATCCTATGTGCATATCGGTAATAAATTTTCATTATGAGTACACGTTGTAATTAACTACCATTTTTACGATGATGTTACTTGAAAAGAACCATTAAAATTATGATACAACACTACGTCTCTTTTTCTGTATTTTAATTGATCTTCTACAACCATTAACACAAAATCACACAAACCTGCATATTATTAACAGCAATGAGCATGCATAATTGGAAAATTCCAAATTTCTCTTTACTCACAAAACATTCTTTCGTATTCCTTTTTTCGAACATATACCACGACTTGGTACAATTATTTACAAATTAATATTTAACTATAACCGTCTCTTTATTCATTTCCACGAGAAAGGATTCGCCTCCTGTTTCTCATTAAAGCCTAAAAAAACCGGTTCGAATGCTCGTTTCCCCGGTTTCAAAATTTCGCATTCACCGAATCGATTTCTCTTCTGGAACACGGTTCCGCTCGGTCCTCCCCCAACGGAAGTGACAATCGAGCCTCGTCTTTGCCGTTGCCCCATCACATCGGAGCGGTTACCAGAGGGAAACGAAGAACGAGTCGTTCGATCCGCGTCGAGATTGTTTCGCGAACGGTTCGACGTTTCGGAAGAAGGGTGGACATTCTTGGGAACAGCGCGCAGTTTGGTAATTTATTTCTTGCTGGATCTCCTGACCACAGGATGCCTGACGAGGGTGGCGCTCAGGTTCATTCCCAAACTGAACTTGGTTTAGTCCGCGCCGCCAACTATTTCGGAATTAATTAAACTATCGAGGCGACCGAGTGTGTGCGATTGAATCGTTAATTAGCAACTGCCCCCCGTGCTCGTCCCTCCACAAGTTACACAATCGGCACGCCCTGCCCTTTATTTACACTTGTCACGTCTTCAAATGTTCGGGGTTAGCATCGGGATGTTCTTCCAATTAGAAATTTCTTTCTCTTTCTCTTTTTTATCATATAAAACTATCGGTATATTTAGTAAAGCTCAAAACAAATAAATGATACTAAATGTTACGTAGTTCGCTATTTTTATATATCACTCTGTAACATGGATAATATACCAGTATGTATCAGATACCGAGTTAAAAAATAGGAGATTCGTCTGAAAGACAGAAAAAATTCTAGATACTCAATGTACCATGAAAACATAAAACGAAATCTACAATGCAAGAATTATCCAAATGTCAGACTCCACAGCACTTACAACTCAAAGTGCAGTTAGAACGCAATAAAAACAAATACTAAAAAAATCAAATGATAAAAACAACAATGCCAAACAACAGGCCATTGTTCCAAAGCACTCCACTTTCAAATCCGACAAGAAACGTGCAAACCTGAAATCGATAACTCAGTCGATCAAAATGAAAACTAATTATCGAAACGGCATACGAATTGATAAGAAAACGATTATCGAAGATTGCTATCCGGACAATAAATACCATCGCGTCGCCATAAGTGTTGAAAAGGAAGCTCGGGGAAAAATCGCAAATAATAATAACTGTAACCGGTGGATATTTCTTTGAAACGTGGTGTATTTATTTGCGGACGAAAAATTATTCGGTCGAGGTCCAGCCACGATTTTCCCTGCACCCTTTCGACCACGAGTTATACCTGCACCGGCGCCGAAAGACGCGCAAGATTGTCAAGAATTACACAATGCCGCGCGACAAATGAAGCATTTCAGGGGAATGCGATCCGCCCCCCATCTCGTGCATGAAAACAAGGGGGAGCAGAGCAGGAGTTTAAAAAACAGAAAAAAATCAAGAGAAGGAGAGAGTCGGAGAGAGATAGATAGAAAAAGAGAGATTGTCCGTGCGGCGTACGAGCCTCGGAGCTCCATCAAGCCCTTCGAAAGGTTATGAATAAGGGATGAAGTTCATGCGTAGTGACGCACATACGCCGCCGGTGTCCACGCATTCATACGAACTCGGCCGAGTTTAAGCTCGATTGTATGCCGATAAACGAATAAATGTGCAAATTTGACGAACCAGCCCCACTCTCCCTGGCTGTCCTCTCTCACCCCTTGTCTCCCTTGCCCTCTCCTCATCTATTGGAAAAAGGACGCGCGTACAAGCACGCCTGTCAGCGACCAGTGTACGTGAGAGAAAATAGAAAAAAAGCAGAGAGAAAAAAGTTAAGAGAGAAAAAGATAGCAGATTATGCGCGTACGCTCATGCGTCCATACTTTCGAGAATTTTCTGGTCGCATCGTAGATGCGTGAGGGCTTGGGCGCGCGTTCCATGAGCTTCCCAGAAAAATTCGACGTATATCCCAGGAACAAGTGCGCGAATATGTACATACGTGCGTGCGCACGTGAGTATATAATATATATATATATATACATATACGTGGAATATGTCAGTGGCCCCGAGTGGTGCATGTTGACGCGTAGATCGGCCCTGATGGGCGCGTTGGGCGTTCCTACGTGCGGAGTCGTGAATAAAAATAATTAACGGAAAATATATACGAACGTCGAAGCGGCGATTGATTTACGGGAATGCACGGAGGTACGAGGCGGGACCCGTAATTTCGCAAAAACCGCGTATCTGCGGGCTCGGCCTCGATTTTTGTTTTTACCCCGACCAACCAGATCGACTGCACACCTCGTACCTCTTTCTCTTTCTATTTCACGCTTTTTCTTTCTCTCTTTATCTCTGTCGATACACGCAGGAACAAGAAGCGCGCGTGTGTACGAGTGTGTCCGAGCCTGTGCAAATTTACGTTCGTGCACAAGCATTTAGGCGTGCATGAAATTTTTTCGCCGTTCATCGCCCTCTCAAACTGTGCAGACTCGACGTTCCACGATACTCGTTGCCACAGATATTACGGATAATTTAGCAGTAGCTTTTTACCTTTAATCAAATACGACAGCTGATAATCCCAGGACACTTCACCATGGATAATGTTTTTTGTAGCGTCAGGAGGGTTTTACGTTTTGTTCGGCCAGTCGATTTTTTCGACATCCATCGTTAAACAGGGACAAAGACGAGAAAGTTTCGTTCGTTTCTTCATGGACAAATCAATATCTTTTTTGTCCACTGTTTAATC
This sequence comes from Bombus bifarius, assembly GCF_011952205.1. Classification (NCBI taxonomy): domain Eukaryota; kingdom Metazoa; phylum Arthropoda; class Insecta; order Hymenoptera; family Apidae; genus Bombus; species Bombus bifarius. The sequence continues at coordinate 6,724,069 of NW_022884356.1, forward strand.
ATCCAATCTCTCTCCTGTCATCGTTTTTGCCGCGTGGAGCCGTAAGTAATAGCTAGCATCGATGTTCGTTGAACAATACCCCTGTTTGATCGAATCGAAGAATCGTATTTTGTATAGAATCTATACAAGTCTCTCGTATTATCATTGCCTAAGTCATTCTCCTACAAGAACTAAAACTTTGTCATTACGCCAATGTATCCAGATGTACGAGCTTGCAAATAGTATATAGCAGATGGTAGCCCACACCCCTACAATAATCGGTGCAGTTTACTCAGGGTGGCGTGGAGTTATCTTTAAGAGACGTTGCGAGTTGCTTCCAAGTAATAGAATCGAAATAATACGTCACATAATCCGAAGAAGCTTCTAAAGCTGCTATAGATCGAGCCGAACGAGCGCATGGTCTGCGTCTCGTCCAAAAGAATTTCGTTGATTAATCGCTCTTTTCCTAATATAATATCGCAATTGTTCCTGGTACAATCTTTTCTGTTCTCGAGGGTTCTTGTCCGACTACCACAAAAATCGTTCGTCGCTCGCGAGCTCCGGCACGGTCAGCAAACACCGAGAGAATAAATACGCGGCCCCGGCCCAGTGCTTCTCTTTCTTCCAAGATAATAACTTTTTTAATTAAAGGAAGCACAGCGACGGCAACGGAAAAAACAGCGTCACTGTGGAAAAGAGAGAAATAAAACGACAACACAGTGTGTCGCGTGACGTAAGGCACCTAGCACACCGCCGTTGCACTTTGCATTATCTTATTCTCGAGAGGGTGAGGCAGTTTACAAAGCAACGGGTGCGCGAAGCGGCGGAGCCGAAGAGACGATTTAACGCCCTGAACGACTTTCTCACCCCAGACTTAGACAGAGGATGGAGTGGGGGGGAGGGGGTGAGAAACGAAGCACGAGGCGCTAGGGAGAACTAAGAACCTTGAGCGTTCCAGAGCAGAGAGAAAGACACACCGTTGGAAGAATAGCACGGTTGAAGAGGGACAGAGGACGAGTCTTGTAGACATAGGGCTAGGGTGCTTAGTTTGCCCGGTGTGAAAAGCGGAGAAAAGCGCAAGAGAGCTTTTTTCCAACGGGCTCTGAAGTAAGTGGCTACATCGTACATAGCACGTAAGTCCACAGGTGTCCGCGGACAATGACTCGCGTCCCTGTTGTACGTCTGCACATGCACATGGTCCCGTGGATAGAGACCGCTGTGATCGGCTAACGTGTGTGCGTGTCACAGATTCGCGGCCCCGAGTGCCTGTGCGTTGCACGTCCGTATATACGCGGATCCTGCGAAGGGGTTGGACTACCGGCAGAAGTCTCTTAATTTCCGTGCTTCGGGACAAAGGGGAAAAAACGAGCGCTCGAGAAAAGAGTCGAAGATAGAAAAGGACCGTCCGACGTCTCCCTTTCTTCTTCTATCATTTTTCCGAGCCCTCTTGCTGCTTTCTACCGGTGCGCGTTTCCTCGCGCGTCCCCGTCTTCGTTCCTCTCCTGCTGCGCTCCTACGTGCCGCTTCTTCTTCATTCTCCTTCTCTCTTTTCTTTTTCCCTTAACTCTCTGCTCTTCGATGGTAAATAGTAAGAGAGAGGGAGACAACCAAGGCGACCACACGGAGAGGGTGCGCTGCGACTCGATACCGTGTACATATATATGTATATATACGCAAACATTCGCGTACCAGACAAGATCCTTTGAGTCTATCTCGTAACAGGTTTGCTCGGTACGTCAACCGGTGAAGCAGCCGTAGGATCGCCGTGACTTCAATTCCGCGATTGTTCGTTCCGCCAATCCCTCAGAAGTTAACTGAAGTGGCACAGAAGTTTTACCGCGTCATACGTGTCATTATATCTTCGGTTTATCCTGCGATTGTGCGTTCCGCGAAACAAGCTCGGCTCCGTTCCCCGGCAAATTTCTTTTCATACGAGGCACGCATGCGTTTCGTCGGTAATCTCGTCCGTGACTTCCGTTTGTTACTCCGCTTTATATGCGACGAAACCGCTGCATCGTTGATTTTTCGAAAGACTCGCGAAACATGGGCGTATTGAAAATTTCATGCGCTGGCGTTACTAGCACGGAATCGGGGACTAGATTTCTCTTCTGCTCGCCGCGCCGGTTCGTTGATCTTCGGCCGCTATCGAGTCTCCTTCCGTTTCATTGTCCTTTGTTGCGATTCTTATACGGCCTGTTCCTTTCTTTCAGAATTCACGGTGGAGACCACCCTTCGTTGTTAATATTTATTGGTGCTTATTTGAGAGCAGACAAAGGAGAGATTTATTGGAATAGAATGTAAAGAATAAGCTTAAAACGTAGTGTAGGTGCACTATCGATTGTGGCTACTCGAGATTATCTCTTTCGTTGTTTCAACTTGAATTATGAATAATATCGTGAGAACTATTTGTCTGTGTTTATTCTTGTGTAGGATTGTTTTGCTCCGATACTGCATTTATTTCTTGAGATTTACTAAGATGTACGTGGGTATAATTAAGAATGTAATAGCTATCGCGAGTATCGGAACTGAATTGCGGAATAATGCAACGTGTCTATTCATCCAGACAAAACTAATATTTCTCCTTCTTAATTAAAAGTTAAATATGTATATATACGAACGTTATGAAACAATCGTATCAACTGGTGGTTGACGATTTTAGTCAAAGTCTCCCTTAACTCGTTCTTAATAAATCAATAACAAAAACTCGAAAATAGTATCGGAAAAGCAATAAATCTTCCGATTCGATTCTAACGTAGTTAGCGCTTAAGAAACGACGGTCCGATACTTCGGCTAATAGCTGCTATAATATTAACAACTATTCGATAATAAATAAACATAGCGTGCAATCGTTTTATCGACTAAACGAAATTTCATTTTCCGTATCCAAAAACGATACACCTATTTTATCAAAATTATCCTCTCATCGAGCTTCGTTATCAATCATTACGTAATTATCAAAAAATTATCGCGTCATATGCGTCACCAACAGCAAAAGTATAAAACTAAGCAACATCTATAAGGCGTCCTCTTATTTCCGTACAATTCGATCACCATACCAACAAACTGACATCGATCTCAGAGTTCTCGACTTAAATCCATTATCCTCGCGTTATTGTCTCCGCGATGAAGCAATTTCGACATCTGCCGAATGGCAGCTGAGAAAGAACAGCATCATCTCAAATTACTCTGGGCGCTTCTTCGACGTTGCGGTTCCCTTAGATTCCTCGTGCGGCCCGCGTGTAATGTCCGCCTGTCGCTAATCCCAAAAATCTTGAAAAAGGTTCATCATCTGCTCGTGTAGTAGGTGGCTGTTTGTCTGTCTGTATGTCTGTATACGACGACTGCATAATGCCGATCGTCTCGTGTTTACGGCGTTTTGTGGGCAAACAGAATCGACGATCTCCTCCACTTTTCTTACTGCTTATTTTTGCCCTCCACCCCCGTTACCGTACTAAACGAAACGAGGGCCACCCTCTAGCTTCGCGGCTGGCACACCTTTTGTCGGTGTTCGCCCGAGCGATGCGCCGTTGCTCTGCATATTTTGAATATATCTGAAAGGATCCCGTGCTCCTTTTCGACGCAACACAGAGCTCGTCTCTTTTCTCGTCACGCGATCGAGCCAGACCTAGCCCCGACGTGATCGAGTGCATCCCGCTGCTGGGCGTCCTCCTGGCCGGAAGGATGCGTCCGGATGCATTCTGGGATATTGACGTAACAGTACGACACGGAGCTTGTTAAATATTTATCCTTGCGTCGGGTTTGGTGGATACAATAGACGTATTCTCCAATAAGAGGATGAAAAAGAACAGTTCCTGGGCTGGAAGTCACGCGCCGTTTAGAGGCTGTGTTTCGCGAGTACTTTAGGCAGATGAAGAACGATAGGATCCGGAAGCGGCAGCTGAGAGGCTAGCCCGCGATCAATCCTGTTAATCGACTGGAGATGCCGTGTACGCGGGCGTAGATTCTTTTGACAGATTCGAGGAAATAGGGTGAGATAGAGTCGATTGTGCAGCCAGCCCCTTTGTCGGGGTAATTCTTTGTCAATCAACGAGACAATCGAGGTGGACGAAGATTTTGGTATCGGACGAAGCGAGGAAATATGAACCCGATGGAACAAAAGAGGTTTAAAGTTGTTTGGGTAGTGGCAAGTGATATTCTTTTTTTGTGCTTTAGCTTATCGGATTAAGAGAATTTTTATTAGTTATGTTCGGCTTGGGATAGTTGTTCGAGGATATGGATAGGAAAATTAGAAATTGCTTAGGTAATATCGTTTTCCTATTAAGGCATTAAATTTAGTTTTCTTTGCTATCGTATATATTGGATCGTGAAATTTATAACAGAATTTTTTTCATTAATATCTTCCGTGGAATAATTGATTCCTAATTGCCATTGTACTACTAACAATTTCTCTACTATTATCAACAATGATGTTATATATAGAATATTTTATACAATTTTGTAATATTTTTATTGACATTAAATACAATATACGCAAGCTGGTGAAAAAAAGCAAAAAATGTTTCGTACTATAACGATAATGAACGGAATGTTATTAAAGATCTTTAACTAATTATACTTTGATCTACATACATTTACAAATGTTGGACCATTTGGTAATACGTAAACACTTCATATATAACAATCCAAACTGTTATATAATCGTATCAGCCCTTAATTAAAAATTTAGCAAATCGGTAAAAAAGCAGGATCAACAGAGATACTGTAATTTTTTATTAGCAACCTAAGATATGCGAATAATCATCCGTATGAAGAACACGCGTGGTGTAGTTAACGCGACGCCATCCAAGGGTTTTATCTTCGTCTCCACGTAATTTTCTCGTAACGCCAATTTTCCTGAAGACTAGTAACCCTTCACACCACGCTCGAGCGCCCTTTGGGAAAACAAAGGTGTCACTTCTTCAAAGAGCTCTTGGCTGCTCTGACTCTCTTACTGTCTCTCTTCAGGGATTCGCCGTGTCGCGTCTTTCCGTCTGGAAAGATCTCGGCTATCATTCTTTCCTTTTCACGCTTTGCCACTCGTCGTTCTATCTATGTCGCTCTATAGATTTTATCCCAAGCATCTCAAGATTCTTGCACAGCAGAGGCCCCCAACTAAACTTTCAGCCCCTTCTTCATCGGTGCCAAGAAAGCACTTTATCTCTTGAGGGGTTGCTTCAACAGGTTACAAGACATCGGTCGTTTGGTTTTTCTTAAGGCGAGTTTACCCCCAAGAAATGCTCATCCTCTTGATCTCACTCGGCTTTCTTAGTCTACGGGAAATGTCTGCTAATTACTACACCCTCCCTCGGTGATTTTCTCGGCTTGTTAACCATTACCATGGACAATAAAGCAATAAACTTCCTGTAGAAAGCAACCTGTCAGGTAGGCAGTCTGTTAAACTTTAAAGTTTCTTTAAGTTTCTTTAAGATTTTATCGACTCGAGAGACGATCACATTTTAATAAACTTTTAAAGGTTTTTATAGAAACATATTGATGTTCAATCTAATGTCTGAATTTATATTTTATTTATTCTGTTATAACGGCGAATTTAGTAGATAAAAAGTCATTTTTATGTTTTCACTGACATTGTTCATCTATATTTGTTGAAAAGTACTTTATGCTCGTGTTTTGCCTTTCTTATAAATGATAAAAGATCTCAATAAACATTTACTCTCTCAGTTAACTAAATCTCATTCTTTATTTGTCTGTACATTAAACGTAAATCAGCGAAATATTTCCGTTCAGGATACAATTAAATATAATAAACTGAAAGTACAATTAAAATATAATATTAAATTTAATAAAAATACCACAGTACAAATAAGAACTAGCAAAAGATATAGAAAATATCCTTTTAATACACCTTCTTAATAAGTCACTACCTTTGTTACCTTTCTATTTCATTACCTAAATAAATAAACTCTCGATTACCTTAAATACCATATTACCGCGTTATCTCAGCACGCACAGTAAACAAGCCGCCATAATCTCGACGCTTCGCAGCCGCAAAACGCCAACCAACCACGTAGTTCAATGAGGAGGTACTTTATCCCATTCGAAGAGGGTAATTCCAACAGGTTACAAGACGCTGAGTGCGGTTGAATCGTCTTCACGGTAACCACCCCTAAGGAAACACCGTCCCTTTACATCTTGGTCGTTTCCTGAACCCTAAGGAAGCCCATTCTACCCCGAATTCAGCCAGTTTTCTTAGCCCCTTCACGGACGAGGAACTTCCCTACGAAGATTTTCCGGGCTAGAGGGTACGGATAAGGAATCTGTTGATGAAAAGGGACAACCAGCTAGGGGATGAAAGTAAGAAAAGAAAGGAAAAGCGTTTTCTTACGACGATACTCTCCTCCTCCTATTGCTCGAGTCCTCCTACCCCCGGGCCGCCCTCGAGGGAACAAGATATCAACTTGTTGCTGTTGGGATTGAGCGTGGGCCAAGGATCTAGAGGGTCGAGGTTTTTATTTTATTATTTAGAGACGGCACGCGAAACCGACGCGCCCCATTCCACGTCGTGTTTCTCCTTCTTTCTCGTCCCTGGATTAGGAGCGCTTTGTTCCGTGTTAATACGGAGAAACTTTGATACGTTGGAAAGTTACTTCTTTCTTTCTTTTTTCTCACGTTTTTTCTTTTTTTTTTTTTGGTTTTCTTCGCCCGTTTTTTTTTTCTTTGGTTCTTTTAGAGATTAGAATGGAAGGTGGAAGTGATGAAAGTTTTAAAGGCTAGGAGTTCTTTAGAAATAGTTCGATATTATTATTTCTTCTAGGGCTGTGAAATGTCAACACAGGAATTGCGTGGAGAACAAGTGAAAAATAGATATTAGAAACAACGTACATTGGATGTCGTGATAAAGGAATGTTATTATTAGTCTTGTTATCGCCTGGATACTCCTGTTTCCTTCCACAGTACGCAAAATGAATGCAACGAAGGTTTACAAACACAGTGAATGGTTCTATTTCGATAGTAGCGATGAAGTATACATTTTTTTTTAAATTATGCATTGGTAAATATCATTTTAAGATTTTAGGTAAAGAGCTACAGAATTTTACAAATGTCTGGGAAAATTATATTTTTATATATATCTAATTAATATGTAGATAACTACTAATAATATGTTTTTGATTTCAATTTAAACAAATGCAAAGCCACGCTATATTTATAACTAAAAAAAAATACAGTTGCTTTTTTAGACCAAAAAAAAACGATCATAGTGTAATAATAAGAAACATTAGATAAATAAGAATGTAAAACAAGTGGCTTAACATAACGAACAAATTGTTTTACTAGATATCCAGATAATTCAATTGAACTGTACGAACATTTCGTGACAAGCAGCTGCTTTTGCTAAACTTCCTGCGAAAGATTCCCAGAACATGCGTCCATTCGGAAAACACTTGTTGAACATCGAACTAAGATTGCCTGAGCTAAGAAGCCACTTGTTGCTTCATCCTTCCTGTAAGGAACTCCCTGTCCCGTTTCAGGATACTTAGCGTAACAGCTGGATATATTCCGTCTTACTTTTACCTTGATCTTCTCTTTTCCGTGATTCAGGTCGATCGAGTGAGAATCACTCGATTCTTTTAACTTTTATCATTTTATGGACCCTCGTTAAAATTTTATTTTGAGGAAAAATACAGCAAGATATAAATAGTAAATTTTTTCAGAAAATTAATCCGTAAGATATAGATAGTAAATTTTGCAATTATTCTGCAAAAGATGAATCGTAGAATATTGTTTAAAAGTGTAACATTTAAAGATACCTTTTTATTAGTTACGGCGAATGAAAACTAAAATACGGTGAGATTATTAGGAATCTTGTTACAGCGCATAAGTAGTAGAATAATCTATAATGATAGGCTGAGCATAATTATAGCTTTCTGAAGAACGGTAGCGATCCCTCGATTCTTCGATTGAAATAATCCATTAGCGGTGCAACGATTAGATGAAAGGGGCGTCTCCTGAGGCAGGGGCCACGTGTTTCTAGCATAGTTCCAGACACATGTACAACTTGCACGCACGACACCAGCTTAATCAATCGAACGACGTATCGAGCGCTGACTTCGAACTGATATGAACGTGTAACACATCGAAACAAATCTTTCCGATTGCTTTGCTACTTTGCAACAGATATTCATGCTAAATTTAATAAATCCGCCGAGAATACATCTACTTTACTGTAAAATATAAATACGTCAGCTGTTATTTCAATATCAAACAGTAAGTAAAATGTTAATTGCCACATCTTTGTTTTATTCCTAGACGTCCCTTCGTCTGAGAGACTGATATCGGATAATTCTAATGAATAAATCCAAATAAATTCCTAGATGAGTTTTAGAAGCTAAAAACTATTGTAAATTAAAATCCTTAAAATCGAACAAAATGTTTGAAGTATGTCTCGTAGCTCGTCGTTATATAACAGCTCGTTCGTTGGTTACGATTATATAACTAATAAAATTCATTTCACGGTTTTCGGAGAATTAGTGAAAAGCAATTTCTTGAGATCGATAATCGAATTAAGATTGAGAAGGGGCAATAAAACGACGCCAAATATATCCAATCGGTCTTTACGACAAACCAACGAATCCTAACCGAAACTCGATAAGTCGGATTGACAATTGGAAAAAGGAAATAAATGTACCAAACGCTAGTAGAATATTATCGTGTAAATTATAGGGGCTGAATTGCAAATCATTCAAATACGTTCGTTCATCCCGACATTTACGTAAATATCGTTTTGCGTTGCATGAAAACAGCTCTGTCTCGTAGAGCGACGCGGATTAACGAACCATCTTCTATCGACTTAACACGCTGAATTGATGGAACTTAAAAAGAAAAAAATACAAGCTCACCCTGAAACTTGCGAGTATGATTAGATTCTGCCACGTGCCCATTGTGCCAGCCATCGACGTAACGCCCCTTCCTATACGCGCGTGTGCGTTTCAGTGCGTTCAGACACGTTCATGCGTGTCAGTGCCATAACGTGAATCGCAAGACACAGGACTGTAATCTAGCATCACGTCATTCGTATCGAGAGACTGGACTTTACGGTAATTTATTGTTATCCGGAATTATTGGATCCACGATCGTCCTTCTCTCGTGCGAGCTTCGGTCCAGAATTTCGGAATATTATTCGTTTCCACAACAGGTTACGACGTAGTTGCTTCGAAAGAACGATAACACAAAAATATAACAAGCAACAAAATTATAACTTTCTTATTTCATTGTTCGTCTCGATGTTCCGATATTACGAATAATATATTTCTGAACAATACTGTTTAAACCATTTTTACCATAATCGAACAGAAGTAAACAATAGTTGTTTCATATCGTCATACAAAGCTCGATCAAATTTCGTGATGCTATGTGAATTTTCCAGGACAGTGTTATATCGCCCATAAAACAGAAATTTCACCTATAAGTCCTTTGGAAAACAATGTTAAATGTAAATCACGTACATATTTACGAAAGTGTAACTCGAGCATAGTAAACACGAGACAAATTACCAACGAGGGAGCATTCGTGACGAGCAGTTCAAACGCGGCCGCGCCATTTGCGGTTGCACAGTATTTAGAAACGTTTCCCCTGATGCGATCCGCCGATCTCCCAAAACGCAAGCCCGACGGGAAAAAAGAAATCACAATACCGCAGAAAAAGCGTGGAACGATCGTAATTCCCGCAGCTAATTCCACATCCAATAGCGGGTGCCGTAACGAGGTTTTGCGGAAGGGAGTCTCCTAATCGTCTAATCGTCATGGAACACGGCATGGAGCACCCTTCGATCGTTCTTGACGCGGTTTTCGTCGTTTCGAGGGGGAACTGAAACTTCTGATCGGCACGATCGCGAAGAAAGATAAGAGGTACGGTCAATAGAGAAGGAACGACAGAGAGATTTCAATCTTGACAACGATCAAGGTTTCCCATCGAGACGACGCTATTTGATTTTCAACCCCATCGTCCCTTTGACGATCGGTCCGTGTGCCTGCACGAGGGCAAGAGCGTTCACGTCGAAGGACGATCGACTTTGGACGCTGGTTTTATCGAGTTACGCAACGCGCCACGAAAGGCAGTAGACCAAGTTCTTTGTCTAACGGGCCATCTGTCACCCTGAAGAGAAGAGAGGCGACGTCGTCTCTCGCCAGGAGGGTGGTGTGGGGACAACGATGTGGGCGTTACGACAAACGCGTTACGACGACCTACTTGTGTTTGTAAATGCTTCGCTCATCACCTCTCTATCGTCTGAGCAGGCGGCGTACGACCGTATTTCCCACGAGCGCGCCAATACCAAACAGATAGCATCGTGATAAAAGAGAGATAGCGCGAGACAAGTAGAGAAGCGGACCTCTGCAAGGATACGTATGTGTATCGGGTATTGATTTTCCACGTACGGAGTTACGCCAACGGGGTAAGCCGAGACGCGACAAAGTTTATTAATCCTGGGGGCAGCAGACGCGTCTGCGTAGCCCCGGCCACAGCGAAACGCGCGTTCCACGAGGATACGAAACTTTTCACGTCGATCGCTGCGCTTGTATCCTCTGCCGCTTAGTTCCTCTGTCCACTTTGTATGAAAATTCGGACATTTTTCTTTCTTTTTTTTTTTTTTTTGTAGCTCATATTATCCGTGTATTAGTAAAATTCTATACTTGAAAGAATTTCGAATAATTGTAACGATCAGCTCTACAACGATTAATACGATAATCCAACGATAAGCTCAGGAGGAAGTTCTTTATGAGCTTAAGTGTACCTTAATCCGATTCGCATCGAGATATATCACGGTGCGTTTAGTTTACTGAAATATTTGAACGATTGCGACGAATTTGAATATATTCTATATATATTGAAAATATTCTATGTGTATTAACTGTCGAAGGTATTCTTTCTATAAAAGGAATTCATAACGAAAATCTGTATCACATAGTAAAGTACCATATGTTTCTTCGCTTATTTCCTATTTTAGAATCTAAATCGATAGAAAATCTAAGTTAATCGTTTGGTATAGGTGTATAGGAGTTAGAAACTCAAGTCAAAGCAGATGGTTCGCACGAGAAATTCATTCATATTACACTCTGTGTTAGGTATACATCCTATACTATAGTACAAGAGCTATTGTTAAACTACGTACATTTCATTGCTTTAATACGAGTTTATCCTTTTAATTCTTTTCTAGTTTTACAATTGCAAACCTACCCAGAGTTACACGTGCATACGATAAAATAAAGGTTAATATTTATTAAATAACCATTAAAAACATATTAAACCTCATACCAATATCAATATATTACTAGTTCAAATCATTTTAGAAGATACATATGCAAAAACTGTATTAATATATTTATTATATTAATAATACTAAATATATAGGTGAAATAATATTAATCGACAAAGGTATAACACTCGCGTCAAAGAAATCAAATTGCAAGGTAGGAAAAACACATATGTATCATTTTATATGTATATTTATGAATCATTTTAATCACTATGCCTGTTCTATCGTTGAGAAGTCCGCGGTCCATCTCATCCAAACTTATTCCAACACATAAACCCAATCATTCTAAATTCTTGTGTATCGCAATGAGAAGCGTCGTTAATTCGGTTAGATGGAAGTTTCGCGTAGACTGCCGGGTACGACATAAATTGGTCAGCCGAAAGGCGCGGTAACGGAGGAAAGGAACGCGGCAGAATGAACGGGGAACATCTAATACATCATAAACTTGGAAACAAAGAGGAGAGAGGATGTCGTGGCAGTGCCGGAGAATCCGCCGGGCGCGGTATCCTCGGAACAAAACTTTGCCTATTTGTTAAGTCTTGCCCGCTGAAACTGTCTCAGATACTGGCGTCGAACTATGCCTCACACCTATGACCTCCTTAGTTTCGTCCTTCTTCCTTCCTTACCCTCGCCACCAAAGCGTTGTACCGATGCATCCTTCGCCGAGACCGCTGAATAGGGGCACAGAAAGACGCATTCTGATTCGTGGAATTTCGCTGTTTCACGAGAAATTGATGATACACTACAACTCAGTTTTCCTCTCGCGATGAAAGTAAAGGAGGTTGAAACACGTACATAAATTTTTGGTAGTGTTTCGGTTTTAAATATCATGAATCGGTCGAGTTCGAAGTTGACAAAACGTTGCAAATGGATAGGAAGATTTATATTTACTCTGTGAATTATTATTATATAATACATTTATTATATATTATATAATATTTATTTAAAGATTTATTATATATTGTATAATAAAATAGAGAAACTTGGGAGAGTATTCGCTGAAAGGACCGAGAAGTATGTAGAGTCAGTGTATGGAACTTTGCATTTATTTCATATAAATAGACGCTATTTCGTTTATATTACGTTGTAGTCAAATTTTAAGGAGTTAAATTTCTCATTAAAAAGAGCGAGACAAACAATATACACGTGTAATATGAAATCAGAAACATTTCTTCATCGTAAGATGTAATCTTGTATTTATGGATAATTTAAATATATCACTTGGTGATATATCAAATGTGAATAAAAGATCGAAGTGCGAAAAGATTAATTGAACGAAAAGAAATACCGTATCGCGAGAGAAGATCATTATTATTACGATATCAAAGAAAATATTCACTCATAGTAAGGCTTGAAACTTTATATCCGCTTTCGCTAGAAATGTACTTTCCTTTTATTTGAATACGATATTCACATATGTAAATTTTATATCGACAGATGTATATCTTCGTATTTTCCTGTTTTACTCTACATTGTTTGCATAGATACGTAAGTATATACATTTCCCATGCATTATTGTAATTCAGCTACATTATTTACATTGAATGAATAAATTACAACCGACAAGTATTCATATAAGATGCATATAGGTGTATTATTTTATACCAAAGATACCTATCGATCTTAGAATCGATGTAGAGTAAATATATTTCACTTTTCTTGGTGAGTACTATAATTGTATGCATTTTACATATTTTTGCATCTTTAAACATCTCATGAAAGCATAATAAACCATAATCCAGCTACTACAATTCTCCTAAATTTACAACTTTTCGAAACCCGTTTCTGTAGTCCACATATATACACTTGCAATCGCTTTTTTGCCGAAGCTGCAATTTAATCGTCAAATAACACCAACTCGAAGACACGAACAATGGGTACGTCGCCACCTGCAATGCAATGTAAATTAGCAGGAAGGCTAGCGTAACTATTTCGAGCCGGTAATACCTATCGGAAACTAAATTCGTGCCGGAACGAGAATTCAAAATTAAAAAGTTTGCGCGGACGAGGCTGGTCATCTGCATCTAAATTTTCTCCGGCGCAAGTTTCGGCTGGCACACGGCTGTTTCAAAAGGATTTTAGCGTGTCCAGAGGGACAACTCGAAAACTAAAAAAAAAAAAAAAAAAAAGGAAGAAAAAATACGAGAGGAGAGGAAAAAACAGAAAAAAAGGCTGATAAAATTTTTTTGTTAGCCGTGCCGTGATGTATGCGTGATCAGAATTCGCGAAGTTTCGCGCATCTGGTTCGAGGCGAAAGTTCGAGTGCGACACCCGCACATGACATCGCTGTGTCGGAGTGTGTATCGAGGGATGGGACAGCGAGCTTCGGGGGGAGGGTGGTTTCATTGTGACGACAATATCGCCTTGGGCGGCATTGGCGAGGCAGAGATGCAAATTTCGTGGAGGACGGCTCTGTTCTCTGCGTTTTCATCTACGGACAACGAATTTGGTAATACTGCGAGGGATTCTAACGGCACTCGCTCCTTCAGGATCTGCTCACCGAAACAATTAATTTTCCTTAAGACGGAGTACCTTTGATCATTATATGAATTTAACGTGTGAAATCATTTCTCGAAATACTTTCAATAATTTTAGAAATAATTTGAACATGAGGAAACGAAAATTAATATTACTAAAAATGGTTTCCCTTAAATCTTTATTACCAAGAAGCCTTCATTTTACGAAGATGTACATTCGCAATTTTCTTTTGTTGCAGGGGACAGCATCTTTCAAATCGCCACAGCAACGTTTATCGTAAGTACCAATATCCTTCATCGTTATCCATCGATACTCTTCAACTCCTTCTCTAAATCACCCTCAAGCTAACCTCGACGATGTTACGCAACGCGATAGATGTCTATACGTATAAGAACTTAAGCTTAACCCATCGGAGCTCTCGAAGAAAACGAAGAATCGTTTATCTCGCGTCTATAGAGACGCGATTCCTCGGCTTTCTACGCCATTGCGTGCATACACTCGTGCAGGGAGCAGCGGGTTAGCAGAGGGAAGGGGTTGACAATGCAGCTGCGACGGGGTGGCAGATTCGTAGTCGTCGTAGTAGTCTCGTCGTCGTCGTCGTCGTCGTCGTCGTCGTCGTAGTCATCGTCGTCGTCGTCGTCGTGCAATGTCAGTGGCGATATGACGGTGACGGAGACAGAGTAGGAAGAAGGAAGGGTGGTTAGACGTGTGGGAGAAGGTAGGTAAACGGGTGCTCGAAGAAGGGAGGAGAAGGAGAAGGGCGGAACTGATAAACGGAGGTGGAGACGCTCTAAGGTACATAATCATGCTTGCTGATTCCTTCGCTAATAAAAGTCTCACTGTCTGCCCATCCCCAGCAGTTTCGTACCTCACCCTCTTTTGCCCTCGTCATACTCTCGTTTCTCTCGTTCCGTGGTGTTCGCAGCACACGGAGATCTACCTTTCCCGCGGCCTCTGGCTGACTCTGGTTTTCTTCTCTCTTGCTCGCGCGCTCGCAAGTCGCGGCACACATGCGTCACGTAGACAAAAGTGCATGTGTGCCTACGAGCGCGGTAACCGGGTCCGCGAAATGCACCCTTGCACGTAGCCAAGTCCCGCGACAGAGATCGGGGTGAACTCAAGCTGTGTAAGAAGACAAAAGTAGCAGGGTACGGGAAGGGGCAATGAGAATTGCACGAGATACGGGTCAGAAATGCTTGCCGTAGCAGCATCTGAAGTTGCAATTTTTTTCATCTCCCGATATCCACTCGAAGATTACGCATACGTGTATTCGTACAGTCGTTTCGTCTCGCGTCTCGATTTCCTACTCTCTTCTGTGGACTTGCCTCGTTTCTGCATTCGTTGGGGTTCGTCGATATCGTCCGGGACTTGCGACGATGAACACTCAGTATGTATATCGATTAGGCAGCGACCGACGATCCCTTCGAGATCCGCATCAAGAACGATTCGCAAATTAATTTGGCTTTGTCGGTGAGCCTGCCGCGATACGCTGATCTTCAAGGTAAACAGTCCATGTACGTCGCTCTTCGTTCTCTTTCTGTGATTCTATAAAATGTTAATCGGTATTCAGTGGAAGGATGCAAGATGCATGGACCATTGCATTAATATTTTATTTGAAAGCACGAGATCTTATAGATTATAGATGCATCGTTCTTTCGTTCGTTTACTCACAGAGTAAGACTTTCGATAAAAATCCCATCGTCGTAGTTTTACTTCTCACAGTTTCGTGAAAATATTCTCATCCTCGTTGGTAGTTCACGTGGCATTTGTATCTCGATTTAAGAAAATAATTTCGGTGTAATAAATTCCCGTTTCCCAAGCAAACAGAGAAGATGAAACATATCGATCTAAATGCAGTTCGGTAAAAACTATCCATCACCTAAACACACCCCTTCAATCAAAACCTTAAAAAAAGGGCTCCTGCGAGTCCATTAAACCCGATACAAACCAAACAGCGAGATGTCCGTGGAGAAACACGATCCAAATCAACGGAACAGAAGAACGTGTACACGTATTAAAAAAGTGAAGAGAGAGCCGGACCATTGAATGGTGCGGTTACCCTCGAGGTTGTTAAGGTGAGCCAAGGGTAAGGTCTCGGTGTCTTCGTTTCAGGATCGATCTTTAAAGGGCCAAGCGTTCGAGTTCGAGGGCCCTTGGTCCAAACAGGTCTCAAGGTGTGTGTCTCTGGTGGATTTAAAAGGCCCTTAAGGTGGCCGTGTGCAGAGCAAAGAACCAGATGGCTCGACCTACCCCACCCTTCTCGTCCTTCTGCTTCCTCCACCCACGTGTCTAGGCGCTCCAGTCGTTCTCGACATGAAAATGGATTTTCCTTCGTTCTTTACTACCACTCCGTCTTTCTCTATCTTCCTTCCGTCTAGATTTCTTCTTCTACCCGTTACAATTTCCTACACGAGAGAACGAACCGTTTTTCCCCTCTTCTGGCACGCGTTAATAACGTATCTTGATGCGGCCGAGAGAAACTCCGTCGTTCGACATATGTTCCAAAGTCATTGTGCATCGTACGGTGAAAGAAACGATACAGTCGCGTTGCTCGATCGTGAAACGCTCCTGGATGCGGTTAGTTTTTGATGATGTTAAGCTCCCGTTAGGGAGGGGGCGGTTCAAAAATGGAGCCGGATATAGCGGAGTGTGTTGGCCAATCTGTCGCGAACAGTCGAAGAATTGGAAGGCTCGCGAGGGTGGAAGAAAAGATAGAGAACACTGGTGGATTCCGTTTCGGTCTTTTTATCGGAGGCACTTTAGCCGTCGAATCATTGCGTTCGCATGATTCCATAGTTCAGTTTCTGACAGGCACGCGTGTGTGTATAATATACTTGAAAGTCGAAAACGTAACGGAATTCGACGTTGAGAGGTGAGAAACGGTGCTGAGGTGGGTTTCTGGAGGAAACTCGTGCGGGCAGATGTTTCGCGAGACAAGTTGTTTTGTAGACGATGATAGTATTGGAGGAACGTTGGAGAATTGAATTAGACGCTGAACGATGAATCGGCTCTTTAGTAAATGGCAGCTTCGTTAGTTTCTTCATGACCACTTCGCAAAGCCACTTCAATGCAGATGTGACGTTAGTAAGTTTGATTGAAGCGGAAAAGGAACAGGGATAGAATCGGTTGCTAGAAAAATAATGATTGTACCAAATTGATAGTACTGTACCAAAATAAACAACGATGCTACAGCCATAAAATTGACCATGTATATTATGTTATATAAAATTGATATACGTAATAATGAGCATATAAGTAGCGAAAGTAGTTATAGCAAATTCAATTTGATTTAATTCGTAATTATTACTCTGTACTTACTACTGTAATGATTACACGAAAGGTATCTTTATATTCGATATTGTGAAATAAAATAGGAATAAATTTTTCCATAATGCCATTAGTTGAATTTACGAGTAAGCATTTGCATATTTATAAAACTATTTTAATTTCACATATGAGTATTTCTATTCTGACAAGTAATTAGATAATACAAAATTGAGAATAATAGCCTATCTTAAATACTTTGATACATAAGAAAATTCAAATATAATGTCTCGTATAAAATGAAAAAGAAACAAGAAAAGATCCAAATTCCGACACAGGACTCCAATACGATTTAGTAAAGATACCAGGTGTAATGCTCGGAAAAGACCGATCGGGCACACGTTCAATCCATGCGGAAAAACGAAGGTACACAGCGCAGACAAAAGGTTTTACGGTCAGGACATTATGTTTACCACACGAAACGCCCCCGCAATACCTTGCTCGGCACACCGGATGTCTCGTGCTGAGAATTAGCAGGAAAGATTTACGACCGACGACAAATCGGTCTGTAGTTTCTCTCTTTCAACCGAGGCGTGAAAACGGTCGAGTCTTCCTCGTTACTGGCCATTTTGACGCAGTTTAAGAGGTTTTAGTCACTGTGCAATAACACGCCGGACAATGAACCGCCTCGCTTTACATCCATTTTCGCGCCTTTGTACATTTTTATGGTACCCGTTGTAATTAGTTCGGATCCTTTTTTCGATTAAAGAATACGGTCACTGAAGGCAGTGGGCAGGAAGTTTTCCTTAACATAACCGAATCTTTTGTCGCTGTATTAATAGATCAAGAGGCTAAGGTCCAATTGAAAGGATACAATGATATTCTTCGGATCTTTTGTCAAGTTTTGTGTACAGCTTGATAGAAAAATTCTACAACTCCTTTTACACAATAATTTATTAGATTAGTGATATTAACGATTTAGCAAGTGATCAATTAGAGATTATATTTATACATTAACATTGCAGAAACAATTCCTTCATTTTTAACGAGTATTTGACAATGTACAATGATGATGATGAACATTAGCCTTATATCAATTCATCGAGTAATTTGGTTTCCTTGATAAACATTAAGAAATTCTGATTTTTGTTCTCTACCAAATTATCTTCCAAGTTATGTAAACAATTTTTCTCTCTTACAATTTTACAATTTTATGTCAAATTTGATAAACTGTCTTATAATTTGTGCTTGCTTTAATACCAAATCTGTTACCCTTGTACATTATACAATTTATTAGAACAATTTATCTGTTTATTAGAATTTATTAATTCATTTGTGTAAAAGGATTTATCGCCTTCGAGCTTACGAATACTAAAATCTATCCAATTTGTTATATAAAAAATATACTTCCGTGATCTGAAGATTAGTCTGCTCCGCGTGCCGTGTCATTTTTCCAAAATAAAATATTGCATTTCTGCCCCTTTGGTACATATACCGAAGAGGGCGCATCCCGAACAAATCGATCGAAAGTTCGTCACCTTAATAATCTCTTTCTTTCTGCCGTCCCCCGGTTCACGGTATTGCACGCAGCACGCGAGGGAGCAGCCGGGCGTCTGGCCAGACGGAATTTTAATGGGGCACGGCACCCCATGGCAGTTCCGTTCTCTAATGTGGAAGTAGCTCGTGCTACCTGAGCAGCTGCGCATGTGTGCGAGGAAAAGGGAACTCCCTTGACAGAAGTTTTATTTTATTTTGCCTTACCTTATGGGGCCACCGATGAAGAGGGGGGACCACGCTACGATACACGGCCAGAGAAAGAGG
This sequence comes from Bombus bifarius, assembly GCF_011952205.1. NCBI lineage: Eukaryota > Metazoa > Arthropoda > Insecta > Hymenoptera > Apidae > Bombus > Bombus bifarius. The sequence continues at coordinate 6,742,880 of NW_022884356.1, forward strand.
GAGTAGGGTGAGACGAAGAGAAAGGAAAGAAGCCCCATGGGTAGACGCCGCCAGGTACCCACTGCGGGCCGAACGTCACGGTTGAGAGGGGGGCCCATCTGCCCCCTAACGAGTGTGTGACGTCAGGTGTGACGACGTGTGTTACGAGCTAGACGCGTCTTCTGCGTTTTTCACCCTCTTCTGTATCCCTTCGTTACAAAAATGTATAATGCACCAATGATATACACTATACAGGATGTTTCAAAGAATTTCGATCAAACTTCAGAAGCATGTAATACAAACCAAAATAAATTCGATTTTCGCTGTTCAAACATTCGAAACGATAAAACATCCGGTCGAATCATTTATTTCTCTTTTTCCTTATTTACAATTGTTCAACATCAACTGCATTCGTGTATAAATATTTTGTTAAGATAATACATATATATAAATATAAATAAAGTATATATACAAGTATTTTATTTCAAAAATTATAATAAATGCGAGGCCAGGAATATTATTAATTTTTCAGTTATACATTGCATCTTATTTTATTATTTCATTACGAACAAGTTCTTTGGGATTCTTTAATATTATAATATGCAAATGCCAAGAACGCACTTGTTTCTGTCGATTCTGATTTCTTATCTTCTTTTCATGGTCCTTTGCATGTTTTGAGCCGCGTTGTTTTTCAAGCAAGGATACGATACGATATAGACTAAAGTCTTAAATAGCTTCGAAATTAACGATATTCGATCTATTCTTTTTAAGACTTTCTTACTGATTTTGGTGAATACTATATGCTGCTGACTTTTCGAAACAGCATATGTAATCTGTCTGCGTCGATTTTTGTTTCAACTGGGCGTATGTAGGTACGCGCGTGGAATCGTCCAGCGAGGCAATTCATCGAATCGAGGCCGCTGCGTTTTCGCGGCATCCATTTGCCGCGATTGTGCTCGCCGCAAAAATTGTCTCTTTCAATTTGCCCGGTGTCGCCGGCTGTATAAAATATGAAGTTCGGGGTTTCACGGTTAATTGTATTGGCGTCTGAAGGGTCACCTTTTCAATTCGTGAAATTAATTTCGTGGCCAGCGCGAGCGCAAGCGGCCATCTCACCCTATTGATTGGAAAGTTTACGCGAATGCCTATACATCGATTTCGATTTCGCTTGGAACTTTGCCGCGCGCGTCTCAAAGCGACCCTTGATTAATGGAAAACCGTTTTTCACGTTCCGCGATCCTTCGTATAATTAATTATTTCTTGAATCAGCAAGGTTGAAATAAACGTTTTGATTGGAAACATCGACCGATTCTAGCCGCCTTTTTATCTTGGCAATCGATGGTGAAAAAGCGGAAACGAGAAGTCGCGAACTTTGGATGGCAAACGCGGAAAGTCACGCGCGCCTTATGGTCGTTTATCGCTTCGATACGTTAGGAAGTTCGTCGAAGTACCAGGATGGTAGGGATAATTACCGGGTTTTCTAAATTACAGTTAATTATGCCAGTCAGTTTGGCAACAACTTGCTTTCTTCCAGTGGCAAAAGCTGTTCTATAAAAATTTGCTTGAATCGATAGCGTGGTTCTACCGGTTTTGTCGATTCACGAGGTTTCCTTTTACAGGTCTTTCACGGTTCCTGTACGAATTGATTTTTACGCGAAACGTATGAAAGATAAAAATCTCCTTTATCATGTGTGATACGTTCTCTTTGAAATATTTTCGTTTTTACACAATTCAAATATTAAAAATTACCGATAATCGTTAAAAATAGGCAAAAAGACTACCGAATTCGAGGCATGAACATTTTTTAATCTACACAAATAATAAAATAAATTGGAATATTTGAAAGTTAAACAATGTTTCTGTCTGAGAATAAGATATAGGTTTCCAGAGATAAGAAAATGACAATTTACTAGAAATTAGGATAGAAATTCTTAAATTCTCTAACTTGAAATGACCGAATTGATTCGTAGATGTAAATTTTCTTAGAACAAATACACGAATATTCAAAACTACATAAACAGGGAACGACGTAACTTATAAAATCTCGCATTTCCGTAAATTATTACCTATGTCTATCAAAATCATGTTGTTTTCGTACTTTCAAAGGCACTGCATTATATTCTTATTGACACAGTGGTTCGATATCCTTGGTACATATTACGTTTCAACGATCGAAACACGCTGGCTCACTCACTTTTATCGCAGTAGGCGTATTTCGTATCTTTAACAAGACCGTTAAATTGTTCTTTATCACACGGCTCGGAGTTATCGTGCTAGGCGGTTTCTGGAGATATATGCACGCACACTTACTTGTTCTCAGCACGCCCAGAAAGCCTGTGCGTGATTTCTGCTGTTTACAAAGAACATTCACATCCGAAGAGACGAGTCAGACTTTTCCGCGCGCGTTGACATCCATTTCAAAGTCGTCGTTCAATCAGCGTCAAAAGACTCGAGTAAAACACGTTCCCCAACTACGCGAACCCGTTAAAATAGAATATTACATTGCAACAAAACACTTGTATAAGTCGAAATTGTTGCAACATTTTTTTCTATCAATTTCATCATTTTGTTGGGAATGGAATTTTCTTTTGGAAATATACTTTCTAAGATCGACGTGTCTTTACGATTATAAATATTTCTTTTCAATTTTTATACGCTGTATTTACATATATTTTATATTTATTTAATCTTCTAACGATATGCTGAAGATTTTGAAATTTTTAATACACCAATCTTTTAATAATTCTATTTATGTTGCTACACGATGTTGCATTGCTCTTACGATTGGTCCCACATTGGAAACTTGAACACAAAATTAATTCGGTTTCAGTTTTAACTAATTTCCTATTTTCACGTTATAGATACCAAAATGTAGAAAAGGATAACGAATTAAGATAAGGATAATGGACGCAATTATATTTCATAAGTCAGGTCATCGATTTTTACTATATATTTTTGTTTCGATACAAATAAGCTTCGAAAATTTGGGGATAAATGAGGATTATGACAGAGATATTGCAAAAATGAATTTCGGTCAACTGTATCCTACACTTTCTGCTCCGAAACGGAAACCAGAATAGACGGCCAGTGACCCTATCTCATCTGACGTTTCAAATAACGCAGAAAATCAGATAGTACTTAGAATTAAAACATTCGTCAAGTGTCCTATTTTCATGTTACGCCTAGGAATCGACTCATACAGAATTACATAAAAGTACATCATTTTATATAAACACGTACTTTCAAAACCTTCTGATCGTAATAGAACTTCAATGAATAATACTTAACACCCTATTTTCCAACCTTGCCTGCTAATTTCAATTCATATCGTTATAATTATCATACAAATATTTTCCTGCCACCTCCAACAACCTCGAACCATTATCAATCCAGACACGTGCCTCTACAGAAACCATAAAACTGGTGTGTCGTTGACCATCCGGAAAACACGGGATTGGTTGCGCAAAGGGTTGGCTCAGCATGCGTGCAATCCATCAAAGAGTCAAGAGTTGGCCCTCCTTCAATCGGCGTTCGCATTCTTCGAGGCGAGCAGGAGCGCGCGCGTGCACGAACGCCGAAAGAATCGTGCATATGCATATCGATCGATCGGTGGTCGGTCGGTCGGTCGCGTGTTACACGCCTTGCACGAACGAGCTCCAAGTATAAGTACGTAATACGCAGGAATGAAGGGGCATGCGTCACGGGACATCTGCCGCGGGCGCGTGGCCCCCGTTTGTACCCCAAAGAGCACCGACTGAAGAGAAGGGTCCTTTGAGACAAAGAAAAAGTATGACGTACCGGCAGCTGCCGCTCACGGTGACGTAGGGGCCCCTCTGTCTACCACCGATCATCTAAGGTGAGTCCCCGGTGGAACGAAGATTTACGATCGGCGATCGCGCGTATGACCGCAGCCGCACCGCCAATTCACACCCGAGGTGGCGTTCGGGGTGAAGCCACAGTATCTTTTCTCCGTTTAGAATTTGGACCATCTATTCTTATCGTTGTAAGAATTGTTTACATAGGTTTCTGATATCGGGAATATGTGTAGTGGTATAGTAAAGGTATAAAGTATAGTAAATCAAATATTTTCACTGTTATGCATGTATGGTTTCTTCCGAAAGAATTGGATACAGTAGGAGTTTTGCGCAAGATCGCATCTTTCTAAACGCAACTAAAAAGATGGAATCTAGCTAAAGGATCGTTTCATGCTTCAAATACTTCTTACGTATAACGAGAAGTTTGCTTTGCAAGTTTTATATACTTTTCCACGTAACCCGAGTACCATAAGAGAATGCATTAATAGTTTACTTATCTTTATTGGTAGCTCACTTTGAACAAGAATATCATAGTCTTTCATCTATTTTAAAAAGAAGTGGACAAAACTGATTGACATTTAGTCTTTTGCCATGACTTATAACTAGGTCCCCTATTATGGTAGTATTTGACTTCTTTCCACGACTACGTTCTTACGTAATACGTGTAACTTGAAAGAGAAGAATTGAAATCTCCGATGGACGACGCAAACAAAAGCTTCGTTCAACCTGGTTTCCATTATAATCCGTCGACTCGCGATCGTAGCTACTTTCATAAGCATCTGGAAAGTTTAACTTGAACGGTGGACTGATGACTTGCGAAAATATCGCGTACCAGTGGAACTCGGCGTAAGCCTCGATCCGGCTTCTTTTTTTTCACCAGTGTCTCCCCTGGCTGTCCGATAGAGACGAAGCAAAGTCCGAGAGTCCATCCTCAAAGCTTGCAGGCCGCTGAGTGCATGCCTTTCTTCTCGACAGAGACGCGAAAGAGGAAAGGAGACAAAGACAGAGGCACGCGGTAAAGCGTACTAATCTCCCAAGTAGACACGCTAATGAAAGCTCGGATGCCACTGTCTTTCCCAGTTTTTTTTCAAGGCTCGCTCGCTGTACGCGCATCTTTTGTCTCCCTGTTTTCAACGGAAATTAAACCCAAGACATTGAGATTCCGTACGTCGTAATAAGGATCCCTTCATTCGCCCGATAGGCATGTTAACAAATTCCAAAGTTACGTCGTTACCGTGATACTCGCATTTTTAGACATAGATTTCAGGAACAAGTTTTCTTATTTAATTCTGTAATGTATAGAAATTCGTAATATAGTTCAGTATACGTGCATTTGGCTACTTTCTAACTGCATCGTTTTGAAGAAAATTGAACTGGAATATTTCTCGAGTATACGTGTACCGATGTCAGATTTGGATTATGGTAAACAAGATCGATTTTCTCGAAAATAAAATCGCCAATTCAGTTTTGTTATTTTCGGTCTTCGTCTTATTTTCAGTCATAGAATTTCCACGTTTGTCCACGTTTGAACCACGATTTTCGGTCAAATCTTATATAATGTGCGTATAAGTAAGCTAAAAAGTTAAGAGAAATCATTAAAACATTAAGAAGAGCAATAACGAAATTAACAAGGAAGGTTGCGCTTGAATAGGCAGGCATTTGTATAAGTCAAAGTAAAACTCACGTGCTAGCCAAAGAATAGCGTACTGGGATCCTTGTTATTACCTGATGGTTTCCGCGCCCCTGACTAAGGGTGCTCACAGTACCTCTACCATTCCCAATCTCCTCGCATCTGTCAGGGCACGCGAATCGCGTTTGCACTTGAAAGATGAGGTCCGGAGAGAAAAGAAATAACACGTCCACGGTGGTACTTCCCCTTCTAAAGAGATCAATTAAACCGTTCTTGTTCAATTGCACGAAATTAATTCGCGTCAAATGGAACAATAGAAAAATATATTTTGTCCATTCTGGTATTTTTCCTTCAGTTCCCGATTATTATTGCGTATAATACGCAAAAATACAAACAAAAAAGATTAGAAATTAAAAATAAAGTAAAAGTATAATATATATAGAGGATGAAAGAAATTTTTATTTAAATTCCATTTCCTTAGTTCTATTGTAGTGCAACGATAAATATTATTAAATTTCGTAAAAATATGAATTTGCATAAATATGCAATTGGTTTTGTTAATTAATCATTTTTACAGAATAGTTTCGTTAATTTACGTTTAATAATTTTGAAGTTTTGATAATTTAACAATTCTTCTGGAATGTTATGGATTATAGTTAGAAATTGAAGAATGAAAATTTAATATTCTTACGTGTTGTTTGTTATGAAATTATCTGCTTACGGAGAAGATTTAACTCTGCAGATTTTTAGACGCGAAGAAAGCACATGTCAGAATAATCAAGTTTACCTGAAAGAAATAATTAATTACCGTGAGTTGGAGCATAACTGCGCTCGTCCGCCAACATGACATTTCATTTCCTTTACAAACAGTGTAAACATCCTCCATTCCCGCGTCTGCTGAATATTTGAACGTCTGTATAAATATGTCGCGACTCGTATTTTTCCTGACCCCACCCTTCAATTTCAAAGCGTCAATTATTCTTGTCCATTATACCGCGCATACTCTTCCACGGTTCATAAAAGTTCCGTGATGTGAATGTCTTGACCACGATTTAATTCTTTGAGCTAAATATCAGGATTTTTGACAACACTCTTGTACAATCGTTTTCTTATCAAACCACGACACATAATTATTTTTAAATATGAAATATAATACGACTTCTACTGCAGAGGTTTCTTATGTGACAACTAAAAATCATTACACTTATCAAATCAAACGAGGTTAGTATTACAAAAAGTATTACTGAAAATTCGGCACGCGATTTACTCACATCGTTCTAAGACTTTGTCTTATAGACTTCAAGAGATTAAACCATTGATAGTCAATAGTCATTTCTGACTACCGTTTCGCAAGCTTTTAATCGAATCAAATCAAAAACACACACTTTATGAGTATCGTATACGCGACACAATAGGAGTAAACTAATAGATCCACAAGACAAGTCGAATAATTTACATAAGCGATACATTTATAGTACTCCCCTTCTGGAAGCTTTTAATCCTTGCACACGTTAATCTCCAAGTACCTTCGAAACGTTTCCATCCTGAAGGATTTCGACTGCGACGATCTTCCGCGAAACATTTTTGCTCGAGTCATTCGCCGGCGGTTTTCATGAGCCGAAAGAATTGCACAAGGGGTAGCGAAGGGGTTACTCCTTGTTGCAAGACAGAATTCCGAGAGTGGCAGGGAGAGAGAAACAGAGAGGATCGAGAGCACAATGACCGCAGCGAATCACGAGTGAATTTGAGAGCGAAATCGCAGGATATTGTTTGCGAGACAGATGCATCATACACATCGAGAGGAGAATGTGAGCTGCTGTCGATGAAAAGGATTCGCAAAAGGGCCCAGCAGAGCAAAGCCGCGATTCCTTTGCATTCGTCTATCCGGGAAGAACCCTTTCATTTGCATCTGTCTCCGAAATGCAAAAAGGCCTTTTCCAAAATACAGATGTTCCTAGCCGGCGGGTTAGTTCGCGAGCAGCCGCTCAAGTGGAACAGAAAATAGGATATTGTGCGTTCTTTGGCTTCCTCCAAGACATTCGTTTCCACCTTCCAGGTACCCTTCGAATCTCAATTCGGTCGTAGGAGGGACAGATGTGACCAGCGATCATCTGCTTACCCCTTCGATCAAAGAAAATCACGTTTAACGAGCGATGTTTTCAATCGCTTCCGCTCGCGGCGAATAGGCGATTTTGATATGCATTTTTCATAAACGTGGCGAACTACCATAAGTATTTCTCTGCGTTGTACTTTTATTCCTCCCGCGAAGAAATTGTTTTATTCTCTGAAACTGTTTGGTTTGGGATAGTCAGGACTTTTACAGATATTAAGGACTAAAACCAATAAAGACAGTGAAATAATTTTGAAATTATAGAAAATTGGTTGATAGATGTAAAGTAATATTTCCAATCACATTACCGTGGATTTTATGAATTTAAATTTTAGGCTTGCATCGGATAGAAAATATAGGAAGGAAAGATTCGACGAAATAATCTCGATATAGGAGATCGTGGTTTATGGTTATGCTCCTGTCACACGACAAATTAATCAACTGATTATTTTTAAATAAGCAGCGTCGACACTTGGCCGAATTTTTCCGCTTATAATTCTCATCGTTAGAGCTTGCAGCTGTACGCGTTTATCGGTGTCGCGTTTATCATCGTTAAAATATTTTGCATCGAGTGTCAATGCGCGTTTAAACGTTATTTGCTATCGCGCGACCGTGATTATCGTTGGTCGGTGGAAAGCTATTAACGGAAGAAGCAACCGTGCACGCGAGTAGTGGAGAAGGAGCTCGAAACAACGAAAGAAAGGGAAGGTGAAAAGAGGGTTGACGGAGGAAAATCGACGTGGAAAAGAACGTGGAAGAAGGTAGACAAAAAGAACGGAAACGGAACCACGGTGATAATGCCTATTTGGCATTTCGATTATCGAGATCAAAAAAGATTTTCAGTTCGTAGTTCATAGGTACGTGCGCGTATTAGCTGACAGCTCTGAAATTGCGAAAAAAAGGAGAAAACACAAGATCGGTCCGCTTCACGAACGGTGAGACGCAAGCGCAGAGGTGTAGAAAAAGAGAGTACGCGTTAGATCGAGTTTGCTGATTTTCTGTCGTACGTAAATTCTTCGCCTTTTTTCCACCTCGCCTCACCTCCCGCCACCTCGGCTTAGTCGGCAGTGCCGCCGTCGCCCAGCCTCTCCCCCTTGGTCAGATTCCATCCTCCAGCAACCATGCTCCTGGAATGCGAGGACGAGGGGACGGAGGGTGGCGTGCGCACTTTTTGCGCGGAGATTTTTCGCAACGCCCTTCGGCTTGTCCTCCACCTCCACCTGTGCCACTGGCAGTAGCCCCCTCCTCCACAGCCTGCTGCTAGCCTAGCCGCGTTTTTTATTTTACCCCGCGCGTCGCCGCTCGGACCGTGCCGGGCGATCAATGAATTGAAGCGTCCGTCCTTTTTCCTTTTTTTTTGGTCAGCTCCTGCCTCTCCTCGTTCGACGCACTGCCGCCTGCACATTTCCATCTCCTTTGCACCGCGTTCCATCTCGCTTCGACTCCGCTCCGAATCAACCTTCTACCTCTGTCCCTCTCGTGTTTCGTCCACCTCTTTCTTTCCCCCGATTTTCCTGCACTCTCTCTGCATCTCCTCTTTCTATCCAACGGTCTTTCTCTTTTGCTGCCGGTGCCGGTATTCGTTCGTTCGTTCGTTCGTTCGTTCGTTCGTTCGTTCGTTCGTTCGTTCGTTCGGGCCTCTCTCTATCCGCATATCTCATTCTATTCCCATATCCTCCTGTTTCTCCTCTCCGTTATCGTCCTTCTCCACCTCCGCCGAGCTGGTCCACCTCTGGTCCTTCTCGTTCCTCATCCGACTCACCCTTCCGCGTTCGAGAGAAACGGACTGGAAGCTGTCCCGCTCGCACCCTGATCGCTCTTCTCTTTCGCAACGTCGTTCCACTAACGGCCTATCCGACCCTATCCTTTCTCCGTCCCTCTTCGATGCTCGCCGGACACACAGCCACCCTCTCTCTGTTTCCCTCTCCACACATGCACGCACTCACACACGTGACCGGTTACCACGGTGCATATACATTCCACATGCACCTGCACGCATGCAACCCTCGCGTTTCGCGATCTCGCATCGCCAGATAAATCTCACTGACGCTTACGTGCGAGCGACAGAGAAAAAGGGAGGCTCGACGAGAGATAGAGAGAATGAAGACTGGTGCATGCGCCCTGGAGAGGGAACATTACCTTTCCATATATGTATCCGTACTTCTTTCTTCTCTCTCTCTCTCTCGCTCTCTCTCTCTTTCTCTCTCCCACTAACCGACGCCTTTTTTCGTCTTTCTTTTTCACGTTGCACTTTTATTTCGACAAAGATCCCCCTCGAAGGTTAATGCGAATTTCCACGTAAAGCGACTGATGCGCCTTCGAGTAATATCGCGCGGTTGAGCGCGAGACGCGTGACCGTAAACAACCGGCTCCACCGGAAATGGACCAGACCCCTGCTCACAGACCGGCGCTCTTTCTCGCGAGCTTCGGATTTTCAGGGGAAAATGATTTGAATCGTCGGATGAAAGCCAATCGATGTCAGTCCTTCCGGGAAAACTCCTCGAAATTCGCCGGCGAAGAAACGCTTTTTCCACCGGCATTGTTCCAGCCCGGAATGGAACGTTGTTACACGAGACACGCAATTAATTAAAATGTCGCGTAAAATTCCATTAAACGGAGCTCGTTGATGCTGAAACATAAAAATGTCAAAGTCGTCTTCCTAAAATTTGAGATGTGAATCTCACGCAAAGGATTTCTTTCATTTTAATGTTTAAAGGGATCGTTCGATTTAAAAAGAATTTATGGAAATGAAACGATTCGTAAAGTCGGAAGATGTGTTGTATCTTGAGAAAGTATCGATACGAGTGTTTTTTGCGTAACGGCAACGTCAATATGAAAAAAAACAAAAAATATTTGCAATTAGTCGAGTCGACTAACATAGGAATATTCCTATAGGGGGGAAAAGATACACAAATTCCGAAAAATTATTACCAACGCGCGCTCTCGTATCGGTGTTTCAATATTTTCAGAGATTCACTTATCTCTCTGCAGCATTCCTGCTCTGTGTTATTCTTCAGAATTTTGTTTTACATACTTCCATATCATATATTGCGGTGGCACAGCCGCGTGCTCCACAGGCTTGCAAAAAGCGCTTCCCCTAGAAACCTGTGGCAGCGACAAATGTAAAATTTATAACGCATTACGTGCTCGCGAATATTGTGACACGCTCGCGTCCGGTTATCATCTATAAAAAAAAATAAAAATAAAAAGCAAACGCAACAAGGTAAAACAAAAAAAAATACATACATATATATACACAATTGCACAAAAATAGCGACGTGATAAAAATAATAATTATGTTCTTCTGCCTGGTATAAAATTGCCGGTCCCCACCCTTTCTTTTTTTGTCTCTGTTTCTCCGCATCTCCGTCCCTATCTCTCTAAAAAGACGTAAGTTTATTCATTATCCTGGACGTACAGTACTGGACAGTAGTCGACTGGACAATTGGACTGCCAACCCCATCGAGGATAGCCTGGGAGCTCCGGCGGCAAATAAAATCGTATTTCATCCCCTTGCCGGCGAAAATTTTGTCTCTCTTTCTTGCCTCCTCGCTCTCTCTCTCTCTCTCTCTCGTGTCCTCTCTTTTCGCGGCGCAAGCTCGTACATCAAAGCTCGTATGCGTCTATCTTCCTCCTCGAATGTTGCTGCTGTAGCTGCTACTACTGCCGCTGCCGGTGCTGCTGCTGCTGCTGCCGGTGCTGTTGCTGGTGCTGCTGTTGCCCTTTCTCTCGCGTTCCTCGCTTCTCTGCCGACCCATCAGCTCGAATCCCCCACTGCTCACCCCCGTGAACCCCCACATTGCCCATACCCCCTTTTGCCGCCCTTCCGACCGCCACCCACTCAAGCCCATCCTGTGTACAACTCATAAACTTTTGCACCGAGGTTTAGTAGTTGGAAGCTAACTTCCGGTTCTCGTGACACGCTCCTCTGTCCAGTGTCAGGCGTTGACGATGCCAATCGAGAAATCGTCGTGTTGTTACTGTTCGTTTCCAAACACCCGCCACGCAGCCACGCTAACCATGCGTTGTGTTCTCCTCACCGTAAACATATTTACCTGTTTATTTCCCTGTATCGACAGCAGAGATATTCTTTCATAGATGTCGAAGCGTGTTTTAGTAGATCGTATCCGATGTATTCTTCGTAATAGCAGTTTCTTGCTTTTTCAATGTTTTGGTACTTGGCAAAGCGAAGGAGACTGCGCTAAGGACCTGTTTAGCTGTTCGTGGGAAAATAGATAAGCAAAGAATTCACGATGTAATACAGAAAGTTACGTTGAATATCTAAAACACAGTAATCGTTAAAATATCTAACCGATAGAGTCTAGACTCTGTATTTTAATTATTCGTGTAAGAATATACATTTTCATAAACACATCAACAATTTAGTGATTAACCTTTGTATTAACAAAAGACAGAAGATATCAGACGCGAATTTCAATTTTTCTTTCGAATATTCCTCCGTACGTAAGAAGGTAGACATCTAGACGATTACAAGGGACAAAGTAATCAGTCGCGCAAGAAGTTAACTCGAACGCAGCATCGCGATTTATTTCAACCCTTTCATGGCCCAGGCTGGCTTCGGGACGCAGAATGCAAACCCCGGCGGTAAAGCTAGCTGACCACCAGTGGTTTTCATCGTATAACTCGATTAGCCCTGAATTCTCTCTTTTTCGATATAATTCAACGCCAATGCAATTTTCAGTAATTACGATAGAGAGCGTCGGACAAAAGAGGACAAGGCAAAAGGGAGGGGCGGTGAAGCCGGAGATCCCATCAAACTCGCGGAATCCCATCTTTATGAGACTGGAGGACATTGCAAATCGAGTTTTCGTTTACATCCACGAACATCGACTTCGCATGGAAGGGAAAAAACGACTGGACAATTTGCGAGAAAACGACAATTAGATCATCCGTCGCAGACGATCGCAGGCAAAGAAATACACGGCTATGGAAAGACTCGAGCTTAACGAGATTTCCATTTTATCTCAATATTCGACGTCTTACGCGCGTTAAAGTCAAACGCATTTCGTTTTTGAGAATTGAAAATTTTGTTAAGTCATCGATAGATCGACGTCCTCGTTTTCCTATGGCGCGATTAACTGAACGCTAACGCTCAAAGGGTAGGAGAGAAACACGAAGGGGGTGTAGGCTGAAATACATTTCCGCGCTGATTCTTCGAAGCGGTTAACAGAGCTTAGAAAGCTGGTTTCTCCTTTCTGAATACGGCGGAGACCTTACTTATTAGACTCAAATTACAGGAAACTAGGTTGGAGGAACGTTTTTCAGCCTGTTTTATTCAACGCGGAAAAGATTAAAAGTACAAGGAGAACTCGCGGTCCGCCGTCACGAGGCGGAAGCTGTACGCCTCTTTCGACGTTTACTTACGCGCTTCCTCTGCCACGCGAGCGTAGGTCTCGCCAATTAAAAAACCCGACTTCTGCCAATGCGGTTTCGCTAGGCTCCCATTTGTGACTGACAGTTTTCATCGGTGCGCTTGCCGCCTGCCGCGTTAAAAAAGAAAGCCTCGCCACCCTGGAGCAGAGCGAACCAGGTAGAAAGAAAGGCGGGCGCAAGGGAAGGAATGAAAGAAGAAGAGGAAAAAAACTGTTTCCCGAAAACCCTTCCGAGCGTACACATCAAAAGCATCAGGCCGCGGCGGATGCGAAGAGAACGGTCCGCCCTCTTGGCACACACTCGAAGGTGCGCTCCTAATTGCGTTATCCGCGGCGAGAGGAGAAACGAAATGAGGGAAAAAACTGTTATAATTTTTAATTGGAGAACGCAACTGTCGTCCATCAAATTGGACCATTTGGCACGTGGCTGCCACGCGAGACTCCCGTTAAACACCCCATACAGCGTACACCGTTAGGGTCTACGCTACGCGCTTTCCTCCTGGAACTATAATAACAGGTGCTATGTATAGTAATTATAGTGTAGCGGTTCGTATCGGAACGCACAAATATCGACGGCCATTAAGAAGACGTAGTGCGCGTTCGAGAATACCTTCCGATGACGAGGAGATTTATGACACTGATCGATAAATCGGAAAACACTTTGCCTGGAATTCGAGGATAGTTATTCTTGTACTCGTGTTAAGATTTGCATTTTCTTGATATTTAGAAAATACAACTACGAGATCTGATACTTGACTTTTATACTCTTCTCGTATCTTGCGCGACACACCATAGTTGGATCTCTTTTCTTGTATTTTATATGAAATATACTGCCTTCCTCAGTTGAAATGCCTAGCATTCTTTTTTTTTTATTTTTCGAGATGGGCATATTAGAATATTTGTAGCTGCCGGTGTGTTTTCTCCTTTATATAAAGTTACGTAAATGTATGTATGTATAGGATGTTATGAAATAGCGATTAAATGTTTGAAATTGAACGAAGAAAACCAAAATCGACGCAGAAGATAATAAAACTTGAATTTTCTCGAATATTTTGAAACGATAGTAGAACGTTTTAATTATCGAGGACGATATTATAGGTAGATCGTTGTATTTTCTTTTTTTCATGTTTCTGTAGATATAAAGAATAGCAGGAAAAATGAAGTTGGCGTTTCTATACATTCGTTAAATAATATTTGTTACGAGATGACCATAAAACTTTCTCCACGTGGATATTATTAAAGCACGTTTGATTAAATGCGACCAACGATGTTCGAATATCATTGGTTTTTTCAAACTTTTTGCTCGAATAAGTATTTAACTTCCCAATAAGAATTCGTAACGCAGTAAAATTTCAAATTAAGTGTCTTGCTTTTATAATTAAACGATATGAATGAGAAAAAAGATTTCACCAGTCAATTATTGGAAAATGAAAAGACAGCAGATAAACATTATAGAAGCGCTCGATATAAAACGTTCGTGAAATGTAAAATATAAAAGATGTCTATGTACCTGTTTGTTTTTGTTTTTAAAAGAAATTTAGTCATTTCAGGAAAGATATATATAATCCAAATACTGTTTATACGACATTTCTTAGAATACATCAAAATCTGTAGTTCAAAGTTTTACCATACTTCTCTAATAATCTCTATATATTTGCATATATGTATTTCCAATTTGATATCGACGAGTTTGCGTCAAGGCTGTCGTAAATGATTGAAAAAGCCGTTAATGCGTTTTCTTGACCGAATCTGTTGCCTAATTTCTGTCAGAGCTTTCGATCGCCGCCTGTCGACGCGGAACAGACGCGGTCAAACAGATTCTTTCCATTTGTTTCGATTGGCGGACGATCGGCGCGCGTACTCACGGCCGGATTCGGAATCGAATCGTGAATTTTGCATGCGAGGAGGGGCCGTGCAGTATTCGCTCGCGCCACATCGCAGGAAGCCTCCTCTCTCTTCGTTATGGCGAGTGAAAAAAAAATGAGAACCAGAGAGAGAAAAAGGGAGGAAGAGAGAGAGAGAGAGAGAGAGAGCTTTTGTCGCGTTTGTAAATCGAATCCGTCGTCAAGTGCTCGTTCATATTTCACGCGGCAAGCTGCGAACGTTGTTCTCCGGTTGGAGGAGCTATCGAGAACGTCGCTGTCGAATGGTCAGAACGTTCGGTTCTTCGAATAGTGATGGCTTCTCGTTGTTTGATGGCGTTCGTTGTTTTGGTAGAGCTTGACATTCGTTTTCGTTGTTCCGTGATAAGGTTCGGCTAGACGACAGCTCGTCGATTATTGCAGGATATATGACGATCTCTAATGCTAAATAAATTTCCTGAATTGTGTAACGATAAAGACTAGATAACGTATATCGCCTGTTCTAAGTATTAGGATGCTTGCTTATGTTTAATGTCAATCGAATGCTTGTCGCGTCTTTTATTTTTTAGGTATTTTATTGTTGATCTGTTGTTTCGTACACGTATCTTGGAATATAAAATATGACAAAAAGTAAAACTAGGCATGATAGCCTTCGAGACTCCTAAAATCGAATTTAAGACGCATTTTACTTTTGTTCTTTTCGTAGTTTATCGTAATCTCGTTTCGTCTACAAATATTTATCAATAACGAAAACTTATTTCTTGTTTTATTCCTCATTTTTTCCTACCATCGGGTATCTTAAAGATGAGTACGATGATTTCATAAAAGTTGTGCAAGTAGACGTACAGGATGCTACTACAGTGGATAAGTTAATTCTTATAAAAAAATGAATACCCAATCGTGTAACACGAATCTCAATATTTAAATAAATTTGGTTTCCACGACTGACGTTTATTATCGATTGAATTGCTCGTAGTTCAGCAATGAACGCCAAAACGAAAATGTCCGTTTATTTATTCTATCTCTACCACGTAGGTTTATGACGTGATTTGTGTAAAGGAAAGTTTTCCCATACGGAAAAAGAGATAAGCTACGGTAATTAATTGAATGCAATCTAATAACTCATTTTGAATAAAAGGAGAATATATGGAATAAAGAAGAAGGATATAAATAGGAGAAGAATAAAGATAAAATATGAGAAACTAATAGCACACGTAGATTCGTACAACGAGAGAAGAAAAATGGAGAAGATATACGATATAAAAGTCACGTATGTTTCCTTAAACAGAGATAACACATTCTAGTATACAAATCGTCAAAGCAGAAATGCATTGTTAAAGAAATACGTTACATAAAAGTACGCGGAATTCACGATGAACGTAGTGGAATTGACGAACAGGAGAGCAGATACCAAGAATATTGATCGAATCCCATAAATCCTCATCGGTGATGTCGATAATCGGAGAATCCAATAATCGAGTCGCGAGGCCGACGTGCACGGCTAACAATCGCGGAAAAACGAAGAACGCGAGAAACGAAAGATCGCTTTGCATTCGAAACCTGGACAATCCACGAGGTATTTGCAAACGTAAAAGTTTGGTCGGAGAAAAATGGCGATTATTCGGACGAAACGATGAGAGCGGAGGGAGCTTGTGCCGCTTGAATTGCTCGATCTTCTTCTGTGTCGGTGGCACGTTCTCGCAAAAGAAACTGGTAAACGGGGAATCGGCGTGTTCTCCATAATTAAGGAAGACCGTTTAAAGCTTACACGATCCGGCGAGTTTTCGGGGGTTGAATTGTAACTTTCTCATGAGGAAAGAAACGCGCAAACGGCTCGGTGCTCGAGATTTAACGCATTTGCCGCGCTGCGGGCCGCGTTGCGGTTCATTCTTCCCGTGATTTCGCGTCCACTGATGCGTGTCCAGCCAGACTTTTTCGACGAGCCTCGCCAGCGCGTATCCGCACGCACCGAACCGCGGCTTGCCTCGCCCGAATATTCGTCTCTACACATACACACCGGCTTTTTTAATCTATATCTATATCTATACACACGTACACAGGAGCAGTAGCGAGCGCACGCGCGATCTCGCTTCCACTCACATAGGAGGCATGCACACGCACACGAAGAAAGAGAGAGAAAGAAGAAACAGAACGCACAGAGCGCGCTCGCGAAACCAGCCAGGAATTTTCTACCGTCGTCGTCCTACCATCGTCGAATCCAGAATGCCGTCGTGAATTCTGCATAATGCACGGGCCACGCTCGGCCGAGCTTCCTGCATAAAATAATCTCTTTCCGCGATCGCGATTCGCGGCCCAAGCCGGCCAAGTGAAAGAGTGGCAGATGTCACGTTGCCGCGTATTTTTCACCGACCCACTCCTACCCTCTCCGCCTACCGGTCCCTCTCCTTTTTACCTACCCTGCCTCTCCCTCGTGCCGTATTTTCTATCCATCGTCCCTCTTTTTCGCGGTTGTCGTCGGCAGGGACGAAACGTGAGCCGAGGTAAAGAGAAAGAGAGAGAGAGAGAGAGGGAGAGAGAAAGAGAGAGAGGGAGAGCGAGGCATAAACGGAGAGGAAGAGGAGGAAGAGATGGAGGAAGAGCAGAAGGATGGATAGGAAAGATGAGAGAGAAGCGTGGTAAAAATGAGAGAGAAAAGCAGAGAGACAAGGAGGGGTGGCTACACCGGGGTGGCAGTGTAACGGCGCGGTACGCGGGAACGTGCGTTAGGCGCGTGTACGTGTGCTGGCGTACGTGAGAGGGCTGGGATTACGGGAGGATAAAGAGAGAATTCGAGAGTGGCGATGAAAAATCATTTCGAGCCCGGTACCGAACCTTCGGCACGACGATTATTATCGTTATTAGCCGAACTGGTGCAAATTCGACGAGAAAAAAAGGAATGGGACGTACGGCCTTCGTACGGGAAGACGCCTAGAAACCAGGCGTCGATGACGTTGGATCTGAGGATATTAATGGATTACGGTCGTCCTTGCGGAGATGTAATTCGTTGGACTACGTCCACAGCGCAGGCAAAAATGAGCGAAACGGATATCACTTTTGCTCGGCTGCTGTCGACATTAATGCCTTGTTTCCTGGGCGGCACGGCGGCGATGGTTTTTAATTAATACTTGTTATGTCTGACTAGCGCGCGCTGCCGGTTCTTTCGTTTGGTGAAACACGGATGATATGTTGTTTGCACGCCGGGACAACGGACGCGGCGCAACACAGGCAGGATTAATGGGAGACGGTCCGATGATGTAATTCCAGGAACGTTTGATATTTCGCTGGCGCGGTAACAACGATTTTTTCCTTTTTTCTTCTATTTTTACGCGCGCGTGTATGCGTGTATGCGTGTGTCGTTCGTTCTCTGTCGGAGGATCAAAGGTACACGAAACGCCGACGTATCGATTCGAGACTCGCGGAGAACACGACGAAAGTCTTCGCGGAGATCGGCGATAAAAAATTTTTGTAATTATCCTTTGTTATCCGATTATCGAACGTTTCGATATATTCGCGGATAAAGAGACGGTTATCGTGTAAAACGTCATTTTCTGGGTATATTAAGCGGCGAACAGGGGAAAACGAACGGCTACAATCTTTTCAACGGGAATCAAATATTCCGAAAGACACGGCGTGCAAACGAGGCAAAAGAGAGATGGGAAAAGGGAAAGAGGAGCAGGCGGTGGAGATGGTGGACGCGGCACTATATGACGACGGCAGACAAATTAACTCTACGCGTTGGCGAGCGCATATTTTCCTGAAATTAATAAAAAAATAACGGATAGCGGATGCTTCAAGCGCGCACACAGCAGCACGTTACATGCACGCATAATGCGCATAAAAAATCCGGTACGTCGGGTTCGTTTAAAAAATTCAACGTATCCGGGCTTCTAGCCGCGATGCTGGACGATTTTATATGTAAAAAAAAAAGACAGCCAGGACGTCAGGAGTAGGGAAAAACGAGGAGAGCGAGAGTGAGAGAAAAAGTACGAGAGAGAAAATACGAGAGAAAAAAAGAAGCGGGAAAGATGTTAAAGGTAGGAGAAAATTAATCGCGATTTACTCGATGAACCATCGCGTAGATAAAGCGCGAACGTTCAAGGGTCGGCAAAGAAACGAACACAAAAACGGCCCTCCGTCAAAAGAGAATCGCGTTTCTGCGATGCATTAGCGACATACGAACCCATTATTTTTCACGAACTTAATCTCCCTTCGAAACGGAAAATCGAATTCGCGTACGCGAGTTTCGCAGCGCGAAAAGAGAAAATCGCAGCGAGGCAAGCGATCCCGGTGAACACTCGCATCATCCTCGATCACGGTCGACCATCCTCAAAGCTTTGAAGAGTGGCGTGGATTTATCCTAGACCGGTATTCTAATGAGAGTCCAACACGCTCAAGGACAGCGAGCGGAAAAGCAACGGGGTGCGAGTGGATGGAAGGGCCGTGCACGCCGCGTGGTGCAGCTCTGCTTGGTGCGGCTCGGCGTGGCGCGACGGTGACGACGGGTTTCGGGAGTGGGAGACGTAGGAGAGAACGACTGCCGAGGACGAATTAGCCCAGCGGATTAGCGTCCGCATATTTTTGCAAAAACGAGATAATGCAAAAAAGCGTGCTGACCGGTCCAGCCAGGCTGGTACGGATGCTGCGTAGTAGAAAGGCAGGTAGAGGAAAAGGGGTGGTTGGGTGAGGATGGTTCGTGACGGACGGAGGGCAGGAGGTGGAGGAGGTGGTCGGAGGTGGATGAGGGGGCTGCGTCGGGGGTGGAGGGCGTGGCCAGGCGGCCTCTGGCAGGTTTCAAACGAGAAAGAGAAAGAGGAACCGCGTTTCCGTGGTACCAGAACTCGCGAGAGCGAGAGCCAGAGAAAGAGAACGGCATAGCAGACCAGAGCAGAGCAGAGCAGAGCAGAGCAGAACAGAACAGAGCAGAGCAGAGCAGAGCCGCGGCGATAGGAAAGAGGGCGAAAGAGAGAAAAGCGGAGAGATCGAGGGAAAAAGAGGAGGGAAGAGAGACAGAGAAGGTGAGATCGTAGAGAATCGTGTACGGATAGAGAGGAGCGGAAAACGACAGAGAACGAAAGAGATGGAGAGAGGGAGGACGATGAGAAAAAGTTATAGATGCATCGTTTGCATGTGGTTCACGTACGTGGCCCGACAAGACGCGTGTGTACTGGTGCGTTGCATACGTGACACGTACGTGCACGCCACGTATGCAGCAGCGGCGCATATACGATCGCACACGCTCAGACACACATATACACGTGGCCGCGTATCGAGCACGGACCTGTGTGCGTTTAACTATAGCCAACGTGGCCCGTGGGGCAACTGGGGGATGGGGTGGGACAAAGGGGTAAAAATCATTGCGCGGTCCAGCCTCGAGGCTGATCGATGGTTGCTGCACTCACCCCTGCATCTACTACCCTCTACCTCTCTGTGCCCGTACCCTCGACGACTACCCTATACCACCTACATCCCTCCCCCCGCGCTCACATTCACTGATCCCTGGGACTCACTGACTGGCCAGACAAAAAATGGCCGGTTCGAAGCCCATCCGCCTCTGCCCAGGCTGACGTCGGGTGTTTGATGACCTCGGGGTGGCAAGAGAGGCCCGGGAGGTGAAGGGTGCAACTACGAGTCAGGGTGCAACCGACGGCGGGGGACGGCTGGTGCACCCGAGGGCCGACGGCCGGAAAACCGACACCCTCCACCCACTACAACCCTCTACCCACCGACCACCCTCCCGACCCACCCTCGCGTTTCGACCACCTACAAAAGGGTGGACGCCGGGAGGGAATCGATGACGGTAGATGATTTTACGTAGACTAGTTCGCCGGTCAACTCTGCCCTCTTTTCGTGGATTCGGTAGCTTCACGATTCGTAGCGGACCAGCCAACATGTTCCAAGCCGACGCCGTCATCGTTGCACGCCTCTTTTCTCACTACTCTTCTCGTGTTTTTCAAGGAGTATCGTTTGATGAACACGATAGAGGATCGACGTTCTTCAGAATGGACGAGAGAGAGAGAGAGAGAGAGAGAGAGAGAGGATCATAGGTAAAGAAAACGAGAAGCAGTCTGAAGGATTTTCTTCTCTCCCCTCATTTCTTTTCTTTTCCTCCTTTTCTCTTGTTTCTTCGTGCATTTCACAATTCGCATGCAATTTGTTTTGCGGTCGAATAGATATTGGACGATCTATTATCGACGAACTTCTCGCTTTTCGAACGATTACTATCCAATACCGAGAAAGCGTTTCATCATATCGAAACGTTCGATTTACATAGCTCGATCACGCGTGTATTGCATGTTTTAAAATTACGCGCTTGTTGACACGGTCCGCTTGTCCGATCGCAAAAGCGTCCTTATCTCGCACGATGTTTCTACATTTTTCAAACTCCGTCGACACAACATTCTAGAAAAAAGAAAATATCAGAAAAACGAAATGGAAAAAATACGACCGACCAGCCAAAGCCGCTCCCTTCGATGTTGCCTCTGGAAATTTCGATCCCCAACCGATGCTTTACAGGCGGCCCTCTAAAGTCGATCGTTGGTAACCCCTTGCCGAAGCTCTTTCCGCGCGGCAAACTGGCGAAGTTCAACGCCAATGACACGTCGTCAGGGCCGTTAATGATGCGCCCCTACCCCCGAGCCAGCGGCGCCTACACTCGACTCCGATCCTTAGGTTCACACCCCCGGAGACAAAACGCTCCCTCTGCAACCGAGGCGTCCTAAACGGATGTGTGTATGATAGAATTTCTTCCGTCATTAAGAAAGCCTTACAATGTATACGGGTTTCTAAGCGCGGCCGTACAACTCTCGTCCGTATCGTGAGACGAGATGTCGCGCCGCGGCGTGTGTCGCCGTGGGACAAAACTTTCGCGGTCCTCGGGGCGACGAAAGTACACCGGGTCCACCCCCCACCCACCCCTTTTTCGTAGTATATATCCGCGGTGTCTATTGAAGTAACGGTAAACGCGACTCGTGAAAATTCCTCGCACTTTGCGCTCCAGATCCGCCAGGTTTCTTGTCTCCTCTTTCTTTCTCCCTTCCGCCTTTCCTCGTGCTCCCATACAGCCTCCTTTTTCGCTCCCGTCACGCTTCTTCTTCGAACCGCCACGCTTTTTTTCTCCCCCGCGAAACTGCTGGCTCAATGGTTACGCGCGTCCCGCGTCTACGCTCAGGTGACGACTCCAGTCGGAAAGGGGTGCGGGCGGTACCTGGTATCGTTGTCGGCATTATGCACTGAGTTTTCCATGCGGGAGGGTAGAACGGAGATGTTCATCGGTTCTTCGTGCCGCAAGAGCGTGTTACAGTTTGATATTTTTTCTTTGTTCCGACCGGCCTTTAGAGATACGTCTCCTCGTGTCTTGCTAGCACCTGCCGTGGCTTTTTTTCTCGCCCGAAGATACCCCCTGATACGTATACGTATACGAGTCGGTTTTAGACCCGTCGCCACCACTCCGACGGCTGTTTGTCTCGAAAGGAAGAGACTGCCGTTGCTCGGTTAACCAACGAGAACTATATTGGCATTCACCGTTTCCGCGTTCGCAGTTTCGGATATTTAGATCGGAAAAGTGAGAGCTATATACATGGACGTATATACATCGTGACAGAAAGTCAGGGACCGTGCTAAAATGAATCGGATTTTTATTCCCAGCCGAATACTTTCAACGAACGCCCGTTCATTGGGAGCTTCTTTAATAGACGATATTGATCTTTCGCTGCACGATTATACAATTGTATTGGCCACTATTGAAGGTCCATTTTATATATAACTGCCGCTTCGTCCTACAAACTGGTGAACGAACTTATTCGTATTATCGATTGGGCCAATTGTATCAGATCGAAATTTAGTTTCAATTAGAATTGAAAGTAGCCTCGTAGGAAATAAACCATACGATAACTGATATCCGAACAGATCGGCCGTAAACGGTATACAGGAGTTTATTACTGCCTCAAGTTGCACGACTCTATCAACTTGTGTATACGGTAGCATCGCCTCTTCCCCAATAAAACCGATCAATTCATCGGCGAAGCATTCGTTACAACTCCATCGACGATCCATCGCTCGGCGCTCTTGCCTCGATCCTCCTGCACCGGTTATAACACGGTCACGCGTTCAATCGGGTCTAGATACTCCGACATAGTAGATAGCGTATGGCAAAGTACGGCAAAGTGTCCCATCGCGTTTGGATACCGGTCCGTGCCGCGTCGACATACCGGCAACCCTAACCAAGCCGAGTCGATTCAGAAAGCGGCGTAGGAGCAAGAGAGGACAAGAGGAAGAGTATATGGATATAAAGTAGCTCGAGCACGGCTGATAGAGACGGAGAGAGAGAGGTGGTTCAGGCGCGTTCGTGAGAGAGAAGGAGGGAAGCGAAGAGAAAGAACTCCAACCCGGCCTAACCTACCCCAATCGAGGGCTTACGTTGGAAAGCTTGTACGGTACAACGCAGTGCGCGGTGGAGGCAACGGCAGGAGAATCATCGAAAAGCCCGGCGCTTTGCTGGGTGGTGCAGGGTGAACGAGCTACCGGTGCGCGGTCATTGAATGGACGGAAAAGGGAGTAAAAATCATTGAAAAGCGATGACTGCAGCCCGACGCTGGCAGAGTGGATCATCGAATGACCAGAGGCCACCCCAGCCCGCTTCTAGCAGCCGCCCTCGTGTGGACCCCGCTTTCATGATTTCTACTGGAAATTAGCCAACTGGCTAACGACCAAATAGGAGCCTTTCGCCTTCTCCCTTCCTCCCTGTACACCTCTTGTCTCTGAATCTCTGTCTCTCCTCTTGCCCGCCCTCTCACCTCTGTTCTCTCTTCCTGGCCCGACCGTCTGTCCCTCTCTATTTCTCATTCTCTTTCCTCTCGCGAACGCACCCTGTGTCGATCGCCCGTCCTCTCTCTCTCTCTCTCTCTCTCTCTCTCGTTCCCTCTCTCTTTTGCTCTCGAATTTACGCCCTCCGCCGGTGCACCCTGTCGCTCGATCGGCCGGCCATGTCTGCGTTTTTATTTCGCCAACTCTCCGGCAGTGGCACGATCGTCCGGCTAAGTCCTTCCTCGCTGAGATTTCACCCACCCAACCCGATCAATGATCCAAAACTTTCAGCAATTACTATTACGAACTAAGTTCGAAACTAAGTTTAACCTTTCGTCTGATTCCATATTTTTTGTTATTCTTCTTGAAGGAAACCTTAGGGTATCTTGAAAGCAAAGAAAGATCGATAAAGAAGAGAAATTATATAAAATTTGTTTATAAATATTACAGATTAAAATATTGATAATTTAGCCCTGTCGTTGTATGTCATCGTTCGGAAGAAAGTAAGCTTAATAATCTAATCCACTTAAAGGTAACGAAGAAAGTTGAAAAAGAACGCGAAAAAATGTAAATCGGAAAGCAAGGAAAGGCAGCAGAAAGTCTGTATAGTGTCGTTCGAACTCGCACGGAGGAAACGATCAATTAAAATGCTCGTGATTGAGGGTCGAGTGGGATCATGAACGCGCGCGAACGCAATCGTCGAAAAAGTCAAAGTTAAAGTTGAATTCGCGGCTGTGGAGGCGCCTAAAACGGTGTGTCGGGTTCTCGGGCCGCGCAAGAATATATCTCGACCGAAGGAAATATCGGATGATACCGGGCCGATCCACGCGAGCTGGAAGGTGGAAGGTGGGACGGGACACGGGAACAAAAGTTTCGCGGTTCGTGATAGAATGATAGACGTTTGTTCGGGAAAGAAAAATGCAAGATTCGCTGCAGTCACGAAATGGCAAATTGGAGTTGAAACTTCCCTCGTACAGGTTTGGGATAGGTTGGGTTAAGGCGTGACGGTGGAGGGTGCGAGAGTGCGAGGGAGGAGGGGAGACCGGTTCTCCTACGGAAAACACAGGTCGAGGGTGAGAGTTCTGGTTAATCGAGTTTCGTCTCCACGGGAATTACGAATTCGTGCGTATCGCTTTAAGCACATCCCACGATATTTACCCACCCGGGAAATTATAATATTTCTTACGTAAACTTCTTTCTATTTTTTCCTCTTTCTTTCTTCTAACGCGAATCGCTTTGCTACTTATCACCTTCGTATTGCGGCTTCTCCTCCAGTTACGGAGAACAAAGTTTTTCTTCCAAGCTTTCTTTTATAACGGCTATTTATTCGCCAACGAATCGGAACAAAATCGTAATGCCTCTTTAAAGAGATACGTATCGTTTGCTTTTGCAAATACCATCTATGTGTTATCGTTGAATATCAGAATTTGACAGATATGGATAATCGAATTTGCTATATATTCAATGAAATAAATCTTGCTTGATACGGTTAACTGTTCTTTAACGTTTGTTTCTTTACGTGTGTTTTCATATTAACAAATGGGTTTTATCGAATTGAATTTCAATTAAACAGTAGAATTCGAATAACTCAAAAGTGTGTGTACGTACTTATCATACGTTCGAAATAACGCTCCCCGTTAAATTAAACGTATACACTTTTGATGTACTGAACCGAAGTTTCAATACATTAGTCTAGGAATCTTGGAAATCTTCCGATACTTTCGATTCTTAGAAATCTTTGGATATTATTTTTATTCCGATCTTTTTGTGGCATTTCGAACGAATCCTTTCGAACGAAGTTTTCAATTACATATATCACAGCAAGCAAATTCAAACTCGGCTTACAACTGTACTTTACACTTTCAAATTTAATTTTATAACTTTACATTCAATTTTTAAAATGTTCCTTTTTAAAATGTGCCTCAAACTTAGCAATCACGACATGCCTATAGACAGTGAACTAACTTGAGTTAAACTATACCTAGATATACGTATAACGTGTAACAGACATTCCACCAAACTTTGTATACCTGAAACTTCGTTCGATATACCAATTGAAAAAACCTTTACGTTCAAAAAGCACTAACAACATCGAAAATTGTCTCCTGCGTCGAATAGAATCAGACCAAATCAAACGCAAACTAGAATCAAAGATAAGAAACAAATATTCTCTCTCTTCCAGAACAACATTTTCAATATCCAAGCATATACAGTCGAGCATACAGCGATGGCAAGAAATGATTAATCGTATGATGATCGAAATTAAGCGCGACACTGCAACGAAAAAGGGTGGCTGGTCGAACGGTCGCGCCGCGCCGCCATAGATTCTCTCGTAACCTTAAAAAATCTTAATGTGGCTTTCGGGGCCGAATCGGGGTAAAGTTTAAATTGAACCGAGCTGGCGGAAGGGACGCGAGATGACGGCAGAAAGAGAAAGACGTAGGCCAGGGGAGAAGGTTAGGGGCTTTGGAAGATATACACCGAGCGTTGGCTCACGTGGCTCGTCGTTGGGGTTCGGCGGGGGGTGGTACAGGGTGTGGGCCGTGCGTGCGAATCCCCGAACGGAACACATGCAAGCTTTGATAAGCTTTAGGAACACATATACATGGTAGCGAGTCATTCGAGCTTCTGGCATCGCGGTTCGCATAATATTACGTAACGCGCGATTCAACGCGGTTCCTTTTTAGCGCCATCGTGCCGTGCTACGAGAAAGACCCCGTCGAAAGAGCAAATAATAGCCGGCGTCTGACTCTCGCGCGATCGGCAGCTACTCGTTCTCGCGATGTAACGCCGATTTCCTTTGGCGGTGGCATTGATGTTCCGCGATGAACGAAAACGTACACATAAGGTTTGATGCAGACGAGAAATTGTAGCAAATCGAGACTGTGCGATCGAGTAATTAGAAACTCGGTTTTCGAGAGGTTCTTTGACGGAAAAAGGTTTTGATTCGGAGATTTTATGTGTTGCGTTTAGGTTGCTGTATTCCGTGCGTGAAATGAAATTTGTAATAACGTAATGATGTCTTTTAATAATGTATCTACAATCCGTACAATCCGGAAAATGATACCGCATATAAAATGGAATCATACGATAACCCATATCAACAATTAACTTTCTCATTTATGTGTTACTCGCATATATCGTTTCATTTTACTGCATTTCACTCTCGTTATTCAGTTTCCAAACATCGCGTAGCATATTACGAAAACATCTAGAAGAATGTCACTCGCCTAACATCATCACCAAACGGATCAGTTTGTGAACACGCATTTAAGTTCAATTTACGCTCGAATTTTTGTTCAAGCAGTATCTTTTTTCCTACAAAAGAGAATCGCAAGTTTTTTCCTCGCTACTTTTTTGTACTTCTTACGTATTTTTTATCTTACCGTGTCTTCTCCGCGAGATACCATGGACCGAACCCTGACGTTAAAAGTAAGGGTTGCATCGGACAAGTAAGGCGCAGCAAGAGAGGGCAGAATATCACCCTAACCGAGTCTGGTGGCGCACTCCCTCCACTAGAGGATGCTTCAAGGAGGGTCCCTACTGCTTATTTATTTCTCCATTTGAATTTTATTATCTTGTTCCGTCGTTACGGAGCCCCGGTTCGTTTTCTTCGTTCTTACATACACGACACCAACCAGCACGTCCGCCACCAAGGACCCGGAGGATAGTCCTCTGTCAACGACACAGAGAATTCCTTCTTTCGAGGGCAATTCTGCGGACGCAGCGACGCGTTAATTCGAACACGATAATGGATCACCGTGTTTTCGCTACATAACATTCTACGCCGTCTTTTATTACATCCTATTGATACCTTCTCTACGTTACTTTCGAAAATCTTCCATCATTATTATTGCACCGTTTCGTGCTACGAAACCGTCAATAATTCCCACGTAACTACAAAACGACTTAAAGATTTGCAATTCTTGAAACGTTATGGTAGAACCGCGATACTTGTGTCTGGTTATTAATAAAATTTCAATATGTTTTATATAACCCGCACGATATTACATATAAGTTTCAAGTGTTGGAATGCTTTCGCGAACCATTGCGATTATGAGACGCCAGCGTATTTTGAGTATCCCTGGATCTTCACTGACGGTGTCCTAGAAACGACCGTTTCTCCACTCATAGAATAAAATCAAGCCGCGTTGAACGACTAGTTTTGCGCGGCGTTTGTTCTTCCTTTTCGAGGAGGACGCTCGAATATTCGAGCGATGCCGCGTTTTAACTCGGCATAAGTTTTTTAACATGGCCATATTACGTTGCGCGGACCCGTTCGCGGGCGTCACTCGCCAGAGAGAAAAAAGGCAAAGCGACGAGAAAGAGCTGGGAAGGGGTTTATACATAAGTTTCGAAGGTCCTCCAAAAACCGGCGTTCGCGGGCACCGTAGGTTTGCCAAATTGCCGTGTAGAAAAAGTTCTCTTTAAATCGTCCCGCTCTATCTGACCGCTGCAAGCCTCCTCTTCCCCTCCCCCGTCACCCTCGCTGTGCCTCTAGTCGTTTCCGGGCATAGAAAACATGTGTGCTAACATGGCACGCTGAACCTGCCGAATGTTAGGTAAAACGCGCGTGTACGCGCGGCCGGCCCTCCGAGTTTTGTGGACCCTTCTCTCTGACCCTTCAGCGCTCGCGAAGTTGGGTTTATCGATCGCTGATGCAGCCCCATGTTACGCTGCAATTTCGGTGTTTTCGTCATTCGAAGAAACTCTGACTCGTACGATATCGGCTCTCCGGCTTTCTCAGAATCACGCGTTTTCGTTCTCAACTCGTTTCCTAGCAAGTTTGCAGTGTTCGATCGAGCGCGACCAACTACATATCTCTCGTTGACATTTAGAATTTTTAGATGGCTTTTAATATTATTCGTTGGAGTTTTATCGATGATAAAATGATTATTATGTATTCGTAGAAGATCGAAGTATATGACTGAAGTACATACGCTATCGTTCTTTGATCATTTTTCGAGATTACGTAGCTATCAGAATAAATTATGTGAAAATTTAGAGTTTCATATTGGAGCATTCATCCGAAAGAAAATTATAAAAATTAAATCTTTCTTCAAGATATTTACATCTGAACTATTGTCGCGAGGATAGAAATACTTTCAAGAAGATAAACCAACAATACTATATCTTGAAACAAAGTATATCATTTCTAACGAAATAATACGATTCGTAAATCGAAGTTCGATATCCAACGGGGGACTCTCTTTTCTCTGATAGTTGATTGCCCGAGAGATGGGAGCCAAATCGTACCTACCTTAACCTCGCTACGTTTATGCACACTTTAATCTTTTTCGTTCACTCAAACTCAGTTTTATCCTACTTACCTTCGACGCTGGTTCGACTCTCGTCAGTCAGAGTAGAAGAAGGGTTCCAGTCTTTCTTCCCTCTCGACCGAATCCTTCCGGCTCCCTCTTTTGCCCTCCTTGCGAACATGACTTAAAGCTTGCCGTCCTTCAGCCGAATGGGGTTTCGATGGGGTGATTTCGACGATTCGCTCGTCGACTGCTTGCGAGCCTCTAACTTCGTCTCGAGTCGTGGCTACCGTGGGGAAAGGGATCTCGCCTCCTTGGAAACTCGTTAGACTGACGAATTTATCGGCCTCCCCTCCCTTCGATGCTTTAAAATGCATGCAGCCGTGCACATTATTCTCCGAGTTATTTATTTTGCCCATCGTTCTCCTTTTTCTCAGGTGATATCGATGGCTCCTTTATCCTCTGCATTAATACAACAGTAATCGAGCTGTCCTGTTCCTGGTTTTAGCAAGGAGTCTTTCATTTTATGAAATTATTTCTTGACGTCCCGACGTTTCGCAAACATAACAGTTTACTTCTTCGAGACAGACCTGATCGAAATCGTGGTGGATTTAGTAATATGTCGTAGTGAAAGTTAAAAATCTAAAATCATTTCTTCGTGCGTGCTTGCTATCAGGTAATTAGAAATCGGAGGTTTCAAGTTGATACTAAAGTTAATGTATATCGAATATATTATATTTTAAGATATTTCGTATCAGTGGTATTTAAATTATAATTTTCACAAGAGTTGAAAGTTTTCTAAAAACCAGACTATCCTATGTCACGAAGATACTAAGAAGCAATCTCCATTGCTGCAATGGAGAATGCAAACAATCTGGATTGAGATCCATAACAAGAATTTACAAAGTATCCAAATTAAAAAAAAAAAAAAAACACCAAATTACAAAAGAAAGAAACAAACCCGAGGAATCGCGCGAATATTCAAGACTATTCTCGATAAGTCATCGTACCTTACTCCATACTCGATCTAAAATCATGGCGTTATCGACATGGTATCAAGACGTAACCCGTCCCACAGGCGATTATTATTCGAATCCAGAGAAATCGAGCCCTCCCCCATTGTGCAGTGAGAAGTTTGACAAGGGTCGTTGAAACTTTGTTCAGTTCTCGTTGGAGCAAAAATCGCGGCGCGCGTACCGACGAACGCACGATCGAGCGAAGAAAATCGGATCGTTCGACAGACGCTGGGCGTCGTCGTCTCCGACACGCAAATCTTACAACGTCTCGGAAACGCATCGCTCGAGAGAGGAAGAAGCTCTTCCGATATTCCCGGCAGGCATTAAATCGGTCCGCGACGTGGAATTTTCTTAATAGCGAAAACGAGCTCTGGTTCCGAAGGGTGACTCGAGGATGAGGGGGGGTGGTGGTAGAAGCTACGGGGAATGGAGGATGGGCGAGCGAAACGGGCCGCGGAAGACAGAGAAACCGGCGAGAAAGGAAGAGAAGTAGGCAGGGTTCGGTGGAAGAAACGAAAGAAACGGGAGCAGAAGACGGAGAAGAAACGAAGGTATCGGTGGGGTGAGAAAGAAAGAACGGCAGAGAAACGAAAAAGGAGAGAGCGAGAGAAAGGAGAGAGAGAAAGTCTGAGGAGTCGGCTGCCGACTCGACGACCTCCACCACGACGATGAGAACCCTTTAAAGAGAGACGGAGAAGGAAAGAGTTAAGAGTCGGCTTGATGACGAGCGTAACGGAGAAGTAGAAAGAGAAGGCGAGGGGGCGGAAGGGGTGGAAGAGGTGGCGGGTGGCGTAGTCGGGAGGTGGAGTAGACTGGATGGAGGAGCCCACGTTGCAATGATATCGATTCCAATGCTTCTTACTAGACGCGGTTGGTTAGGGTGGGCAACCCCTTACTTTTTATCCCTTTTCCTCCGCCTCACTTCCCTGTACGCGCTCCGACCACAGTTCTCGTCCTTCTCCCGGCCCCTCTAACCCTCTTCCGATCCTCTCGCGATATTTTACTCGGTTATTTTTGCTAGTATTCCTTTTACCCCTTTTCCCCCGGTGATAGCTCTCTATCTTTGCTTCTTCGCCGTCCTTCTGTCACCGTTTCTCCTCGCTTTTCCTTCTTCTTAGTCCGCTATCGGTTTCGGTCACTTAAGAGAGACGGACGGTGTTTTTCTCGTCGAGCAGTCAGTCAGTCAGGGTCAGAGGGAGCCGAGACGAAGTTAACGAAGTGTTATCGCCGGCATCATGATGCCGCTTGTTAGCATGCTGACTCGATTGCGTGACACGGAATTTTGATTACGCGATCAGAGAGAACCGAGTCATAGACGCTCGTTAAATTCGACGTTTGCTTGGACGGACGATTAATTTCTCTTTCATTTACGGTATCTGGTCTGTGTAAAGTCCTTTGCCGCACAGATCGTTCGACAAATCTGAAAAGACACGCGGAAACGCGTACACGAGTAAATTCGGTACGACGAAACGGAAATCCATTCACGCTCGTGGACTTGTTCTTCGTTAAACGATTCGCGTTCAATGAGTCGGCGGTGAAATTAAATGTATTACAGGTTCGGGAAAGGACCGCAGTCGGTTCCCTCCTTAAATTTCCCCCGCGTGCAAGACCGAGCCAGAAAAGTTTACCAACGCTACACTCGAACCACCGCTTCAGTTTTTCTTGGCCGCGATATTATTATTCTTTCTTTGCCGCGAGCTGACTGAACTTCGGTATCCTTCTTATCCGAACCTCCGCTTGATGAACTCTTCAATGAGCAGAAACGAAGACGGGAAAAGTGAAAGAAAGCAGGAGGAGAGGGGGGAGGGATAGGATTGCAAGCGACGAAATAGATGAGGAGAATCTGAGGGAGTTAGTGAGAGAAAAGAGAAGAGCGTGTATATATATGTACATATATCTAGAGATCCCCTGATTACTGCGAATTCCGTCTTTCGCCGTCTGTCTTTTCGTCTTTCCCCGCTTCATCCACTTGACAGAGAGCGGCCTACCTTCTGCTCGCCCCTCCTCCGCCATGCTCCTTCTCCTTCCTTCCCTCTCCTGTTCGCTCGCACTTTCCATCTATCCTTCTCCATCGTCCCTTAGCTGGATTCCCCTCCTCTCTTCGTCGGTCCTCCTCTGTCGTCCTCTCTCCCCGAGCAGCAGGCTCTCTTCGTTTAATTGATTTCTTAAGACCCGATGGGGTTCGCGGATGTGACTCGAACGGATGCAGTTTTTCCTGCTTCTCGCCCCACTGTCCTCCAGCGCTCCATCCCCGCGGCTTCGTCGTTCGCTCCGTTGCTATTCCCGGATTTTCTTCCTTCTCTTTTTTCCTTCGACGACGACGTCGACCACGACCATGACGCGAAAGTCGTCGATGACGACGACGACAACGACGACGACAAATACGAAGATCGCGAGGACGACGTAAGCGGACGTGGAGATGGACGGGATAGAGGAGAAGGCGTAGCAGAAAGAGGAGACGGAGAAGGGTGCACCGATGCTGGTAGGAGGGGGATGCAAGATATTGCAGCCCCGCGGGACACACAGAGACGTAATCTCCACGACGGAGCTGGAGACGTATTACAATCCCGCGGTCCTCCAACTACCAAGTCACTCAGTTTCCCGTGCATGAATGGCCCATTCTCCTTGGCCTGTCTCTAGGAAAGTCTCTATCTATCCCGATTACCGTTCCACCTCCACCCCTTCTTCCTTCTTCTTCGCTCATCCACAGTGCTGGCTCACTGGTTGGCGTTTCTCGCTCTCGGAACGAGCATCAGCTCGCAGTTCTACCTTGCTTTTTCAACTACCAGCTGCCTACCTAGGCCGCCGGCTTCGGAGAACAAAGATTTCATTTTTCACCAGACGCCAGGGACCAAGGCGGCGGGTTCAGGAACGGAGGCGGAGGAGGCACGCTTCTTGCGTTGCAGATTTCTTCCATTATTCCTCTTAATCACGCCTCGCTGCGCTGACTGCGCCGTTCCTCTCGTGAGTTCTGACGCGCGGAATCAGGACAGCGAATGAGATTCTTTTAAGAAGACGTTCCTCACCCCTACGCCGCCCTCTCCGCCGCTTTTCTAGATCATCCCTCAGAGCTCGAATTCCTGATTCTCCAACGAAGAAATTATTCTCTTAACCGCGTCCTAAACGGAACCGCGATATTTCTCACAACCATTGAAAGGGCGTGTGCAAATCTTTGGAATCACTCGGACTGGAAATCTAGACCGTCGCTTTATTAGGACGGAAACGTATCGAAGAAAGTTAACGTTACGGTCGCCGATTCCTCTTTTCCCTTCTTACGTATTACTTTTCATACGATGTAAAAAAGAGTGGAAGAGTCTCGTAGACGCGCGTAGAATAAAACGAGATAGGAGTAAGTAAATCGAGCGTGTAGGTAGCACGACAAGAATAACGATTCACTTCCCGAAGCCACCTTCCTTAAAACATCCTTCTACCCCCTTAGCACAGACGGTAGCCCCCTTCGTCCTCGAGAATCCGCGCACTTCTTTTCTCCCTGTCCTTCGAGCGTCTCCCTGCCAGCCTCTGAAGCTTGTCTCTCCCATCGTAGACGTATATACGAAGGGGTGCGAAGTCGTATGAGCGTGTATACGGAACAGGAATTGGAGGAGGACGAGGGCCAGGACGAGGGGGACCGCGTAGAACAAAGAGTGCAAGTATAAGGTGGACGGGAGGGAGGGTTAGCTCCGAGGGGTGGGTCGGGTGGGTGGTGCATATAAGATGGGCGACGTACAATGCACGCACCCTCGGCGCACTCGAGGCTCCTCAAGCAATGCCCGTGAAGGGACGAAGGGTACGGAGGGAAGATTCCAAAAACTCGGCCGCTCAATACCTCCGTGCTTCGACTCACCCTCGTATTTTCTTTCCTACCTTCTTCTCTTGCTCCTCTTTTCGCCGCGTCTTTCCTCCCGCGCTCTCTCCTCTTGTATCGCTGCATCGTCGTCTTTGTTCAACTTTCTTGTTTCTCCGCAAAAGCCTATCTATCTCTCTTCGTCGATATCTCAGTCGCACTCTCTCACCCTCTGAATACCATCTACGACAGCGATCGCAGTTCGACGCACAGTCAGGCCGATCGAGCATCGTCATAGACGACACCAGGAAGCTTAATTGCGTTTAATGGGCCTCGAAAGGGGCCGCGTAACAGGGATGGAACTTTGTTGTGTCTCCAGCCGCGGTTCTGCTTGCTTTTGCACGACCAAGCGGTTTCGTTTCCCTGCTATCGGATCGTTTAAATTGGCCAGCTTCCGGCTTGGCCAGCGGGCCGCTGTGTTTCTAATAGATCATTTCGTAATGCATATTACTCTCCCCGTGTACTCCCTCTCCTCTCTGCGCTAATTGACCGTTCAAAATTGCGACATTACGCGTGTAATTAACGCTTCACGTAAACTCGATCCCTCATTGATGTCGTAATAATAACCTTATCGGCATAGGTTGTCGTCAAATAAGCACAACGCAACACGTGCCTTGCGCCTAAAATTCAACGTTGCATGGAAAGTTCGCGTGCAAAAGGCATCTCTGCTTCTACTTTTTTCGTGTTGGTCGTCGAACGTGGTTCGATTTTTCAGTTAGTCGAACAGACCGATATCGTGACGCCCGCAACGTAATGTTCTCGCAAGGGGATATTTGAGCACCCCTTGTAAGGTGGATACACCGGCGACACTCCAGCATTCCTTGCGCATCCTCAGGGGGTGGGCGGTCGAAGCTCAAGTGGAGTCATCGTTTGCGAGAGTGCTTACCAGCCCAACGTCATCCTCCTCTCCCCCCTTCATCATCCTCCAATCTCCATCTCCATCTCCTTCCTTCTTCCGGAGGAGAAGACTCGCCGGGCGAATCCTCGAGCATCGAGGCATCGTCTACAACGAGAGCGGCGTAAACCTTATTCTTACGCCACTTTGCCACAAGATGTTAGTCACGGAAGGGGGCACTCTTGCCATCAACGTATGTATAATCCCTTCATCGTAACGGTGACGAACTTTCGAGAGGACGGTCCCTCGTCTCGTTCCCTTATCGCGTATTACTTCCTGTCTTCCTTCTTCGTCTCTGTCTCCTTCGCCGTCACGCTCTTTGATCCAGCCCGTGTTTACACGCGACGAGAAAGAAAGACAGAGGAAGAGTTGGAGGAGACGCTCCAGATCTGCTCGACGACGAGAACTTGGCCGGCTGCAAAGTTTCCTGCGTCTTCGACCCAGTTCGCATCGTCTGCACCCGCTGGTCCGCGATCAACGTCGTTCAGAATTATTATCAAAGATTACTGGGTCATCTCGACTCCATCGACATTGCCAGGGAAAAGCTTCCTTTTCAGAAGTTTGAGAGCCTTCCAGATGCGGCCATGTCCTTCTTTCTTTTTTCTTTTCTTTTTTTTTTTCTTTTGTATAGTTCGTTGTTTGTAGGTGATGGATTATAGGTTTGTAGGAGTAGGTAATATCAATGGAAAATTTCTGTCATTGTTGTCTATCACTTGTGTAGTCAGTTTTAAGGAATGTAATAAACGTAATCATTGTAAGGGCAGTAATTTAGAAACACATGAAAATTGCAGATTTATTTTATAGACTATTTGCTTTGAATTCAGTAAACGAGTTTCATCTGTTTATACAATTAATTGAATAATTACAATATTCGAAATTTAGAGATTTCTATCCCAAATGTCTATCCGAGCTGTGGAAGTATTTGCAACATCAAATAATCAAATATGTACAAAAAATTTGTTCCCTTATGTAATTGGTCAAATATCGATTACAACATTGAACATATGAATTTTCGGCAATAAAGTTTCGGCAATCTTCCGATAATTTTTCTTAAATATGGTAATATTTTCAAACGACATAAAATTATATATTTCCAAGCATATCGCGCACAGAGAAAGAAACAGTTCGTATTGCTTAAATAAATCGCGTGTCTGTAGACCAACCATCGACGAAAGTAAGTAAGTCGACCGCGATTCAAGCTCACCATCATCCACTCGTTCGCCGAGTTAATCATATCGTCAAATTAATGCTCCCGCGAGCTCTAGTTCGGTCGTTAGCTAAAATACCCTATTCATCCGTACCCTTTCCACGAGCAGAAGCTTTTCTTCGGCATCGTTAATGCAACGTACATACCAGTAATCTCTGCACAAGCTGCCAGCACTGTACAAAGAACGGAGCTGCAGACGGTCGGATGCAGGCACTTCCTATCGGAACACTTTCCACCATCGTTTCCCATCTTTCTTCTTTAGCTTATAAGGGAGGCCTTTTCCGGACGACGAGGCTTATAAAGAAAAGCCGGTCGTGGCCGTCGTCGTCGTCGTCGTCGTCGTCGTCGTCATCGTCGTAGTCGTTCTTGGTCGTCGTCGCCGCCGTCATTCTCTTCATCCGCGTCGTTCTCCATCGGCAGAGTGCTACTTAGAGAAATCAGAGCGCGGCTCGGTATACGGTTTCTCGTGCTACTTACATCGTAAATAGAAGAAGACTAAGAGAAAAGAGGTATCCGGTGGATGGAGCGGAACCCGTTGGATGCCTCGAACTCCAACGGTAATGTCGAGTGCACGCTTACTCGTCGTCAGAAGAGCTTTTCTTGTTCTTGATGCGCGTTGGACAATGGCGAAAAAACACTCTCCTACCTCCTCGCTCTTTCCCCACCACGTCCCCTCTCTGTCCCTCTTTCTATTTCGCGTTCTCTGTCGTTCTACAGGCAACTTTTCTCGTTCCGGCAACCCCTCAGTGTGGTCTTTTACCACTCCTGTCTGTTGGCTTTCGTGATGACACGAGAAGGCAAAGAGGAGGAGGTGGAAGAGGAGGAGGAGAAAGAGAAGAAGTAAGAGAGCGGTGGAGGAGGAAGATGAGAGGACCACGAGAAAGAGAAAGCCTCCTGAATGTCCTCCACTTACTTTTCTTCTTTTCCTCCGCGCTGGCTCCTTCTCCTTTTCTACACGGAAGAAAAGACGCGTAGGTGGAGCAGGAACGCACGTGGAAAGGACAAAAGTAACGCGCGAGGTACGATTTGAGACGTAGGTACACGGCATTCGTGGAACTTCCTCCGGTCCTCGTTTCGAAAGAGACGAGACGACAAAGAAGGTGTAGGTGTCGCCTTCAGGAATTCAAGAAAGCTGCAATGCTGAATGCGTCGAGGAGCCACGCTTTTTACCACTTCTTTCTCTTTCCTCCTCTTTCCTTCCTATTTTTTTCCTTTTTTTTTCCTCCTTCTTTTCTCTTTTTTCCACCTTTTGCCCGAGGGTCCGGATACGACGAACCAAGAACAGAGAAGGAGGTCCGCGAGAGATAGAAGAAGACCGTGACACCGAGCAAAGAAAACCGTAATATGCTCGAGTGGTGCGAAACGAGGATTGTCCCTTTCTTCGCCGCACTGCCACCTTCGTCTTAACGCCGACAAGTGTATTAGCCACTCGACTCGTTGCTTCGTCCCAAAGAACTTCTTCTTTTCCATCCGACCGATGGTGTCATCATTTAAACGTCTTTTCGCGCCCAAAGGAGCCGTTCTTCTAAGTCCTTGAGGCAATTATAAGCCACTTTAACGTCGCGCCGACTGACGACTAATTTCTGGTAGACTTAAGTGACATATTCGTGATATTAATTATCTAAGCAAGATATTAATCATTCGGTTATTTCAAGTAACGAACTTGAAAATAATTTCTCTATTTCTTCCTAACACTTGTAGGAATTATAAATACTATGGCTCGATTATCTCATCATCATCTATTAACAGCTTTAATGGTGCCACTTTAAAAGAATTGCAACTAACTGCGAATTGTAATATGACATTTATTGTTATCATTCGTGTTTGTACTTCCATATATATTTCACCATATAATTTTAAAAAATATTATTTGATTCACTAAAACACAATTTACTTTTCAACGTTCCATACCGTTTGTATGTCTTTGTATGTCTTTCAGCGTTCTGTATTATATAACGAGCCGTTCTCTGATTATCTTCCTTCCAATTTTTAACATTTTAAAAAGATGCGTAATTAGCAAACCAGAACCTAATTGAAAATTACCGTATAATATAGTAGCCATCTTTAAATAACAGATAAGTTTTTGTATAATGGTCAAGTTCGCATAATTTCCCTTCACCTATTGTATGAATATATACGTAGCTTAATTTGTAATATTTAAAGGTAATTTCGAGAATCGTGCCCGAAATAAACACATATGTCTGTCAATATACGTCAGCGTGACTACAAAAAAGCCTGCGGTTTGAAAAGCGGTGTCTTCTTGAATAGAAAGCGATTGAAACACGAAAGGAAACAATTCACGGGTTAATTACAGTCACTCGCCGGAATATATTACGAGGTGTGTCAAACGACGAAAAGGCAATATAATTTTCTGCGGAGCGTAGCGTTCCCGAAGCGCGACAAATAGGCGCCGGAAGTTCGTATCCGCTGGACCAGGTATCCTTACTGGAAGCTTCCACTTTCATGGAGGAAATGAGCTCTCGCTCCTTCCGTTCGTGCCGCGATAAAGTCTCGATACGAGAACGACCACCGAGCATCACCGTACCAAACGATTTTACTTTTTCTTCCATTTTAATTCAATTTTTCAAATGCACGTACGTACGTGCGCAATTATAACCACTTCCACCCTTCGATCCGGTGAGCAGACCGAAAGATAGGAGAATGTGTTAATGCAGAAAAGGCCAGGTGAAAAGAAAAAAAAAGATAATTTTATTCGATCTGTTCAATATTCCAGTCGGGCGTATAACTTTTTATTACGCTACATTATATCAGATTTCTTTCCAGCCGGGTCCTGGCTGGAAAACGCCGGATAATGGACTTTGAAACAACAGGCCAGTTCTGCACGCTGCGTGTGAAACGCAGTCCAAGGGGAAAAGCCGGAACGAAAAAATATTTACGCTCTTTGTTACTCGCCCTTGCTCCTCCTCCACCCTCTGCCCCTTTCTTTCTCTGTTAACAGCGAAACGACGAAAAATGATATTGGGAATCGGAGGACGGCTGAAAAAGTGAATGCACGAATGTTTGGAAAACATTACTCGGCCAGGATCCGGAGAAAATCACGCGGAATCGAACGACCCAACGAATAAGCGAGGACTACCAGGACATAATAATATTGGTAATTCAATGACGAGATCAGGATTCGATGTAATATGGGAAATTCGCGCAGATCTTTACCTTTTACCGAACAAAAGGACTCTTATAGGTGAACTTAAAATTACAAAAGAGATTCAGATAATCAGACTCGTCTATCGATATCAGACCGTATATTACGAATAAAATAATTCGCAACTGAATCTTGTGCACGAGAGAGTGCAAAAGAGTAATTAGAAACACGGGGAGGAGTCGATCGCGAGATTTGAACGGGTCAGCGAGCCGGAAAGAGAAAAGGAACCGGCGACGGGAGAAAATGAAGCAAATCGAATTCTAGCCGGTGCACACGAATCTAATATGATAGCACGGAGCCTCTTGTTGATCGATCAATCGAAACCCCTGGAAACCTCATCCCAGCTGCACCTAATTATTAGAAGCCGCCAATTACCATCTATAAACCACCCCCGAAAATCCGCTTCCCCCCCTCTCCCATCCTTCGTTCCGTTTCTGCCCCACACCCTATTCTACCCTTGTTCATCTTGCTCCCCGAAGCGGTCGTTACTTCATCGACAAGATCCTCGCGCGCACGCTGTATTACGAAACGTGACCGGAAACTCGTGTGCGCTGGACCAAGTAACCTCGCCTGGAAGCTTCCACTTTTCCAGAGGAAACGAGGCTGTGGTTCGTTCTTCGTTCTCTGTGGCGGACCAGAGATGCACGCTACGAAAGAAAGACGGATGCCTGGATGGGGGTAGAAACGAGTGTAGAAAAGATGCATAGAAAAACAACGCGGCGGTGGCTAGGAAGGGGCAAAGAGGACGAGAGAGATCTGATCAGCGACGGTAGAAAGGCTACAGAGATATCGGAGGGAGGAATCGGAAGACAATGGGTGGGACTGAGGCGAACGAAAAGGGACGGAACACGCCGGTGGAGAAAACGGTAGTACGAGGTGGAGTGAAAGGGAAAGAGTAAGTGGCAGAGGGACGCAGAAAAAGAGAGGAAGGGACAGAGAAAGAGCGTGAGAGAGGAGTGTCGTACTAAGGGGAACGATACCTGTGCGACTGTCTGTCGTCCGGACGTCCGTTGTTTTGTTACAATCACGTATCCGTGGTTTACGCGGGCACATATCGGCGCGTTGTAACCGGCATACCAACACGAGAAAACGAACCAGGATGTGAGCCGTGACTGGGGCTCGGCTCGAGTGGACGCGGGCCCGCGATGACTCGAAAGGTGCGGAACCGTGTGTTCCGGCCTTCGTCAACGCATTATTGTACGTCGGACCGGAAATGATGTCTTAATTGACTCCGTTTGCGCTGCCGTGACCATCGACCATCGCCAGTAGTTGGTAGCAGTCGAACACGTCGTTTTTATCGTTCAAATTGCTCGCCAAGAGATTGATTCGAAATTTTCACTCGGCATAGATTTATCGGGCCTCGTTCATGCCATTACGGAAGAGCCAATTTACACGGACCTCCAGCAAGGGTCTCTCATGACAGAAATAGAAAATCGCATGCTTCTTGTTTTTCGTTGCTCGGGCTGCTTCCGTGCGATTTCGAGACGGAAACGGTGCGAAGATTGAAACTGTATTACCGTGGTACTGATTGCGATGA
Organism: Bombus bifarius; assembly: GCF_011952205.1. Classification (NCBI taxonomy): domain Eukaryota; kingdom Metazoa; phylum Arthropoda; class Insecta; order Hymenoptera; family Apidae; genus Bombus; species Bombus bifarius. The sequence continues at coordinate 6,783,391 of NW_022884356.1, forward strand.
TGTTGATACGGAGATTTTTAGTAAACTATCTTTTGTAAAGACAGTAGAGTTTTAGATAGTAGAGTCTTTTGAAAAGATAAATTATATGAATCGTTTTGCCTCTAAAAGACTTTCTTACTGGCTTGTTTCTTTTGTTTTGATCGTAGAATGATGTACTCTTATTGGAAACGATATTTCTTTAGCTGTTCGTCGTGAATTACATTCAATGGTCTTTAAATATTATTGTAGGTAGCATTTGACTAATTTTTGTCCACGCTAACTTTCATATAACTTTAACTATTGTATCATCGGTGACTTCTAAAGTAATTTTTAGATTCATTTGCAGTAAGGAAAATTCCTTCTTCTTCCATTCGATTGACGACAATCGATAATGCGAGAGAATTTTTCGGGAAAACTACGTCGCGCATTAACATAATATTTGTCATTTTCGGTCACTGGATACGAACAATATAGTTATACATAATTTTATTAATCCTAACCTTAAACATTTCTCCGCGACATTCAAACCGTTATAGCCGTTATATTCATAACCGTTCAAGTCATACCGTTGGTCGACGGTAAGCATTGCAGGCCTAAGCTGCACCCTTGGTCGACAAGTTTAAAATTACGGTTACGTGCAAGAGGAAAAAATACTTATAACAAAATATGCAAACTTCTCCGTCCCCTCGCGGGCGAACTTCGATTCTATTTATTATTTCAAGCGATTACCAGCAGCGTCTACGTCCATCGCATCTAATTGATGCAACGATGGACGTTAAAGGGGTCGCGAATTGATGAAATATTAACCCGTTCCTTCGTCGCAGTTCTTTTCTTCTTGGTAAAAAACAAGAGGCGGAATGATCACGATGAACATCAAGGGAGGGAAAAAAATGAACAGAAAGTAAAAGGATAGTTTGAATAAGCTGTACGAACTCCACAAGCGAATAAATCCTCTTTTCAACTTAACCGACGAATAATATAGTTGTACGTTAATTAACAAATGGGTTAAATCTAACTCGATATTCGCCGATCATTGTCGGCAGGAAAACTGCGTTAAAACGGGAACGGAACTTTCGTTGGAACGACAAAAATATTCTTATTGAAATTCAATTTTTAACAAATTTACAACAGTCGTAACAGTTCTCGATCGTGAAATATTTTACCAGAATTTACAGAATTGTATCTATAATTATACAATGTTGACATTTAGCAATATATCTGATTAATATAAAATAATTGTACTTTTTAACAAGATATCGAACAGAAAAGTATATCGCCACTTGTCATTTTATTAGAATACGACAGGTATCCTGATTTCAAATGGCGACTCAAAAATTTACAGCTTTTCCTAACATCGACAAATAATATGAAATAGTTCTTATATTCATTCACTCATATTCTACTTAATAACAACTCACGAAAGAACATATTGAATTTCTCTGGAAGCTTCCATAGCTTTTCTAAGGAAATTTAAAAATACCTTTGAAATATCCAGATTTTTTAACAATACGCAAACTCTCTTTTCTCTTTCTAAAGTTTTAATATTTATTAAATTCAATCAGTTTACTAAAATTTTCAAACGACGATCTGATCAACCCACGATTCCACTTCAAAGTCCGTGATCGAACGAGCGGAATAAAAAAAAAAACGCCCGAGTGTCCGAGCTATCTGGCGTTTTGAGGGGGTGCCGAACGTTGTTACGTCGCGTAGGGAGGGAACGCGAGAACGCGTAAAAATTCGTCGACGGACTTGCGACGTACTCTCCCGCGGACAATAAAATGCTTTTATAATACTTTGTAACGTAGCCAGCCGGCTCGTTATGTTTCTCGCGGTGCGTTACGACCGCTCTTTACTGCCTTTGAGTTTCTGGCGGACAGTTTACAGCCTTCGTCGCACGACTTCAGCCGAGAGGCGTGCACGCTGCAACGTGGTTCGTTCTATGGGAAAAATTCTCGCGTTGTAAAACTATGGCTGTAGGATGAAATTGTAGAAAACGGTACTGCGGGCAGAAAAGAGGAGTATCTAAAGTATATACAGTACATGAGACATTATTAGATTTGGAATACAACTCTTCGCTATTTGGAGAATTGTGAATTCATGTTTATCAGTGACTGTCTTCAAATAGAGTCTAATAATTTCATTATTAACAATATACATATACTGCGTCTCTTGAATTATCTAATTAATTCATTCATTATCTTATTAGCTCACAAACTGCTGCTTTCCCTTTCGATGTTTTTAACATCGAATATGTTAAGCTTTAATTACATAATTTTTTCTAAATATACAGGAAACTAACATGGGCTACGATACGCAACGATGATAAAACCAACGATAGATTATACAAAGTAGATTACATTAAAATTGTAAACAAAAAGATTGATTATAAAATACATATGGTCCATAGAGTTACTACAATTATCTCTCGGCCAACCAATAAAATCTTTTTCATAATTATTCATAAAATGCCAGTTATACGGTACACCTGTAATTATCTTCGCGAGGACTTAACATCGTCTCTTCCAAAATTCTCCGGCGAATTGATGCATGGTAATTCCGTAGAGAGGAGAATCCACGTACGGAGCGGTGCTTAGCGTGACAGATACACGCGCGAATACTCAGTAAAGGGTAAAAGGAGTAGTATCCGCCACGGAAACGCACAATGGCTGACGCGCACACGCGGCCTGCCCGTGCAATTACTAGCGTGCGCGGGTCTGAGTCACGAGTGTGCACGCGTGCAACGACGACGAACGCGCGGATACCGCGTACGCCTCCCACACGTCGTTTTTCTCTGTTCTTCGTTGTGCCGTGAATCCGCAACAAGTTTGCTGCACGACGGACGCTCGCGTATCGCTCACTGGGTAGGTCTAATGTATCGTGATTACGTATTTAGAGCGACAAAGCGCCCGGGAGAATTCTCTGGGACAGTTATCGTCGGTCGACCATGAATGCGCGCGTAAAATAGTCGCGATTCCTTCGCATTCTCTTCCTTCTTCCTCTTTCTTCTTTATCACCGAAAAGAGCCGGCGTAATTTTTGGAGAGAACGCGACTTTTGTTTAACTTAATTGAAGGTATTAGAAGATTTTGTAATGATAGGAAAATTCAACATTTATTAGCAAAATCAAACATGGTTCAAAATCAAATGGTTTGGTTGGGTCGTAAAATTTGTATTTGTTTGGCGTAGAGAAATATTTTGCAATTTTAGTTTTGTATATCTTATTTCCTTCATTGAAATTCGGATATCTTATCGTTCTTTAACGCGTTCATTTCATTTTTAAAGATATATATCGATTTTTGCAGTCTGATCGCGATATAATTGAAAAAGCACAATGGCAATCGACAAAGCGCTCGTTTAACACGAGTTTTATTCATGAAGTATCTAAAGTGGTTTGATCTGTTTTTAATGATACATAATACATATGTAAGAAGTACTTAATATGAGGGATTTTTTTGAAAGAGCTTTTGATTCCAAGTTATCACATGTGTAGTCCACGTCTGAGTAATTGCTGAAAGTTTGGAGCTCTTTAACAGGATGACGTATGTACTATAGAAGTAATTAACACTCTCGTCACGTAATCGAGAAATTGAAATGCGCGCTTATGTTTCGTATCTTTTAACTGTAACATTATACTTAATTTCCTAACAGAGTTGTTTTCGCTGTAGAAATTACACGAAAGAAAGCGTCCAACTATGACATTCACTAAATTTAAAAAAATCTAAAACGTACTAATTTGCAGAGTTCAAAATTTCTAAATGAATCACTTGGGAATTTGGAAACATTAATTCTTATCAAAAAAAGAAAAAAAAAAAATGAAAAGACTAGAAAATCACTCGAATCTCGTTTCCTTCGAATCTTCTCTGTCGTCTGTCTAATTATTCAATGCTCGTTCGGTAATCAAAAAGAAAAGAGAAAGAGAAAAGTTAAGGTGTTTCATTATTCGCAAACGCATTACTCTATCCTGCTCCATTTGCCGTCTGGGAAAAATTTCGATCGCGAGGATTGCACGGTACACGTACGCGCACAGGCTCGCTGAAAATCGAGCCGAAACTAATTATTCTCGCAGCGGTCGTGCGCTAATTAAGCGCGTGTACGCTTAACATAAATAAGCCGCGGCGCGAGCGAGTGCCGTCATCAAAGGAACGCAAAGGCAAAAGACGCGTGATAACGTACGCGCTACCTACGACAGCACTTAAATCGTTCAATTACCAATACATCGTCTCTCGGGAGGGACAGTGACAGGATTATTTATTACGTTTCGCGTGAATCAAAAGAGACGAGTCGAGATTGCATTCCGTTCGATACCGGCCCTGATAAAAAAATTCCCGTTTGATCAGCCGCCTAACAATAATGAAAATATTGAAGCGTTAAGGCGATATGCTTGCTAATGAAATACAAATTAAGATGTATACATGCACCGAGTGAAAGATTAAATAACAACAAACCCGTTACGTATTAATAAGTCTGTGGATCTCTCGATTATTATCCAAGCGAGCCATAATTATACGAAGACGGGAAATAAATATAATCGCCAGTATGACAGACAGAGAATATACTATAATACGTCGGATCGATCAGTCGTCCGTTAAATTCGATTCAATCGAATTTAAATCAATTAAGATCTCGCGAAGGAAGAGAGGAAAGAAGCTTAAAGCAGAAGAGCTGTGTATTTGTCACGGCCACGACAAACGAGCGGATGCAAAACCGGACGCAGCTACGGGGACATTCGCTATCATGGACCGCGCGCGTTAAATTAATCGTTGCACACTTACGTTTCTTAATTGCCATCGAAACGGACCTCAAAAGATCCTGCCCCGTCCAGTGACCGCGGATGCAAGTGCTTCGATTACCATAAACGTTCAAAGGCCGGGTCTTGTCTACGAAACGACCGACGCGGCAACCGGTTGACCCTGTGAAGATACGCTAGAGGAGAGCCTTTTCCTCCTCTTCTTTTCTATTCCTTTTATTCTTCCTTTACTTGGTGGTAAGCCGCAAGGCAAGTGTCTTGACCGGAGAAGAAAAGGAGAGAGCCGCTGGGAGCCGAGGAGCTTCCGACAAGTGGCTTTTCCTTAAGGAGAGACAGACGATAGGGGTGGGAGAACGGTGATTGGTAGTAGAGGCACAGAATGAGAGAGAAGTAGAAACGCGGATATCGAGAGAGGAAGAGAGAAGCCGTGATAGAAAGGGAAGGAGGGATTATGGTCGTGAGTTTGTCGAGGAACGATGGCCAGGGACGAAGAGGGGTAACTCAAGACGGGTCTAAGTGAGTCTTCCGGTCGACAGGCAATGATAGCCCTGAGAACTGACCCGACCCCCGGATATGTGTTGCGCATATATGTGGGGACACATACATAGCAGCATCGCAAACGTGTCACAACATTGTCCGCCGGCCCGGACCTGGTCATCGTAATAGCTTATTTCGTAAATCGGAGATTCGTAATGGGGTACGCACGCGTGACGATAGGTAAGCCAGTATGCGGTCAATTCGGCATAAGCGGTTTGCATGATGCCGAAGAGTTTCGGCTGTTGAGGTTACGAGGTGAACGCCAAAGACCAGGCTATTAGGGATCGGACGATGAACGCCGTTCCCGAATAGAGTTCATTCGTGTACAGCGACCGTGCGATTCGATTTAGGCCTCTGCAAACGTTTATGCGAACGATTTTGTTCGAAATTATCGATATTGAATACGATGATGAGAATTATCACGTTAAAAAGCTTTTTGGATTACAAGATGTGACAACTATGGTGCGATAAAAGAGAGTTTGATATAGTGTAACGAAGTAGTAAGATCGATTGGTAGTCAAAGTAATTATACTTTGGATGTGGAGACAAAAGTATCGATGATAGAAACGTAGGTATATACATAAGTGTTTGATACCTCGGACAGTGCCGTACGAAGACATTTCTAATACGGAGTCTACGTACAACGCTTTGATATACCGAAATAAAAATTTATCTTAGAATTTTCCTTCCTGGTTTTTCAATTTATTAAAATAGTAAATAATATAATTCGTTATTGATAGAATTCCAAAATAGAATATATTACGCGAAATAAAAGGTCCTTGGCGTACCTATAATTCTAAGATATCATAATCCGTTAAACGCTGATTTAATTTACGACATGACATCTACAAAAAATAACGAAGACGTAACAAAAATGTTAAACAAAACAGATTTAACTGCTAGATATTTCCAGTTCCTTTCGGATATTTTGTCAATATTCCAGATGCACGAGTATCGTCACATTCGAACAGTTTGAACAGACGCGAACAGAAGACAGATTACATGACACTATAAATCATGAAACAGTGACATAACGCCTCCTACGCCAGCTCGCGACCTCGTAGTTGTCAGATAATTAGCTCGACCAACCTTCGTAAGAATCTTCTCTGCACTAGAAATTACGCAACTGCCAGAGGAAAATCCTTTGAAAAACAATCATTTTTCTCTGTTGTATGATTAAAAAATTCGTCGCGATATACGTCGATCTTCCAGAATGAACGCCGGAACGAGAAATACTCGGAAGATAACTATCAGACTGAGTTTCAGTTAAATCGCTAAAGCAGTTCGAAGGAGCGATCCTCCCCCCCACTTACCTCTTGGGCGTCCATTTAATCGTCTACTTCGTAATTTTAATTTGTGAGAACGACGTCTCATTAACACCCGGCCGACCATTTGCCGCGTCTTACTTATGTTCGACTTAAAGCTTAATGAGAGCCACGCGGTAAGTTCGTGCCTCGTGCGCTTAATGACGTCGAAGGTATCAGTTTGAGGGGATGACGAGGGACAGGGGAAAGGGGGATCGAGCTTTAAGGTCGTAGGACGATCGATGGCTGGAGAGCACGCCGGCTAAAGGAGTCATTTGTCTTCGTAGCCACTTTGCTTGTCAAATCGAGCCGGCCTATTATTACGGCAGAGCGCTGTTAGACGCCTTAGATTTAAACACGCCCGTTTTAAGCTAATATCCTGCCGCCTCTGACGCGGCTCCACTTTTCAAACACGGTTAACCCTTTTGAATAGTGGCGCGCGAGCGTTGCCGCTTCGATCGCTACCCTGCCATTCAGCCTCGTTTGTTCGAAATTTGGCGACGCTTGCTCGTCACGATTTGTAATTGCCCCCGTTCGATCAGTGTGTTCAACGTTGATGGCGAGATCGTGCGTGGAATCTTATCGCTGGTTGACACTGAGAATTTTAATACGAATAGGATGCACTGTGGCGATTCAAATTAGACGATTTTTTGGGATTGTAAATCCCAAGGAAATATCGCAAGGAATTTTCTTCCGTCTGTCATTGTAGTGATTGTTGTCTAAAGCGTATAATTTGTGATGATTTTAAAAATCTAACGAGATTTTAGATACCTTATAGAAGAATTTTTAAGAATTGCATTAAACTTATAATTTTAAACTACCAACATAAATTTGAAGGTAAAAGTATCGGTAATTCTCAATAATAGTATCGTAGTATAAAATACACGGGTTCGTAAAACGAAGTTCCACCACAGAGTTGTCTCTATCGTCGTGTCATATTTTCCCAGAATTTCAACGTTAACGAGACAAGATTAGCCGAGCTATTTAGAGACGCGGTATCCAATAAATAAATTACCAAGCACTTACACGGTGCTCCTATACATTGCCCACAAGCCAACACCGTTTCCCCGTTACTGTTAGGAAGAAGACAGTTGGTATTTTCTCGAAATCGCGAGCGAAGGATCGTTCTGGGTCATCTCCGTGGATGAACGGAAAGGTTGAAAAACATTTTTCCCTTTTTACAAGGCACGACGGCGTATGCACCAGCGTACAACCAGCTAATTAGCATTCTCATTGAAAAAGGCTTTTCTCGAGCGAGGTTGAATCCTTAGCTCGGCGAACATGATATGCGCGGGGAATCACGGATCTCGAAAACGAGGAAAGGCCCGCGCACAAAGGGAGTAGCAAGGCTTGTACCGACTTGCGGAAAGAGGCGGTCACGCCGCGTTTCCGAGTCGCTGCCGGCGCGTCTGCTTATTTACTAATTCGGAAGCAATGTAAATAATCGCACCATCACAGCCGGACGGCAATCACGGCACGAATAGCCGTACCCGGTGTCTCTCAGGAGACGAGCTTCACTGACCACGTGGCACGACGAGAAAGTATAGTCGAGAGGTATAAGCGAGCCGACGCAGGTGTGACGGGTCAATAAATGACCGATTGTCGCAATCGTCCAGGTGTATCGCCTTCCGTAGCATTGTCAACATGTTCCGGATCTGAGATACCCGCCTACGTATCTATCTCGGGTAATATGGTCCTCTTTTTCTCTCTTCCCTCCAACCTTTTCCTTTTTTCCTTCCTTTCCTTTTGTTTTTATTCTTTTTTCTCTCTCTTTTGTCCTTTTTCCTTCTTTGTTTTGTTTCGTTGAGCCGGAGCCACGCCGAGCGCGAATCCGTGATCAATTCATTTTCCAACGACCGCGGCGAGCGCGTGCATTCAATTTCTTAATGAGGTTTATTACACTCCACTCTTTCTCGCTCCGCCTCCCCTCCGGTTCACCCTTTGCCTCGCCCTTACGTCTTCCTTTGTCCCGCGCTCTTTTAACATTCGCGTTTGATAATATTTTTATTTCCCTGTTATTCTCACGCCCCAGGTGTTTCCATTGTAACCTCATTAACATTGCCGCAAACTCGATACACTTTCGCGCACCCTCTCCCTCTCCCTCTTACTCTCTTACGTACGCATTCCCTCGAATTTTTCTCGCTGTCTCGCAACCGGCGATGTTTCGGTGCATCGGGCGTCGCAGTCTAGACGGTCCTCGTCAGATTTTCCTCCGTGACTCGCAGAATCGTTATTTTTACACCGGTTCTTCCCGTGGGATCTCGCGAACCCGGCATAGGAACGGCGATACCCTGTCGTTCGTTCCTGTCACGTTATCTCGGCGACCGTGCATCCAGCACGGGAAACTTTTTCCTGTTCTTTCTGCGCGTCCACCGTCCCGCCGCCCCTTCTCGTCCGACTCTTTCTCATTCTCTCTCTTTTTCTCTTTGACTCCCTTTTCTTTCATGTCCTGCCGCAAGGTCTCGTTTTATAACCACGTAAACTCTGTTTAATTAACGCGTGGACTGAAAGAGGAGGAATTTTCGATGTAAGCGGCGCATTGCACCGCCGGTGCATAAGGTACAGCGCGCATTGCGATGATCCTATGTCGGTGATGGAGTTGGTCGAGACGGTGCGCGCCGTGTGGAGGAGTGGAGATGGTTAGAGGTCGGTCTGCAGGGGTTGCAACAGGGAGGACCGTAATACTGGTGCCGGTGGTCGTAACGTTGATGATGGTGGTGGTGATGGCGATGGTGGTAGTAGTGGGTACTTGAGAGAGCTCGCCGTTTCCCTTATTCCTTCAATCAACGTCAGCTGGGGAGGCGAGTCTAGTGTGTACCCTGAGCAAATACTCGCGTGCTCCGCACTAGAGCAGCATAGAGCTCAATGACTACATCATCCACGAAGGTGGTGGTTAGCTAGACGCGCCTTTGCCCCATCCGGTCAGACAGTCATCGAAATCGATTCTTTCCGTGATATAAACGGCCAGCTCGCAAATACCGGACAGTATTACAGTAAATACGCGGTCCGTGGTTGCACGCCGATGACGCGATCTCGAAATATAGTAAGACGCGACTTTTGCGCGAAACATACACCGGTTAAACGGTAAACGTACGAAACAACTTAATACACAGTTAAAAATCATCTTCTTATACCGATATTAGCGATAATCGTTGAAATTAATTATCTGTAAAGTAACGAGTTATAAAAGAATAACAGACAATGGTAGTAAAAATACTCGCGCAAGAATATCCAAGCCGAAGGAAAAGTGTCAATCTTCGATGTCTCGTGATAAATTTGTCCAACAAATTCCCCAATCGCGTGTACGTTCCAACGTTGAACCGATGTCGAATGCCATCGAAATTAACGAAACAATCGAATCAAGGAGATGAAAATGGAACGAGCTTTAGAAGATCCGCGTCTGCAGAGTTCGTGGAACGTTCGTCCTCCGTTGAGCATTTCCTCCTTTAAACGCATCGTATGGGTGTCGATGTCTCGCGTCTGGAAAGGTCTCGTTAAAATAGGAAGGAAGAGGGCCGGATACACGGCGGTTACGCATGCATCATGGGTCGTCTAAACAAGCTGTTTAGACGACTTCAAGTTAACCCAAATTGACTCAATTGGATTAACCGCGCCGTGGCTCACCCGACACTTGGGAACCGGCCTGTACCGGCGTCACCGTATCCGCGAGAGAGCCAGTCCTTTGCTTCTCATGCAAATACGCATCGCGTTATTCCACCACTTCAGCCCGTTTCTCTCCCTCGTTTCTCGTCCGAGTCCTTTTTTCTCACCCGTTTCGCCTGTCCCCTGTGCCCTCCTTGCCTCGTTCGCGAATTTAGCTGGTTAGCTGAATTGATGGCGTTTGGGAAAATTGCCTCGTCTACGCTTCGTACGGGGCTATCAGAGAGGCCCTGCTCTCACAAGGAGACCCTCCGCGTCTTCTCCGTTCGCCAGCCGTTTCCCTCTCTGTTGCTCTGATATCGGCGGGGGCGATCTCTTCTCCGAATAGCATCCACAGCGTTGCATCACGAGCACATTGACGCGGTTAGGCTTTACAGAGGCTCTAGGCCGAGGCTCTTTCAGGAGAGTATCGTTCGGTGTGCACGCAGACCGGACCATGTCAACGCGGACCACGAAGAGTCTTCCGCTCCTCGAGCCAGTTTCGCGTGTACACGTGACGTGCTGACGCACGTCGTTCTCCTCTGTCCTGTCTCTCATGTCAATTTGCGGCCGAGGGCCGCGGAAGGAAGAGACAGAGTAGTGGAGAGGAGGAACAGGAGGCAGAGCGAGCGGCAGAGAGGCGGCGTAGGAGAGCCCAGAGAGGCTTACGTTAAATCGTAGGATCAAGGGAGTGTTGCGTGGATTGAAGTGTCCGTTCCTTGGCTAACCGTGGACCCCATGCGTATATATGAGTAATACAAATGTAACCTCCTCCACCTCCATCGGCCTCGATGCTCTGTGTTCTCTGTTTCTCCGTGTCCCCCGACTAGCTTTGTCTTTTATCGTCGTTGCGCCCGACCGGGCGGTCTTTCTCGCTCCCTTGGGCTGCTCTCCGCGATATATGGATCGTCGGAAGTCACCTTCCTCATTATCATACCAACAGGCTCGCTCGCTCACTCGGGCACAGCCTTCATCCTGTGCCCTAGTCACTTACGGTTCGCGGGTGACCAACCCAAGTGCGAGCTACTCCAGCGTCCGACGATCGGTAGGGTGAACACTGGATCGTTCCAGTAAGCCGCGAGAACCACTGGCCTGGGGAACAAGACGCAAGTCCATTATACTCAATCACGGCGTGATTGGCTCAAACGATCGGACCACCGCTCGCCGCGCGTCGTTCCACGGAGATTCGCGCGGACGTGCCGCGTTGAGTTTCGTAACGTCAAGAAGGAAAGATCCTGCTCTGGACCGCTTCTCATCGCCCTCGAGTTTCCTCTTCCCGTTCATTTTTCTCTCGTTTACTTAGACAAAGGCATCTGCGACCTTCTGACATTCCAGTTTCAGATAACTCGCCGATTATCTGATCTCAGAAAATAACATACTGCGGTTTGAAAATCTTCAAGTAAAAATTTTGAAATTATGTCGGTAACGACTTTTGGTAAAACTTTTGCATAGTTGGAGGAAAACGATATCGTTACCGTTTCCTTGATATATAAGAACGAAAATTTACAATGAAAGCAATCAAATTGCGAGGGTTAGTATCGTTATATGGATTTAAGATCTGGAATTAGTTCAATTCATTTAGAGCAGGTAATATCTGATTCACCTAGGAAACATTTGCTTTTCTTCTTCTTCTTCTCGAAACGCTTAGAGTCAATATCATTCTCTTTTTCAACAATCCAATCGTAATTAAGAGAACCTTACAGGTTCGCCAGTCTCCTAATTCGTTAGCATCCGTCCGATAAATCGAATCGCAGTAACCAGGTGTTTCCGATTTCGAGAACGATCAAAGGTGTGTCCCATGCACTCCGTTTCTAGAACCACGAATGTAGACCAAGGTCCAGCTGCAACAAAAGATCCACGGCACACTCTAAACTACGCAGACCCCATTTCGAGTCTATCTATTCTCACATCTGTTCCGCTAGATTCGAAAGGTGACTTTCCATCTCCAGTTTGATCTATCTTCCCAATCTCTCTATCTCTCTTATACTCCCATTATATTTTTTATTCAACCATTTCCAGGCAGATTATCAGAGAACTGCGTCGAAAAAGACGAACGAGTATCGCTCTGCGTCCGTGGTTCGTATCTCTCTCGTAATCGGGCTCGTGGCGAGCGATCGTGCACGAGCACCTTAACGACTCGAAACATAGCCGTTTCTTTTTCTCGTTTTTCTCCGGCTGGACAATAGCAGACAGATATTTGCAGCGGCTCGTATCGAGACTTTCGTCAGCCACGGCGCAATGTATCTTTCTTTTATTCCCGTTATTTCGAGATGACGATATAATTCGCGAATAACGGCTAGAAGAAGCGGAATCGTCGCTTCGTTCGTTGGCATACTTTTCGAAATTGCCGTGACTTCGAGACAGTGAGGATAGGTAGTACGATGATCGTTGGTCCGAGCCAAACGCCGCGAGCACGGTAACTTTGGCAATTGAATATAATTAAGTAATCTCGGTACGATATCGTGGAGATGGTTGGACGACAGGAAAAAGCCGGCGCGGCAAAAACTGGAGGGCAGGTTGGCCGACTGCCATAAGGAGGCCTCGCCTCGAAATGCCAACGACAATAACGCCGATAATCCTGCAGGCTCCTGCTTGCCAATATGCTGCGGACGTATCTACGTAACTGCCTCGAAAAGTAGCCCGTGGCCAATAAAATGCAAACAGGGAAAGACCGGGAATCTGTCGTTAAGCCTCCTCGATCTGCTTCACCGCTGATTACTCGACTCGCGAATCTGGGACTCTTGCTTGGCATCGGAGAACGAAGGAGGTGGAACTCTTATGCCGAAAACTCCATATTCCACAGGGGTGGACCAGCCTGGCCAGTTGTTTTCCACCGAATTGTGGCGAGGTGGAAATTATTGGCTGGGAACTATTGGAGATTATTTACATTCTGATCGAAACTCGTCGACTGAACGTTGAAATTAGCTTTCCGTATAACTTTTTTCCTCTTATATCTTGTTTTACGTATTATCTTCCTTTTTTTCCAACTACGTAGGAGTGAAGTTTTACGATGCATAGAAAATAGCAATTGCTTTCGAGCATTGGTAATGGGTAATCTTCGTGTGTCGATATCTCGCTATTTTTGGTTCTTGGCATTTGATTCTTCCGTTTACGAATGAACGTTGTTGGTGTAATGGTATATAGTAATTGACAGTTACAAGAAAACAGGAAAAAGGAAATTAAAAATTTACATTTCTGCAGTAGAATTCCAAAGATATTAGCGTAGGTTTGTAAATTCTAAAGAAACACATTCGTACACTTCGAATTATTCCAATAAATGTAAGCTATTTCTTTCCTTAATTATCATTACATATGTACTCTATTTGTATGCGATTTCCATTTACAACTATGGAAATAATTTCTATGTTTCCAATGTACTTCTTCCTACTTCTTTGTAAGAATCCATTCTCGTGTTCAACCATTTACTTAGTCTATTCAAATACACAGCAATTTTCTAGCAACCGGTTCCCCTTGAAACTTTCCCACTAATTTTTTTCTAGAAATCAATGATGTAACGCGGCGTTTTTTCCATAATACTTGTTTTTGCTTTCGAAATTTCAGAACTAAAGTGCAGAATCTATAAACGTAACAATATGTAAAACAATCCCTACACAAAAATCGAGTTTACGATAGCAGAAGGATCCTAATTTAAACTAAAATTTAAAGTATAATTAGACAAATACTTAGTTGTCAAAATCTGCTCGATATCTTCTAAATTAAAAATCGTGATTTTCGAAACAAGTTTTAAAAAACTGATAAAACGTGATAAAAGTTTTTCAATTGGCACTTGTCCTGATCTAACGTCATCGTCCTTTTTCAATTCTACGTAACATCGTCGAGTTATTCGAACCTGAAAAATTCGCGTCGCTACAATATTCTGCACGCACGAAACTTAAGGACGTATTGAACATTTTCGTAAAATGAAAATTTTCAAAAGATTTCTAAATCACCAAGTTGCTGTATCCCGTTAATTCTTCGAAATAGTAAACATTTAAACGCTACTTAACGCTCGAGATGTTTCTCCCCTGCTAAGCGATCCAACGTACGCTGCTTCGTGTAATTATTAGCAACCCTAAGACGAAACGGTGTTCCGAGCACCCTTATCTCGAGCGTATCGGATCGAACAGAATGACATGGTGTCGTCGAAAGGAAACAGCTAGACCGTTACTCCACCCAGGCACGAGTCAACCGACCGAGTCGCGTGATTCTTAAGACGTTGAAAAAGTAGGGGTTCGTTTGTGCTCCAAGACGTTAGAGCGACCTCGTCAGGGGTTCGAATAATGGTAACAAGAAGCCAAAACGTCGGTTACTGCTCGTCAACGGCAGCTGGCACGCGCTCCTTCCAATTCCTAAGGAGACCTTTCCTTCTGTCTTCTTCGCCCTTCTCCGCCTTAAGTCTTGAGCGCACGCTGGGGAACCAAACTAAGAGGGGAAGCCAGTCTCGAGAAGTTACCTTACCTGAATCCAGTTGGGGATACCTAGACATTTAAATCGGGGGACACCACCCGGCGGAACCACCTGAATACTAGCAAGGGGGCCTTCTTGATCTTGCAGTGGCGTAGAATTTAAGGGCTGTTTCTCACGAGTCGGTTATGTTTCCTTGATTCTGCTGAGATCATTCGGATCTTTATATTTTAACGTTGCTCTCGTTTCGAGAACAATTCGAACGAAAGATCACACGTACGAAAGAGGATCTTTTGGTTGTCAATAATATTTCCCTAGAATTTGCATTAAATCTACTGCATTTTATAAATATTACGTTAATATATTAAACATCTTAAAAGTTTTGAAGCGCGTGTTATTCGCGTGAAGATTCGTATCTCGTTTCATAAATATATCCGATTCGCTTGAAAAATTAAAGTAGCGGAATGTTTAAAAAGTGGCGTGAAAGTTGAATGTTCAATGAATGAATAAATGGCACGAGATTCTTTGCAATTTTAATCATTTCAACTGAAACAAAAATATGAGCCAGAGTAACAAAAATGTCATTAATTAAAAAAATTAAAGTATTTTCGATTGTAGTTTATAAATTTACGATGACTAAAAGTGAAGGCGATACAAGAAACGTTTACAAATCCAATCGAAATCGTAAGTTTAAATGTCCCACGAGATTTCAACGACCGTCACAGCGACAGGGTAGCGTCTACGCTGTTGAGGGCAAGGACCGTTGTTCCTACTTCCTTTCCAGAGGGAGGACGAAGGGCGCCGTAGGATTTTTTTTGTAACTTTCAATATTAGACGTTAGCGTTTCCCACAGAGAGAAGTCATGGGAACACATTGAACGAAAGGCCGCAGAACGTCTCGTGGAAATTCTTCAGAGGAGATTTGCGATTGCACCTTGGGAAGAATTCCCCGTATAAAGGACGTTCAATGTGCGTTTAAATTTTTCTCTTTCTTTGACGTTCGAACCTTAAATTCGTACGGTCCCTTCCTTAGATATTTCGTGCTTTAGTGTATTTTTCGTGACTGTTGTATCAAAAATTCGATCTATCTTGTTCGTAATTTTTTCCCATGAAAAACAACGATATTTCGATCGATCGTCGCACAAAGCGACGATTTAGACGAAGGAAACACGTTCGAACGAACGAAATACGTAGAATTTCGTTCGACGACAAATTTCAACACTCGACGCTCGCCCTTTAATTCGCGAGATGTTCGCTGATCTTTCTCCTCTGCTTTTCGTAATTTGCAAAATCCGGTATGTGGTATAACGGCGTAGCAATGTCACGGACAAATCGGACCGGTATTCCCATTCATCCCGCTAAACCAAAAAATTCCAGCATCATCGAGTCCGCGGCTCGTAAAAGTGGCGCGCTCATTATCGCTCGTATTATCTGTAACGCAGCATGAATGGCGACCGAAATCGAAATGAAAACGCAGGAAAGGTCATGCTCGCGTGCCAGGAATAACACGGTGGCCGTGGCGTTGACCCACATTGTTTTTGAAACGCGATTAAACTCATTGGAAACGACCGAAGGTAGATTAATGGTCCTGGGTCGCGTAACCGTGCGCGGAAAGCGAGGTAAAAAGCGAAACAAATTTAACGAGCTGTGAATTATGAAAATCGGTGACAGGCCGCCGCTTTTAAATGCTCTTTCTCTCTCTCCCTCTCTCTCTCTCTCTCTCTGTCTCTCTTTTCCTCTCTCGCGTGCCGATTCTCTCCACGTTGTCTGGCTCTCTCGCGCTTGCGAAGTTTGGTTTGGGCGCGTGCCAATGAATCGAAACGATTCGAATGCAAAATAATAATAAAACAGTGGAGGGTGTACGGCGCCGCGGGTGTGACGTCGGGTGGACGGGGGAGGAGGGCGGGGTCGGCAGCGCATTAACGCAATTAACCTCCAATTAATAACACATCAATTGACACCCGGTCAACTTGTTGCATCGGAGCAACCCGATAATATGCAGAACGCGTGTGAGCCGTGTATATACACATACGAGTCACCATGCTTCTGCTTTTGTATGCGTGTATCATTCTCTATATAGAACAGAATAGCTGCCTCTCTCTCTCTCTCCCTCTCTCTCTCTCCCTCTCTCTCTCTCTCTCTCTCCTGCAGCTTCCTATGTCCATGTGTTATTCCATCTCGTGATCTCCGCGACTGTCTGCCTGTCCGTCTGTCTGCTAGTCATGTACATACGTGTAAATACACATTGACGATTAGGCGTCATGAAACGCTGATGCGTTTGCATGTTTGCGAATTCCTGTCACCAAAGGGGTTGCTACCTTCGTCCCGGGTAGTGGATAATAACGAAACGAATGTTACAATAATTTACTATGTATATCGAGAGGGAGAGCGATGCATAGCGATGCGTGCGTGGTGTACACGTATAGCACCACGATGGACATGGACTGATGACCATAGCCGGGTTCCCATGCACAACCCCCTGCGAACACTACGGCCACATGACACCTACAGGGGGTGGAATTCCGATACACATGCCATTGCTGCGTCACCTCGACAACACCATGTGGGGTACGCGCACCATGTGATATTCAGCAAGTAGGAACTTGGTAAACCTGCTTGCGCTCGTGGTTCGCGGCTTCATGCCGGAAGGAAGTCGTTGCCAATCGCAAAGTATAAGTAGTATTGTTTCGTTTTCGCAACGGGTTCCGTGCCGGTGGATCCCTTTGTTTCGCGCAACGATCGGCCAGTATCGAAACCAACGGTTTCTGGCTCGTCGACAGGAGACTTTCGAAATCGAATGGAAGCATCGAGGAAAAAAGATCGATTCGTACCGTTCCGATGTCCTTTTCCTCTTTCCATCTATTGATCTTCCAAGTATTATTTTCATCGTGAAGAAAAGATCTGCTCGAAGCACCGAAGATCTTTGCCCGATAAGACAGCAAGAAAGAAATTTTGTTTCAAGTATAAGCTACGCCGATACCGCGAGTTTGTTCGTCTTATATCGATTCCAACAGTGTATTTGGTTGTCGTTCCGTGGTAGGACAGTGCAGTCAACGCGAAAGAATCGGCGCTGTAACAGAGGAGATATGCCCTCTTTCTTTTCATCGATGGATTCATTAAAAAATTTCGATTCGCGGTATTCCCTTTGAAATTTCATACAAGGTCGATAGAAACCACGTAATGGACGGTAGGAGATTAACGAACGCTTTCCTCGCCCCGGGCTCTTTTGTGTTCCGGTCTCTTCCTTAATTACCCGAGCTATAGGTGGAAGTTATCTGCGTCGATAGTTCGAAACAATGGCTACCTTAGATTCTAACCCCTTCTCGATGAAAAATCTTCGGGAAAAGTTCACGAGATTACAAAGCCGGTCTTTCGTTAACTTTCTCGTATAATCGATAGTTAATTTTTAACGTGATATAGATACCTTGCTAACTCGCACTTTATATTGTTCGTTTTTAATTTACCTGGTTGCGTCTCATCCATATTCTTCTATGCTTTTTTCTTCACAATTCTTCCTTCAAGATTACGTTTATTAATATCGTTGAAATCCAGGACAGAGTATTGAACGAGTAACGAGCCAGACAAGTCGGTTCCAACCAGCGATTTTCTAATCTTGTATCGCAACCCCACCGGCATGACCTGCAATCACCCCTTCAAATCAAGTCACCTGCTTAAACGGTAAATATCGCATGACGCACAGGAAATGGCTGTTGGTGGTTCATCAGACTGTTTTCGTCTCGCTCGAAGATGATCGATGCGAGTGTCATTGCCCATGGAAATACAGGGTTTTGTAATGACAAAGTCACGTTCGTTACTCTCTGGCTGACGTGTTTTGTAAACTCGTACGTGCTTCATCATTTCGTCACATTTCGGGAGGAATTATAAAATCGAACGCGCAAACAAAACGATTTCAATTCGTTCGTTTTGTCAGCAACGTGATATATTTATCAAATTTAATAGATGTCTTTACTTGCCGATATTTGCGAATGATAAATAAAGGATCGATGATTTTTCTAACGTGCACACTTTTTCGGACAATTTCTTCGTTAAGCGATGGTTTATTAATAACGTTTCATCGGTAATAATTATAGATCGCGAATGTTTATATAAATTCCACGTATTTGTACAAGTAAAAAATACAGCCTGGCCAGAGATCTTATTCGCTCGTTAAACGATAATTAGTCGGTACTATACCTTGGATATTTTATATATTCTTGCAAATTATACGCATTTTGACGATCGTCCATTAAGAAATTATTTTCTGGAGACCGCGTCGAAGTAACAGAAAGTAATTTACTTGCGAATCGAACGAAGCGCATCTGCTCGATATAACATATATCGACAATGGGGTCACGAAAGCTTCTCGAACACATCGCCACGTATACACGTTTCTCGCGTGTAATTAGCCCGGCGTGTCTACTTCCGAATCGAGTTGGTGGGAGAGTTCCTAAAACCATTTCCGGCCGGAGCACCTTTTTATTCTGAGCGTCCCACGCGTGACGGCACAGGAGGGAAGTGGCGATCAAACGTAGGAAGAACAGACTTTACTGACCCCCCTCGAAGCGTTACGTTCTTCGAGGCAGGTACGATCGTAGACGTTATCGAGCTTGAGACCATATGTCACTCTTTCAACCAATAAGAGTAAGATAATTATTGCCGGGGAATAGTATCCCGGAACAAAATGTCTTTTTTTCACGAGAAATACACTCGAAAATATGCTTAGCTAGTACAATCGTATACGTTATTCTGCCACATGTCGATACAATGCGTTTAATAAGAAATATCCGAATGCATTTTCGATACACAGAACAAGATATAGAGATTGTAAAAAAATAATCTGCGAAAGTAGAATTCTAACTGTTTGACCATCTTCGTTGCATTTCATTCTCATTGATGTTCGCGATCTTATACGCATAAGAACAAGAACAAGTTTCTATTATTGGACTTTTTTACTTACTTATGCATTTGCTTATGAACGAAAATGCGTTAGGAATGACGCAGACACTAGTTACGACGTAAATTCGCTAGATAGTGAACGAAAATGTTAAATTTTCCAATTGCAAACGAGATGCATCTTTTCGTTTAAAGAGAATGATTCAACTTTGTTAAACGTACGTGATAATGAAATTTTGGAATAGACAGTCCTCGACGTATATAAACGTTCGCGGAACATCATCGTGATAAAAGACAAGTGAGAAAAAAATAGCAAAAGTGGGAAAGGAACACGCGATGGAAGTAATCTCTGGCGATGCCAGAAGTGGCAAGTTCTAATTCAATTTTCATTCGGCTCCAAGTCCTTTGTATCGATTCGACGGGGTAAACAGAAACAGTGGATAATCGTTATTCAATTAGATGCATCGACGAGGCGAACGAATAATCGATGAATTCTAAGCTGCTGATTTCCAACCCTCCTTGCGCGATCGCGCGAACACGAGAGAACAGTAGAACTGGAAACGAGCGTTCGCGCTCGCGCGCCCGCATACGAGTTCTGCTCGTACCGGCCGAGGGGAAAAAGTACAACGATTCCATGCTTTCACCAATTCGCCGCTTTTGCCACGTGTTGCTATATACGTATTCCTCTCTTTGAGCCTTCTTGTCGCTTCGTGAGCCACGCGTATATATACGTCTAGTCTCTCTTCGTCAATATACGTATAGGGGCGAGTGCTCGTGTCCTCGAACGCAGGCGGCTCGTGCGTAGGCAAACTATGGAATATGTCAGCCTATTGAGCGCAGGTGCTTTAAGCTGCTCAGCTGTTGCTTCGAATCTCATGTACATTCGCGCGGCTGTGTATCACGTTGATATTGGTGCACACTAAGCATCGTACCGTATCGGCCATCCGCGTGCGTGCAAACGCTGAACCGACTCACGTGTTCACCCACGCACTTATGCGTATCGGCAATTGAATGGTGAAACGATCGGGCCCTCGCCTCGCCGTGAGCACCGTCGTCGCTCAATGAATTCGTTGAACAACCGTCGATTATCATCCATCGACGAAGTCGTTTCCTGAGAACGATGTCGTGGAAATAATTTACCCTTGTTTGGAGCGAAGAACGTTCGCGTTAACGTTTTACCAGGTCTACCTTTACTTATCGTCGAAACTTACTAATCGGAATACGTACTCGTGTTGCTTTCGAGAAATATTATTGTTTTACGCTTTTATAAAATATTCACGGATAAAAAAAGAAATAGTGACATCCTAAACAACATTAAGTCTTAACTCATAAATAACTCGAAATTCGTGTGTATTCGTTATATCGTAGCAACGAGAATATAGTATCTCAAATAAAAGATACCTACACAGATATACGAAACAAAAGAACATCATAAATCGATAGTCAATTTTATATAAATTATACGGCGGATGAATGATACACTTCTAGATAGATACAATCTAAAAAAAGAATCTGAAAGGATCTACAGAAACGTTCGAATGGACAACTAATAGTTTAAGACGCAAAATCATTTCTAAAAGAACGTAAGCATATTTGAATCATTAAGGAAACAAAGCTTTGGATACAATTTGTCTATTAAATCAATTACAGGAATAGAATTTTCTAATAATATAGTTTCTGCACAACTTTTTATCCTTGAGTTCGATTAAAACAGACAACGCATCCAGTTTATGACGGAGGATTACTGTCAATTACTTTTTTGTGCATCTTTGTCTCCAACTATCGATCAACGACAGGGTGTAATTGAGAAAGAGTCGACTTGCCGGAACTGACTACGTTCTGAATAAGAAATTCAATACAAGTAATTTTCTTATGGTCTTTCCACGGCCATCCTCGTCTTCGACAAATCCTGCAGTTCGCTGTACTTGCAGTTTTTCTCGCTAGAACTCTCGGCAGAAGACTTCGGCAGACAAAGTTAAACCATACCGTTCCCGCTACCGCTCTATTCCTCGTCTTGTAGTCATGATCGATTACTAGTATTTTTAACTGGTAACACTTGCTATTCTCCCCGTGAACATTCTCTTACGGTTACGTGACGTGATCGTGCATTGAACCGGTATACTTATCCCAAATATACGAGACCTGACAGAGGAAAGAATGCTACTTCCTATGTAAATCTGTACGATTTCGATGGCTATATAAAACGCTGATGAATTATAAATCACCTAGTACGTAAGATGAAACGAATATAATTCCGAAATACCTTATCAACGAAATCAAGATAAGATTCACAATGAGAGATAAATAAGTTTTTTTCTTTTTTTTGATAAAATGACAATTACGCTTTTACTTCTTTAGAAATTTGAAATTTAGTACGTGTTAAATATTTCCCCTCTGAAATTTTCTCCATCTTTTTCTCGATTTTCTCTACTTACAACGAAATCATCCTTTCCTCGTAATTAAGTCGGTCTATGTCGTAAAATGAAGTGAACGGCAATCGTATATAGAGTCTCAGACGCTTTTATCTACGGAAGTAGAGAGCCTATATACGGAAGGCGTTTAAGCTAAAATACGATTCACGATCGTAACTTCTCTAAGTATGGAGTATCGATCGTGTATCACTATGTACAAGCGTGATCGAGCTCGGTATTTTTCTTTTTCTTTTTTTTTTTTTTTTTTTGTAGGGGCAAGATAAGTAATGCATATCTTGGTGTGTTTGTGTTGCAGACGAATAAGAAGAACCGCGGGAAGGAAAATCGAGACGAGGGAGCGAGGGGCACCGAGCCCTTTGGCGAGCTCGAAGGATGCAGCTCCCAGGCGGGAGCACGAGAATTCCGCCCGCGAGATCACCGGCCTCAGTTCTCGTGATCATCAACGGAAGTAACATCGTATCGACTGTCACGAAGAAACGTAACGGCAACGGTAGACATTGTAACGAAAACGACGGACCTGGTACGAATAGCGGTAGAGACTTAAGGAAAAGTAGAAACAGTCCCGAGAACGAGCCGCGTCTCCTTAAAAGAAATCGTCATTGTGAGACGAGGACGAGTCGCCGACACCGAGTCATCGAGAAGCCCCAGCTGTTGGCGTCAGCTCCAAGGCGGAAGGAGCGGGGCGAGGAATAGTGAAAAGAAAGTAGAGAAAAACCGAGGAACGACGGAAGAAGAGGAAGAGGAGGCGCGAGAGAAGGAGAAAAAGGTGAAGAGGAGGAAGCAAGAGTTCGTCAGGAAGGAGAAGGGTGCCGACGTCGTCGTCGTCGGCGGCGGCGGCGGAGGAGGAGGAGGAGGAGGAAGAGGAGGAAGAGGAGGAAGAGGAGGAAGAGGAGGAGGAGGAGGAGGAGGCGGCGGCGGCGGCAGAGAAGGAGGAGGAGAAAGAAGAAGAGGAGGCGGCGGCGGCGGAAGCGCGACGGAGGAGAAGGAGGTGGAGGAGGAAAAGGAAGAGAAGGAGAAGGAGACGGCAAAGACGAAGAAATTCGAGAGGGGAGAGTGCCGGCGATCAGAGTGGGGAGGACAAGGTAGTAGAAGGAACAAGGAGAAAAGACGGCTGTGGTAGGGGAAACGGCGAGAATAGAGTAGAGAAACGGAGGCAGCGCGCTGAGCCACGAGGGGCTATTCGAGCGAGAAGGGGAGGGGTGACAAGGAACCCTGGCGGGGAGGGGACGCGGAGGCCTTCGGGGGGCCGACCAACCAGACGGCCGATGATGTCATCGGGGGAGGAGACCGAGTATTTCGCCCCCTACGGAGCAACTACGGAAAGCAAGCAACAGCGACTCCAGAAGAAGCAGAAGCGCACCAGACAGCGCGTGGACGCCGGCGAGCCGCGCAACAACTACTCGAGTATACCGCACTTCACCTCCCGGCCATCCTTCCACAGCGGTGGTCTGTACGGTTCTATCTTCGGCGGCAGCGGACCAACGCACCAGCAACAACAACAGCCACAGTCGCAGCAACATCATCAGTCGCAAGCGCAACAACAACAACAACAACAACAACAGCTTCAGCAGCCTCAAGCTGGAGCGGCAAGCAGTCAAGGTCATTTAAGCACAGCTACCACGGGTCCTAGCACTCAGCAGCATTCCGCCCACGCGGCTTTTGGCTTTTTCGGGGCACCGGGTTACGGCCCCGCCAAGATGTTGAACGAGCTACTCGGACGACAGGTCAAACAGGCCAGTGACGCTGGTGGCTCACCGCCAGAGGGCGGCCACGGAATGACTGGTGCCGGCATGGACCCCGCTGCTAATTTGCAATCCGGTGCTGTAGTTAATTGCGACGATCCCGCCACCGCCGAGCTCACGCAGCACATGCTCCGCGATATACTCCAAGGGCGCAAAATCTCCGCGCTCGCGCTGCAAGAACAGCCAAACAACAACAACAGCATACACAGTAACAACAACAACACCACAGCGGATCTACTTAAATCTCAACAACAACATCATCAGAGCCCTCAACAGCATCAACAACAAAACAGTGATAGTGCACGTAGTGGAACAGTGCAGAGTGGTGGAGAGGAAAGTGGTGATGGAAATAACGTCGTGAATAACGCGAATCACAGTGATCGTGATACGGTGATGCCGGGCGATGCCGAGGATAGCGCCGAGGACGCAGCCGCAGCCGCACGTGCTATGGAAGAGGCGTTCGCCGAAGCTGGTATGGAGCCCGGAGCCAACCTCGATGGATCCGATTGCGAACAGAGTTTACCTCCCAGTCCCACGCAACCAAGGTCGGGGTCCGTTTCCGTCAAGGAGGAGATACAGGACTCGTTAAACATCAAACGCAGTCCCAGTCACTCTCCTTGTCCGATCGTGCCCAAAACGGAGACCAGCTCGCCAACCACGGAAACGAAGCGCGCTCGCGTCGAGAATATCGTCAGCACGATGCGTAGCAGTCCAGCGCTTCAAACTGCCACTGTGAACGGTTGCAAGAAACGTAAACTCTACCAACCCCAGCAACAAACGGTGCATCACGTCCTCCAGCACGGTGTTAACGATACCATGATGGACGACGAAGAAGAGAGCGAGGAGGAGGAGGATCCTTCGACGATCAGGCAAAAACGCGAGGAAAAGGATAACCTCCAGACGCAGCTGAAAAAGTTGCACGAACAATTAGCCGTGATGCAGCAAAAGTACAATGAGCTTACGAGTAGAATCGATTCGGACGCGAGCGAAAGCATCGGTGCTCCCTTAAGTCCTCAGCCACCGCTCAAACCACCGCAACCTCATCCACCGCCGTACAACGGACTCCCGGCCCTCCCAACCGAACACCCACACGCCGCGGCAGCCGCTATGTATCACATGGGACAGAAACTCTACCTCGAACAGCAACAAGCTGCTCTGGAGAGAATGAAGCAGCATCAGGAAGCTACTGTCAGGCAACAGCAGCAGCATCAACAACAGCAACAGCAGCATCAACGACAAAGTTCTCCACCACCGCCTCCGAGTCAAGCACAGCAACAGAGTCAAAGCAATACCGGCCCGTCCACGCCGCAAACACCACAAATGCAGCCAGCCAGTACGCCTCTTCAACATAAAGAATTCCAGGAAAGGATAAATGTTTTTAGAAGTACAGCGGCCGCAGCTAGCTCGTCGGGTCCTCACATAACCGACGAAGATCTACAAAGTTTGTCGGATACGTTGAAAGCAGAGATAACCTCGTACTTGACGAATTTAATCGACAAAGTGGTAACAAGGTTCATGCAACAGAGGAGGTATCTTGGAAATCAAAGCGAGGCGGCGCAAGTCGCTGCCGAGCAATTAAACAAGGACCTTTTGTTGGCCAGCCAAATACTCGAAAGAAAATCACCCAGGACGAAAGTAGTAGATAGAGGAGCACCGCAACCACCCGGTGGCCCAAACGGGCCACGGGGGCCCCACAATGGCGGGCCCCCACCTCCACAGTCTACGGGTTTCCCACAAATCGGGTCCATGGGTGGTGGTCCTCATGGCCCACATTCTGGCCCCACGGAAAACAATCTTAACCAAATGAATCAACTGCCCTCGCACGTGAGGTCGTGTGGCAGGATGTTTCAGACGCCAAAACCGCCAACGATGTACAGCATGGCCTCTATGCAGGCACAGCAGCAACAGCAACAACAGCAACACCAACAGCAACGCGAACATCAGCAGAGAGAACAGCAACAACGCGAGAAATATTGTAACTTGAGGGGCGACGAGAGAGAAAGCAGGGACTCGGAACAGAACGAGGCGCTCTCCCTCGTAATGACACCGAAAAAGAAACGTCATAAGGTAATTATCTACTTTCTATCTTCGATAAAAATACCGATATGTCATAGACGACCGTTCGTACAAGTAAATTCACTTGTTGCTTCCTTGATAAAAGCTCGAGTCTTTGATCTATAATCGATTATATCGATTGTTATTACAACTCAATATAATTCCAAAGAGTATTCTATAAAGTACGATGCATCAATGAAAATATTTTAAATCCATAATTTATGCAGTAAATTTCTATTTATCGATGATATTATTACGTACATATTTATATCTGTAGTATCAAGTAGAACAAGTAAAACAATTTCACTGACGAAAATTTCAAATTTTGTTATTTATTATGTTAACATTGTATGTTCGTCAATATCGATAAAGAAGATAAAAAACTGAATTACCACTGCTTTGGATTCCAAATGTACAATTTATATCGATTATTTCATTCGTCGATACTATCGTACACGCGATATTAAGTAGTAGAAGAATATAATTTCATCGACGAGTATTTCAAATTTACTATCTGTACCGTCAAGTTTGTTCGTCAATGAGAATGTATAAGTATTGTTAATATTAAACAGAAGAAAAGAAAAGAAATGAATTTCACCGATACATATTTCAAATTTATAATTTGCATTTATAAATTTGTAATAATTTTGTTCGTCGATATCATTGAATGCTTAATATAACGTAGAACAAGAGACTGAATTTCATCGAGGAATATGTCAAATCTATAGTTCACGACAGTAATTTTATTCATCGATGCATTGCATACTTGATATTAAGTAGTATAAGAAACTAAATTTCACTGACGAATACTTCCAAATTATGAATGGTAACGTTGACTTTGTATACTTGATGCAAAATAGCATCAAGCATAAAAAGAAAGCATAATTCCGTTCGTCAGTGAATATTTATTAGTTTTAAGTAGGATAAGAGACTGAATTGCACAATGGTAAAATCGAGGCATCAATTAGTATTTCCCTCCACAGGTGACGGACACGAGGCTGACGCCGAGGACGGTGTCGAGAATCCTGGCCCAGGAAGGTGGCGGTTCGCAAGGAGGCAGCGAAAGTCCACCGCCCCCGCCTCCACCGAGATCGTATCATCCGCCACCACCGATGCTGCCAGTGTCCCTGCCAACCAGCGTAGCGATACCAAACCCGAGTCTTCACGAAAGTCAAGTGTTCTCGCCGTATTCACCGTTCTTCAACCCTCATGCGGGTCACCCAGGCCAGGTACCACCTCCGGGGCCACATCACTTACCCGCGAGTCCTCCAGGTGGAGGTGTAGATGTCAGGGATTCGCCTCCACTGCCCCATCCGCCATCTATATTGCATCCTGCCTTATTGGCGGCTGCCCAGCATGGCAGTCCAGACTATGGACATCTCAGGATGGACAGCAACGACCGGCCCAACGACTGCAACTCCGACGACATCAGTTACGACGGGATTCAGCCTACAATATCCTTTTCTAATACAACGTCGTCGAGAAAGAAAAAGAAAGAACGAAAACCAGAAAAGCAAATAAAAAAAAAAACGTTCGTCTCGATGCCTTTGGTAGACGAGAGTTGGAGAACGTCCAGAACGACGTGCCTCAAACACGAGGGGTAGGCCATTTGTGTAATAGTTAGCGAACTGTCGAAGTTTCCGCTCGAAAACGGATATCTCTCTGTTTGTTGGAGCAACAACAACACGCGCGGAATCTCCGTCGACTTTGTACCTCTGGTAATATCGCGAAGGGACAGCGAGTCTGAACGTTCTCCAAAGAAAGTACGACGGAACTTTCGATATTAAATCGGCAAGTAGCGTACGGTCAGGACCGCGCTTTTAAAGAGCTGTATAAAGAGACGAGCGAAAAAACGAGCGTCAAAAAGTGGTAGGAAGGCGAAAGAGTTGATGACGATGCTTAGGAATGTGTTTTTTTCGTTTCTTTTCTCCGTGTACCTTTTTTCTTCTTTGCCTCTGTAGAAGGGAACACGGGCGCGTGAGAGAGAGAGAGAGAGAGAGAGGTTGGAAACTTTGGAAAACAACGCGGATTTCTACGAGAGAAAAAGGCAGACCCGCCAACAAGGAGAAGGAAATCGGCAGATAGAGAGTAGAAGGAAGAGTGGGTGGCCACGGGGAGGCTCAGACGAATGTTAGATTAGTTTGCCACGGAGTTAGGCTAATGTTGGCTGCACCTACGAGTAGAGTTTGTCCGGCAACAACGCGCGAGGTCGAAAGTTCTTTGCCTACTCGGCCCACCCTCGGCCTCGAGACTCACCCAACTTCGCAAGCCAATAATCTGTCCCGCAATTTCGGAATTTAACCGCGGAAACGAGAAAGAGAGAGCGAGAGAGAGAGAAAGAGAGAGAGAGAAGGCGGTCCGCCAACTTCTCCTCGCTAACGTCTCCTCAACTTATCGTAGATAAGCCACTTCTACTACTTCTCCGACCGTATGAGAGAATTCACCGTAGAAACTCCATTTCTACAGGGTCAACTTGCCTCCAACTATATTCCTTACGCTAGATCGTCCAATATCGAATTGTCAGTTAAACCATATGGTTTTCGCATATCTCGTCATTTTCCCGCCTTTTATCCAATCGAGTCGATCGTTCTTCGCAAATGTTCTTCGAATATCCTTTCGTTTTCTATTTGTCTTCTTTCTGCCGTTTCTCTGTTCCATCGATCATCGACGCTCGTAGTGTCACGCGCTCGACGAAGGATAAGAAAAGAACACTTGGACGCGTTCCCTTCGATGGAAAACCGGTCACGCAAAACAGCCAGAGATGTACGCATCTACAGAGCGGGGAGGCATCGGTGACCTCGTAGTACGCTTTGACTTCGTAAAAATAGCCGGCGAACGGACGAAGTTAAGACACATCGTTCTCTACGATCGTCTGAAAGCGTGATCAACAGGCGCGAAAAGTTCAGCAGCTAGATTATCACGCATGACCCAGCCGGGTAAGGTAGCTCCTCGCTGTAGCTCCATTGCTGCTCTCACACTTACCGAAAGCACTGGCAAATATATCGAAGGGACCTCGCGTTAACCAGGAAAAAAAGAAGTCGCGCGGGGGCGTGCGGTAAACGCGTCGGCAACGATGCAACGTCGCTAGAACTGCATCGGCGTGTGTTGGTCCGGGTCGTTCGATCGGCAGCGCGGCGTTCTTTGCCGCCTTTTTAGTCGGCCTTTGATGTAAAATCAATGGCGCATTTTTTTCACTCCCTCCTCTTGGGGTAGGTCGAGCGCATGACCGCGGCGCAACCTGCTGTTCACCACTCGCCTCTGGATTCACCCTTGTCTGTTGCTGTTCCTACCGGCCTTCGACGTATCCAAATATGCTTTTCACGCTGCTCGACTTTCTTGGGCGAGCTACGTTCACGGCCGAACGTGTTGGTGAACGTTGGTGAACGCTCATCGCCGGGGCTGGTGAGTGCGACGATAGGGTAGACAAACGTTTCGGTATACAGGCTTGGCAAAGAAATTGTCGATTATCGAATTTTCTTCTATAAAAAATTAACGTAACGTATATGTTCATGGTAGTGGGTGATGTGCGAAACTGGCAAGAATGCCTGAATTCGAGTAATTGTAAATAATTTTAAGACAGTTTCTTCCATTCGATACGATAGCGTAATGACGTTATATCGATAATTTCCTTTGTATTCATAGATCTTCTTTCCATCATATTCGTTTTTATATTTTCTCGATGTATCCCACTGGAACGATTCGTTAAAATCAAATCACAGGTTTCTGCGCCTATTGAAAAACGATTTCATGATCTCACGTGGTTCTTCCGTCGATCAAAAATCACCGGTAACTTAATCGTCATCCACCTCGACAACATGTACCTATAAACGCTATATCGCTGGCTTTCTTTCCCCGTCTTTCCTTTTCAGTGTTCGAGGTGTGCCGATTACATAGCATAATAAGCACGAGACACGTAGGTGCGGGCCGCGCGTTGAGAGGACCAGCTCGACTAATCCAGGGGTGGCTACACGCCGGAATAACCCTTATTACTGTCTGGCATCTCGTTATCGCTCATCGACGTTACCGCAAGCGCAAAATGCGACGCGCACCACGCGTGCACGTTTGATGCGTATGGCTACACTTGTCGACTCGTTCGCTCGTGAACGGAACGACTTCGCTTGTACACGCTGAGAGTTCGCACGCTGACGGTAACACCAATGACGATAGACGTCCGTGAAAATTGTAAACGTTCCGCGCTTTTCCCGTCTCCTCGCGGAATTAGATGACTTTCAGCGGATCGAGTATCCGAGAAAAACGTTGCACAAATTTCACCTGATAGTAAGAAACAAGTTCGTTATAGGGCTGTCTTCGCTGATAATGTCTTTGACGATGAATTTATTCGCATTAACTTTCAATTGCACTCGTCTCGGTTAAGGAACAAATAAGAGACGAATTTTCGGTTTGTTCGATAGGGGATGGATTTCTTCGAGAAGCGTGCCTTAAGGCATGGACGAACTGCGGCAGATCGAACACACGGATTAACCAAATAAGAATGCGATGAAACCACATGAAGAGATCCTATTACCGATAAGGAGTCGGTAAGGCTTCCGTTGAGGATACGGCCAATCGTGGGTCAACCTCGGTGAGAACGTTCGAGCCCTACTACCCTCGCGACATCCACAGCTTGTACGATTTCTAATCCAATTTGATACGAAGGAAACACGATTAAGTTTGAGATATTTGCGTACATAGGAACAGATTGCCGTACAGAACGTCCATTCTTCGGATCGACGACATTACTTACGCCTTTATCAAAATCCATGCCTCTTCCTTTCTCTTGATAGAGAGATAGGGCACGAATTGTGATAGAATCGACGAAATATGTTCGAAACATGTTAAAAATTCATTTCAATGGTCGTTTGACAAGCAAAAGAGTATTTCCTTAACCACGGTGAACTCGTCAATGCTGACACCGATACATCTGAGGAAGGCGAAGCTGATGTTCTTCTGGGTCAGGTACCCGTCCTCGTCCATCCTCAAGATGTACTTCCCCGACATCAGGTTCAATAAGAACAACACAGCGCAGCTGGTCAAGTGGTTCTCCAACTTCCGGTGAGTACAGCGACATTGTATCGAGAATTTACGGTTAACCACGGAAGTCGAAGGATTGTTCCAAAGTTCGAGTAACGGTTAAGATTCCGTAGCATATGACGCTGAGACATTGTATAACCACGATATCTTCTTCGTGCGTTTTAACACGTGCATGTTCAGATTTAGCAGTATAGAAATTTAACGAATTACGAACATCGATTAAGGATCTTACATACGTTACGTAAGAATGGACTCTTAATCGTAGTTGGATTAATTTGCACGTACATGAATCATATAAATTTGTTACGCGATAACATAGACGATTTGAACGTTTATTTAAAATATACCGAAGTCATAAAAAATAATACTATCGTATGTAAGAAGAAATGAACAAATTTTCTTTCGAGCCTCAAAGATAATGTACGGGAACGATCCTTCGATCAACGATTGCATGCTCGTTATTTACCAAAAGAGAGTGCCGATCATCGGTAGCGAATGAATTTGCATAACATTCCCCGACGACAAGAACGACTCTGCTGTAAGGGCCGATCGTCGATATGAGATATCGTCGTCTTGGAACTCGCAAATCCGGGAATCAACGAGGAACATCGTTCTCGATTGACATCGTGTTGCCACTCCCTAGCTAGAGTTTCCGTGTCGCAGTCGGGAAAAGAAACGCGATCGTGGAAGATGTTTGAGGTACGCGAGTCCTGTTCCGTGTATGCAAACGAGAACGAGCTTTTCAAGTGATCGACCACTCCCTGTGTAGAAGCGGTCAGAGCCCAAGAGACGAGAGTCACGATGGGTGTGTCCGAATCTTAATTACCCTCTCTTCGGTCGGGAATAAGTAACAGCGGCTACATTGCGGCCAGGTATGAAGAGCGTAGGAGTCAGCGCGGGTACCGGCGCGTACCGGCCACAGCAGGCATTAGGCTGATTATAATTAGGCTGAGTACAGTACAGATCCGAGATATAAGGCGGTCGAGAAACGCGTGCCCGTGTCCCTACATTATTGCCGCTTTCTTATCGCGAGAGACGCCCATCCTCTTGGAGACCATAAGTTTTCGCTCGACCTCCGACATTCAACGCGTTTGCGGCTCTATTCCTGAAGGGAGGGTTGCTTGCTCGTTTCGTGACTTATTCGAGGGTGAGGGATTTAGAATTACACTATCGTTCAGGAGTATTCGGACACTAGATTATTTTTTATGAGATTCAATAATTATGGGCGAAATGATCTATGATAAATTTTTGTCTTATAATCATCGCAAGTATTTTTATATCTTTAGTAAAATTATTATAAAATTCAGTTCTTTTAATAACAAAATTCGTATGCTGTAATCTTCAACTAATATAATATGACTCGTGTCTTAACTTTAAGTCGAACAAGTTTGTATTCTGTAATTTATACGATAAACGCTGCTAATTGCGTTTATCGCAAGATTCGATAATATCAATCCAGAAAATGACTCTAATCTGGTAGAACGTCTAAAGATTATGTTACGATTTTATTTATTACCAGCGATTACGAATTCAACTGTCACACGTGAAACAAAACGTGAATAAATTGTCTCTTACACGGCTGATCGTGAATCGTTGAATTCCATTGAAATCAGCAATGAAAATGTTCACGCAGGCTATACGCTTTAAAATACGTGGCAATCAATTTCATCATCGAAATTCAATGTCCATCATCGCGCATCGTTTCGTCGATCTCGTACGAAATATTCGAGGCACTCGAGCGAACGGGGGAGACCGGCCGCGAAATTTAATTAACGCAGGAAAAGGTCCATTAAAAAAGCTAGTCCCATGGAAATGAGGAAAGGGTACACTTAAAATTCCGTCGGGGAAAATGAGCGAAAAAAAAAGTTGTTCGAAATTTTATTCCGTAAAAACGACGTGTGCGGTCAAATGCCTGTTCGCCGAAACCACGAACGTAATTCCGGAGTCATCTGTGATCTATCGCGAGTCACTGATCAGAAAACGAAGCGACGAAATTCGGAATACCAAAAACATACGAAAAAAAAAGGAAAAAGCGAGTCGTCGTCGCGTTTGTCGACTGTGAAATAAAAAAAGTAAAGCGAAGGGCACGACGAATGGCGAATCGCAGTTGTACCGAGGAAGTTGTTCCTCGTGCCTATGCTCTTGTGTTCCGCACCCCTGCGATCTCATCCCCTCGTGGCCCTGTTTCGTTCACCCGAAACATTTTCATCGAAGGCAGCGAAAAAGAGAATCGGCTAGAGTGGTTGATAAGAGAGAACGGGCAGGAACGGAGTGTGTTTGCAAAAGTTTCAAACGTCCAGTAAAAATTGCATCGGAGGTCGGCTTCCGCCGTTAAGCACAAAGCTAATTACCGACTGAATATATTTCGGTACATTTCGTCGTGTCGGGGCCGGAGGGGTCTTTGGTCTCTCTTCTTCAACCTATGTACCTCCCCAACCTCGTTCTTTCCTTTTTCTTCTTCGCTGTCTCATGCAGCTACTATTCCCGATGACGAACCAGACGAGGAACGAGCGAAACACGACAAGGGTTCTTTCGGAATCTCTTTCAACGACGATCGACGAAACCGATAGCTATATTTCTCCGTTCACCCCTTGTTGTTTCTTTAGCTCGTCGAATTTCGTCCTACGCGATGTTCGCGAAAATCAAAGGGGATCTCGATCTTGAACCGCAAACTCCTTTCTTCTTTCTCTTTTTTCCTTCGTTCTCGACTTCAACGATAATCAACGACGCAACGAAACGATCGAAAGATCGAAACCGTCTTCTGAAACGGGTCGGAGGGGAACGCGAGCGAACGACGATGTGCAATTAACCCGAAGTCGGGTGATAAAATTAACGCGTTCGAGGCGGACCGTCCGCGACAGATAAACTATTGCGGTTGATGGAGAGAATTAATCGCGAGGGAAAAAAGATCCACCCTTCGGACGGTGCCGGTTATAATCTCAATGTTTCTAGCCTGGCCGTGTCCATAAATAATTACCGCGTCTACCCCGACGGCCACCCTAACGATCGTAAAAGGGAGAAATTGACAACTTTCCTCTTGATAATCCTTGCATATTAGTTTCGTACAAGTTTCCCGTAAAATGGCGATTAAAGGACGACACGAAGGTGCCAATCTCGCGGCTCATTAGGCACACTTTCACCCTACGAACCCTCTCCTTTGACGACTAATCACGTAAGGGTTTACCCCGGACACTTTTTCCTCCTGGCTCTACGGCAGTCGTTGTCGAGCGTGCTCGATCTGATAGCCTAATGCACGGCTTCCTATGCGGAAATGCTTCGCCACATTATTCTACGCTGCTACGTGTACTCCGACCACCCGTCACCCTTCGCCACCCTGCCGACGTTATACTTTTGTCACGAGAACCGAGTCGTGTTCCGTTGCCATCGTCCACGCTTTTTCAATCTTCCCGGTCAGCTTCGACCGATTTTCATCGGGGAAAAGAACGTTCGAATCAATTTAAGGGGTTGCTATGATCGATCGATCTACCCCTTGGTTCAATCGAATCGCTTACGACCCGAGTGAATTACAGGCAAGATTCAGATAAGAAGCTGTCAAGGTGATGAATTTTTGGCTTTATCGAACCAACAATAGGAGAACGTTCGAGGAATCGATCGATGCGATCGATAAGAAGTACGCATGGAAATTTTACGTACTTTGCAATCGTTCGGAAACCTTTCTTCAAATTTAATCGAATACATATAAATTTAGTCGGCAGATTTTCTTGAACTTTCTGCTTGATAGAATCGTTTTGATCCAGAGAATCGTAATTTGTTCATATTACAACGATAAAAAGAAGAAATAAACGTGTCATGTAACTACGACGTTCTTCAATACTCCAAAAGCATGCAACACCCTTTTTATTAAATAATTAAATACCGACACGCGATAATCTGTCTTTCATTAATCACCTCGAACATTATAATCAAAAAGCAATCACGCTTGAAACTCATAATCAAACACACATATATGCATTCGATCATATATTCTATTTGACGAAATATTTCAAATTTCCAACTTTAATTATTAAAATAATAATTAATAAACTGTTTCGCAACACGAACGCCACACGCACAAGGATATTTCCTTTAGACGTTCGCGCGGCGAGAAAATCGGTCCCGAAGCGACAAGACTTAAGGGGGAGAAAGAGGATCCGGTGTTGAGCGTCGTGGAAAGCGCGAGGCGAGGAGCGAAAGGAGATCAGGCGAGAAAGAGAGGGACGAGCTTTCACAAAGCGATTCTTCGCACCCTATTTTCTCACGCGCACGTCGAATCGAAAGCACGTCCGATATCTTACGGAGACTCGTTGACGTCGAGCGTACATCATCGGATCTGCTTATACCGACGACGATATTGACAGCCTTCGTTCGATGAAGCTTGCCGGGGGGGATGATTGGGGTCGTCGATGACAGTGTTGCGACGCCTGTGTGCGCCTCGAACGTGTGTCGCGTTCGTGTCCCGCTCTCTCTCTCTCTCTAGCTCTCTTTCTCTATATCTGGCTGCATCTCTGCCTCCGTTCGTCTGTTTGTGCGCGAAATAAGGGAGGAAAAAAGGAGGG
This sequence comes from Bombus bifarius, assembly GCF_011952205.1. Taxonomy (NCBI): domain Eukaryota; kingdom Metazoa; phylum Arthropoda; class Insecta; order Hymenoptera; family Apidae; genus Bombus; species Bombus bifarius. Next base: position 6,818,708 of record NW_022884356.1, read on the forward strand.
TAGACAGAACGAGAGAAAGAAAGGGTGAGATGCGCGCGGACTCGGGTTAGTTCGTTATCAGATCTCACGGTAGGACACGCGACTCGGCCAGAGAGATCTTATCGTACGGATGGAAGGAATTTTATGTCGTATAATGGACAACGCTCGTACACGACACAGAGACGGGGCGTCGCGATGGATCTGCGTCGCGTGGAGCCGCACGACTTCTCGGTAGCGAATAAAAGGCCACCGCGATTCCTCCTCTTGTTTCTTTTATATCGGCAGACCTTTTTTTCCCTGAACTCACATTTTTTTGCCATGTTTTCACCGATCGCTTCGTTTGCTACGAACTAATTTAGAATTCGTAGGAGGCAAGGGTGAAAAATAGATCGCGTCGAGAAGATGTACCTCGGAAATTTGACGTCAAACCGCGATAATATTATACAAAGATGATTTTTTCTTTAGAGAATAAGAAATTAGAATTATCGAGGAACAGATTTCTTCGGAAACGTCCGTTAATTTGAATGAAAGCTAATATCAATGGTAGAGCACGATCTATATTACATTTATATCTTTTTTAAACAAATATGTCTTGATCAATAATTATCGATTGATACTTAAAGATCTGTTTGGTATCTGCTAAGAAAAATTTTCTATTTATTATATACGTATGCGTACGCATTGTATACATGTAATCACAGATAACAGTTTTCGTATACTTCACAATTTACAAATAAAACATACTTATTAAAATTCCTATTAGAACAGTCTGTTGTGAAAACTCGTGGCAAAATTAGTAATTCCATGCTCGTTAACTTCCTACAATACTCCAATCGTTACGATCAGACGCAGATAAATCCAGACGAAAGGACAACGTTCTGTCTATGAAAAAAAAAAGACGCGAAAACGTAACTGGATAAACATAAACGCGGGGGTTAACGATTAAGCTAGCAAAGTGTCTGGAACGCGAGTAAAGTAATAAGAAGAGGAAGTGTTCGTTGTAAACGAAGAATCGAAAGCTCTCGAGCAGTCGAATAATGAAGTCGACGATGAATTTACCCAGTCACGCTTTCGAGGGGTTGCTTATCGTCTCGAAATCCTCGATAATTCTTCAACGAGGGTGCCTGTTCGCGTCTCTCTTTCTAATTTCTCCTTCGCCTCGTCCTTATCAACCGACGATCTACTTTGCTGTGGACATTGCCAGTCGGTTCTCCACCCTGTCCCCGCTGACCACGATGGTTAGGGTAATGACGCGGTAATTTTCTAAACAGGAATTTCCTTTTCCAACCCCTATCTGCCGGACACGAGCACGTGACCGGTCGTTAGCGACCACTTTCCTTCGCCTCCACGCTATTTCTGCAAACCGCGATGTTCTTCGATAGTTCTTGATTCTACCTTTAAAGAGAAAATCGGATTATTTATTTGGATTGTAAAAAACTGTAGGTTAAAATAATTTTATCGGTCATATTGAGAATTGCCGCAAGTTTTGTATTTTATTATTTTCATTCAAATAAGTTAAGAGATTTTAGTTGTTATTTTTATGATATTTCTCTTGACTGATTTTCCGTTTCTTTTTCCCGCTTTTTTCGAGCAGGTTTGATCGAAGCAGATTACTCGGCAGCAAAAACGTTTCTCAACGTGGACGGTCGACATAATGGTTGTTTTCTCGTTTTAGCGTCCTTAGATCGCATAAAATCTTTTTCAACGGAAAATGATTACAATCGATGGATCGTTGATGAATTAGCCGATACGAAATCACAGCTTTTTTCATTATTATCGTGTTTCCTGTCTTTAATATGATCACCACGGTTTGAGTGTACGTCGTTTCTTATTTAGAGAAAAAGTAAAATTAAGCGGACAGCTATTCGATCACGTTCATGTTGATAATAATATGCGAGGATTTTCATTTGCGCGGATTCTATCAATTATAGAAAGACACGATTTTCTTTGGATAGCTAGTTTGTGGAGTTAATCTTCGATTCTCAGCTATTTAAAATACGATCGGAAAAGAAATTAAGCCAATTACAGATTTCTACTCTCATGAAACGTCGATATCGTTTTACAAATTAAAAAAGAAACGAATACCTCTTCAATAAGAGCAGCTTTCAAATAATTATACTAAACAGAAAACAAACTTAAAAAAGACATTTCAAACCCTACATGCATAAATGTCTATTTATATTTCATAAAATTACAGATGGCACAATGTTTAATTCTTAACTATCTTTTCATTCCAATCTGTCTTAACTTTTACTACGAATTTTCCGAGCGACGTAATATCTATGATAAATGCGCATTAGAATATCTTGAAAATACCTATTTTTCATAAATTGCCTCAACGTTTGCGGTCTAATTATGATATTCAACAAATACAACGTACTTCTATATTGAAAAAATCGCTCCCGAAACTATGACAACCAAAAATTTGTCAGAACGATCGACATGTAATACGAAATGGAACACGCGCGAACGACAAAGGGACAATAAGCGGCAGAAAATTGAAATTAAAGGCGAAAAAGCGGTAATCCGTGTGTTCGCCGAAATCTTGACGACTACAAACGGGCCGAGAGACTGTAGGAAACCTGGAGGCGCGGGACCGCGCGAGTGTTCGCTGCTCCTCGGCGTGCGCGGCGGCTTGTGTTTTAATCCCACAAGATTGTGCATGCTTCGTAGAAGGAGAGAAGTGCGAGACATAGGGCTGACGGTGGATGGAGTCGAGGGATAGGTTGGCGGTAGAAGGCGTGCGTGGGCGGCTGCGTGGTAAACAGGCGAGAGCAGGCGAGGGCCATTTAGCGAGAAAGCTAGACACGAGCGTCGTCACGCGTGCTCTTGCACGTATGTACGCGTGTGCACCCATACGCGAACGATGACGACCGAGCCCCGGTTTTCTCTTATTGTGAGGAATAAGCTGGCTGCAACCGAGGGAAGAGAAAGAGGGTGGGTAGTCGGAGAAAATTCGAGCCTTGAGGTAGTAGACACACCGGGAGCAACTGTGACAGAGAAGAGAGAGAAAGATGGAAATCCGTACGTCGTATGCAAACGTTCGTAGGTAACGTGCAGGAGGCGAAGCGAACGCGTGCTTACGTTCGTAGGTAGTGGCCTGTTCTCTGTATCCCGAGCTACGGGATAGAGCCGGAGGAACACGAGCCTTGTAATTACTATGCTCTCGTAATCTTTTCTACTTCCACCTATGTATCCCCATCCGACTCTTCTTCCGGCGTGTTCTTCTTTCAATTCGTTGGCTGCTTCCTGCTTGCTGGTCTCGTTGTTTCACGAGCCTTCCTTTCTCTTCTTCGTCCTTTCCCGCTGGTCGCTATGGTTTTTGGACACGCGACATGTGCGCGGTATATGTATGGAACAGTGTACCGCACGATGCTTGTAATTGGGCTCGTTTCCTGGTTCGTTGAGTTTCCGAGCAAGACGAGATTTCGCTTATTTTTTACATGGAACACGTTGTGGTTTACCGCGGGGAAGAAGTTCTAGTATGGAGGCCTTAATTTTTAAAACGCTTGTTTCCAGGTTCGCTTCATTGTGTGTCGTTTCCCCTCTCTCCTATGTCTTTCGTCTTCTTTTTTTTTATTTTTCTGTCGTTCTCATTCGAGTTCAAGCAACGTTGATTCGTAGCAAGAAACGAAACGACGATGCGAGCGTCTGACTTCTCCGAGAAAAACGAAGCATGTCTTCGAGATCGTTGACATCGGAAGCTTCGGCTCCGTCTCTTTTCCCCGAGGATTCCGATTCGCTTCTGTGCAAAGTCCTCTCTGGATTTCCTTCTCATTTCGCATGCAGGAGAGTCCGGTCGTCGAGAGGAAGAAAGGATTCTGGTCGAAATGAGCAAGTACGAATTCTTTGAGACAAAAGCCAAAGCGTAGAGAAGCAGAGAGAAGGAGAGAGGGAGAGAGAAAGGTGGTCTAGGGCCAGAGGTAATACATCGAACACGAGAAAGAGTCGGGGGTGGCAGAAACAGCAGCAACAGTAAGAAGTGGTAGGAGTAGAAAAGGGAGGGAAAGGAGAAGACGATGACGGAGGGGGTGGCGGTAGGAAAAGAAAGGGGTAGGAAGAGACGGGAGAGAATGTATCGTGGCAGTTCCGTAGCCAGGACCCTCTAATGAAAAGAAGGAAACTTTGGTCTTTGACTTTCGGGCCGCGGCCTTGCTGACGGCTATACCTGCTTCTCCGAAGGGTAGAAAACGAAGGAATGGAAAAGAAGAAGACGCCGGTGATCTCTTCGGCCGCCGCAAGGCCCTTGAAGTTCACAAAGGAGCCCTCTTTCGTTCCTCGTGTTCTCTTTCGTGTCTCTGTGCTACACAGATGCACGCGCGTCCTGCACGCGGCCGTCTGCCAAAGACGTACACGCACGGACGTAATGGCGAACCACGAGCGAACGAGTTATATAGGTAGTCGAGCGAGATCTCGAGAAATTCGCGCCAGCTCCTTAATTAAAAACTCAGTGTACGGCACAATGGAGTGGCAACTCTTTGGGTACCGCTACTTGCTACCGCTGTGCTGCCGCTACCACCACCGTTGCTGACGCTGGCCTTCTGTAGACAGGTACCTACAATACCGACCTACCCTAACCACCAGACTTTTACTTCCTTACTGAGGTGGTCAGGGTGCCTCATTCCTCCACCAAATAATCAGCCTCGGTTCATCGCGCGAGCGATTTTATTATTTGCCGAATCGATCGGTTCTTTAATTGCTACGTTCACGCGACTTTGTCGAGTCGTTTGTATCGTACACGTACGTATCTTTGCAAATGTACGAACACGCACGCATTGTTTGCGCATCTTTGAAACGCAAATGATCCATCCGCTTTCATTTTTTTTTTTTTTTTAACTCCAACGTACGAATTGCGAGTATCCGATATTCTCGATCGAACGATCGTTCTCCACATTTACGCACACCGCGGGCAAGTATCTTCGCAGAGTAAGTGAAACTCGTCGGTTATCGCCCGAATTCCCGCGAGGAAGCGAATTTTTCGGAAGAAGGGTAATCCGGCTTACGGCGATGCAGCCGGGATGAAGCACCCTGCATCCAGTCAGCTTACCTCGTACGTGGTGGTTGTGCGCGTAAACGGCAGTCACTTAATTAAAAATTACTTAATTACGTTCTTGGCACTAATTAGTGGCGCTTGGCTCTCTCTCGCCCGTACGCCTTCGCTACCTAGGCACTGCTGCCACCTTCTTTCTCTCTTTCGCGCGCTCAGCCAAACCCGCCCACACCACGACCTCCTTCAACCCTCTCTCGCCTTCCTCGACCGTTAGCTGCCTCCTCCATCTCCTCTTACACCCTCCTTCTACACTCCGTTCACAACCAGCCGGCAGCGAAATCTCTGTCTTGGTTTGCATTCTTCTTCTCTCTTCCGCCGCTCGGTATTACCGCCAACCCCCGCATCCACCTTGCCACCCGCCAACAATCCAACACCCTCTGCTCTCCCTCTCTCTCTCTCTCTCTCTTTCTCTCTCTCTGTCTATTTCCATTTCTCTGTCCCTCTCTTCACCCTTTTCTTTCCCTGCTCTCCGGAAGTCAGACTAGCAACGAGTTACCCGAAGCGCCGTAAACTTCCGGTTAACGTTATTTCTCTTCTTATTCGGTTTTCTTCGCGGTTTTCACGCACTGCCGACCCTTCGCCGCCCTCTCCGCGCCCCGTCACCTGGCTTCCGCAGGGATTACCCCTTTGTTGCCGAGTACACGACTCCGGAGTCATCTTTGAAACTCCAATGCTATATACCAGCAAACAAGCAGAAGCTCCCGCTTCTTCTTTCTCGTTTTTCCTCTCGTCGCTCGTACTGATAAACCAAGAGAAACGCCGGCTGAACGAGGGTGAAACGAAGTGAAGTCGTTCGTTTATGCCGTTCGATGTTGAATTTTTATTAATGCGATCTTCATCGATTCCATTTCTGTTCCGCTATCGTCTGAATGTCGTTTGATATCGTAACAAACGCGTACTAAAATCGATCGATCCTCGGTAAGGAAAAAGAAGAATCTCGATATTCTAAACGGTGGAAACCAACCCCCCTTCTGACAACACCTTCGCCGCGCAATTCGCCCCCGCGAACGATCAGAAAAAAATAGGAGTCCTGATCAGACAGACGAGGAAGAGAGCGAACGAGCTTACCACCCTCGCGATATGTCAGTGCCGTAACATAAGGGGTTCCTGCTGGCGTTGCAGCAGGCAACCAGTCAGGCGGCAGCCGTGGCAGCAGCAGCATCATTCCTTTTCGAATTTTTTGATAATGAACACAAGTACGAGAAACACGACGGGTATTGGCTGGGCGGCAGACAATGCGGTGGCCGCAGGGTTATCGCGGGAGGAACAACGAAGGAGGCGGGGGCTAGCTGACGGGGTTTCGATGGGAGCGAGCCTCTGCGCGGGGAGAGAAAAGGAAGAGGAGCAGGGGGGAGAAGGGGGTGGCGGAGGGTGATGCCAGGGGACTTTATAGGGGATGTAAGCATCGCCACTGCAAGGCTAATCCGTCGCTATGAGCTGCTACTTGCAGCATGAGTACGGTACACTCCCTGCCAAAGATTCTTTTCCCTACCACCTTCTCCCTCCTCCAAACTCACGATGCCCCCTTGGGCAGTCATCTTTCTTCTTGTTGGTAGAACGAACTGGTTCATTGACCCTGCCAGCGAGGATATTGCGCCGAAAGATCTCGTGAGATCCTCGTCTTTCGTAAGATGTTGCGACTTCAAAGACACTCGACGATTTCGACCCCCGATTTCGACCAGATTAAAGTTCAGAAGATGTTAACGTTCCCGTACATGTTCTCGTCGATCACTCTCCAGATTCGATTAATTTGGAGGATCGAGAGAAAAACAACGATATTTGTAGTAGAATGGTCCAATTATGATTCGGTTTTTTTTTTTTTTACCAGATAACCCGTATCGATGCGAATGAGAGGAAACGAAGTAGGTAGGACGATTGATTAGATCCGCGAGGTCGATGATACTGAACAGGATATTGCACGGTGGCCTGATTACGTAAAGTCTCGGAGTCTTGTCATTCCGGGGGTATTTAATACCTCGAGAAAAATGCTTGTGACGTTCTAAAGAATTTTATTGTCCGGGCCGTATGAGCTAGGTCCGAGGGCTCGTTATCCGTATTTCTATTGTTCACCGAGTGCATTCCTGTCGGGCGCAAATTACGCCGAAACATCTGCCGGCTACCGTACAATATCAGCCCCTCTACCTAAGAAATATCGGAAATAGTTGGCCGATCCGCGAAGGAAACACTTGGCACGCTGCCTAGTTCGCTCTCGGCGGCTTTGCTCCGGTTGCGCTACTTGCCGATGCATTACTTAGCTAGCAAGTGCAAGCGAGCGGCCGAGCTTGCACGAGCAAGGAGACCTAGAAAATTCATCGTCCACGATGAATGTGCCGTTTCTAAATGCGAGTGCTTACTTTTTATCTTCTTTTTCTTTCCTCTCTTTCTTTCGCTTATCCCTTTCTCCTCCTTTTTCGGTTTGTTTCTTTGCGCTGTGATCGCCTTCGCCATCGTTGACACACGCATACCCACCACATCCTACACACATATATACAGATAAAAGAGACGCCACGGAATTAAAATACGATATTGACCGCGTCCCGGTCTAACTAAATATTGATCGTTCTCCTTTGCGATCCCTTTTGTTTCGTTTGCGGCCGGGAGAGGCCAACTGACACGAATATCTTCTTTTCTTGCCTTAAGACGAGACTAGTGGAGTCATTAACGAGACGGCCTCGGTTTTCTCGCGACACTGATTCCACTCCTTGAACCCCTTCGCGTTCTTCTTTCTCTCTACACGTTTAAATACTACCACCACTCCGACGTAATTGTTTTCCGTGGAACAGGCAGTCGCGTGCTTTTCAGACGCGGTTAGAAGAGAGAGGAACTTTTAGAACTAAGGCTGACTACTAACGCGACCGCCACGAAAAAAGGACCTGTATGTGTTTTTAAGCGAATTAATCCTAGCGCGAGATCGTTAAGACAAGTGCGGGGCCACTTTCGATATAATACCGCGTTTAACCGTTTCTTAAAGTGGTTGTACTTAGCGCGTTCGCGCATTCCGATCTATCGAAAATATCGTAGTCAATCATATTGCAAACACGTGTTTGCGAAAGTAATGGGAAAAATATTATACCTACATATTATTAGAAATATATAAATATTGCTATACCAAAGAAGTATCTACTATGTTATAACTACGTAGAGAAAATTTGAAAATCCTTTCATAGACAATTAGGTTTTATAATTTTGAAGTGTTAATTTCATTTTACCAATTATATAAAAATATTAGATTGCGTTATAAGCTTAACAAGGTACGTAAATCGTAGAATAGAAAGAATTTAGATGATATAATTTACTACGATGTAATTCGTTAATTGATTTTTTTCTACCAAGGAATAAGTATTGTAACATAAAAAAGTTGCCGCCATACATGGTACTTCAAAAATCCGGGAAATATCCGCAAAAGTAGGTGTACACAAAATCCCTTGAATTCTCTCGCAATTTTTTTCGATTCTCTTAAAAACATAATTAAATCGGATATCTCGACTGTACGATCCTAACATCCGGAGGAAGTCTACTCGAGTTTTAAATCACGGGTAGGGTAATTCGTTATTCCGCGTGTCTCGGTAGTCGCGTCACGCGGTCCGGTTATCGAGCGTTATTTGCTATCCACGTTCGAAGGATTTCCACGGAAAAACGCGCGCATTCGTCTACGTCCATCCTCTCCTGCGCTGAGTACGCGCAGGATCTGGCGTGCTCGCGCGTCAGCCGTCGAGATACCGGGCGCTCGTTGCCCGGAGACTCTTCTCGTTTTTGTGCTCCGCACGAAAAACGTGAAATGATAATGTAGCCGGTATCCCGCCCTAATCGGCTTTGTATCCACCGTGATGGCTGGTGGACCGGGGTACTGCAAGCCGTGCGGCATAGGCACGGAACGAGGGAGGTGGCAGTTGGATCCTGGGGGCAGCTGGGAGAGATGCAAGCCTCCTCCGGCCTCCATGGAGGATTTAATTTACATCCACCGGCGAAAAACGCGGAAAACAGTTTATCAAAAAAGTTACCGCGCAGGCTCCGACCGTGCCGAGAGGCAGAGATAAAACGATGGAAGAAAAGAGAGAGAAAGAGAAAAGAGTGGGAAACAGCGGACCAGGAGGAGGAGGCGGTAGAGGTGGTGGAGGAGATGCCGGAGGAAAAGGGGGTGCGGGATAGAAAGAGGGTTCACGACGGCAGAAATGAAATTGTCCGTGCATGGATTACCGTCGACTTCGTTATACCGTCGAATTAGTCTCCCTCTCCACCCTCCTGCTTCCCTCTTTCTCTCGGCTCTACATGTCCATTCTTCTACCTCTATCTCGCGGCGCATCATTTATTCACCGCTCCTAAAACGGCACTTAAGTATTTTTTAATAAAACCTCTTAGCTCGTGCGAGTACTTATATACCTCTGCCATTTATTACACTACGTCTTTCTTTGGCGGTTTCTTTTATTACTCGTCGGATAAACACCGACTTAATTTTCTACCTTTCCGGAATCTGACACCTTTCCCCCTTACGCTAATCTTCACTTTACTGCCGATTCTTATCGTTGTCACACGCCGATTGCATCGTCGCGACGACAATCGCAAATAGATTCGGTCATCCAGTTACGTAGTTACGTACATATCGATATCCGTATCAGATCTCGAACGAATTATCGACGAGGAAGAGGTTTCGGGGAAATAACGATCATGCGTGACCCGACGAGTAAAACGATCGCGGCTCGTTCGGTGCAACTTTAAATTTCCCGCTAATCCCACGGGGAATCGGTCCGATGCCTCTTGTGACGGTTCGCGGCAAAGCGAATCAGGATTCGAAATCGGCATGGACCGAGCGTAAAATTACTGTTTCGGCCAACATTTACTCCGGCGCTCGCGGGGGTAACGTTCGACTGGACAGCGACTCTGAATTGATTTCGTTTGAAATCCCATCCCCCATCCTCCCTTCTACCTCTTCTACGTCCGCCACTCACTCTTCCCCTTTCTCCCCTTCTCTCTTTCCCTCTCATCCAGGATCGTTGTTCGCTACCCTCGCCTTTCTCTTCTCTCACTCTCCCTCTCTCTCTCTCTCTCTTTCTCTCTCTATCCATCTATCTCTATCTCTATCTGCCGCCCTCTTTCTCCCTCTTTTCCTCCCTCTCTTCGTTTTCGAATCTCGTCCGGGTCTCTGACGCCTACATACTGAGACCAGGGCGAAATGCATTTCGATCCGCGCCATTTTCTACCGGTCGCATCTGCGTGTCCAGCTTCGAAATGGAGAAAAAAGACAAGCACTAATATGAGGAGGTGGTAGAGGGGGAGGGGAGGAGGAGGGCGATGGATAAAGGAGAGAGAGGGAGAGAGGACTCATTAGCCAGGGTAACGTGACACACGAGCCGGAGAAAGTGATGCTGCAATCAATAACCAGCGACGCTATTTCCCGATGCGTGCCCCTTCGAAATTTCTGCAATTTCGCCACCGATTGCGAAACAATGCGCACCACCCGCCACGATTCCGCGGTCGTCACGCGGACCGCCATACGTTTCACGCGCGTTGTTTTTTCCACCGCGCAACTCTCGCAACTCTTGGACATTACCCCCACGCTGGCTAAACAATTCTGGTAACTTTCAAGTTTAAAACGACGCGCGTCTGATCGTTTCTTTTTGGTTGCTCTTCTCGAATTTCCTACGATTTTCGAATTTATCGTATTCGATTATCTATTTCGATTGGCAATAGCAGACAAAAATGATGAAACTCTGAGGACGTTAGGAATTATCGCTGTTTTCTTTTGACCTTTTTGATGGTGAACGGTTCATTCAATGTTCGGAAAATTATTTTATATAAAAAAAAAGTTTAGAAAAAGGAGATTGTGGAACGTAACAAAATTTTCTTTCAAATTCCTCGTATCGTATGATGAACGTGTTTCGAATTTAACGAAGATCGTATATCGTAAAATTATGTAATGGCTGTAGCAATAAATAATAATTCTTAATATACGAGGAGAATTATGCAATTTCGTAATATTCTTTGCTTAAAGGAATACGATAAATTTGCCTAAAATTTAGGTAATAATGATTTCAATGAATACGTGTTCACGGGCCAAGAATCGGCTAAAGTTCTCGCTATTGTTCATCATTTTCACGATCGAGCGCAGGTAGAAAAGTTGGCTGGAAAGTTAGAAGCCGTCGATCATCGATATAATGTAAAACGCTACGACCAGCGGCACATCAAAAGAGCGAATTGCAAAATAATAGAGCAACGCGGTTAGTTCAAAATTCAACGAACCCCGTCCATGAAGGCTGGTAATCAATGAACCTTATGCGGAACAAAGAGATCAATGAACGCGAATGACTCGATGATACCAAGCTAGGAGCAAAATAAACCGGGGTTCGTGAAACTGGATGAGAGATGAAATGAAAAGCCTAGTTTAAAAACTCCAAAAAAAAAAAGAAAAAAGCAAAATAAAAAGAAAGAAAAAAGAGAAAATAGGAAGAGAAAAAAGAAAAAGGGAAAAAGAGAAAGATTCGTAGGAAATTCAACAACGAACGGCCCAACCGATAATATCCATCGTCCACTCGAAGACGGGGTAGAGGGTCGGTGTCACTGGTCCCGGCGCCACGTCATTCGATATTTTTGTCAGTAAAACGATATCAGGCAAATTGCATCTGTCCTTTACACCGTGGCTCCGAGCCAGATCAAACAGTGTTCGTCCCTGGATATTACTCTTCCCTCATCGGTAGCCAGGGTGCACTTTCTCGTTCGTATCCGGCAGTCGGGCGTCGATGGAGTGCCTTTCGACGGTAAAAGGGGCGCGCGAGAGTGCGCAATAAATTTAGAGATGCTCAGAGATTAGTTTTATCGGGTAATCTATATCGCAAAAATGACATCACGCACGTGGGTCTGGCGATATTATTCCGTTTCTCCTCTAATCTTTTTTCATCGAACGCGTTCTTCTTGTTGCGTTGTGAACGCGTCGTTCTTGTTACATTATGAACGCACTTTTCCACGCAACGTTGCTAATATCGTTTCCGAAGAGACGAGAAAGTTTCGTTGACTGCGCCGTCGTAGCAGCTTCGTAAAGTTCGTTCCGAAAACGAGTCCGTTAATGCTACCTTTAATTTGGCGCTCCTCCAAAAGAACTCATTCGAAGCGGGCGCAGAGGCCGCGAAACCTGGGCAATGGCCGCCGAACGGGACTCTTATTGGCGTCGTATGTAAATCGCCCATATGCCGAGTCAATTCTCTTGAGCACACCATAAGCATGCGGGCAAACGAAGCACGCCAAGCACGACTATCTTACGACACGACATACGGGCGACAAGTAGGCCGGTGTCGTTAAAGGAGTAGCAACCTCGGACGTGTCTACAAAGAAACATGAAGGTTTTGACCGCTTTCGTTCACCGATCGGATACATTCTTTGCTCGATATAGACCTCACGGTATAGACGAATGGAAAGTCTCGCGTAAAATGAATACCGTTCAGATCGTTTTCCTAAATACCGTGCAAACTAATTTTATGGATTTCAGTTTACCTGAATAAGTCAAAGATCTTGTGTTTCATTTGGTTAATAGGTTTATCGAATTTATTACAAGAAGTGACGCGTTAGATTCATTGAGAATTCTAGATACCACTAAGCTATTACCGGCACAACGTTAGAAATGTTTATTTGTATTATGTTAAATGTGTATTATGTTAGAAGAAAGCTCTAGGAAAGCTTTAAGAAAATTCTCGATGTTCCTTGAATGAATTCTTGAACCTTAAAATAAATTCTTCTATCACATTAATATTATTAATTGAAATATACGAAGATCGTAGTACTAATTACAAGACCAATCAACTTAAACTATCGAAAAGTGAAGAGTCACCTGCTCGGTTCGTGTCCTACAACAATTTGCTAATCCAACGTTCCTTTCGCGATAAAAGACACGAAGGTGTCATATACCTGGGATCGACGGAAATGGTATCGTTTAAGACCCATAAACCTAAGCCGGTCGAATATTTACGGCAGCTTCTCCTATCCCGGGTGGTCGACAGTTGTCTAGTAAATCCTATTTACTGTTACCCAATGGTCTATGTGCACTAGAGATGCTGGGAGGGTGCCTATCACCCCTAGCTAACCTACTGCCCTACTGCCATGAGTCTCACCCCTGAAAGAGTCTGTCGTATCTCTTTCTTTCCTTTGCAACCTTTCACACGGTCTCCATCTCCCTTTGCCACTCTTTCCGTGATAGAGCTTTTGCTTTTTTCTCTTACCATCCCCTTCCCCCTTCGTGTTACGTCGCCATCTTTCCGCATACACGCAACGGTCCTTCATAGATCGGATCACGCGATGATCTCACGATATTCGTCATTTTCTATGGGACGAGCGAAGGGCGACTGTTTTTCAAGGTTTCTCATACCTCGGAAATCGTCCCCTTTATTCCTATCGCGCCCCTTCCGTACGTAGTTCTTCGGTTACGCTTGATAATCGTTTCGAATCAACAAATACCAAGTATCGATCGAAGTTCTTCCCAAGGTATTGGCTAATTTGTTGGCTGTCGACGCATCGAACTCTCTTTCCACGTTCGAAGAATTATCCATTGAGTCATAAGTACTCGCTAAGGCAGTTACTTGTCGTATTTAGTGGACAAAATTCGGACAAACTTTACTTTACGAGGTATACAGGCATATAGGCGAAAGCAACGAAAAGCATTCGATTTCTACCAAATATTAATATTAAACGAATTTAGCTACAAAGAATCGTGTAAATTTTAATTATATCACACAGGATCCTAATATATTCCTCCTAGACATTTAGGACGTCTCTACTTTTCGCTGTGTACCAACGTGTTCTATCAGAACAGTACGATAGGAATTACCAAACTATATTATCAGAGGCAAAATTACCATAATCTTTTACCGAAGATTCTAAACGTTAGAGGGAGGAAGGAAAATAAAGAAACGAGAAGCCCGCGGGAACGCGGAGGCTCCCTTGAAAAACGCGACCTAGACCCGTGGCTCTGTTCCGCGTTACAGCTCTTTCAAGCTGCGGAAACGTGCCCGTAATGTGGTTTAGCGTGGCATGACAGGAGGTAAACTTGACGACAAAGAATTATTGATTTTTTTTGAGCGGGTTGAACGAGTTGCTGGGCGGCTGAAGCGGTCCCGGTAGGGTATTCGACAAAGGATGTTTTCCAAGTCCCTAACCTAGGTAACCCTTCTCCTACGCTTCTGTCGCATGTGTACGTGTTTCCGTGTGCCACCCGGACTCTCAGTGGTTCTACTCTTGCCCCTGTGTCGACGTGTGTGCCGGGGGTTCGCCCTCTCCTTCTCTTTCTCTTTTCCTCTCTCTTTCTCTCTCTCTCTCTCTCTCTCTCTCTTCCGCCTGTCCTCTTTCCCCTCTTTTTCGTCTCTCGCTGCCCACACGCCGTGTGTACTCAGCCGATGCACCGAGGACTTAACTGCCTTATTGTCGTCCCAACAGGCATCGGAGCTTCGGGACAGATGTGCAAAATTTAAGGTTAGAATACCAGAGAAATCGTCACTGACGTCGAGACCCAAGCTTCGCTCAGCCTCTTCCTTGCTTCTCGCAATAACGCTCTCCCCTCGCTTTCCACCAATGAATAGGAAGTCGATGACCCACGAGTTTCTTCAAATTAAATCGGTAAATACGGCGTCTCGCAGAGTAATCGGTTAATTGATACCTTTGGGTAACAGATTATTAATTATAATTATGGTCGTGGGCTAATCCCTTGACGAGTTTGATAATTTAGAGAATAATTACCTCCTTATTCTCAAGATCTCATACATATTTTGCTATCAAATATAAAAAATACCTACTTTTACGTATATTTGACGACTTGGACGAACTATTCCCGAACTACTTCCGACGAATGAAACATCCGAAGCCCATTCATAAGAACGTATACCTAATACCTGTTTATAGATAGCAAATCCAACTGTTGTACTTTAGCGAACTTTCGTAACGTACACGTATCATCGATACCATCATCAGATTTGTTCGACACGTAAAGACCCGCATTGTTCGTAACAGAAGCGTGTAACTATTCATGAAAGAATCAGTTACATCGTACAATAAGCAAGCTGAAAAGCGTCGCTAATTTAACAATCGGTGAACGAAAATTTAAGAAAACTTAAAAAAAAAACGTACAAAAACTTGCAACGTTTTGCATCCTTCGTAGACAGATTACATAGATACATCTTGCATAGGTACGAACACCAGGACAGAGAATCGATAAGTAACGTTTCCGAAACCAACCAGTTATTACACATATGTATATCAATCGAAGACCATTCGACGATTAACGCTCGGACAAGCTTTCGAACGGCCAGTCGAAGAAGGTCAAAGACCCTGGGCTCGAATTGCCGCCGGAATGGATCCGGTGTTCCACGATCAAGTAAGACGCTCAAGAATGCATCGTACCGGAACCCGGTAATTGAACCATTAAAAATTCGCTCGATCCCTTAATCAAAGAATGCGTTTAAAGCAAAGTGATCGAACAGTGTGGCTTCGCGTCTGACATCCCCTACCCCGATGATCGTAGCAGGCTGCCGTCGTTGCAGCAAGGCAACAGCCGCCAGCGGCAGTAACAGCAGCGGCAACCAGCCTGGCTGAAAGTGCATCCACGTTAGAGCTCGGTCTTTTTGGAACACCGTACACCCAAATAGTCTAATTCAGCTTTCGCACCTTATGCACGCGAGGCTGCACATGCATAGTGCAACAGCGGCCGGTGCATCGGTGGCGGCTGCTCGGACGCCGGGGAAAAATCGATCGAATAAAAAATGCTTGGCCGATGCCGACGTGTGACGAGGACGCGAATCGCGGCCGATAGCAGCCAGTGGAGGTGGAGGAGGACGAGGACGAGGAGGACGAGGACGCCGGCGGGGTTGAAGGAGGGGTGGTGGTGAAGGCGGACGGGGGCTTAGTACGGTAGCAGAAGGAGGGATAGTCCGGGACCATTGAAGAGTGAAACCGCTCAAAGCAGCTGCCCCCGCCCCCTCTCTCGTCCAACCTTTCACCCTCCTCCTCGCCCCCTGATCCTCGCCCGCTTCGGCCTGTGCGCCCACCGATCCCAGAACCTCGACTCTCTCTTACTCCTCGTAGCTTTGAAAACCACCCCTCTCCGCTCCAACGTATCGTAGAGCCCTACAGCATCGCCACTCTCTCCCTCTCTCCTCCTCCCTGTGTAGCCGCTTTCTTTTTCTCCTTCTCGTTCGCGCTCGCTCTCGTTCGTCTGCTTGCTCGCCGATTTCCCTTAAGGGAAGCCGAAAATCCCCGCGCTCCGAGAGTCCGTCGTGTGGCCGTGCTGCAAGAAACCGAATTACATTTCTCCGATTCCCGATCCTTCGTTCGTGTTTTTCCGACCAAACCGTCCGTCACGATGCTCGTTTACCAGGTTCGGTGCGCGGCTGCTTGTCGAACCGTCGGTTGTTGCGACCGTCATGGAACAACTTCCTGAATGAGAGACGGGTCGCGTGGGTCCAGATCGGACAATTGCTTGGCGGATTCCCGTCGCTTAATACTCTGTATTAACGCGTTCCGTTTGATTATTTTCTTATCTCGCTTACTTGTCGTAAACGCAAGTTCGACGCAGACTCGCGAACATATCGAGCAATACTATTTGACGAGGGGAACAAACGCGTCCAAGCAACAAAGTACGGGGTACTGCATATACGAGCGAGCTAAAGGTGCAGAAAATAAAAAGGATCCGCTCGAGTATCGGTTACCGGTACACCGCTTACCAGAAAATATGCAAATGCGTCTTTCGATTTCAATGAGCACCGGCTCGCGCCGAGTCTTCTTCGGTCGTTCTAATGCTCTTTGCATAATAAATTCGACTCTCCGCCGTGCGATTTACATTAGGCAAGCGTGTGCCACGAGTGGCCAAGTTATTCGTCCGCCTATCTGTCTGTCGGCACACTGTTGATGTTCCCCGAGGCCAACGTTAAGAGAATGAAAACGAGTTAGCAAGGAGAGAAAGACCGAGGTTCGAAACGAGGGGAGCACTAAGGGGGTCGAAGGGGGTCTAAGGCAGCCAGATGTAAAAAGAGAGAGAAGAGAGTAAAAGAAGCGGGAAGGGGAGTCGAAAAGCAAGGGGCACACTAGGAGCGTGCATTGTAAGATCGGCGCGTGCGGCACGCGGAGCCTTCGTTCGCCTAAGTTTGTGCCCTGTGTCGTAGAACCCCCGTGTTCAGAACCGGGCCCCCTTCTCCCTTCTGCCTTTTCGTGCCACCGTTTCTCGAGTTCCCTCTTTTATGAAGGGCGAGGGCCCAGAAGCTCATTGTCGGGGGCACATCTGCTGCGCGATCGCCAAACGATTGTCTCGCAAGCTTAGGAAACTTGCTCCTCGTCGAAAAAAGGTGGCTTAGCAGCCGGGCGGACCAAGCACGCGGCCATACGAACGTACGTTCCCCCTTCGAGGGGATGACCAGAAGGACGACTGTTTTCGTAGAAGCAATGTAACTTTTGGCAAATGTCTATCTGCACGTTAATAATTTGAATGATCGTCGTGTCTTGGTTCGCAGACAAGTCATTCGATGTGACTGAATTATTCTTACTAACGAGAATGAATTTTGGATAATTGTTTCTTGACTCTGTTGCGTCATTTGAGTCGTCGACGACGAAAACGTTGAAAGATTTTTTAGGTTTAAAGAGAATAGGAAAATGTCGTTGTTACGATGCATAATTTCTCGCACGTATCGAAGAGTCCCTTAAAACATTAAGAACCTGTTTCTTAAAACAATCGCGAGATCGCGATATAGAAATTTTAATTGACACGCATGTCGAAAATTGATTAGAGTTAGATTTATTTATTAGAGATTTATAAAGAATCTGCAACTGTCTGATCCATCTTGATCTCTAAGTGTACAAGAAGAACAAAGTACTCAACGTGATACACAACAATGCAAACTCCTGCAACACGAATGATATTGATCGGTCATTTACTTCGAGTCTCGCTGTAAAAGGTATGCACCACGGCGATGCTTTTCAGAGTTTCTTACAACACCCTGAAAGAAACCGTAATTACGGTTCCCTCGTAATTTAAACGCGTGGCGCGCATCGCCGCGAGAAAATGATCTAATTCGCGTATCTCTTCACCCCCCTGCCCACCCACCCATGCTCTCGGACGTTCCGTGGAAAAAAGTTCATCGTTCACAAGCCACGACTCGTCACCCCTTCCGAAAAGCGGCACCGGATATTACTCCGTCCGCCTAGCACCCATCAGTAAGCCCAACAAACCGCCTCGCCGGTCGCAATCAACAACACCGGCGACACAGAGCAAGCGTGCGACCCTTAAGCCCTTGCGGAAATAGCACGCGAGCGTACGGAACGTGTCATACTTGGCTGGGTGGCCGTGACGGGACAGAATGAAGTAATCACTTGCTAACTTGTATTTTAATTACTTGATTTTCCGGGCTGCGATCGCGCCGTCGTCGACAACGACCACGACGAAGTCGGGACGACCAACGCAGAGCGGCATCGCAGCCTAGATGATCGTCATCGTCGCGTTTGCCGCTCCAAGTCTGAGTACAGATGGCGTTAAAGTGTTAATTACTAATTAAGGAGGGTGCACAGGGTGCAGCATCAAGACCCTGCGCGACACCTTTTTGAACGCGCCCTCTGAATGGACGCTTACGCCCTGACGGGCAAACGCGTGTACTCACCCATCCATCCGCATTCATGAGCCACGCAACCACGCACACACCTATATACATACGCACTGCGTACTACGCGATCTGTCCACATAAAGAGGGAAAGAGAGAGGACGTGCATCTGTGGGAGGTGTGCTCGGTTGCACGCGCGTGAGAACCGAGACACGGCGTGACTCGATGCGATACGATGCGATACGATGCGGCGCGACACGACGCGACCTTACCAACCCTGCATGCAAGCAAGACGAACGAAACCGGAACGCGCGCGCAAACACGTAACACGCGCGCGCTCAGGCCACCGTTATGTTACGAGCGCGCAGACGCTTAATGTTCTCTCGTTATATGCACTTTCACGCCTCGTGCCCGTTACCCGTGAGGATAAAGTAGCGCGTGGCACGACGTTCCTCTCGAATTCTTTGCGAATTCTTCTTCCGTACCCTCTCGTCTCGCGCGTCCGCGAGACGGTTTTTCCAGCTGGCTGTGACGCCATCGGCCACCGCACAAAACAGCTGCGTGTGAATTTATCTCTGCTGATGGCGGTTGAACGCGCCGATTCAACTTCGCCCACGATGTTTCTCTGTTAATTGTGCTGAACGCGCCGGTATTCTGTAAATGGACCCCGTTTCTGCCCGCTGATAATTATAAGCTGAAAAGAAAGCTGCCGCGCGGTAGTAAGGAAACGCCAGGGTAATGTTGTCCCTTTTCCTTGCGCCACCGGTTAAACGTTCCTCTCGAGCGTCCCTGAGCCGTGAACTTGAGTTTTTTGGCGCACGGTTTAGGAGGACGAGGAGAAGTAGCCATCCAGGCAAAGATTAAGCGAACGAAATTTAGCGTTTTTGTGGCCTGTACGCCGTGTTTGTCCTGAAACAGGCCCTAAAGATTCCTGCGAGTAAACTACCTTAAAAGTCTCTCTTATTTTAACAGTGTCCCTTTCATGAAGATCGCGCGCGTTACAAAATATTTAAAAGCCCGCGTTTTAGCCGTTGCTCCGATGTAAAAACGTTTTAAAACGCTCGCTGTTTACTTGAGTAAAATTTCAAACTAGTATTTTATTCTCAATTAAATTAAACAGGCTTACAATTAGATATACCATTTATCGTATCAACTCTATCGTAAAAATATTTTTACTAGTCTTATACAAACACTTGCACGAACTAGATTATTATTTTATATGGTCGAATTCTTGTTCATCGGCTAATTTCACATCTCCGTTATATAATTCTAGAGACGTTGGATAGACGCACGCTACAAACGTTTATAAATCGTCGCGTTTATCGTCGATCGATGAGCCAATAAGCAACAGATAAATGTAGAAATTGATTCCATAAACGGGTGTCGAACTTTAGCCAAGGGTAGATAGATTTAAAGAATGTAAAAAGTTTGTTCGGGCCGATCCAAGAACAGCTGTTTCACAGAGGGGACAAAAAGGTTCCAAGGTGATCGAGCCCGCGGCCGACACTTTGCGAATCTTGGCGGATTGTCGGCCGTTCCTTGAGCGTCTTCTCCCCTTCGAGAGGGAGTCGTCCGTGGGAAAGTTCTGGCAAGAAAGTCGCGCGAGGGGTTGAGAGAGACTTTAAGGGTCAGCTCCGGTCTTGGGGAGCCGAGGTGTTCGGCATTGTCGAAGGTCGACCGACTTGGCATAACCGTTAAAAGGGAGCCGGCTGTCTGGCTTAAGAAGCACGATCTTTGAATAGAGACGGGGATGAGGAATATAAGTGACGAGTACAAGGCGAGAAGACGCGAGTCGTCGTTACGCCCTGAGTCACTTTACAGTCTGGAAACGCGCGGCCGATTTCTCGCCGCGCTTTTCCACGCCCCTGTTTTCTACATCCCTGTTTGCCGAATGCAAATGCAAATAGCTTCTCTTTAGAACTGCGGGAAGCAAGTCATCTTGCGACGACACCCTTACGTTTCAAAGCGAAGAGAAGGAAGCGACGTTAAGAAGGAAGCAAATAATAAAAAGAAGAGAAGAAAGGCCAAGTATATGTATGTTTAAGCCGGTGAAAATTCTTAACTAACTCGAAAGTATGTTTGGACAATGACGATTGGAATTCGAAAGAGACGCGCGTTTTTTCGCGAATCGACCAAATAGTGGTTAAAGAGTGGTGTGAAATTAAAAAAAAAAAAAAAAGAAAAACGGGCAAGTACTGATGTTCCCCCTTTTAATTGGTGCTCTCGCCTATACGGCGTGCAACCCGCTACAAAAGCGACGCGTCGAAACAGCAACCCGCGACGATGAAGATCGCGTATGAAGGAGGCGTCACGTCGACAGCCATCATTGCCATTAAACGCTTCAATACGCGGCGCCTCTACAGCTCGCATTATTGCTTCACCTGTGCCACAGTACGCGCCATCGTCACGAAAAAGGAATCGACGAATTTATGTTTATCGCGGTGCACCCTGTTGCCTTTGTGCTTGATGAAAACGCGGCCCAAAAGGATCGGTTGCGACTCGAGGAATTCTCCAACGACAGAAGCGTTCCATTCAAAGGTGACAAGTGAACGCGAATGTTCGAACGACCATGAAAGGAGATACTAAAATTAAAAAAACTAAGAAAGAAAGCGAACAAAATGGTCGCGATTGTGTTCACGTAAATGACGAAAACTGAGATACACGCGTCAAGGTCTATTAAATTACACGTGTTACAAACATGTTCCGTTAAGGACGAACAAATTACGGGAAAGAAGGATACTTGCAGAACTACGCAGTTCTCTCCCTCGAGAGCGCCTCTCGCGATGCTAAGGATAGCGAAAAACTCGAGGTAACGATTTCCGTTCGCGGCAAGAGTTAATTATTCCCTCCTCGAAGACACCCCGCATCTTCGCCTTCTTTCTAGTCATCACCTCCTGCTTTCTCTCTCTCTCTCTCTCTCTCTCTGCCTCTGTTTTTTCGGTGGTAAAGGCAGCTCGTAATTAGATGCTAATAATCAGCACCCTCCAGGAGGATCACGCTCTTTTCCTCTGTCTCGTTCGCGTCTCTGTCGCTCTCTTTCGCCGTCGCCCCGTTGCAACGGGGCGCAAGAAAACCCAAGCCCCTGAAGAGCTTATTATTATCCTAATTATACAATACTATAATGAATGACTCCGCGGCTCACCCTCTAGCCCTTACTCTCACTATCTTCCTCCCGGTGGTGGCACGTTCTCTTTTTCTCTTCGTTCCTCGTGGTCTCTCCCTCTCGCTCCTTTTCCTTTCTTCTCGCTCACCGTTGCTCTTCTCCTCTGCACTTGGTAGTCGAAGAGTGGCAATTCTAGCACTCGGGCTTTTTGTCAAACCGACTACGGAACTAGTGCCGTCTCCCTCGCGCCCTTACACCCTATTATGCGACCAGCCTCGTCTCTCGTCCCGTTTTCTCTCTGTCTCCTGGTGTCTGTTTTAATTAGGCACTTCGCGGATATATATACGTATCTACCATGCGGTATTACGTAGGTACATAACCCAGCCGAGCCCAGCCCAGCCCAGACCTAGCCCAGTCTGCCTACCGTACGTATTCCACCTATACTCGGCGATCCGACGAGCTTGAATGCGGTTGATGGGTGGTTGAGTAAGGATTATAGACGCAGGTGACACATACACGTTACCTCCGAGAGGTTGAAGTCGGGGGTGGCTCGGCCCCGATGGGTGCTGCTGACGGTTCAAGGAGACGTTGAAATAGAGAGACGGAGCGCGAGATAGGAAGAGAAAGAGAGAAGGAGAGGAACGCACACGTGAGAGCGTGCGAAAGGGAGAGCGACCACGAAGGGAGAAAGTGAACGCGAACGAGCTACCGAAGGGAGGGAGAAGGGACTCGGGACACGATTCTACAGAGACACACTCCTCTTTCAATTCTCCTCTCTCGTGTGCACAACCTTCTCTGACTGACTGCTGATAAGAGCACGCGAAATTGTCTTAATTGGCGAGAGAGCCAATCTGGAGTGATCGAATGAGAAGTGGCTCTCGCGTCTCCGCCACCTGACTCCTCTACTCGCCCTTTCTTCTGGTCGCTGAAGAGATAGATCGGAACGTGACGCGCCAAGGATCCCATTGTTTTCTTCCGTTGATTCGAATAGACGAGTTCGATAGACGAGTGTAGCTGCGTCGATCTTGTTTCCTCGATCCTCGATCTTGCCATCTTGTTCGTTACTTCGAGTATCATCCGCTCGTAACCGCGGTTGCTGGTCTTATCGATGACTCAGGTCTACCTAAAACTTTAACCCCTTACCGATATCGTTGAAGTTACCAGGTCGAGAGGTATCTTTACTATGTACGTTTTCAACATCGTCGAGAAAATAAAATAAAAAAAAAAAAAAATAGAGAGAAAGACCGAAGAACTCTGCCGAACCTCTGTAGTAAGACTATAAAAAAACTGTAAAAAATCCTTCGTTCGTCGTATGACCATTTTAATCGTCAATTTCAAAGATTCGATTAATCGCTGATTCCCGAGCAATTACTTAACTCCAAAGAACGAAGGAACAAAGCATCTTCAAAGGGTTGGTTTCAAAGGTAAACAGGAAACTATAGCGGAAGAAAGAAAGGGACGAAAACGCCGTATAATGGAATATTCCTAGATGCATTTGGTTTGGTGGAAAAGACGGAGACGACGGGTATGGAAATGTTAGTCGATCTCCTGTTTCATGAGCTGCGCGCGAGTCCGCCAGGCGGAAGCAATCTTAAAAATTGCTCCCAGAGGCACCGAGCGAAGACCAAGACCCGAAGGTTTGAACCGGTTGCCTCATATTGTCGAGCATTCAGGGACCTCGAGTTATACAAGCCGCAGTGGCACTACCGACTCGTTGCTTTCCCGCTGAACCGTACTTCTTTGCATCCCCTCGGGATCCAAAGTGCAAGATCAACCTGACTGCTATTTTCGCTGCCATTCTGGCCTGCTACTCTAGGATACTTCCACCACCGAGCGCTCACTTCTCTGTGTGCGTTTAAGGGTGAGGAGGATAGGGACTTCGGAAAGAAAGATCGAGAAAAGAATGGAAAAATATCCGGACAAGTAGCAACCTTCGCTTACCCGTTCCTTCTCTCTGTCTCTCTGCTTCGGTCGTCGCGTCAAGTCATTTTTGTGTTTCCCTCGCTCGACTTGCTCGTTGCTGATATCGATAAACGCGGCGGCGGTTTCCTTCTTCGTCGCCATCGACGTCTTTCCCTCTCTTCATCCGTTTTCTTCTATCTGTAGCGATAACTTCCATGTTACTCCGTTGGATACGTGAACGTATGACAAGTAGGAGAAGACACGAGAAGTCATTTATTTACTCTTATAAATTTTGAATTTTGCAATTATAGTTACTAATCAATTATAGTCTATCGAGTGCAGTTATCTGAACGTCAACTCTTATTACGTACGTACATGAAGGAAAAGTCATAGATAGTGAAGGGAGTCGGTTAACTTGTAGTATATGAACTGCAGCTGTATCAACTGTTCGTCTACCGATGGTTAAACTAATCCTTAGTCTTTAACGATCTATTTGCTATGTTACAAACCTTGAGAAAATCTATTTTCAGAATACACCATGTAACACGTGATATTCACTCCATCCCTGACATTTACTTCGCTACCCTCCTGTGATGAAAAACTTGTAATGCTTTGAAACCCGACATTAGTTTTCTAAGGTTTTATTAGAATAGCTAACGAACGCTTACCGCCTTAATTAAACACATTTTGAAAAATCTGTGAGAAATTTTGTGAAACGCAACGAAAGTGACAAAGGTTGTTCATTGTCGCCGCGTAATCGCATCTTAGCGAGATCGTGTTCAACCCCTTCATCTTGAAAACGAACGAGCAAGCGTTGCATAGAAAGTAATTCCGTCGGCGTTTCAGTTGAAAAAATAATTAATTTCTTAATCAGTGGCAGCCGTATTGAAGCGGTTGTCGCGTACGCAAAGACGTCGTACAAAGAACCGGTTCGCGTTCAAAGTAGCGTGTTTCGTTTCAGTGTCGGCACGACGCCTCGTAACCGTTCCTTTCCCGAGTTTTCGGTGAGATCCAGCGAAGCGAAGCTACCCCTTGGTACCGCCCCTTCTCGGTTTCTCCACGCGAAGGCTCGGGTCACTATTACTATACAAATTACCCGCCAATTAGTGACTTGTGCTTGTTTAACTGCGTTAATTAATGAACGTAAACGGCAAACTTGACGTCGGGAACTCGATTTTTTCCTTTGCCGGTGCAGAGAAAAGGAAGAAAAAAAAATGACGGTATCGCGCGCAATCCTGCGGCGTTTGTAAGTGTACGCGCGTACACTCGTTCGTGCTTTTCTGTAAACGTCGGCGGTTGCCTCTGCGAGGGTGTCGAGGTCTTCTTGGACGATACAGTGTAACACGTTCTTAATAGTCTCTTTGAACCGCGTCGCTTGCCAGCCGACGAGGAGTTGTACACACTCTTTGCGACTCTTTCCCCTTCTTCCTTCTTCACCTTCTACCGCTTGCGTCAGACCACTTTTAGTATCGACCCTTAATTAATTATCGGTAGTGCATTAGCATTCTCCGTTCCGCGAGAATCAACGTCAAGCATGGCGCTTGCTAACTTTCGAAGGAGAAAATATATTTTTACCCCCTCACCATGGTTCGTCGTTTTCTAGCTACCAGCGAATTAAGAGGATCTCTGATATCTTCGTTAGGTTCCTTTGAACGGGTGGGGAAATTACGAGGTTTTGTACGACGAAGCTCCGGTATATTTCATATCGATGTATTTGTCGAATGTTTAATTTGAGATTGCTTTTTTCTTTTTTAAATGCAGATTTGAAATCATTTCGAGGAGAATCGAAAACAAAGTAGTAGTTTAAAATTGTTGTATCGCTGACGACTAATTTACTTTTGTTGTTTCAGGGAGTTCTACTACATCCAAATGGAGAAATACGCGAGGCAAGCTGTTTCGGAAGGCGTGAAGAACGTAGATGACCTACGAGTTGGAGGTGACTCGGAAATCTATCGAGTTCTCAACCTTCATTACAACAGAAATAACCATATTGAGGTAAATTGACCGTTATACTGCGCGAGATTCTCCGAAAAAAAGAATTCCGTAAAAAGAAGATATATGAAAAATGCATTTCGAATTCTATTTAAGAAAAAGAAATTCCAAAATTGAGGTAATTGAAACTGACTGATACCGATTGACGTCGACTTCTGCTACGAGACGTTTCAGCCGCATTTATTAAGCCCGAAAAATTACGCGATAATTAAAAAAGGAAGAAATAGTACTTTTGAAAATTTACGTTACACTTTTCCAATTATTTATGACGTCTTCTTGCAACGACTGAAAGTTATAGAAACAGGTGATTGATTATTTAAGAAGATGAACGTTAATTACGTTTTTGGAGAATAGAATTTTTCAGAAACGAAGGTATAGTTTTCGTAAAGTTGAACCGCGATTCGCCATACCTTAATACGATAAAAGTTGCAGCACTCATAATGTCGTTAGAAAAACAAAGAAACGGTTTCGATGCACGACCACCTGCGTGTCCTATGATTCGCCAATCAAACTCGTGACATGCCGCTGGAATCGAGCTGTCAGAGTCGAAATTTCGATAGAAGCGACAAAATTGCCGGCAGTCGGATCGTTTCCAGCACGGAGACAGCGCGCGACCGTGCAATTATTCGGCGGTCGGCCATGACCGCGCCACGTTACCCCGTCTTTCTCATCTCGCGGAACGCTTTTAAACGAATTCGAACCGGTTAGGTTGAATCCGAAGTTACACGTCGCAAAGCCGGTGTTACCTGGCAAATCACTCGTACGTCTCTACTTTCCCATTGTGGGGCGCAATTTACTTTCGCCACAGCGTAACGACCGTTGATTGTATTTGCAGCAGGTTGCGCGACGCCGCGCGTGCACGCGTAAAGCAGCTATTTAATATTATTTAACGAGTCTCCGGTGAAACCTGGAGGCATCGTTCTTCCGGGCCTGGCCACAATCGTCACCCCCTTGACGCGTAATTAATTACTCGTGTTCGTTAATAACCCAAACGTACTAATTATAAGTGGAAACTCTTAGCACGCGGCTCAGGCAACGCGGACGAACCTGCGCGCCCGCTCGCCTCGTGCTCGTTAAGCGATACATGCGTGACATCGCTTTAATTCTTCGGATACGCGCGACTCCTTCGATGAATCGTAATGAGCGCAGTGAAATTATCTTTCTCGTCTCTACCGGAGATGTGTATACTTTTTTTCCCCCGTCCTCTTAACCACGTTCGAGATTCCCTGGTCGTTGAGGATGAACGGCGTGTCGATTGATCATTTGACGCGAATTCCGTTCGTCGATGAACTTTTTCAGCACGAACGTGTTCTTGAGTAACAGACTCGATTTCTCGCGGCATGTAAGAAAGAGATACAACGAGATAACAGACTCGTTGCTTTTTTCAAAATTGCTAATGTTCCGTTGGAATTTGCAGGTGCCGAGCAACTTCAGGTTTGTGGTCGAACAAACGCTAAAAGAATTCTTCAAGGCGATTCAGGGTGGCAAGGACACCGAACAGAGCTGGAAAAAGTCCATCTACAAAGTGATCTCGAGGCTGGACGACCCGGTACCGGAGTACTTCAAGACCCCGAACTTCCTGCAGCAGCTCGGTTAAATCAGGAGGTCGCGTGGCTCTTGCTCTTCGTGGTGCGCGGGCTCATCAGCGCTCGTCGGCTCCCGGTAAAACCAAGAAACCAAAAATATATAGCGAAAGAAGGAACGGTCAGCGAAGAAGGATCGCATCCGCCAGGAGGTACACGTCCTTCGCGTAAAGCGCGTTCAGGTATCCTTAAACTAACATATCGCAAAACGAGCGTGAGAGAGAACGTGAGAGGGAGAGAAAGAAAGAGAGAGAGAGAGAGAACATGAGAGAGTTAGGGAGATTGTACACACGACGTTCAGGAAGAACGAACGGAACGAATGAACACGCGACGTACGGAGGCATCGATCATCAGCAGGAACGATGAGGAGTGCCGACGAAGGATCAGGCTGTGACCTAATCACGAGACAATGTCTACGCGCGAGATGGGTGGATAATTATTATACGCTTCGTGCCTTTAATTACCCGATCGAACGTCTCTCGATCGGGACACCCTGAGTTACTAACGAGGCCACGAACTATCCACCCTTTCCTTACCGTGGACAACACCGATACCGAAATCGACGGTCTTTGGAGGAAGCGGAAGAAAACAGGACGAAAGCGTGGTCAACGAACGGCAAGGAATTACACAATACACAGCTTCGAGCGTCGAGAGTACCTATTGTTTCGATTTGTTGCGTACATAATACGGTTCACCGATGAATATCGCCTAATTTTAAGACACTCGTTTCTCCGAGTAGGCATTAAGGAGCGTAATAACCCGCGACGACGACCGATGGGTGGCTTTCGTTCGAACGAACGTTGACGAGGTGTGTAAACGACGATAGCTATATTTGTCCACGTTTCTAGAGAAACCGATGATACTTATTATCTACCGATGATGGAGCGAGTTCCGCTGGACGGATCCTCCGCAGCTTCCGGTTGAGAGGCAGAAGAGGAACCCTTCTCGTGGATCTTCCGGAAACGACTCGCAACAAACGGCTAACAAAACCCTTCGTTTCGAGTCGTTTCGAAACGGTATGGAACAACGATGGCCAGTTTCACTCGGCATTCGTCACGCTGCGTACCTCGTGGCATTCTTTTTTTTTTTTTTTTTTCTTTTTCTTTTCTCAAAGCGCGGACCTCGTGATTCGATCGCACCCCTGTCGAACGTCGTCTCGGTAGCATTAGTTTCTATAGCGCGATCACTGCAACAGACTGGCTCCGACACAGGGAGAGCCTGGATGATTCGTTGTTCCCAACGAGAATGCTAGGATGGCGGTTCGTACCGAATCGACGGGAACGAAACCCGATGTTCTTTTCTTCAACGGAAGTAACATTTTTCCATAAGAAAGATAGAAACGGCCGGAACACGCAGGAAAACCTGCGTAGGAAGGCTAGCAACAATATAAAATCCCTTCTATTAAGTTGTACATAAGATTTTTGTCTCGTAATCGCACCATGTCGAAATAAACGAAAAATCGAAGAACACGTTGGAAATCGTCGCGAATATGCTTGGTTCTATTCGATGGAAATTAAAAGGTAGATTATAACCAACGATGAACATTCCTAACCCGGTGAAAGCCTCGAAGATTCCGTATTCGGACGAGCGTGACGCGCGAATGTCGAAAAACTCGAGCGTATCGCGGACGCGATCCCGGCGATGCTCGCGATCGCGAAACAAACGTCGATTTAACTTGGCAAGAAGAAAAATTCTCTGTCGTTGTATTTTTCTCGGTTCGAAGTTCGCTCTCGTGAAAACAAGAGAACGAAAACGAAACGCGATTGTAAACGGAGAGAAAATGTCCGCGGTGCACGTATAATATTGCGCGTAAAACAAAAGTAAATTACGTAGAGAGATGTTTTTATTAACGATTAATTGATAGAATATAAACGAGGTTAGGCTAGTCGCAGTGACAGGAGTACGAGTAACAGGGACGACAACAGGGAGGGGCGAACGAACGCGTAAACGTACGAGATATTTTAACGAAAACGATCCAGCACCGGCGATTAATTTTTCAGAAATAAATAAAACGTGTCGTAGACATTTAGATTCGGCAAAGTTAATTCAAACGAACATGCATATACGAGGAAAAGAAAAGGTAACAATTATCATCGAGTAACAATGGGCAGGGAGGAGAAAGTCGATATAGATTAAAAAGAGGCTAAAACAAAAACAAAAAAAAAAAAACAATCGTACGCCGGTGCGTAAACTAATATAAAGTAGATTATATTAAAAACGTATATATGTATATATACACACATGTATAAATATATATATACCTATATATATATGAGAAAAATTGAAGTATAAAAGATATACATAGATATATATATATGTATAATTACATAAAATTATATGTATATATATAATAGGCATATAAAACGAAAGACGGATGTTGGCGCGATTAAAATTGCGTAAGGAATGTGTGACAAAGGGTTAGCCACCCACGCCTCCCTTATTCCACTTGTATCCGACCTATAGCACACGACACTCGCGCGCGCGTACACATTCAAGCACACGTATACACATTCCCACACTTACACATTCACATACACACACATCACACGGTGTATTAGATACCCGTTTTCGAACGTTGTACAGACCACGTTATACACATATACGCATACGCAGAGGCAAGTGCGGATTTTCACGCGAGAATTCATTGCCCGAGTCTACACATGTTCTCTTACTACGAACGTTTGTTTTCTTTTTCCCCTATATACGTATAGACGGTTTTGTAGATAACTTATCGTACGATATATTATGATTATTATAATTATACATATGTCTCGGGTGGTAGCGAGTTCTTGTAAGTTAACCTAATTACCTTCTCACCTTTACTACCACTATTATTCTCGCTATTATGTGCACTATTATTATTAATATTATTATTATTATTATTATTATTATTATTATTATTGCTATTATTATTATCATTATTATCAGTACTATTATTATCAGTTATGTTATGTATATTATGCGACGATTTTTGTTTAAATCGCGATTATCACGATGGTGATCAACGGTAGTCATTGATTTTATTTGTTTGGCATTGTAGTTCACCCCTAGTTTCGCGTCGCATAAGTATCACCGAACGACACGATGTCCCTTGTTCGTAAATTCCTGTCTCCCTTTTGCATTTCCATTTTCCCTTTTACGTTAAGACGAAACCCCTTCTATCAAAACTCTTCCGTACCACGTTCGTTCAACGATACTTTTCGTCTGTGTTTTGACATTTTAGTTATTATTGTGTATTTTAGTTATTGTATCACGACGATCATTATTCTTATTATCATTATTATGATTATCATTACAATTAAGCATGAGTTTATACAAGTGTACACGACAGAGAAAGGGAGCAAATAAAAAAAAAAGAAAAGAAGAAAATGAAAAGAGAGAAGAGACACGCGTACGTACACGTATACATATACACACACGTTTCTGTAAGCGGTGAGTCTTAACCTAGTCACGAGTCACTAATATTTTAATTTTAACGATCGATTTATTGATTATTATTTTATTTATTATTTACGAGGAATAAAAACGACACATTGGACTCTGATTTGTCTTCTTTTATTTTATTTACCATTAACCGCGGCCACGTTTTACGTTTCGCGTTTCATACTGTTGTTTAGCGTTATAATATAAACCACCGTCACGCGTTACAGTCCCTGTTCCCATCTCTCTTCAAGTCCCACATCGAAATTGTAGATTTGAATGCGACACCTGGCGAATTGTCTCGAGCTCAGACGTTTCGAACATATTCGACTGCCGCATACCCGGCCTACCTTCAATCCGAAAACCGAACGAGTCTCGTATATCTGAAAATGAACATTGCGGTGACGGTGTTCAAGCTGGAAATCGACGTTGATCGAGTCGAATCGCTACGAAGAGTTAGCAAATGATAAAAAGAGGTTACATAAAGTAAAACGCAGAAAAAGACGTTTATGGGACAAGGGCTGATTGTAAATTTATGGAAACTTTCGATACTTAGATACGATTAGACAGTGGCCTAAAATTAATGTAGCACATCTCCTTCGGCGTTGGCCTAAGATTTTGGTCTAAAAAGTGTTTACGTTCGGGGAGCTAAGGAACGGAGCGGGGATGAAACGTGTTGCAAAGATTGAATATTTAACAAATTATTCGTTTTAGGGGATTTTTCGAAACGACGATCACGTACCTGCGACTCGAGATCGCGATTTCCGGCTGAACGATCCACGTTGTCCGCGCACGATTCCCGTGCTCGTTCGATGCTCAGTTCCTACGTTCTACTCGCATCTGCGATCAGCGACAACATCATCATTCGCCAGGGGAAATTTAGCAGTGAATCTCGAGGGAGATTTAATCTACCAATGCGCGAAGCGATCAAAGCGGGACGGCGAACGCATGCCGCAAATCCCGCGCGTTTGCGCCTCGCAAACACATTTGTCGATTCGTTGAAATTTGCCCGACAAAACTTTTCGTCGCACGCTCTTTGATCGTTAAACGTCTATAACTCGATTTTTTGCATTAACAGGTATTGCTAGCCGATTACGACGGAAATTCGAGACATCTACTACTAGGCAAAGCGAGAGAAAAGCTGATAGTATTCGCTGTAATTGTTAAGCGAATTGATCGTTGCGTAACGAATTATAATACGGTGGAGAAAAATTTATCGACGTATAAAATTTCGAAGGATCCTGGAGATCGATTATTTTTTTACAAATTTATTTAAAGTTCTGTCTCTTACTAACTGTATCCGCGTGCAGATCGACGATCAGCCGATCACGTGGAGACTAGTAGGAGATCCCCATGGAAATAATTTTATTCGCAAAACGCATTCGTGGATTAAACTGAGCTCGCTACCGCGATATTCGCAGATAGCACTTTGCGCTTGCACGTAGCTACGCGTCAACGTCTTTCTCCAATAAAACGGAGCATTCTCCTCGTAACCATAAAAAAAAAACATTTAACTGCCATACACACCGTTAGCCAAAAAAAAAGAAAAAAAAAACAGAAAGCAAAACTTAAAATTAAGAAAACACTTATCTATAATGGAACCGCGTAAAAATAGTAAGCACCCTGATACTCCGCCATTATTGCGACAAACGGTAACAGCCAGCCAATAGAAAGTAATATCCTAAGGGAAACAGAAATTAACAAATGATCAATAGCACGTAATTCGTTGAAACAGCTGAAAACAGAACCAAAGAAGCTTGAGGCTGGAGCGAAAACTCCAGCCTTCCAATCACACACGCTTAAAACAGAAAAACAGAAGCATGCCAACAGTTGACCGACAGTTCGAAACCGGGACAAAATCCATTTCCAAAAACGAAATAGAAAAATCCCGAGTCGTCCTTCTCATCGCAGACAGAGGCTCGCCACGTCGTTTGTGAGCGTTCTGGAAACCTAGATACGTTAAACACACAATATATACGATAAAAGCAGACAATTGATTAAAAATATTGAAAATAAAGAAAAAAAGTGAAAAAAAGCAGTGGGTACTAGAAGCAACAAGAGCGATACATCTCCGTTAAACCGAGGAAAGCACACGTCGAAACCTAATTCTCGTAAGCAATAGCAGATAAGCGATTTTCGATTTCTTTCTCCGTCGATCGAGGATCAAGGGTCCCGGCGCGAAGGACGAACCGCCACGGATCACGCAAACGAATCGCGAACACGTGCTCGATGTCCGAAGACGAGAAACACAGCGAAACGGAACCGATACCCGTGACCAGCTGCATTCTCTCGTCTCTCGCGAAAGAAATTCCTCCGCCCGAACGATCGAAATCGCGGCCTTGACCGTTCGGTACGAGAACGATCGAGCACCGTGAATTCGTGAAAGTGATCTCGAAAGGGTCGCTAGATCGTTCGGGTCGTTATCGATCGTTAGACAACGAGGACGTTCGTTCGACGTTATCACGGAGGCTCGTCGAGAGACGAAGAATGAGAAAGAGAAGGAAATTAAGGCGGGCTCGAAATTGAAGAGAACGAAAGGGATTCCCTGTGCCGACGAAACTTTCACGGGCAAAAGAGTCCGCGCGATTCCTGTTCGAGGTACGAATATGTGGATGGCGAGACTGTGAGAAAAGGAAGAGAAACGGAGGAGAAAAAGAAGAAAGCCGATCGACTCGCCGTTATTACGTTTTGTGCAGCGGGGCCGTAGCACGGAGAACGAGTAGACGAGACGAAACGAGATGACTTGAAGCAGGAGAAAGAGAAAGTGCGAGATACGAGAGATAAATAAGCGAGAAGGAAACGAGCGAATTGTTTTTAATGAAATGAAAAGTAAAAGGATGGAAATGGAATAATAAGCATACGTACACATACCTAAACGCGTAAGTTTTAAGGAACACGTGTAAGCAGAATTAAGTAATAGTATTTAACGTTAACACTTGCAAGTTATTAATTATTATATAAACGATTAAACTAACGGTAATTAATGCGAAAAATAAGAAAACGTAAATATACTAAAAGACAAGCCGAGCGGAAGGTCGTATCACGCTGCAGAGGAAGAGGATTGTGAGCCGCTCCGTGAAATGGGCGGGCGAAGCGAAAAAAATACTTAAAAAAACAGATTACACACACACACTAATAAACTAATTATTATTATATGATTATATATTATTATTACGATTATTACTATCGAGTTCGAGAATCGTCGTGATAAAAAATGTGGAAAAAAAATGTAAGAAATTAGGAAATAGCTGTGAGAGAGTGCGGGCTAAATCCGAGCGTAAGAGAGAATGAGCACAACGAGAACGTTGGGTGTGCGTGTTGCAAGAGAGAACGTTAGTGAGAAATGAACACCTCGAGAGAGTTAGAACGACAGTGGGGACGAGAGAAAGAAAGAGAGACAGAGAGAGAGGCAGAGAGAGAGAGATCGAGAGAGAGAGAGAGAGAGAGAGAGAGAGAGGGAAGCTGTGAATACTTCGAAGTATGTTCATCGAGAATAATAATTCCTCAAACTATTAGGAGCGTAATTAGGGTATATTTATTATAACGAAATACGCGTTTACGAAAGATTTACGTGACGTAATGCAACGCACGCGACACATAGATCGAAAGAATGCATAGAGCGAGAGTAAGAGAGCAAAGAGAAAAAAGATAAAGTAGGGAAGATATATAAAATCGTGTCTTTTTTTTCTTTATCTCCGTAGAGTCCGATATCGCGAACACGCGAATCGCGCCTCCCGCGGATATGGAGTACGCGCGCGATATTAAAAATTAGTCTAGGAACGAAAGAAAACGAAAATTTCGTGTTGTCTTTCTTTCTTCGTTCTTTTTCTTTTTCCTATTTTTTTTTTTTTTTTGTTTTTGTTTTTTCGAGAAGAGTTGCGTACGACTGAAGTTAATGCGAGAGCAAGAGAGGGAGAGAACGTGGGAGAGCATACGGAGGAAGGGGGAGAGAGACAGCGAGTGAAAACGCGGACAGAGTGATAGATTATTTAGCGACGCGAGAGAACGGTGCGAGAAGCTATGTTTTTAAATGCAAGGGAGCGCGTGCGTAAGGAAACTAAAAAAAAAAAAAAAGAAAAAGAAAAAAGTAAAAAGAAACAAAGGAAAGAGATAATTGAAGAAGATTAGAGGAGAAGATGGTAGAGGAGAAGAAATTACTGATTGTTGACACCGAGTGAGCAAACTTTCTGTGTGATAATCTCGTAGTACACGTAGCACGTTAAGTCTACAATACGTTTCGGTAGGGGATTTTTAGGTGAGAGCGACTAAAACTTTTTTAAGAAAAATTTAAAAAATCAACATAAAAACATGAAAAGTCGGACGAAATGAGAAATTAACGCGAGGCGAAGGAGACGATAACGTCGAGCCCTACGGTCGAGAATTTCGAGAGGTGTCGGGTACTTCCGAATTTTGGTGAACTTCTTTCCGAAGAATAAAAAAGAATAGGAAAAAGGAGAAAGAGAAAAATTCGTCGGTGGTGGAAACACAAGGTATCCAACTATCGACAATGGACATATCATCGCGTGTATCGTAATATCGATTCTCCGTTTTGCGATTGGTTACAGGGAACTCGACGATGCCGTGGATTACTCCGGTGCCGTCGAACTAACCTTAAGCAATTAGTTCTTTGATTTAGCGAGTAAATACGCGTCACATATACCGTGGAAAATTGTTCGTTCCGGACAGCGAGATGCGAGACTGTATCTTTCTCGATTTCATTTACAGAACGGTAGAAAAGGCAGTGGATACTCCTGCCTCGAGCACAGAGACTCGATCCCTTGCAGGCTGCAATATTAAAACACGTGATTCGGTTCTGTGTCGATGTAAATCGTTTCGCGTTCCTCGGTTCATGATTTCGCGTTAATCGTGCAATAGCTTGCGTTTCACCGCGGAAGAACGTTTCGCTCGTTTTCGATCAGGGGTTGTTTGTTTAAAGGGCGACGACGAACAGATTCAACGTGAGAAATTTTGCAAAAAAGAACAAGGAAAAATGAAAAGGGACTAAGATCGAGAGAATTAGTTTCTAATGTCTTTGGCGCAATTTTTGAAAAATCTATTTCGTGGACAAGCGTGAAAGGGAGGGAGAGAATGAAAGATTAAAGGTGCGAAAGGGACGAGAGGACGCGCGAAAGAGAGAACGAGCAAGTGTGATATGAAAAAAATTCGTAGAGGTAGCGAAAATTCTAAATTAAAGTTCCTATCGCTTCGCCTTCTAGCCTGAACGTCGACCAGCAGCTTTAAATAAACAACCCTCCGTCCCACACGACCACATCAATTGCCGTTGAACTACCTCGAATTATAAAAACCACTGACGGCACTCCCCCAGCGACCTAAAACCGCCTGCAAGGGGTTGACTCGCCCCTACGCCATCCCTTCTTCCCTTCTTTTCCTACGGAACAAGCGCGCACCTTTCAGTAGGCACACAGATTACGAAGAACGAGAGGCTGTTGATACTCCAGCTCTCGAAATGTCTCAAACTGCACGATTAGATCCCACGGTTACGCGATTCCTCGCCAGTTTCGGATCTCGTCTAGTCGATGAACGAAAAATTTCCACGTCGCCTCGAATCGATCAGTTTCTCGAACTCTAAATCGACGAGACTCGAGGCCTGGCTATATACGTAGGATACTGTTAGGCCTCGAACAAACCGAACCTCTCGGAATTCGTCGCGCGATCGAGGATCCGTTCAAGTCGGGAATCTGGGCGGGAGGGTGGGTGGGTGGGTGGGGTCAGGGATGTAAGGGATGGGGTTTAAGGGGATAGAGATGGAAACCGACGAAATTTGGGAATGGTGTAGAAGCGTGTAGGGAGCCAAGTGTCCTTGATGCGACCGTCGTTGAAGCCACGAAATCTCGCGATCTCAACAGGTGATTTTTTTCGGGAAGGTTCGAACAGATAAAGAGAGAAGGTGAAAGGGAGATAAGATGAGATAGAAAGGGGAAAGGTACGATCAGGACTGACAACAGGCGTCTAGAAACGGTAAAAGATCAAGGGGAATCAGAGGGAAAAAAAGTCACGCCTGAGAAGAAATCCAAGCGAATTGCGATTTCGGAACTGAGTTCGGAGCCACGGGCGATAGACGTTCGGCGCAAACCGATCCTAGTTGAGCAAGAGAAAGGGAGAACGAGTGAGAGCGGATGAGTAACAGAAAGAAAAAGCGAGAGAATGGTGACGGGCGACAGGACAGCGAACGAAAGGAGAATCGAGCGGATGCGAGGGGTGATCGGGATGACTCGAATGAATGCGTTGAAGAAAAATTGAAAAGAGAAAAAGAAATGAGAAAAAATTATACAGAGAGAGCCGACCTCCTTGCCTACCGGGAGGTCCGCATATATATAAAAAAAAAAAAAAAAGACTAGTAAATGATAAAGCGGAAAGAAGAGAGAAAATTAGGAGAGAAGACGAGAATAGAGGAGAGGAAAGAGAAGAAATTATTAGACCAGTTGTAAGTGTAAGTTAAACGAGGAATTTTCTCCCCCCCCACCCTTTTCGTGCACGATACTTTTGGCAATTCTTTCGCTAGCGAGAGTGCGATCGTGAAAAAGCCTTGTTACGTGTGAATATGTGAAATTACATGCGTTTACGTGCGAATAGATGAAACGAGAGAAGGAGAGAAAGAGCAACGGTGAGAGTGCGAGTGATAGAGAGATCTATTTAAAAGAAAAAAAGGAAGAGGAAACAAAAAGGAATGAAATAAGAGAAAAGGATGGAAAAAAGGTAAAAGTGGAATGAGAGAGGACGGGATTAAATGGCCCATTACAGATCCGTCGTCCGACTCAGTAGCGCTATCGAGGAGGATATAATCGATTGCAAAGAGGCAGGCAATACACACAAAGCACCAAGAATGGCAGGTACTAAAAGTGTCACGATCCATCCAACCCTTCAGCCACCGAGTGTGAGAGCAACGAATGACTAGCGGAAAAGTGTGAATCTTAACCGGATCTTGCTTGCCAGTGGAACGCATTCCGACCCCTCCGTTTTAATTTCATTCGCGAAACGTCATTCGTCGATGTTTTCGCGTTGCGACGTATTTTTCAAACTGTCAATTATATCCCTCTGTTATACAAGCGTTGATCAGCAACGGAATATATAAATCGTTCTGTTTTATTTCTTCTGTCTTATCGTCTAACTGTCATATATTAAATCGTCCGAAGGAAGAGAAAAATGGGAGGAAAAAAATTGAACCAGGGAAATTATTCGAAAGAATTTGATTCGTCGTCTACGGTTGCAACGTACAACTTGGAATTTTCGAGTGGAAAAAGAAGAAACGCCGATAGAGGCGGTTTCAAACAGGCGATTCCGTTGCGAAAATTCTTTCCCCGACTTTCATCGCTGATTTTGCCGAGTTTTATCATTCTTATCTGGCGATCTTACGGCAACGAAACGAAAGGAAAGGGATGAAAAGAAGAAAGGGAGAATAAGGAAGAGAATATAAAAACCGACGTTACGTCCCGAAACTTCTAATTTATCGTTGCGTCTGATATCCTTCGTCTATGAATGAGTCAAGGAACCGGAAGAGGGTGGTTGAATGATACGTGCGTGTACCCGAGAAGAACACACACGAGATGAATAGATGAGAAATTGTGTTTAAATATATCTGTAATTCCTGGCATGTATTACTTGCGCATACGTCTCAACCGGCAAGTCGTGTTAGGTTATACGTATTATCGTAGTAGGGAATCGTAGGTTTATTAAGCTAAACATTAACATAAACATAACAAAACAAATAAACAATACAAAACTAACAGAACAAAAGTGTGAAAAACAGAACCATGAACAAATGAAGGAGATGAATTAATAGAAGGGAATGAAAAGAAACAGAAGCGAAGGAAGAAAAAAAATAGAAAAAAGATGAAATAAGAAAGAGGTGAAACTCTTATTTAGTAATGAAACAGAAGCAGAATACAAGCAGTAGCAGCGAAACAACAAGTAAACAAAGCGAAATATAAAGAAAAATACCTACGTTGATGTGTGAGGATGTGAGCTAGATCGCCGCGTTGAGTCCAATGAAGTCCTCAGAGATATTATAGAAGCGCAGACCCTCCGCAGATTGAGGTGAAACAATGGGACGCGAAACTGGGCATCGAGTCGGCCATCGTTCGTCGATCCGGGATTTGCATCAGGGGTTTATATAGTGTTTAAAGTATCACGCCAAAGACAGACAATACTTTGATAAAAATAAATGTTAGTCGTTAAATTTCGTCGAAGCCTGATCGATCGTGGACGCGGCACGCGCGGCCCGGAGGAAACAAACTTTCGAGCAGAAATATTTTTTTCGAAAGGTGTATCCGATAGTCGACAACAGGGAAAAAAAAAAAAAGAATAAACGAAAACGCGGGACGACGAACGACGACGCCGATCATGCCCGGTCAGCTGGAACGTCTTGTAAAGAATATTGTGGGAATTGTTTTTCTGCGCTCCGGCCCGAGCTCGAGCTTATCGAGCCGAGTCGAGGCAACCTGCTCACGCAAGTACATTTTATGCTTCGTACCTCTGTCTCTGTTCTCTTCTCAAGAATCCCACGCAATGTCACGTTCTTTACAGATAACACAGATCACTGGTCTCCTCTCCTTTCAACATCACTTGCAAGATCTTCAGGAAATTTCGTTTGACGTCGAGCGATTTAATCGCGAGATACCTTTAAAACAAAGTTCCGACGAACATTAGGCTTCGGTAGGCTTAGGTAGAAATGTTCGATCGATAATTGGTTACGAAACGTCTTAAGCAAAAGACGACGATGTTTGATAATATAAAAGAATTAAAGAGAAATTTCGAGCAATTCTTTGATTTTCGGCAGATTCGTTCGAAATCCAGCCAACAGTAAATTCGATAATTAATATCTTGGTTGTATCGCGCATCGATTACGGGCAAATATAAAATTAAGATTCGATTAGGTCGCTCGATCGCCGTTACAGAGACGGTTTTCGTTACAATAGCATCGCTGATAGTCGTGCAGACTCCGACTTGGCGAATCGCAGAAATCACAGATATTCCGGAGAACTTGAGACAGAGGTCTTAGCTCGCCAACCTGCCTACTTTCACGCATTACGATATTTAATGTCTATACCACTTTCGACACGAGGACATTCCTTTCGTACATTTTACCGGCGTTTTACTAAGTTCGCTTTCGACACGAGAAGTTTCGGATTGATTCATTGCTGTCCTAGGTTGCGCACAAGACGACACACAGAGACGTGGCGTGGAGGAACGTCCCTATCGTTCGCACTTAACGATTGACGCAGGATCGAGAACGCGCGTTCGAAATCCG
This sequence comes from Bombus bifarius, assembly GCF_011952205.1. Lineage (NCBI taxonomy): Eukaryota > Metazoa > Arthropoda > Insecta > Hymenoptera > Apidae > Bombus > Bombus bifarius. The sequence goes on from NW_022884356.1 coordinate 6,858,561, forward strand.
CATGGATGTCGTGAAAAGCGTGGAGAACGAAAGCAGGACGTTTCATCGCGACAGAGAGCAAAAAAATTCCGTTTTTCGGCAAACACCAAAAAGAAAAACTCAGCTCGAATAGCTCGCGAGAGCGTGCGCGCGTGCACACTTTCGTGTCATGCACGCGCTAACGTTTTCGTGGCGAATTCGGACCACACAACAAATAAGTGTTCGTCAAGGCGGCGTACGTCGGTCGCCTAGCGGCACACCCACACACACGCGTACAGCGACACACCGTGTACACGAATGTAGAGGGACATACACATACGTACGCACACACTTACAACACTCGCGGACACACACTACGCGTACACTAACACATGACACACGTAAACGCAGTTTCGGCCAGAATCTAAAAGACACATCAAGGAAAAAAGTACAAGTTTATCACGTTGCGCCTTAATGTTAAAATTAAAAGTTGATCAAAAGAGTGGAAGATGAAAGAAAGAGAAAAAAAAAAATAATGCGAAGCGTATTCTTAACCAAAATCGGCCTTAGTATATACATTTTTTCCGGGGCCAGCCGACGACGAACGACGAGCGACCCTCCCACTCGTCCCTATCCCTTGAAAATTCCTCTTTCTCTAGATTATAAGATTTCTCTAGATTATATCTATAAAAATGATATATTATAAATATATGTATACATATGATATATATCCGCCGGCGGCGGGACGTTTCGAAACCTCGCAGCTAACTCAGCAATCCACCAAACTATCGAAAGATTTAGGGAGAATTGAAAAAGAAAAGGGGGGGGGGAGGGGGAAAAAGAACGAAGAAGAAAATGACGAAGAAGAAGAAAGAAATAGTCTTCTCAGTTCCCGCCGCGTCCGGCCGGATTCGAAATTCTTACGGTTCGCGTCCACGTTGAACGAGCAAATGGTCGACACGATTGCACACCGTAAGCGAGCCTCGCGAGGCGTCCACGCGACCAGGGTGCGACGTGGACGCGACACCTGTCTTTCAAAGTCCCTCCTCGAACGCCGGAAGGTCGCCAGTCGATCGTCTCGCGGCCCGAACAACCCCGCTCCAGCAAACCCCGCGACATTTGTCCATCCACGAACCCTTTACCACGAACCCCTTACCAGAAACCCCGCTCCAAAAAAAAATTCACACCCAGCCTCCTGAAAAATACAATCCTTATCCGCTCGAGAACGAAGAGCACAAGAAGCTAGAGTGGAAACACACAGTGAAAGACATCCATCCGTCAGGCGAGAGAAAGAGAAGGGGAGAGGCGTTTCCTTTCTCGCGTCAAAGAAGAAAAACACTTCCTGCATGTGTGAAGCTAAGCGACAACGCGAGTGGACGGGTCACCCGAAATTATTCTAAGGACTCTCGTCTTCGGGCGGGAACGCAGATGGATTGACGAGGACAATAGGAATAACGATGACGATAGCGGTGTTAAGGAGACGCGAGTAAGAAAGCGAAAATGAGTGGTCGGAAGACGAGGATATAGAATAATTGCGAACGGGAGAAACCAACAAGATCGAACGATACGGAAAGAAAGATTTTGATGGACTCGATTGTCGACTCGCTGTTTCCCGCGGCCGGGACGAGGGAAAATTCGCCGAAAATCCGAGAGAATCGAAAAGCCTGCGATTGACAGGCAGAGAGAAAGGTAGAGAGAAAGGAAGAAAGAACGAGCGAAAGAAGGAAAGGAAACGAAAAAGGAGAAGAGATTTCAGGTGTTGAGGAGGGATCGACCACGTATTATCTCGTCGCGTAGATCCGCGGTATTCTTTGCCATCCGTTTTCATTTTTCACGAACCGTATATCTCCGAGAGACTCGAACATAACTCAGAAAATAAGAAAGAAAACAGAAATTAAGATCATTAAGAAGGATCATTCGTGTTGACTGGTGCCTGTTCTGGGTGAATTCGAACACGCGATGCTGCGCATCGGTGAACGGCTGAGCTCGCGACACTGGGTGCAACAACTTTACGCACGAACAGAAAAACCACGGACGAACATCAAGAAGGATTTAGTTCAGTTCGATCGACCGAAACATTGAGGATCAATTATGTGTTCCTTTTTGTATAAGTTCAATATGTACGTGACATATAACCGTTTCGACGATAGAAATTAAGAAAACCATATAGATGTATATATATATGCATAGGTATATACATATATGTATAACATTTTCATCAAATAGCGAATATTCAGGATTACCGAAAGAAGCAAAGAAAAATTCCAAATTCCTATTTCGATCGACGAAAAGATTCATCAAAGAGCCACTAGGACTCGAATTAAAAGATATCGCAGCTTATGTCCCCGTGTTCGTTTGCAGTCACCTTACTCGGCCGATCTGATCGGTCGTGTCGGCGCATTTTGGGCCAGCTCGTGTAACTCACGTATGTACCCATTCGTTCATGAAAATCAAGACGGCGACCAAGCCGGGAAATCGAAGGCAAACAGAGAAAACAAAGGCGAAAAGAAAAGAGAAAAGGAAACAAGTATCAAGGAACGATCGTTTCGGCAGACTTCTGATAAAACGTTTAAAATTCGTCACGGATGTAAGTAGGCGCCATTCCATGGACGCGCCCGTACCGATATCATTGAGGATCCCAATAGAAACCCAGCCGCCTTCAACCCTCTGAACAACACGCGACGATCCAACTGAACCGGTCCAATCCGACAGATATGCAAATGCAGAAGAAACCGTTCGAAGGAATCAACGCTGGATACACGCAACAGTTTTACCGCGACAAAACCAGCAAGCATCAACGACCACGCAACTTAACAATAAATAACGCACCGCATGCATCACAGCCTACACACCGCACGCCGTAACAAACAGTCAAACACCGTGACAACGTTCAAACGTTCTAGGAGGATGCGATCAGCCTCGACGAGGCGTAATGCCCCGCGAAAAAAGATGGATGAAGAAAACAAAAAATAGCGTAGAGCGTCTCGGGATCTCCCTTCGATAATACACGCGCACACACACATACACAAACAGTTAAAAGTTAAGGAACAAAGTAATAAGAAAAATGAAAAAAAATATAAGGAAAGAAGTTAACGAGGATACCAAAACTCGATCTTCTTCGATTAGTCTTCAGTGTACATAGTAACGATATCACCGGTAGATAATAATTCAGGCAGGCAATAATCGCAGCGACAATTATTGCTCGTTCGTCCGATTCGACGATAACGTTGAACGTGGAATAATCATTGTAAGGAGCGATAATAACGGCGTATCGACGGTAATTACCGAGGACGATGGTGTCGGATGCAGATGCTCCCCGACGCTGATCGATAAAGGCAGCTTAATATTTCGTCGATACCTTATAACTGGAGGGTTATCAAGAACTTGTTGATTTCCGTTCCCACAGTTCCATACACATACACACACACTTACAAATTTCCCATCGATCGTTTACAGGAATACAGATACGTCGAACAAATCGACGCCGTACCGGTCTTCTTTTCTCTCGCGACAAACCTCTAGACGTTCATTCGTATTTACGCATTTCCGTGCGACGCTTTAAATTCGAAACGTTGTTGCGATATTGACGCCTGATTCGGCAACGTGAACATAGTAACGATTTAATCGAATTGCTCTAAGTTCGTTCACAACCAATTACAAAGCTATGATTTACAGGCAAACACATCGAACGCGAACGATTCGATACCGGTTTTCATTTCTCTACCAGGAACACCGATCCCACGAACTCACGGAGAATACGCGGGAATCGGTGATCGATAAAACGATTTCATTAACAATTTTATCGAGATTTTTGGATTTCCTTTCGGTTGAACGCGACGACGATTAGACAGTTTTTCACAATACCATAAATGCAATATCGAACGAGCAAAAGGTTCGATCATCGAATCCGGCACAGACGCACAGAGACACGAAAATGATCATGCCAGCATCAAATAGGATACCGAAGCTTAAACGATGTTAATCTTCAAACATAGTCTCGAATAGAATTCTAGCTACGCACCGCTGAAATATACGGCATTTCTCACGACTCAATTCTGACGGGACAGCATTACGAATCGAAGCGGCGAGCATCGTACTTCCGGCGATCGATCCGCGATCAGGAAGCCGTGAATACTAAACGAGACGCCCGTGAACCAGAGGATCATTAACAGGAACGAAGAGTAGAGCCACGTGGAAGAAGACAAAGTCGCTGGCCCGGTATGCGGGCAAACGTCGACTAGCACGACACCGAATTCTCGCTTGAACGAGAAGAAGCCAAACCACTGGAAGCACAGCGAATCGTGGAACATGCACACAAACACACACGTACACGTCGACACATAGTACACGAAAACGCAGAGAAGCGAAAATATAAGTGTAAGAATCAAACGAAAGAAACCGAAGCAGAAAGAAAGAAAAAAAAAGCAAAGGAAAAAGAAGAATGAGAATAAAATGCACGACCGATTTTTCTAAATAAATAAGCATAACCGCCACCGAACAGGCAGAGAAAGAAGTGTCAAAAAAGAAGTAAGGTATCGAACGCACGCGGGGATAAGCGTTCTCCGCGCCGATTCGACACTACCACTTGCTAATTAAAAGAAACGAATTACCGGAGAAACCTTGCCACTTGCAATTCGTTGAAAACGCGACGCGTTCTAAGCAAATTCGCATAACGTAATAAAAGAAAGCAAAAAAAAAAAAACACAAAAAGCGAAGCGAGAAAACTACTGTGAAAAGTGGGAGCGTGTGTGTTTGAGAGAGAACGAGAGCGGGAGGGAGAGAGGCAGCGCGCGAGAGAGAGCGAGCGAGAGAGGAAGCGAACGAAAGGGAGAGAAACAGGAGAAGGGAACGACTGAATGAACGGGAAGGAGAGAGCTTTTTTTATAGATAGGTGGACAAAGAGCGAGATGGGAGAGAGAGAGAAAGAAAGAAAGAACGGAATGCGTGATTTTTTAAGGATAAACGAAACCAACCAACAAGATAAAGTCAACCGAGTAAAACACAAGCAACCAAAAACGAAACAATGAAACAAAAGAAAAGGAAAGCAAGCAAGCAAGCAAGCAAGCAAGCAAACAACGGAAAAAGAAAATTAAAAAAAAAAGCAAAAAAAAGGAGCGCAAAAATTCCACGGAATCGCTGGAGATTCGCTATTCGACTTTCTGATTTTTCGCAGATTTTCGCGCGGGACAACAGGTGCGTCCCCTCCGAGATCCCATCCCGCCCCCGTAACCACCGCTGAACAAGATAAACAAGATAAGAGCCACCACCTTCCACCCCCTCGGTAAATCCTTCCCAAACAGGAATAAGGTTTGCTTCCAAAAAAATAAGGTTAATAATAATAATAATAATAATAATAATAATAATAATAATAATAATAATAATAATCCGTACGCGTTATCGAAACCTAATAAAAAAAAAAACTATAAACTACCTAACAATAATTATTAAACGATAAAAGGGTTAAGAGTATTGATTAATTGAATTATACCTAACGATTAATTAAAATAATTAATGACTAATAATACTTATAACGATAATACGATATAATGATATATAGTATAAACGGTACGAGGACAACCCGATAAAACATGGCGGCTAACAAACAATCCACCGAGACGAAGCGATCCGGCCTAGAAATCGGTCGCCTGAATGGGGCGGTGCCGATCGAGCGTGACGTTTTTTTATTTCTCTTAAGGAACAAAGAAACGAGAGAGAAGAAAGGAACGAACAAAGAAAACAATGTGAAAGAAAATAAAAGAAACGAACGAACGAATAAATGAAGTCTTTCCTTCGAACGATCGCGCTCGAGTTCGACTCGGGACAAGGCCGATGCCGCGACGCCTTCCCCGACGTCGGCGTCGCGTTCCCTCAAGTCGGATTCTCTCTCGTCGAGGTGGTCGTTTCTTACCCATCATTTATACGCTAGCTTGTAACTTGAGACTTAAGTATAATTGAAAAGAGAGGCGAAAAGAGTACACGCAAGGGATACACACTCACACGTACACACATTAAACAAGCATTAATGATACCTAACGATATAATTATATTATTGATATAACTTACGATTATGAACTATCCTAGCGGTATTATATGACGACATAGTTGATTGATCTGTTTAATATTGAATGTCTGTAGATCACGGAGCGTTTGGAACTCTATGCTACCCGTCAAAGCACCTCATACGATCCAGCTTTGCTCTCCCTTTCCCATCCCATACCCCGATATTCCCTGACACCCCAACAGATCCAACGCCACGCATACCGTCACTACCAATCTAATCGAAGTAAAGAAGAAAAAAATGGAAACCGCGTATCGCTTGAAACAATCGTCGACCAAATCGTATTCATCGCGTTTATATCCTGGAATTACGTACGATTGGATGCCACACCCTGTGAATAAAGAAAAATCAAAATATAAGAAAAAAGAATGAAATCGCTCAACTTTCCCAAATAAAACGCGAGAACGAAGCGAAATTAATCGAGATCCGATTATCATCCGATGGAATGAATCCCTTTTATCCAAATATGGACAACGAGATAGCTCGAACTATCTGTCGCGCAAAGGACGCTAAATCGTCGTCAGATTGTTGTCTGTAATATAAAAAAATATAAAAAATTCGATTCTTAGAGGTAAAAAGGACCCTTCGAAAATTTCGTGAACGGATTCACTTCGAACATGTATCGATTGTTGTTATTTTGGGGGTGCGAATGTTTCATGGAAGGATGCGCAGAAGGCAACTCTGCTCTTACAACCGGATTTCAGTTCCACATCTTTTATACTGACCTCGGTGCCAATCGCGCACCGCACACCACACGATAGCAAATATAACTCGAGGACAACTGGTTTTAAGTTTCGAATCGAACAGGACGATGCAATTAACAATTGACGAGCGCAATAGTAAATCCAGAGGACCGCACAGAGTCCTCTGTCCCGTGTACACTTAGCCTTCGTATAGAGCACATCCACATGGAAACGACAGATCGACACCTGACCTTCAAACGATCGAGAATCGAAGAATACGACGAAATTCGACGAGAATTGCGTCGAGATCGCATCGGCGTATCAATAGGGAAAAAATCGAGGGAAGAGAAACGAAAAAAGGAAATAGAAGAAAATTAGAAATCAACGGAATTAAACGAAACATAGTGCAATTGATAAAATTAACGAGGTAGAAATCCTTTACAGCGCGATCACGTATCGTCCAACGAGCCATAAGAAAGCGAGGCCTAGAAAGGAAAATTTCGTGAGAAACACCTGCAAGCCCTCTGCCTCTGTTTTTTAGAACACGCGTGCCACGTGACGTCCGTCGACAAGAACCGCAGCGTCCGATCGAATCACATCTTACGATCGCCAGCTTCCGTTTAAAAACGAAAGCCACGGAGGGACGGTTCGTTCTTCTCGATCGACGTCTCCGCCAATAGAATTGTTGTGTTTAAGTTTTTCTAGCAAGTAACTCCACTTAGTGCTGGACGATCGTGCGTGGTCAAAGGTCGCGCGTTATCTTCCGGCACGCGAACGATTTTCATAGTCCAAGATGGATATTTCCCACGAAAAAAGACTGAACCTCGTTCGAGTGCCAGCAAGATGCACGCGAGTGAATCCTACGATCGTCGCAATTCTTTGTACATTTACCGGTATGTTACCTCTTTAATGATCGAACAATGTGTTTTTTCTTATTAACGTTTTATTGCTAAGAAGCCATTTTGAGGGCGTCCATCGTCGCGCCCAACTTGCGCCTGTTCCCGAAAGAAAGCACTTGATCGCGACCACGAGCCTCCGTTACGTAGGTGATCAAATAGTTACGTTCTGCTGTTTACTTCGATTATTTCGACTGTTGACTCGTTAAACCGACGCGAAAACGAGGCTCGATCGCGATCATCGGTCCGAACGATCGTCCGACTCGGAATTTTCTTTCCGGGTCATGCGTCGACGTCGCTTTCGTGAAAGCGAAAGAACCGGGCGACGATGGACGCACTCGCGATCACCGTTTGGACAAATCCGCGTGAACACGGACCAATCCAGCCGGATGTTATTTATATAGATTTGACCGTTATCAGAGGGTGATACGGACAGTTTGGGGATAAAGCGAAATAAATTAGGGACCTCTAAGAGTCGCGCTAGGTTACTCGTGGAACCGTCTTGCGAACGCATCGATCGTTCACAGCCAATTTCGCGATTTCGTTTCACATTCGTGGTGCTTCGTCACGCACCAACGATCCGATTGATTGATCCGACGCAAACGGGCGACGGTTTCAGTCATGGTAACGATACTTGATCACGGTGAATTCTAACGTAACACGCGGTTGCTTTTGCAGTCATAGCCGGAAACGCGAGGCCGATCTCCTCGCGTTCCGCGGCTCTCTGTTTAGTCCAATGTAACGTGAACTTGATTCTAGACCGATCGAAGGGTTCCTGTCGGTTCTATGTGCTTCCGCACTAGTGAGCAATGTTTCCCTCTCCGACGAAATTCTGCAAAGTTCAGAGAATGATAGAGAACACACGATACACACTGTCACATCGATACACACGCGCGAGCCTACATACGCTCGAGCATACACACGAGATTACACGCAGACTCTTCTCGTTATTATTCCCGTGCTCCGAGTCCATGTTAGAATGGCCTGTCTTGGTTATTCGGCGAAGACCACGTCGGACGATCGACACACACCGTTTTAAAGAATCACCGATAATCGACGTAGTCGCGGAACAAAACGCCGAATCGTCAGCCAGGTTTTTCGTTTCAACGTGATCGAAGATCGAACGAAAGTAGTAATTTCTTTACAAGTGCCTCGCGATCGTCGTTGATACTCCGACTGATCGTCCCAACTTTCTAGATCCAACGGATTTTACTTCGCTCCTCTATATAGATATAGTAGATACTCGAAACGTATAATTTGCCGAGATTATGATCGATTTGGTACAATCTGTACGATAGTACCGGTTGAATAATTTCACACAGCGTCGATTTTCGATCGCCTGATCGCTCGATTTGAATTTTCTACGAAACTTCCATAGCGACGAAACTGTCAAACCCGACCACGTCCAAACCAATCGACGACGCGTTTATTGTCTTCGCGTGAATCGCGGATCTACGGCCGTACCACATGCGACTCGAAGCACAAACCCCAGAGAGAGTTTGAGTTTAGCCTTGGGCAAGGTCAGGCGAGCGTCAGGCCGGCTCTCAATTTTGAAATAGCCATTTCGACGAAAAGCGAAAAAAATGAACAGACCCCCAAAACCCGACGCAATAGAGGAAGGCAACCGGATCAAAATAACCGCCACACGAATCAACAGTTTCTCGCGCGGGGCCCGGCCGCGGCAGCCACCAAAGATATTTCCGCTTTAGACAAATGAAAAAGAAATTAAGGTTATCCTTGTACCCCGTCCCAATCCTCTCCCCCGTCCGCTTTTCCACCCCGAAATCCCCGATATCTCGTGTAACGAGCTCTGCGAGCCTCGAAAGAAAAAAACCCCAGAGGATATCCAGATAATTTTATTAGGTGCGGTAGCCCGTTAGTTTAGAGGGGGAGGTGCATAATGCCACCCTTCGGGTCCGCAATAAAAAAAAAAAGATAAAGAAAACGATACGCCAGGTTTGCCGCGGTCACGTGAGCGCGTGGAAGCGGGTCCCGCGCCCAATCTCATTCACAGCACACACTGGGCCGACTCGTCCGATAGAATGTGCCTTCAGTGTTGATTTTATACGAAAAAAATACTAAAATTATACAAAGGGGCCCGACATAGACCGAACGCCCACCCAAAGCCTGACTGGTGCTCGCCCGCTGCCCGTTTTCTCATCCTAACGCCGGTCTCAAAGCACACACAGTTTACAATTACAGGTACACGTAACACGAATACATTCGTCTCGAAAGGAAAACGTTAGTAGGATCTGTTAATCGCTGGTCGTTTAAATAGTTCTCACGACGACGAAACGCTGCAACGTTCTCGGTCGTTTCTACAACGCCTGTATAAATTCGTTCGAAATCGATGGATCGCGTTCGCTTCGCCAAACAGGAGACGCATCGTTTTCGCGTAACCGGTGCTCAAATTTGAAATCAATCGGGAGAAGAAGGTTCGAGTCGACTGCCCGAGAAACGCGATCCCCCTTCTCCTCGTGACTATTTAAAATGTACAACGCGGGTATCTTTCCTTCCACTTCTTTTCTCACATTTTTTACAATCCACGATCAACACTCGCATCTGGGACCACGTTCAAAAAGACGTTATACATTCCTCTAACATTAGGTTTATCGTTTACCGGGACACCTGGTCGAACGTGCGCGGAAGTAACTTTCTAACATCGTCGTCTTTATCTCGTGACGATAATCGAATACACCTAGTGCGAAGCTATCGATGTATCTTCTTCGCTGGCGCGCGCTCGATACGGTATCTCCAAGATGAAGACACATAGATCTAGAGACGAACGACCGAGAGTATTGCACGGTCGCGTCGAGTCATCGAGTGAGAAACATTAAACTCCTCGCGGAAACAGATCCGAAACGCATTTTCTCCAGAGACGACTATTGTCGCTTCGAAAAGGAAGAGATATACCCTGGAGCACGAAATACGCGGATCGACACACGACTACATGGGACACGAACGTGCCCAGGGAATAAAACACACACACACACGCACACACGCACACATAAACGCTCGCAATATATCCAACAACATCCCAAGAAAAAAGAAATATTTTGGTTGATGCAAGGAGTTCGGAACGCTGCTATGCACCGATAACACACGTATATTGATTAAATGCAATTACTATGCGATAAGTATACTTACATAATATATATGTGTACTATGGTCTCTCCCACTTTCCAGTCAGAAAAGCCCGAGCTGTCGCGCGCCGATCGAGCGGACAATCGTTGACTCGCGAGCGCACACGCGGCTCTCGATCGGTGACCGGAGACGATTTCCTTGAAATCGTTCGAAGCGATCCGCGAGGGAGAAGATTCGGCAACGAGTAGACGCAACGACGTTGACGTCGCTCTCGCGATCGTTTGTCAACACTTGGATCGGTGCACGGCTTCGCCCACACTCTCCAAATCCCCGGGAACCCCGAAAAAAACGTGACCCCGAAAATATCCCCAGTCTCCCATCGCTCCTGAACGAAAACCCTGAAATCCCCCAGAAATACAAGCGTAGAATTTAACCACATTAACTATGAACGACGAGAAGCTACGTAAGAAGCTAACTAACTAACTACAATTAAACTTACTTAATTATTAACAATTAAACAAGCAGTAAAGCAGTATAAACAGTAAACGCCCAGTAATCATTGAATTGTGTGTCGACAACTACATACTAACTACCTACCGTATATTGAAGTAATAGCCGTATGTAAAACGAATGAAAAAAAACTTGTATTCTACCAGTTGTATCAGCCAGTCCAGTTCTAATAAGCAAGCGATTAAAAGTAACCCAATGCCCGGTTTTAATCACCTCTCTTTCTTTCCCCTTTTATCGAGACCCCCGCCTCATCACCCTCTTTTTTTCTGGTATATCCCACTTACAGCATCTCTACTCACCGGATCAACCAATTACTTAACTCCGTTCCAACCGTAATCATCCCGACCCAATTACCAATCTGTCCGTCTCCTTCGACGTAAGTAGCCCGCAGAATGTAACCCAGTGTTCCCATCAACGTTTCTCTGTAGCTCTCCTTTTTCCCATCCCGTGGACCTAACCCGTTACCCTTCAGCCTTCCGTCTTTCCGACATTTTCCCCTCCCACGTCACTTCCACGATAAATCCTCCGACTAAACAATCACGCAATATAACCCAGTCAGTATAAACACGATCCGCCGGATAACAGAATAAAAACATGATATTTACCATTAGTGTTTTTTCGTAGAGAGACGTATTAAAGAATGGAAACAAAGACTTCGTTTACGATTATACGCACACGTGTGGGGAGACCATGTAACTTTAGCTCCGCCGCTCATCGAGCCGGCCGCGGTTCGCGATCGATGGGTTGTCCGATGCGTTCCCCGCTCGAGGAATCGCGATCTCTTTCGCCAGTGGACCGATCCGATCCATGGATCGAGATTCCGTGAACGATCGAGAGGATTCCTGGCCGCGCGGAACGTGTGGCCTCGACCAAGTGATCGCGAGCGCGGACGCGCGAAACGCCCCGAAACAACAAGCACAGCTGGTATTAGCAGCTAGCGCCCTTTTCGATTCCCCGTAACCAGTGTCCCTCGACATCCTCTCCACTCTCTACCCCGGAACCTAAAATCGAAAGGAAAAAAAAAGACATCACGCCCAAAACCCTATCCACGCCTCCGCAACCCTCGATTCCCTACGTGTTGTATTATCCGTTATTTTCGATATAATATTATATATAGTATACTAATGATATTTAATGATAATACGACGACGATAAGGTATGGGAGACGTTTGGTCACACACAAAAGTAGGACACTACACGAATCACGCCATCCTCACACGACCATTTTTTCTGATCGACACAGCGACGAAACTCGTATGATCGGATACATACATTCAAAAAGTATCGAAAAAGGAACACACGTACACACACTGCAGACACACGCATACACACGCGGACATACACGTTCCTACACGCGTACAGATTACCGAACACGCACACAGCATCACTTTCAATTACACGCAGTATACGTGACAGGATAATACGTACACGCAGCTACACACGCATACGGCCACGCACTTCTACAGATACCAGCAGTAATAGAACAGACGTAACAGGAAACAAAAATAAAAAAAAAAAACGTAAGAAAATGAATAACAGAAACACTAGTTGCCGTGCAGTTTGTGAAGAAAATAAAAAAAATGCAGTAATGATAACCACCGACCTACCCGCGGGTCCGCTTCGTTCTGGCCCCGCGAGACTGAGCCGCGCGTTCTCACGACGCGACGGACAAACATCCACACACACACACACACACGTACACGCACAAGTACACGCATACAAACACAAACACACGAACACATACACTCTGTGTGTATATAACACACGCAGGCAAACACACACAGGCAAACACACACACACACACACACGCACACACACGCACGCACAGGCAAACACACACGCACACGCACACGTAACAAGGCGGTCGAATCTGCTGTTTTTTCTTAATCTTTGACGAAAGAGTACAACACCGCCTGCACCGCATATCCCGTGACGTTTCCTCTTGCTGTACGTCATGCGCATCAATCACGATGTCATAGCTGATGATGACGAGCGAGAGAACTCGCGCGGCTCAGGGTTCGCGACAGGGGCTGAATCTGCCTCAAGCGTAGCTAAACGTTTTTGTACAGGATTAACAATGATGCATAAACTGGATGTAAAATCTTGAGTTACAGAGCAGCACTATACATACCACACAGATGATGTATATATTTTTACGTTACAGAATATGCCTGCGCTACAGTCAGGTGCCATAAGACTGGTTCTCATTTCCCACGAATACAATGCGTATATACATGCCACATAAACTTTAACGAGAAAAGCAAAATGACCGATATATTGTAATGTAAAACTTAATGATATTTGTATACAGTATACCGCCTGGTATCACAACACGGGGGTTAAAACAAACACGCCATGGTCAAACGAGACTGGGGCTGCCCGCTTGCAACGACGCGGATAATCGGTCGGGAATCGAGATTCGAGAGGTCGTCGCGTAAACCAGATCAAAGTGAGTTAACCCGGCAAGAAAATATCGTTTGCCGAGACCGTGGAAAGGAGGAAAGGAGGAAAATATTCTCGACGCGTGAATTATTAACGTTGATAAACACGACGATGATAAACGAAATGGTTTACGAAAAGATCTCTCGGCTTTCGAAGGAAAATGGGTAGAAAAGCCGTGGCGGCTTGAAAATCCAAGGTGACTACAAATTGGCAAACGAATTCGCGAACAGACCTGTGCGTTTTAAACACCATGGAAATTACCATCCTGATTTTCTCATTAGGCCGTTATGCCCATCGAGCTCCATTCAAACTCGTATCCAAAAGCGTAAACCGAAAAAAAAATTAATCGAGCGAGAAAACGAAAATCAAAAGAGGAAGGAGTATGACAACAATCAAATCCGTCGTCGACTGCGATCAACGCGAACACGATCGCAGAAAGGAACGGGCGAGGGTTCTTCTCTTTGCTCGTTCCTCGGGGGTGACGTGTTGCTTGCGGGTACCCCGACAGAAGCATAACGCGGGTAGGAGTTTCTAAACATTGAATTCCCGTGGCGCTCGAGTAGCATCGCGACTCGAGTCGCGGGAAAGTCCTAATTTTCCGAAAATAAAAAAAGTTAATAATAATAAACACTAAATCCGCACTCAGGGTCCGTTGGTCGCGAGCAGATCGATGGAATCGATCGATGTATACAATCCGTCCTTTCCATCCGGGACGGAAAACGAAGGAGAAGAAACGAAAACGCGTCCAAGATATGCGAGGGGACAAAGAGAAACGCGAAACGGTGAACGAATGGGCCTAAAACGTCGCGAACGAAGGAAACCGGATCGATCGATATGTCTGTCTGCGTCGCCACTCACGGACCAGGAGACCTTCATGACACACATTTGAGTTGCAGTGCAAGCGAACATCTGTAGAGCCATATACGTATAGTATGTTGTTGTATCTTTAAACGAGAAGAAGAAAAATTGAACAATTGACGAGAATTTAAGCGTAGTAAGTGTACATTTTTATAAAAAGCAAAAAGAAAATGAGAAAAACGAAAGAAAACGGATTCAGCAAGAAAACAAAATGGTCGCGGTTGCGTTTCGATGAAAAGTTCGATGCGGCAAAAATACGAAAACGAAAGCGAAACAAAAAGTCGTAACGACACGGAAAACTTAACGAAACAAACTAACAGGCAAATAAAATGAAAACGATGCGAAACAAAAAGGAAAATATATGGGGCGGCAGATTCGTAGCGAGGAATCGCGATAATATGTAAACGATATAAAAATTCGAAACCGAAAACAAGAAAGAGAAACGGCGCGAGAGAAAGAGGATGTAAAAATGGCAGAGCGATAGGTACGAAAGAGAGAACGCGTGCACAGTATGCGATCGAAAGCATGAGTGTGATAAGAATTAACGTAACATTGCGAAAGAACGTAGGAGTGTGAATGTATGCGTGTGAACAACAACAACAACAAAAACAACAACATCAACAACAAGAACAACAAAAAAAAACGAAACAAGAAAAATATGATAAAAATATGAAAAAAAGAAAAGACAAAACGCCAGCGAAGGTTGCATGCTAGAATCGCGATTGGCGGCTTGGTCACCGGCGGCCCCGTCCGTAACGGGTGCAAGTAACTTTAGGTGTATAATACGAAATCGTGAAGTGGTCGAAAAAAGAAAGAGATACAAATTTTACCTTATGCTCTCGTGGTTTTTAGGGTGTTCTAAAAAAAAAAAAAAAAATTATTGTAAAAAAAAAAGGAACGAAGAAAGAGGAAAGGAAATAGCGAGTGAAAGAGAAAAATAACGGAAGACCTATTATAAGGAACGACGACAAGTTTCGAAGCCAACCCGTTGCGCGAAACGCACACGGCGAATGTTGTACGAAGTGAAATGCGTAAACTACGAGTGTGTAAACTCGTGTGGAGTGCGTGCGCGGATTTCGACAAACGCGTGTGAATGGGACTTTTAGCGTACGTGGATTATATGTATGAGAGTGAAAATGTTGACAAAAAAAGAAAAAAAAGAAAAAAAGAAAAAAAAGGTAAGGGAAGGGGAGAGAAAGCGAGAGAGAAAGGGAAAAGAAACAAAATTTATCGTAGATTTCATGGGGGTGATTCGGTCGCCCAGTGACCGAGCCCCGATCTCGATGCGAGCTCGAAATTTCATGGGCGCCGGATACCAGATGCACGGAGGAAAGTATCGACGACCAAGTGCGTAGAAGAGATCGATCGTATACATTTCGCGAATTAATTGCGAATAATTTGCTTGTAAATATTTTTCTCCGTGCCGCGTTCGATGACCGAGATTAGTTTCCTTCTTCTTCCTGGCTCAAAAAGTGGATTAAAGAGAATACATAGATAAAGGTACGCCCGAAGGAAGCGACTAAAAGAGAGAAAAAAAAGAGAGGTATATACATATATTTTCGGAGGATTTCGGCTAAACTCGAGGCAGACGAAAGAAAACAAAGTAATAATAACAAAAAAAAAAAGAGAAAAAATAAAAGGAGAGAGAAAAAAGTAGAGACAAAACGCGACTAGTAAAATATAAAAATGTTTAGAGAGCAAAGAAAAGAAAAATATCGTTTCCGAGATCACGCGATTCGGCGTCCTTGCCTATTTCGACCGGAGCAGGCTTGTTTCGATTTCGAAAAAATGTCGATTATGGGTTTTTTATATATTTTTGGCAACGATATCTCGATACTATTTAAGGTTTAAGCTTAACGAACAAATATGAGAGGAGGGGGAAAAAAACGCGAACGAAATGGAGTGTAGGAGAATCGATAGACGACGGAAGAACGACGGAGACGAAGGCGTATGGCTGTCGTGTTTTTGTAAAAAAAAATTTTGGACACAAAGAATGCCGAGCGATAGTGTGAGAACAAGCAAAAGAGAGAGAGAGAGAGAGTGAGAGAGAGTGAGTGAGTGAGAAAATGAGCGACAAAGAGCGAAATTACGGTGTGCATGCGAGAAGAAAAGCTAGACGAAAAATACGAGCACGAGGTAACGAGAGAATGCGAGCGAAAACGGTAGGAACAGAGAAAAAATGGTGGTAAAGTAATATTTAAATATTCGTATCAAAAGGAAAAAAAATGTGTAGGGCCTCGAAAATACTGGCGACCGAATGGGACAAGGGAGACAAGAAAAGTTGTGAAATGAACAAAAATGAAACTACTTAGCGAAGGCGAAATAGAGGCCGAACTATTAAAAAATATTTATAATATATGGCTACAAGTACAAATTACTTCGACTACTGAGCGTAGGTGTATTGATGTGTGAACAAAATTTGGTTGGCCAATGACCGTTTTTGAAACCATCATACTGCGTATCAAAGTATGTAAAATTTATTGAATAAACGCTAGCGTATTATGATATAATGTAATCTAATAATGTAATATTGTAATGACGAGTCTAAATGATGATGTTAACTTGAAGTTTAGGAGCGCGCGTGAGAGATTGTGCACGTGGATGATTTAAAGAGAAAACAAAAAGAAACAAAGAAATAAGAGAGAACAAAAAGAGGTTATTGTGCATACGAAAACATAAAAAAAAAGAAAGAGAGAGAGAGAGAGAGCAAATGATGAAAAAAGGAATTACAAATTGCATCTTTATAACGATTATCATTACGATTACTATTATTATTATTATTGCGATTTACGATTGTCAATCACCCGTCACTTGTCATTATCGCGAAAGAAACATAGGAAAAACAAAGAAAGAAAAGGAAATTGTAAACCGTTCCCACGGGAAACGGTGTTATTCGTCCTCCCCTTAATAATGTTCGTTTCTTATCATTGATCTATCCGTGAGAAAAAAAGCAAGAAGCAAACGAGAAAAAAAGAAAAATTGAACACATGGAAGTGCGACGATTGTAACCGTTGTTATAATTATCATTATTCCTATGGTTATTATTATGATTATTATTACTACGGCGATTAATGGTATTCTGATTGTCATTATTATTATTATTATTATTATTATTATTATTATTATATTGTACGTACATTGTAAACGACAGCGAAAACCGACTCAGTTGTTCACAATTTTGAGACACATATATACCTATGTACGTTCTTGGGAAAACTCTACAGAAAAGATGAGACGAGATCAGAGGAGAATGACAGAAAGATACAGATGAAAACGACTGGTGCGTTTACAAGGTGGATAACTGGACTGCGTGACTGCGAATCGTGCGAATGCGTTTGAGAGCCGGACAAACGGGATGAACGCAGCGAGTACGCTGAAGAATCGAGTTCGAGCGATTGATAGCTGGGTAAAGATGCAAGACGAGCGAAAGGGTGAACGAAGCGAGAACGAGACTTTGCGGCGCGATAAGTGAGAACCGTGTAAAAGTAGAAACGACGAAAGAATGCGGTGTACGTGATTGTCTGTATGTGCAAAAGAATATATGTATAGAAATTAACGAGGAAGAAAATTCTCATACGCTAAATTACTTGCACGGGGGTAAATAGAACGAACGGCGATCGGCGCGACGGTGGGCGTCGGAGGTGGTAGACGGCGTTTCACGGTTTTCCCATCACGGGGCAAACATCGGGGAACGGGAACGGGAACGAGACGACGAAGAAGGAAATGAAAAATTCCGCAAACCGGCGTAGCGTTAACGTTTTTTTCGGCGACATACGTTAAAAAAACAAAGGCAGGGGGATCACGCCGTGTCACGGGGCTGCTACTTTCTTTCGGAATCGTTCGGACATGCTAAATAAACCAAAAATAGGAGAAACAAACGAAGATAAAACAGAGAAAAAAAAGACGAAGAAAACGCGAGCGACGCGAAAAAACGAAAAAGAAGAAAAAAAAGAAAAAAAGAAAAGGAAAGAAAAAGATACGAAACAAAGAGCGAAAAAATTCCTAATGAACTCGCCCGCGCCCGGCAGCGACGCACTTTCCGCGCCTCGCGAAATTCTATTTTTGTAAGCATATTTCTATAAAGGTATACTAACGATACGGCAAAATTTATTATTCCTAGTGTGGTGAAAATGAAAATTGAACGTTTAGATTTCGTTAGTATAGTGTAAAGATGATGATGATGATGATGATGATGATGATGAAAAAATTAACGATGTCTAGGTCCTATTCGTGTATTTAAAGGCGAACTATAAGAAAATAAAAAAATTATATCGTCGGCGGCGTCGTAGGTTGTAAAATTGTACATAAATTATTGCAAGAGGAGGCGCGGACGGTTGCATCGCTGAAATCGCGGCACGTGGCTAGTTTTCCTCATATATATGTATGTAAGTATGTATGTATGTATGTATATCTTTGGCGCTGTATAGAAAAACGAAGAATAAGACGGAAAACTGAAGGGTTAGACGGGGAGGGGGGGTTGGGGGGATCGAGACACAGGAGCACGGAAGTGTGAAACGTGGTAGAGTTTAAGGGACACGTACACAACGCACATCACTTTCGGCACAGGGAGTCAAAATTTCGCGTCTTCTTCGACGTTTCAATACCGCCGCGCGTACGATCGCCGATCGAGAGCCCCGTACGTTCCTACGATGTGTCACGATACCACAGAAAACAGAAAACAATGGGAGAAAAAGAGAAAGAACAAGAGTTCAGTGAGTTTAAAAGAGAGAATGAGTGAGAGGGTGGCTAAAAGAAGCGAGGATAGAGAGAAGAAAACGAAAGCGAGAGAGAAAGGGAGTGAGAGAGAGAGAGAGAGAAAGAAAGAGAGAGAGAGAGAGAGAGAGAAAGAGAGAGGAGGAGGAGGAATTTCACGGAGAAAATCAGAGAGTGTATTTTTTGGATTTTTGGCTGTCTCGTCGCGAAACGAAGGTGAATGAAGAAGTAATACAATTAACGAACAAGAACAAAAAAAGGTAAAGAAGGAAAACGATCGCCCTCCCTTCTCATAGCCCGAGGAGTGAATTCGACGACGATGCACTGCCGCTTTTTGAAGTAAAAAAAAAAAAGAAACGAAATAATATATATATAAATATATAAATATATTATATATATATATATAGGTAGGTAAATAGATAGAAGAACCAAAAATATGGCAGAACGGAAATCGTGCGAAATTCTGCGCGCGGCTGACTGAATCGTGGAGGGCGCCTCGTATGTTACCGAGTCTCTTCTTTCGTTTACTCTCGGGAAGATTATGTTCGCCGGTGCACGCGACCGTACCCTCTCTTATTGCCCGTTTTTCATTTTCCAAAGTCGACGAGCGCCGCCTATTTCTCCACGCGTTATATCGCAATTTACCATTCCACGTATACGATATGTGAATTACAGTAAATGTCTTTTCTTTTACCGTTTTTCTCCTCACGACGTTGCCGTGAGGCATTTCCAAAGGCGATTCACGACAAAAGAGACAATGAAGGGAGCGAGTGAGATCGAATGACTGCGAGACAGAGAACGAAGATCGGGAGAAAAGCTGTAAGAAGGAAGGAATTAATAAAAAAAAAACGGTGATTAGCGAAAAGAGAGATTGAACGGGAAAGAAGGTCGATTCGAACGAGATGCATCCGAGAAACCGGACGAATCTCGTTCGACATCGTGCTTCCTATTCGATCGTCACGTGTCCTGTTTGAGTTCTTCCATACGTTTTTCCGAATTTCCATGCGCGGCCTCTTTTCATCGAGAAGATTCGCCGCGTCTTGGAAATTCGTCGAAAGCAAGAAACTGGATTTCTCCTGAAAGGGTTAGAACGTTTTACCATCGGCGAAAGAGAGTGGCAAGAGTGGACGAAATGCGAGAACGTGAGAAATTGTGACAAGAAGGAAGTGAAACCGGGTGACAGAGAGCGATAGAATGAAAGGAAGGGAAAAAAAGAAAGGAGAGAAAGGTCGTGAGGAAGAAGAGCGAACGAGCGAAAGAAAGAAATCGAGAGAGGAGACACAAGAGTATCGTAGTACACAGAGACACACGCATTCATAACACTTGGAAGTACATGCAACCTACATACACCTACAGGGACATACACATATATATATACACGTACACATATTTGCGGAGACAAACACCCACAAGTGCATCCACATGGAAATATACTGACACAGGGACACGCAATATTATATATATACGACTCCATAGATGATGGCGCGGCACACTCACATAGTGTCTCTCGGATTGTTCCACAAAACTTTTCATTCGAGTTTGCTTCAAGAAACCTTCTGTTTTCTAATGTATGACGTGTTGTTGTCGATATATAAAATAAACTTAATAAAAAAATACATCATGCGGTATAAATCCGTTGCCCTTCATTCAATCCCGTCAACCACTTAACTTTCGACGTTACAAGGTTTCGTTACGTTATCTTTTATTACGCCATTTATCAAAACATTCGTTATATCAACTAATAAACGTAAATATTCGTAATCTTCCACTTAAAAAAGAAAAGGCCATATTTCGTTATCTATTTTATTTGCAAATTGTTCTTCGAATCGTTCTTTTCCGGTGTAAGGATAAAAAGGAAAGTAAAGGGATTATTAAAAAAAGAAATTCTGGTTTTTTCAGCGTTAACAAGTTTTCTCTATTCACCGACGCTATTCTGTCGTAAAAGTACCGAATCACCATATCATCGGTTGTAATCGTTAATACGGTTCGTTCCTTTCGTCGTCAAATTTAAATAGTCGGAGAACGGAAAAAATAATTTACGATACAAGTCATGTTGAATTTGTTTCACATAAAAGATATAATAGAAAGATATAACGGTATTTTAAAAAGATACAGAAAAATTATATTTCACTCTGACGAGAATAATCGTAGATGGTAGTTTGCATGTAGCACCAGGACAAATTTGGCAAACTACGAATACACGAAACAAATAAAAGAGATCAGTGGTGATATTCCATTAGGAGTCGTCGAGGATTGTTAAATCTCTAAAGATCTTAAAACGACGATAAAGATGACGTCGTACGCGATAAAACATAGGTTGGTATTTACCTTCGTGTTTATTTCCATGTGGAAAGATCGAGTTAAATCAAAATACGCGATGAAAATTTTGAAACGTTACAACCAAGGCATTGCAACACGTGTAAATAATGCGTTCAACATAGGTATTCGAAAAATTCTTTCATATTACGAAACATAAATGTTCGTTTAGGAAATATTAATATTTACAATTGAGATTACTTGCGCAGCACTGGAAACGTTTTCGATTAGAAAAGGTAATTCTGTTATACATACATCGAAATTCAATTATAAAGGCTATTCCAACAAAACATTCATATTTCCTTTACTATTACACATAGATACGAAACGTTCGAAATTGATTTGCAATTTAAATAAATGTTTCAACATATTCACGAAGCAATTAATCGACACTTGCTATATAACATTATCGTACTGTCAAATTAGTTTAATTGCGGAAGTATACGCAAAAAGGATACAAACACGCAAGAAAGAATATAAAAAGGATGAAAGAGAAAAGAAGATAAACAAGAGGAAGAGAAAGATTAATCCAAGCTGTGATTATTATATTCAAAAACGTGTAAATGTGTGGATAATATAAACAAATGTCGTACCATACGTCGTACATATACCTCAGTGTAGCAGTTGAATGCGTATTAAACGAATCTTAAATTAATTAATTAATTAAAAGAATTATCGGTAAGAAGAGAAAAATATATAGCGTTGTCTGAGAAATTGAATAACCAATTCGTTGATATTTCTAGGATATCTATGTCTGATATTTAACAACATTAAAAACAAGAAATAACTTTTACGAAGAAAAATAATTTTTATTAACAGGCGAAATTTAGAAATTGGAAAAACATTAAGGAAAAAAAATTACGAGGACGTCATGACAGATTTATGAGTTAAACAGTTCGGTAAATGTGTTTCAGGCTTCTCCTCCTGTAAATTGAAAATAGACGTATTAGTAAAAAATCGTTAAACACGGCAGATAGCCCGTTAATTTCTCCACGGAATTCAGTCGAAAAGCACTCGAAAATTTTGGCTTATTGGTATTCTACTTTAGGCAATTAAATGTAACCAACCTGTGTCGTCAAATAAAACGATAACGATATTACGAATACATATAATTATTTGGTAATATTTTCCTGAAAAGATTAGTGTAGGATTTACAGAATCATGTAGCAAGGGATTTTCGTTTAAAGTAGAAGTTCATAATATCGATTTAACGATAAACGAACAATTTAGCTTTAAGATTTAGTCGCGAAAAAATGTAAATTGATAGAATAATGTTCCCCTTTTCTGGAAATCGGTAATTGCATTAATTTCTTTACGAATGTATAAAAACTATAATATATTCAACAAAATCAATACTAATGTAAAATATCCAGCGGGCAGAGCCTTCATTTTTAATACGGAACGATAAGTCGATAACAAAGAATAACATTTTTTCATACGAGACACTATTTTTTAGAAAATCCACTTTAAACGTTTACTTGGCAAGTTTGAAGAGATTTCGTTACAAGCTAATATCTCTACTTATGTTTGTCCCTGATATTCTCTACTTTTTGAACGATTTTTTATATTAGATTGCCCAAAAGGTAACTGTCTTTCACAGACACGTTTTTTACAACAACGTATCTTTATACGAACACGAAACCTAATCTGTCGAACGTTGTAATCTTTATCTCGATAGAAGAAAATGGATCATACGTGATTCGACAAAATAATGTAAAACGAAAAATGTCGTGCATCCGTTATTTCCTTATAAAACGAAAGAAACTTTCCGAATGACCTACTTATGCAAAATTATACAAAATGTAATTGAATCTTGAAACGCAAACGCGAAAACTGGGAAACGATAATATTTCCATATCTACGTAAGATGGAGGAATGAACCTATAAATTTGACAAATATCGCATACATAGAAAAGAGCTTGTACAGAAGGTAGCAAAAGAAATCTATCGCAATATTGGTAGAACTAACGAGTCGAGTCTAACGATCGTCGCACAAACATATTCCGGTATGCGCAGTGTGAGGACAATAAAATTAAATTCACCTCTTCTCGTATCAGACCTTTCTTACATCAACATCGGTAACAAGGAAAACGATTCGACAATGGTAATAAATCTCTCTGTTAAAAAAACCACAGAAACAGATCCGTTTTAATTAAGCGTTTCCTTTCTCCGTTCAAAAATATCCGTGTAGCACCGCGTTGGCATCTCTCGTAGCGCTCGTAGTTGCATTATTCTTTTACCAATGCGTAAACTAACGTGGACGATTGTGTAAACGGGCGCGATTAAAATACAGGCTCGACGAAAACGGCGACAGCGGCGGAACACCGTGCGGAAACTGGAAATTGTAGGAATTATTGTTAAAAAAAAAAAATAGAGGTCGCGGAGTCAAGAAAACACTCGACAACGTGTTCCACCGCGGGAACAAGTCTGAAAAAGGGAATGCAGTTTATTTACTACGATTGCTATGTTACAATCTTATTCACGTCTCGCAGCAATTAATGTTCATTAGCGTTGAAATCGGTATTCTTTCGCTCAACGCGCAACTTGTCAAGCGGTGTTCTTAAGTTACCCCGTTCGCGCCGCTTCGTCCGCGACGCGTTAACACGGTGAAATTAAATTTCCATTTTTCCTCGATCTACCCTCCCCACCCTCCCACTCAGATACGCGAGAGGTTATGGGGTTGAGCACCGACGAGAGTCGGGAGGCGCTTAGAACACCGCTAAGTCGACTAATTCCGGCGCGTCGTCGGCCGTCCAGAAAACAGCGCCGAGCGTCGTTGATTCGGCGCGCGCGGCTTCACGACACCGGCCTTTAGACGGGCAACGGCGCGTAAAGCTGAATACAAAAACTTCTGGAAGTGTAATTAGAGCGGCAGTACATCTTAGATCGTTATTTTGAGAATATGTTAATGACGGAAAGTTAATGAAACGGATGAATAGGGTCTCTTTCTCTTCTCCGCCGGGCGAAAAGGACGTTCTGGCTGAAAACCCCGAGCACAGGCTCCGATCTTCCAAGTGACGGCGTACAGAAGAACCACCCTGAAGCATGTAAATTCGCTTACGCATCTCTAAGGGCCATCCACCCTCGAACAAACATCCAGCACGGCGGAGACTGGCTGAGTGTCCGAGTGAGTGAGACGGGGAGACCTTACGCGGTGTGCTTCATTAGACCCTTAATGAAATTTCAACACTTTAACGCCCCGACGCCCTGGGAAATATATAACCAATGAACTCGTTTTCACACCAGACTGCCCCGCATCTTCGTCGCCGGCATAGTCGGTCCTTCGAGTTCTCCTACCCTCCTCGGGGTTGCGTCTCGAAAGGAAAACAGGGGTAGAGTTTACCCTCGGAAAGACGCTCGAGTGTAACCGCGCGTCGTGAACCGACCACTGCCGTGTTTCGTATTTACTCAAAGCGATCCTGCAGTCAATTTGCCGAAACTACGCTCCGAATGCAGTCACGTCGGTAAACGCAAATTCAACGAGATCGACACGGGGTGCTAGAGATTTCTAGGGATCTCTGCAATCTTTCTCTATGGCTATGGTATGTACGTATGTTTATTCGTTGCTATCCTGTTTCTCGTGTTTACACCTGCTGTGAATAAGATCTTTTTCCGATCGATGTCGGTAAGTGCAGGAAGCAACTTCAATGGTAAATACGTCGTGACAATCGTGAACGAGGTAAAGCGAGAGGAATTAAATAAAGGAATATCTTATAATTGAAACGTATGAAACAGATATTTGGCTACCATAAAGAACGTTTGTTAATTCCTTTATATTTTTAAAAGCAAAAATATATACCTATTTATCTAACCATAATATATAAAAGTTACGTACTTTAAAACGATACAGAAGTAATTTATATTTCTTTAAGTACGTTAACGTTCTTTTAGCTGCAGGTAAGGTAAAGCAAACTCATTATCCAATGTACATATTTGTTTTCGGAAATATCCAAGCTCTCTTATCATTTTAGTGTCGCGCCCAGCGTTACCGATTCAACATGGGAACGTAAGTTTACGTTACGGGAACATCGTAAGTTTACGATATTAGTGGTGGATGGTAGTAAATACAAAGTACATACAGATTATTAGTTACATACAAATACATGAATTGTATGTAAATATGAAATTATAAATATAGCAAAATATATAGAATATATCGTATACGATAGGATCTGTTACAATCGCAAACGATTATTATAATATTGTATAAAATTCTGCTTTCGGAAACCTGGTATATCTCATACACAAGGTGTTCGGCTACAGGTGTAAAACAATTTAAGCTCCTTGAACAATTTAAGATCCTTGAAGCTAAAATAAGACGAAAATCAAGAATGACAAAATGGCGTTTTCGGCTTTGTTTGTTAGTTATTGAGAATTAAAGATTAACCGAAATATCCCTATGCGCGAGCAAATCTCCTTACACGAACGAAAGCAGGTCAGCCTAAAATTTTACTGATAAATAAATCTTCCAAGAAATGTGACGTATCCGTGAAATTACATCAAAACTGGTACTTTGAAGTTTTCATTTATCCAATGGCAAGTGCGAATTTTTAATGCAAACTACGTTATCGGCTAAAGGAACACTAAGGCGAAGAATCTTTTGAACGGCAAATATCTACGTGTGCACATACGTACACGATACAGCCAACGACGAGGGATTAATTATAAATACGTATCGACTGCTTCAGCCATATTCTGTTCGAATTTGTCAACGCGCAAAGAAAAGTATACGGGTCAATGTTTGCACTTCGTCTGTAGTTTAAATGATATCTAGATAGAGTGCGCTTGAATACTGTTTGCCTGCATAAATTGAAAATGTTCAGTTGCGATATAGGTATGTAGTGTTCCAATTTGTACTAAATTTATATCATATACTTTTATCATTTAAACGCAATTGAAACCACTAAACACAATTAGAAGGATACTTATTTTATCGTTGTTAGAGAAATATGCTTTATTGAAGTAAACTTACGATTCTCTAACTTATAGTGCAATGAAAACATCGTTTTCTGTAAATCTTTAAACAATCGTCGATATTTCATTTCTCAAATAACTCTAAAAGGAACTAACCAACGATTATTCGCGGAAACAATCTTTTATCAGCTGAAAATGTATCAGGAACTAAGGTATTAAAAGAACCATTAATTCCAAACTTCTACAGAGATACACAAAAAGCATAGATATCGTGCGTGCATCTTTCGAAATCGTCTGCTGGCCAAGTTCTCAGGTCACTTGAGGACAAGTTCTTTCTTTACATTCCATTCTTTACGATCAGCCGACGAATAATATCACAATGTTGGTCAGATTTGGTTCCTCGCGTTTAATCCGCCATCCGCCCTCGTTTACATTCCACGTTTTACGATCAGGCCAAACATAATGTCGCGATATTTATTACAAGTATCGTCTGCAATCTGAACGTCAACGTGAATCGAGATCGAGATTCAAAAACAAAATACAAGTACCTGCCTCTGATGCTTTCGGGCCCTTGATATCGCGGTCAATTAAATCAACTCGTCAGGTCAATTAGAGAGACTTAGTTTTCAAATTAAGGTTTTACGACGGTTTTTAAAAGAATTTTTTAGAAATTTCTCAAGCATTCTGTAACTATATAAATACGTTTATTTATCTTCGAATCATAAATGCCACGAAAAAAAGAAACTTACTAAACAAGGAAGCTTTAAAGTGTATGTAAATTATCGATAAGTCCATCTCGTATATGTTAGAAACGATTATCTCCAAATCTTTTCTTCGACAAAAAGAAAGATTTACCATGACTTCGAGTTTACAAAATTTTCGTCTATCGAATCGTTAATAGAAATACAACTAAATCACGAAACACGAAGGGTGGAATATCGTAGTTAGATGCGCATTTCAATTTGAATTTATTACCGTAAATAAAATTATAATAGAGATTATAACTCCAATAACGAAGGTAAAGGAATGTATATGGGATGCGCGTGTAAAGTTGCAAATTCATCGGATAATTAATTTTTTGTCGCTTTAGATTCGAGTTCCTTAGTCACAGGGTCGATAAACGAACGAAGATTCTGCAGCGAAATACCGTGGCATTTTTTTCACAACAGGTTTATCACGTTGCATCCCCGATTCTACGTTCACTGAAAGAACTTACTTGGTTGAAAAATCTGCGGCCAGGTTATTGATAGTGATGGGATCAAGTGGAATACGTATGTTACAAATCCGAATCAGACAAATATTTACTTATAGAGGGCTCGAATCTAGTCGATCAATGTTCCACCCTACTCGCGACGTACTTAAGCCCATCGCTAGTTATTTACACCAAAAAAGTTCATTATAATCTGCCTGACTGGGCTGCAAGTAGGTAGTCCATCATTACCTGAAACCGGTTTTTTCGGCCCACACCGAGACCCTTCGAACTGCTACTTATTGCGTATTTGTGATCTCGAATCGGTGACCTCTGATTGATTTTTATCGTTTTCTTTTGTCTCGTAATTGCCATCCTGCATTGTAGCGTGTTTTTATTACAAAGATCGTATTGTTGGTAAGCTGATATATCCGTCGATGCGTTCAACAGTCGACGAACATACCTCGGACACCTTCCTCGCATTCCAAGCAAATTGACAAACACGTATTTGCATCGCGAGAATATGCATCTTCTACCCTTGAAAGCTGCCGACGCAGAAATGCGTTTTTAATTTTTTATTTCACTCTGGAAACAAAATAGAGTAAAATAAATACAAGAGCGAAAAGGTTTCCCTATATTTATTTGATATATTCCTAAGTATCACGCTGATTTCGCTGAAAGTGTGTAAAATATTATTGCTTGTCATTTTTTCGTTGGTTTATAATGATAGAAATTGTAAATTTGTTTTTATCTCTGGATCTTTTTTTATAAATTTCTGTTGCTCCGATAAAAGTTACAAAGTTTTTGACGAAGATCTATTTGCAGTCTATTTGCAACGCACGATTGAATCTTATACCTTTCTGATCTCAATTATAAAGAAAAGGACGAATAGTAAACAGAAATATACATATTTAAAACTCGTAAAGTACAATACAAAATTGAATTTATATGCAAAATAGAATGCAAAATCGTACAATTTGAGAAAATGATAATCCGATTCATACATTTCTTTACTCTTATACACACGGGACAAATAAGATTCGTATATCGCCAGAAATTCTAATTTTTGTTGCCTGTTTTCCGAATTGCCCAATTTAAATTCACCCAGTTAAATTCAGCCGATTGGTAAGCTATGAATGAAACATGGCCAATTCGTTGTTTTAATAGCATAAGATACACCTCATTCGTAGTGTGTGATTCAATTCGTGATAGAGCTAATTGCAATACGTTTCCGAAAATAATACCTACCTGTAGATTACACCTGGAAACTCTAATTTTGATAACTGCGTAATATTCGTCCGTGAATTGTTCCTTATAACGGTAGAAATAAGCTCTCCATGAAGAGATCGTTGATCGATGATATAAAGAAATAAATCTACCCGTATACTTTTAAGTAGCTCGCTCTTTTTTTTAGGTTTCCAATGTTTTCCATATTTCTGAAATACGTAACGTGTTCATGAATAATTAATTGAGTGATCCAGACTAGTAAAGTAAACTAATTCACCCAATGAAATCGTTCTATATCTAAAATAGATGTTTGATTGTTGGCAACAGTTTGATTTTGAAAAAATAAATTTCTTTGCTTTTGCACGATTAATACCTATAACTTATAGGAATAAATTAATCATCGACTGATAGATTATAAGCGAACGCAATATCTTCAAGTAAAAATGCTATTGATAGTCTTTATAATGTAAACACAGACTCAAATAAAAAATGCTGAGATAAAATTATATTACGATATTTTAATCGAAACTGTTCCGGATCACCTACTATCCTAATATAAATTCAGTTGATGGTATAAACTCACATTTAGAAAAAATATAGTTTGGTACATTTGTGATATCAACACCTTAATTTACCTATAAACGTACGGGCGACAGAAATTCCACGCGCTTCTAATAGCTCACGGCGCGACATGGTGCGGCACAGCGCCCAGTATCCAATTGCAATACCCAAAGAAAGTAACGCATCCCTGACAACCAAGACAGTAAGTATGTCGTGCGAATGGTCAGACGACCTGTCACCTCTTTCTGTCTGGTGTATGAAATCGAAGAAAATCGTGACAAGTCTTGTGAATGAAGAAAGTAACCGCAACATTAGCATAGTTCGTAGACGTTATGTCGATGGACGTGACGCGCGTATCACATAGGCGCTCCGATATTCGGAGGTCGCGTCGGCTCGCGGTATAACCGAGATCATCAATTTCGTGTTTATTGATGCTACGCCACGAAACTGGTCAAACACTTTCAGCGTATGCACACACCGAGTACAAATGCGTCAGAGAAGAGATGCATGTCAGTAGAAATGACTCGCACCGGTGAGAGGGCTGAAACGCGGTGCGAAAGGGCTGAAAATAACCTGCGGTGTTGCTGACCCCTCGCTAACGGCCAGTCAGCATCGTGTGTAACCGCACCAAACGATACGAGCACGTGAATTAGTAGAATCTTGGCCGGAAATCGCAGCTGTGGAAGGTCAATTTTAGAGAGCTGATCATCTTGTTCCAGTACCAGACGTCCAGTTTATTTGATCGCTCAAGCGCGTTACGTATTTGATTCCTTTTAAACTTTCCCCCGTTAAACGAGCCTGAGTCGATTCGGCGATTCGAATTCGATTGTAACTGGAGAATTATCGAGTTTGCGTTTCAGATCTACGACGTTAGATCTGGGACCATACGATTCGC
Source organism: Bombus bifarius (assembly GCF_011952205.1). Classification (NCBI taxonomy): domain Eukaryota; kingdom Metazoa; phylum Arthropoda; class Insecta; order Hymenoptera; family Apidae; genus Bombus; species Bombus bifarius. The sequence goes on from NW_022884356.1 coordinate 6,888,865, forward strand.
AACTTTATACCACTACGATACCAATATGAGAAATCAAAGATATCACGCGGCTGTTATCGATTAGAATACCGTAACTAACCTTGGTCTTTTTGTTAAGAATAAAGGGCAACGTGAATAATATATGATAATTGTATCTTGTGATATCTCAATATTAAACAAACTTGAAACATATTTTAACGAATGTACAGCGAGATAAATCTGTGAAAATCGTAGAGATACAAGCACACTGTGCCAAGTTGTTCTATTTTCTAACAAAATGATCCTGATTTTCTGACCGTTATCCAACTAGCTAAACTGGAAGTTCTTGGACGACAACCGAATGAAGCGATCGATCATAATAACCCAAGCTCTACGAAAACGATGTCCAATGTAAGAAACGAAAAAAAGGTAGATAGTGACGTTGCAGGCTGAAACAAAGGAAAAAACTCGACCACGATATAAGAAACTGGTTTACCAACGTAAAAAGCTTTTGCCCGCAATGGAGTTTCGAAACGGCGATCCTTCGCGATTATAGTGTATAAGTGGTGTACAGTGGTAAAGAGGGGAGAAAGAGTGAAAAGAAGAAAGGACAGAAAACGATAAAGAAAACGGTATTTTCTCAGGTATGAAGTACGCGCATAAAGGCGAAGCAAATCGATGAAGATTCTTTCGTGAATCGCCAATAATGCCGTTGCTGTTGAATCTTGCTTACCAGCCATTCGACGAAAGATTATCCTCCAGTAAAACCAGAAAGGGGGAAACCGGTGCATAGTCTTGGTTAACCGATCGGAGGCGAGATAGAAATACAAATTGTAGTTACAATGTTGTATGTACAGTTCCGAACAAAAGATATTGTTCGTCCATCGTTCGAGTAGACCAGTTTAAAAGGAAAATGCTAATTCCCGAGTAAATTAAATAAATTAAACGAACGATGCGTTTTCTAGTATGAAATCATATCTTATAATATGCAAAACTCATAAATTGCATATAATTCATATTGCAACTCCGTAAATGAAACGAGTCTTGTAAAAGAAATCGTCCTGCTTATGTTTAATTGCTTTGCTTCTTTTCAATTTTATATTGAATTAAAATTTATGACTTTTGTAGAGAAATTCGTCCGTATGTTGAACAGCTTGCAATTAACAATATACAAACTAAGAGATTAAAGAGTAAAATTCTGAAACTTGAACATCTACGTCATCGATTATGTTAAAATATTGACTGACGCCATATAATATTTGAATTATATCACAGTTTGAAGAAATTAAATTAATACGAAAGTGTATTTATATTTCCTATAGTCTACACCATACAGAGACAAGTCGACAACCGTAAAGAAAATTAAAAATACCAGACAAATTGCTCGACGAACAAAAACCATGAAATTCGAATTTTTGTTCGTCTCTTTTTATATTTGCAACATCGTAAATGAAGGTATCGGAGCGATCCCCGCAATCTTAATATCATCGATCTGATCCATGACGAATCGATCGGCTGTGCATGTATCTTGTAGATGTGGACACTCGAACATTTCGCAATTTTTTTGGAGATGAAACTGCTGCATAGGAAATTGCGGTTGCACGAATGGTATGCAACGCGTTTGAAGTAGGGGAAATCGGGGCAAGTTAATATACAGGGCCTGGTTGATGTACAGAAATTATTTCGTCACTCGGTATACTTATCTGAATCGAGATGGGATAAAAAAAAATACGTCTGTTTAAGGGAACCCACAGTTTGAAAAAATATAAAAATATCTTTCTGTTCTTATTTTGATAAAATTTTGCTTAATTCTGAATTGTAAAAGTACGTAAATTTTTATTTCCAAAAGTTGATTGCCATCGAAGCATCGAAGTAACCGAATGTTAAAATTTCTAGTTCATGTGGAGGATAATTTACTGTTTATCTTTTTCTCCTGTTTAAAAGCTACTTAATTTGTGTCTCTGTTAGCATGTACAGATCAGGGGTGATATACATATCAAACCCTGATATACAGGGTGGTTGGTAACTAACTGGTGGTACAAGCGGAAAGGGGGTGATTCTAAGCGAAAAAAGAAGTCGAAAATATAGAATAAAATTTTTTTTATTTTTTTTTTTAAATTTTTCCATCGAGACAACGATCTACAGTAAGATTCGTTATAACGTACCGCACGCGTACCGATCGAAAATTCAGAGTCGATTTTCTCGAAAACAAAGCCTCAAACGAAAAATTTTTATTCTATATTTTCGACTTCTTTTTTCGCGTAGAATCACCCGATTTCCGCTTGTACCACCAGTTAGTTACCAACCACTCTGTATATCAGAATTGACAAGTATGTGCTAGTGGAATGTCATCTAGCCGCAACAAGCTGTCAATGATGGCGGCTTATAGTCTGTCACGAAACGTTACATCCACCTTGACGCTAGAATCAAAGCTACGCGAAGGAATTCCTTTTCTTTAGCAACTCATAAAAACGGACAATGCAATTATGGTTTCATTCATTGAGTTGTTTGATTTAGATCGCTATAGTTTGTAGCGCTAGACAGTAGCCAATACGATTAATCGATCGACCCGGTAATTCTGTTAATATATATTATAATATTTAAAATAATTTGTATGACACACATAAAGTATATTAAAAACATGTAATCCGTTAATGATTGCGATCACTATTACAGTACTTAATTACAATTCGCAATATTCCGCTTTTTCATTTCTTAATTTTAATTCACGACAATTTATCTTTTAATTACTCACCGCGAGAAACTTGTTCAACACTACTTTCACTTGTTCGATAACATCAAGTCATGAGAAACACCGAAAATGTTTCGCATCTTCGAAAGCGAATATGACAAGATTAATCGTTGATAAATAAATGATAGCCTTGCGATGGTAATAAGTTTGTACATCTGGTTTGTTACCTTATAAGGATATAGAATTTCGAATTAAAACGAAATCGCGAATTTTCTACTGAAGCACAATCTAGCACACATCAGAGACAAAATAAGGAGGACTATGAACCTCGTAAGGAACGTATTATCATCACGAGTCGTATTACGTATTGATTTTTTGAAAATCATATCAGGTAAGAAAAACGCAAAATATATTGTATATATCGATGATATTACGGTGTTTACCTGATTGCAGTAGATAGGATCTAAGTAGGGTCTCATATTTTTAATTAAAATCTTTTTTCCATGTAGTTAATGACGCACATACACGTACTTATGGCATTACAGATACGAGAGAAATAAATATTTTAGTATATTTTTGTAACATTTCAATATTTACACCATTCAGTTCGACGCTTTGTAAGTGACATAATGTCAAATAAATAAAGCACACATTCTTCGAGTATTTAATCGTAGCATTAAATATTTTCAAAGATTTAGTATAGGAAATAATGCGAGAGAATGTCAATTTATTTCATATTGCTTTGTGTAAACATGCGATACAACGAGGAGGCTTCGTTTATTTGTTGCTTTTTATTTACATTCAATTCGCGGTTTCGACCGATATATGATAAACATTGCCGGAAACTATTTTTATACGAGTTCGACCGTCTGGCTACGCCAATGTTTGATATCTTCGTCTAACTATCATCTTGAATGGAAAATGGAGAGTTTAGCTCCGAGGAAGATGAATGGTATGGAATAAATTGGAATGCAACATTGCTACTTTGTCGACGAGGAGACGAACGATGTGGAAGCACTTGATGTGACGGCGGGAGGGCGAATTAGGCTCGATCCACAACGCACACTGTAAATCTAACTAACTTCATATCATTCAGTGTCTTATGATGCAACTGAATTACCGATGTTACCGATCTATGCGATTTCTGAAAAAGCAATGGCTCGAAACAAGATCTTTTCCTTACTAAAATTTCTATCACGTCGATAACTTTAACGAATACCATCTGTTGTATGAACAAATCTTAAAATGGTTAGAGAAATTCACGTAGAAGGGGCAGGGCAAACGACCAGCACTGCGCGACCAAGCGAAGATCGCATTGGCGTAACAAACTTTGAATCGCTCATGCGACCAGACGTAATGCTTACCTTAGTGTGCGGTAAAAGAGCGACTTATAGTGTGATATATCGAATAGAGATTGCCATTTATAACCTGAACAAGACAGGGATCTGCCGAAGACAAGCTCCAGACATTGAAGGACTTATTTTTTTGTATTTCGTTCGACCGATCTCATCGCTGACGCGACGTGTCTTCTTTCTCGCACACTGATCCTCTCACCTTCACTCGCGCACCATCTTTCTGATACCTCTTTTCGTGCCCTTTTTACTTTGTCGAGTACGCACGTAGCCAAGCCTCTGGTTCCGTCTTGCATAAACGACGATGCACCGGAGCTAACCACTTATCTCAATGTCATTGCACTTACACCTCAAAACCGAAAGGTTCGTTGTCTCTTGAACTTTGATTTTTATCGTCTGAAATAGGAATACCAAATATTTACGAGAGTATGGAGTAATTACGATTATTTTAGATACGTACATGAAGTTAAAACTCGCTGCACTTTTTATTAGCGGATTCAATTAAAATTAAATTAGTCTATACGATATGATCGGTCTATAACGTATAGTCTATAATCGATACGATAAAGGGGTTTCGATAATTTCGGAGACTTTCGTATAACAGTGCCTCGAGGGCAACTACCGTATAAAATTGACAATAAAATGAACACCGTGATAGCAGAGCAAATCTTATATCTATATTGACTAATATATACTATCAATAACATTGTTGCGAACAAGTCATTCCTGGACACCTTCGCAAATTTTCCCTTCGTCATCTTCTTTGCGTTACTAAGCTATAGTTTTTATCAAATTACACATAAGTGAACTTCCTATGTATAAGCACTGGCTTTCTGTGATAGGAAAGGGATTACATATTCTATAAAAGACTGGTGTGTTTTGGCAGCATCTTTTCTAATAAATTATGTATATGTATATATGTATATTTTCTCATATATCCGTGCGTACTCCGAATGGCAAATCATATTTCGATCTTAAGACACGGTGGCTTGACGTTAACAACAGTCGAAGAAGAAGAAGAGACTTCGTCGCGAGTCAAATGTTGCAACGTTAATCGTGGAATTAGAGAAATAGCAATATGATTTCTCTTTTGTTTCCCACGCTGAAATTTCGTGACTCTAGTCGTCAAGATCCGTTTGGTCGGATATCTAGCAGGCGATTAATCGCTTGTTTTACGGTCTGTGACCGTGTGTTGCTATTAGAAGACGCAGAGCTACAAACTTTGTGTGTAATTAGTTATGTCACCATGGTACTTAACAAGAGAAAATAATGAGTACCAAGGAGTGCAATAAATTAAGCCTTTCTTACAAGAGTAACTAGTAATGCATGGGTTAAGAAGATTGATTGCTCTGCAACTGCGTTTTCGAGGAACTGACATTTGTTATAGAATCGTCGGTGCTGACGAACGAAGACTTCGGGCAACTTTACTGTATCTTAGCATTTTTCTTTTAAAAAGTCTGTAAAATAAAGGTAAAAGCTGTACTAATACCATTCGGAAAGATCTGGACTTTTCATTTTGTAATTACTTAGAAAGAATTCCAAAAAGATAATGTATCCCCTTAAGTATCATTTATAAACCGTATCCTGTTATTACGCATTGCGCTTCCTTCGATTCGTTGGCGCATTCGTACAGTTCCGAAACCAAATATCGAATTGTTTCATTTATAAACTAGCTGACCGCCCGCGGCTTCGCTCGTGCAGTATTTGGATTTATGTTTATTACTCATTGTTTGAACGCCCTTTAAGAGTTGAATTTTAAGAAACGGTCCAACGTTCACGTTTCTAACTGTAGTGGACATAGAGATACGATTATCCTGTAAGAACAGTTTCACCCTTTTTTGTTCCTTTAGAGTCTCACTTTTATTTCCACAAATCCTTTCTTATTCCATGTCCAAATTTCACGTATCTAGATACAGCGATTTAGGCTGGGCGTTGATGAATAGATCAGTCACTTTTGTATTATATATACATACAAATTGAAAATTCAACAATTACAATGCAAGGGGTCAAACTCAAACCGTTTGTGCTTCACGAGACTACGTGGAGCGGACGAGAACGAGGCAATCAATGAATGCGAATACCGGAGTCATGAGGACAAAAGGGTAAACGCGTGAACAAGCGGCAAAAAGAGAGGAAAAAAAGGCACGGTGACGGAGGAGAAGAAATACCGGTAGAATTTGTAACCTAAGACGGTGGCAGCATTGGCAAAAACCTCGACGTAACAGCGACATGAATGTGTAAACCGCAGCAAGGTATTTTATTCCAGAGCACAGAACAATTTACGATGTTGCATTCGTGTGTTAACATATGGCTACGAGATTGTTGTATGTTCGCCGATCAGTATTGCGCGAGAATGCAGTGACCGAATCGTGCGTATACGTACGACGAACATGCGATCGTATGTGCATGTTTCCCGAAAAAGATCATCTTTGATAACATCTTATAAGTTAGCGAAGCAATAAGTAAAATTATACATTGAAAGATCAAGCAGTGACATTGATTTGGTCAAGAGTCGATATTTTGTTTCTGGAACACATTTTTATTTTAATCCTTAATCGGTATAATCGTTGCGTACATATCGTTGCTTAATGATCTTATGTTGAAATAACTTGATAATTATTAATAATTCGTGAATTATGAAAAATTTTACGAAACTGACAATATCGGCTACAATTCGTTATGGTTACATCGATGGATTAATACGTTCTTTGTATGCAAATTGTAAACCAGTTCCTGCGACTACCTTTTTTTTTTTTCTTTAATACGAAAGTAAAAGTCTTAAATAGCAGTAGTGAATATAGTCATCTTTTCATGCCAGATTATTATGTTTGAATTATCAGAGACGATTGACGCGAACGATGTAACCTTAAACTTTGGATATACATCGATGGGACGTAATTACCATTATCGCTTCCTGCGTCTCTGATAAGACACATTCTCGTTTCTATACCACGAATCGTACTATCAATATCGTTTAGTTGAGTCGTTAATTAAATCTTGTTATGCATAGCTTCGGATTAAAATTAGCAACAAACGTAATACTCGCCAATTCAAATAAAACAAAATACTAATTAGATATTTATAAATATATTTATAAAATAAAAATATTAATCCTGCAACTAGGCTATTATACAGATTACCCGTTTAGTAATTATACGCGTTTCATTATGAAACCATTCCTAAATATATTATACAAGATATAAGATATCGTTTTATATACTGGAAGAGAAATTTGACCCATACGAGAAATACACCGAGCGAAGTTTTCCTAACGAACGATCTTTGCTTTGAAACGGTGAAACATTTTATATCCGTTTTTATAAATTTCATCCAGCAGTACACTGTATTCTTATTTCGTATAAAAAAGATGCCAAGTAATGAAAAATTTTAAGATATTAAAAAAATGACATTATTTGCAATATCATTACTTTTTTCAATTTTTCAATTTATGGAGTTGATCGTCATGTCTTCTGAACGGCTCAAATATTAGGTTAAGTAAAAAGTTCTGAGCGTTTTTCGCTAGATGTCTTTAGTGAGCCATATCTCACGATGTGCACATCGCATCGAGTCATAGTATACACCGATTTCAAGGTGATATTACGCATCAAAAAGGTTCTTTGTCAGTTTTGTGTTCGGTGAAGCCAGTTGTGTGTTACAGCGTTCGAAAATGGAGATAAAAAAAGAGAAAATTCGATACATTCTTCAGTACCACTACGACCAAGGTGAAAAGGCGGAGCAGGCGGCCAAAAAAATTTGTGCTGTTTATGGACCCAGTACAGTATCGAATGCAACAGCAAAGCGGTGGTTCCAACGATTCCGTTCTGGTAATATGGACGTCGAAGATGAGGCACGCTCTGGTAGGCCAATCGTCGAAAATGTGGATAAAATCATGGAAATCGTCGAGTCGGACCGGCATGTGAGCACTTATTCCATTGCCCAGGAACTGAAGATTAGCCAGAAAACCGTTTGGAACCATTTGCATAAGGCTGGTCTCAAGAAGAAGCTCGACGTATGGGTGCCACATGAATTGACGCAAAAGAACCTTTTGGACCGAATTGATGCCTGCGATTCTTTGTTGAGACGTAACGAAATCGACCCATTTTTGAAGCGGATGGTGACTGGCGATGAAAAATGGGTCACATACGAGAACAACAGCCGAAAAAGATCGTGGTCCAATCGCGGTGGGCCGGCCCAAACGATCGCCAAGCGTGGATTAACGGCCAAGAAGGTTTTATTGTGTGTTTGGTGGGATTGGAAGGGAATCATCCATTATGAGCTGCTCCCATCGGGGCAAACACTTAATTCGGACCTCTATTGTCAACAACTGACCAGACTGAAGCAGGCGATCGACCAGAAGCGGCCAGAATTGGCCAATAGGAAAGGTGTTGTGTTCCATCAAGACAACGCCAGGCCGCACACATCTTTAACGACGCGTCAGAAGCTCCGAGAGCTTGGCTGGGAGGTTCTATCGCATCCGCCGTACAGTCCAGACCTGGCACCAAGCGATTATCACCTTTTTAAGTTTTTGCAAAATTTTCTTGATGGTACAAAACTGGCCTCAAGAGAGGCTTGTGAAAATGAGCTGGTCAAGTTTTTTACCAATAGGGACGAGGACTTCTTCAACCGCGGAATTATGAAATTGCCTTCAAAATGGACAAAAGTAATCGAACAAAACGGCGCATATTTAATCTAAATCGAATAATCTTGACTATGTTAATTTCATCGTCGAAATAAAGCGAAAAAGCGCTCAGAACTTTTTACTTCACCTAATATATATCGACGATCGTTATTAGCACCTCTACTTGTCGAATGAAATAAAAATACTTATATGTAATTGGAATTCCAATATAATCGGGCAGTAACTGAGATTTCGTTTCAATACACAGAATTTATACGACTATACGTAATTAATAGTCTCCGAATACAGAATGATTTCGTAAGTAGAAATCCTAACGCTCGAAGAAAGTCAAAACATCGTTCAATTTCCAACTAAAGACTGACATGTCTAAACTCTGAGTGTTGTGCCATTCGAGTAACATTTTACAACCATGTGGCGTTCGTTCTTCGAGTAAACGGACACGCATCGTTTGGAACGTATTCTGCAACCTGCGAAACAATTTATGAGACGCGTATTGTCCCTACACGACGTATATATTAAGTTGTCCGAAAAGTTTCTTACGTTTTACGAGGAAATAATAGATGCATAACATTTTTTGTTTTATATTATAAGTATGTTGTTATAAAATGGATCATATATAATTCAATGAAATAATATAAAACAAAAAATGTTGTGTATCTATTATTTCCTTATAAAACGAAAGAAACTTTTGGGACATCTTAATATATATTATGACGATCCACGCACATTACGTTTCTCGTGCATGCAACGGGTATATATAATCCACGCTAAACGAATCAAATATATACAACCATATCGGCGATCAACTATTTCTGCCGGTACAGTCGTGGACAAAACGTAGTCATCATCACAGGTGATCGTCAGCCTGTCCAGTTCAACCGCGACAGAAGAGTTATATTTTGTCGCCGTGTTATTAATCATTACAATCGGTATTCTTTCTTTTTCTTTTCAACCTATTCCTAACTCGCGTTCACGACCCTTATTCATTTTGCAGAAATGACTATAATCGAGACGAAGATCAACAATACGCGCTGTTTCGCGACCATTTGCAGTATTTGCGTAGCATCGTGTGTGCCATCGATTCGAATTGCGGGAAACGCGTGCGAAGAAAAGAGCGAGAATGAAAAGAGAAGGAACGAAAAAGTCGAACGATGTTATTAATTCGATTGCTACTCTCAAAATGTAAAGTTAGCGGCCTATGAGAAGAATTAATAAAGTAAGATTTGAAAAATACATATCTATGTACTTCTTGTATGTAAAAACTATGTAATTTTTGTATGTATTGCTGAAGAGTGGCAAAGGGCTATATGAATAATTTAAATTAGAATATTTTTCTCTAATCTAGCCTATTTTCCCAGATAATGGTGGAAGCAGCTTTTATTTAACGTTACACAACGTAATGACACGATGGCACGATACTGTTTTATCATTGTTCGAGTGACGAATGTGTGTTCTACAAACCGTAATTTTATAGAAAGCACGTAGTTTCGAAAAGTCGACATTAAAAGCAATAGACAAATAATTGAGAATGATCCAAGTATTCTGGCAACGAAGTGTTTCGCTCTCCCTTTATAACTGCACTAACTGTGCCAGACATACGCACATCATATAATTGATACAACTGATTGTGAGTGTAAACACCAGATGAACAGGTGACAGATAACGTTGCCAAGTACAGGTTAAGACAGTGTATAAATTTGTTGTGTCTAATACAGTATACAGTGACTAAACTTGGTCTGCGACGTAGTTATGTGCTGCATCTTTATATCATTTTACCATTATCTTAATACGCTATTAGTAACAATCTTACTATACTTGTAATAGTTACTTATTATTTTCCATACTGTTTCACTGTTTCTTTTATTATATATCAATATTAAGTCGTAACGAACTAGCTTATTTGTTGATAGGACTGTACTGGCAATTACATCATTTTTAATATAGTAAGACGTTAAATATGTTATAATTTGATTACGAGTTCTTTTCTCTAAAAATATTTCTTATGTATCCTTACTTTCTTTTTATGTTTTTGACAATAATTGCTAAACTAATTTCGAAATACATTGGACAAATTATGGCTATCATTCTGATCATAAATATCATAACAATCAAAACAATCAGTGCTCAAAAAGATACTAATCAATATAGTAAAGAATAAGTAAATGTCGTTTATTAAATTGTTAAATTATCTAGCTAGAAAACAATACACTCGAAACGATAAACTTAAATAACATGTAGCTCATGTCCGATACCTTAGTATTCCACAGATTCTTGGAATCAGCAATGATTCCAATGCACGGCAGCAATCGTCTAAATGCCGGCTTCGTTTAGGTGCGTCTGGTATTGACAAGAATACACGTAAGACACTTGTAATTTCATACCATCTCTACCATGTAACCAATCCACGTTAATCTAAAGGACTTTGACCTCGATTTGCGTAAATTCTGCAGAAAATAAGCACTGCCCACACGAACAACTGACGCTCCAGTGCTCGTCAACTTTTTTTCTTTAACGTCGTTCATGCAGATAAAGCGAGACAACACATCGCAGAGAAATACATTCACCTAGAAAACATAGTCGATCGAAGGACATATTTCGTCACATTCAACATACTCGCGTGTACATCGATTGTAAACTGTTTTACTCAAAACAAACACAAAAAAAAAAAAATAGTTTTGCACGATATGATAATTTTTTTTGATATTTCTAATAACTTGAAATCACATGTAAAGTCGATTAAGTCAGCTATAGATTAATTAGATTATTTGGCAGACTATTTTTTTAGTCAAATCCTTGCAAAAATAAGAATTTACAATTAATATTGGAATACAAAACGGATATATAAATGCAAATCTAAAATTGTTCTAAAGCAAAACAAATATCTATATATAATAAAAAATCACCGCGTACGTTCCTATTTTAAATTTGCATACGATAAACATGTAACTATATACAATAAATATGAGAATTCTAACAGATCTATAAATTATTCGTTGTTCAAGGGAGGAATTAAGAGGAAAATATATGCCCAATATATTTTACCATTTTCTTCTTCGATAGTACACAATATTATTTTAATTTTTTTAAGACACATATAGACACGTTAAACATTCTATATGCAACGAAACACGCAATGGCTGTAAAAGTGATAAAATCTGATAAAAATTCATATTTCCACATACGTAGGTGACAATGCAATTTATATGTCACCGAAATGTAATATACATTCAACATAAATTACATATAATTGAGGGGGATGCAAAAAGACACAAAGAAAATTGAAATGCACTGGTTCGAAAACATATCTTTAAACATCTGTGCGTGCATACGAACACGCATATGTACATAAACTTGTGTAAACGTGTAATAGTGCATATACACATGTTGGTTGTTTATGAGTAACAAAAAGCCAAAAGGTAAGATAACATAGTAACTGGAAGGAAGGAAACACGTAAACCTTACAAATGGTGTGTAAGACCCGAAAGGAATGAATAAAACGGAACAAGACGAAGAAAAGAAACAGCGTTTCCAAGGAAAAGTAAATATAGAGTTAAGAATAAAATAAAAGGAGACACAGGAAAGAAAGAAAAAATTGTGACAAATAAGCAAAACAGGCAGGAAAACTATCAATGGATAAACAATGTGTTTGATGGCAAAAATGGTTTGCAGCGCAATATACACATTATACTGAAGATATTTCAACGTTAAATATACAAGATCTTTTCAAAGATCTAAATTCCATTAATATTTGGTCCTCGGTACATCGTGCAATTTTCTATCAAAATGGTATTAGTGTCTGAATTTTTTTGTGATCGACTGTATATATCTATATTCATATTTATTCAAATGGCAATAAAAGGGGATAGGTCCTCATTATTATTATTTTTTACTATAATCCACCAGTATGAAAATTGATTTTCGATAATTTCGATCTCAAAGACGCAGCACGTTCTGGAAGGCCAGTTGAGGCTAACGAACACAAAATAAAAGCACTGGTCGAAGCACATCGTCACATAACAACACGGGAAATTGTTAAAAAATTGAGTTTACATAACTGAATAAAACTGAGTAAAAAGATCGTCTTCAATTCTCATACAAAAAAACGAAATTACATTCAAAACTACTCAATAGGCAAACTGCATCATCGAGTATCGTGTTTTTTAAAGCATCGTCCCAAACGATAGAATTTAAGTAGTTACACACTCCAGTGTAATCACCACGTTTGAAATCGTACTTATAGGTAACATTATTATTAGTAAACGTTGCGTAGAGTGATGGATGAACGTGCAATTGCATGGTTAAGGCAGGATAGTATAAATCACATTCGAGTAATGGATCGACGGATATAGATATCACAACGTCATTGATGTTAGAGAAACTCAAATCCAAGCAAGAGGCAAGAGAGTTCCACGTATGGTTCATTTGGGCTAAACTGCAGAGACTAAGGTCGTTCACCAAATATTCGGGGGAAGACGCTATCCCTCGAGTAAAATCGAATTCGAGTGGAATTTGACTACTCCACTTAACACAGGGCTGGTTGAAGTCACGCGATATAAATACGTAATTGCTAAAACACAGGTCAACAATCTCGATAATACTATTGGAAAAATCTGAGTATAGGGAGAGTGGCTATAGACAAGAATAACGAGAGAAAAAGAGCAATGGAAAATGACAGTCATTGAAAATTAGGGTAATATATACCCAAACATAAATATAATTGTACACCAACACATACGAGTTACGATGTCAACAGAGTCGAGAGAACAAAGGCGAGTTACTGGAAAAAAGAGTTAAAAGGAAAAGAGCAGAAAAACTGAGTATTTAATGGCTTGTGATCGCGTCAGCTAATTGGATCAGAAATACCATTGATATACAGGTATATCAGAACATAGTGCAGACATCCAGAAGGTGTTATCACCATATTGGCGGGGTAAAATGTATATATAGTTTGAGCACTGAATAGCAATCGTGACAATAATACGTTAATAAACAGTCGTGAACTACCTACTAGTTCAGACGAAACTAATTTCATCTGCCAAATCTTTTAATCCACACGAAAATCGATAATTTTTAATTGCGCAAGATGTAATCAGATTAGTCAGAGAGATTTACGATTTAACTGGAAACAATTTGACCTAAGTGCTCCACGTAAAGATTTTTGTCACTGATCCGGCATCTATGGAATGCGTAAAATCCGTTTCTACCGCAACGACAACAATTGTCGTGGGTCAATCAGTAAATTTAGTCGCAAGTAAAGTACTACCGGGATATCGCATGTGCACAAGTATCTTTCGTTGGCTATCGCACGGTGAATCCACTCGGAGGACGTTTTACGATCGTCATTTCACCCCAACCACTAATCCTAACTTCCAACTCATCTAAACTCTACGTTCACCCCTGCAACGTCCCTATTTTCTCAAGTCAATAGTTAAGAACATTTGCTGTCCTGTCTTAATTACATATATGCATTCACCTATTTAAGTGACAAATATCGTAATGGATTCTAACCAAACTTTGTGATAATTTGAAAATTCTGTATGTGATCAATGTATTTTGTGGATTTTTATACATTGTATGAATTAAATTTCATACACACTTACAAGGTAAGGTATTCGTTATAATATTTAGTAAGCAAAACAAATTTTTGCCTATGTTTCATTTAATTTATTATCTACTGATAAACAAAAGTACTGGCATAGCAGGGATTTTCGTATAAAATTCTTTGTAAATCTATATATTTATATATAAATTTATATAAACAAACACACAGCCTATATTGTTAGACAATGGATAATTTTTAGTACACCGCACTATACGATCAATTTAGTGATTAAGTATACTCTTATGATTTCATATGAAAAAGCGTATCCGAGGAAAATCAATATTTTCATAAAATTAATTTGAAAAATAACAATACTGCAAAAAGCGTGTGTTAATTAGATAGACTTAGTTAAAGGATAAGAATCAGGATTTATGTAGGAATTTGTAACGATATTTATCTATTTAATAGTAGAAAAACAGTGGCTCGCATGTCCATAAACTAAGAGAAAGATATATAAAATATTTTATTTCACATTGAACGATTGCTATAAGCGCTTTGGTTAAGTACATATCTATAAAGCGAGAACGCTAGAACGAATAGAGGCATCGTTTTATATAAAACGAAGGAAAGAAGGATATCAAATATAAAGCTGATATATATATATATATATATATATATATATATATATATATATATATATATATCAAGTCGTTTTTGTACGGCAAGATTCGTTTTATGACTTGCAGCTTGTTTGCGACCACATTCGCACGTACATACTCTGTTTCCAGACTTACAATCTTAATATCATCGCTAAATAATATATAAAGTTGCGTGAAGCGTATCATTAAAATGCATGTCACGTCTATCGTGATAGATTTGAACGCTGAAAGGGAAATTCATTATTTGCGTTACAAGATGTGGAATACTGCAATATCTATGTATATTGCTTATAATATATAAACAAAAATATTATGTACAGTGTATCTTTTCACACAAAATGAAAATATTTATAAATATTTTTAAATAGAAATATTCTTTTGATTGAAAGAGAAAATTTATATAAAAACTATATTTTACGATTTACAAATTATTTTAGAATATTTCTGGTTCTTTTGCAAAACAAAATGAATAGCTAATATTTAGGAAATCAAGTTTTATTGCGTCACAGGAATGTTATTATCCCAAGCTATGAATATTCCCTGTGTGAATAGAAGTAGCAAATTATAATATTTAACCTTTTCCTTGACTTCAGCTGTATTTATTTCGACCGTTGATACATTGCAACGTTTCAAAACACACAAAGATGTACAGCAGTTGTAAGAAGTTAATGTATTGCATAATTAAATTAATCTTACATTTATGGGAAGAGTAATTATATCGTTACTCACTCAGGCGAAGATTATCAACTGCACAGCTTACTTCACATTTGCTTCACGTAATTACATTTGATTTATTAATAAACTACATTTATGATATTATCGAAAAATCCATCTTTCTCCTATCGTGTGACTTAACATACTATAATATTTGAAATTTTATTCTACGCACCATATTAACAAAATTTGCTGCGATACTAATCGAAGTTGATCTCGATGGTGTTCGGTAAATCATCGAGTTCGTTTGCTGACGATAAATGATGCATTTAAAGACGCAACACTCTTCGCGCGCAAACGAACTTCTTACTTCTTACCGACGACACATGCTTTTGTGCACGTGCGTCAGTCAGATAGATTCAATCGTAAAAACTTGACGTTCATCTAAACCCGCGTACCACCTCCATTTATCCAACCACCACTCTCCAACGAAAGACCTCTCGCTCTCCTGAGAGCCGAGTGCCCAACGTGCCTCCTCCCAGTGCCAGAGACGTGCCCCCTCCTAGCCGGTACCCGCGGGCTACCATGCACCTCGTCGGCGTGCCGCTGCTACCAGCACTCTTAGTGAGTTACGGGCCGCATGCAAGTGCGCATTAAATGTGTCGGTAGTGTGTCGTATTCGTTCCACTCGCACTTTTCCACGTTTCACCATCTAGATTCTTCTCTCAGTATATTACCAAACCATCGCTTTTCATTCGAACGTATTCCACCCGATGGAGCTACGTCAGCCGGATACTCGGCATGCTTCTTCACGCTCCTGCACGCTGTTGTGCGATGTATCGTGATATTTCTTCGCTATAGTGTTAGAAAGCTTTCCAAGAAGAGAAAGGGATTCGCATAGAGCAATACGGTCAATTTTCTATACAGACTCGTAGTCTTGTATTTTGACGAACATCATCGACGAAAAAAGATAAAACAAGAATCAATTGTAATGTATTCCAATGGAGGGAACTGCCGCTTCTCATTACATGAGGGGGAGAAGCAGAAGTAGGAGGAGAATAGAATAACACACGGGCATGAGAAAGACGACGGTACGGGACGAGACACTTGAAGTGCGCGGCGCGCAGGCGGAAGTTCGACGTGCGTTGTTATGTTTTTTGCGGAACTAGATGTGCGACGTTGTTATTTGCCACGGATTTTTCGATCTGTCGTTTTTATTTCAAAACTAGTGCGTGGTGTTAATGAGATCATGATCTTTGATTGAATTGTCTTTATCAATCGTTCGAATCAAGACAGAGAGAGAGAGAGAGAGAGAGATAATATGAAAAGAGCAGTGCAACAGGCCAGCGAGACAGTGTAATAGAAACAATTAGAAAATAAGAGAAGGTGACAGAAAGAAAGAAAGAATATTTGCCAACGAACCGGTGATTGCTATCGTATTACGTAGTTTTGCGTTTGTGTTGTTAATAGCAATGTGCATGCGTTGACGTGTACGTGTACGAAAAAGACAAGACGGAATATAGAAACATGTCGGTCTGCTGCGCGCGCATGTGATTGTTCTCCCGCGAAAATGCAATACAAGGTTAGTACTCATCGTATGGTATCAACTAGTATACGTATTTTTATAGAACGTGTGTAACGCGTTATTTTATCGAAAAAACTATGTCATTCGGTGGACACATAAAATTATAATTCAAGGTTATGTGTAACATAGTGTTTTCCTGACGGTTGTGGTTTTATACTTCAAGCATCAGCGTTCATTGGTTGCCAAGAACTTGAGAGTATAACAAACAATCTCGTCAGAAGCAAATTTTTACTTCGATAACATTAGGTAAGATCACGGTATTTTGTATTTCTTTTTGATTTGCTTTTGGTTTCTTTTTATTCCAGTGAAGCGTTGATCGTATCTCAAAGTAGCTATCAATTTCATGGCCGTTTATTTAGGCGTGCCGCTAAATTGTTGGTTTCTGTATACGGTGGCTGAGATAAAGTCTTTATACATATTTTGTACATGTAGCCAGATGCGTCTGAGTTGGTAATAACTTTCCCACGAATAATGCATCGCAACTATTCGTTTTCCCTTGCGCTATTGCAAAGTTTTGAAAAGGAGACTCGACTGCAATATTATTGTAGCTATGTACACATATTCAAATAGATTCTTTAAGTGCTTCATGTGTTATATACACTTCATGATACGTAAGAAAATTAGGGAAAATTATCATTTACGTCATATAGTAGTGTTCTACATACATATAATTCTGCATTCTATTCGTAATTGTAGTTTCAAGAAATTTGACGATTAACTTAAACGTATACTATCCGTAACAAAATTATAAAACATGTTTTGTGTTTCTTGGTCTGTTATTTACTAAAAATTGTTGGTTAGCGCTGCTCGGTGTAATAAAGTGACTAAAAATCAGAATGAACAAGTTACAATATAATTATTCTTTTTCCGACAAAATTTTTTGTGTTTCTAACACCAGGTACAACTTTTTCAGCTTATTAATAACATTAATAACATAATAACATTTGTAACGCGAAATTGATAGTGCTATATTTGTCAGCTTATCTGAATGTTTTGAGTTTTATACTACGGAAGAGTTGATTATTAAATACATAAACTAGCTTTAAAGGAGATTTAAAGCATTCAGTACATCGCATCATAAAATTATCAAAATTATCAAAGATACATCTTTTCAGAAGACATAGCGTACAGCCAGGTGTCTCACGTTTCTGTTAAATACATATGTATGAACTCTCAGAAAGATATCGAAATGGAAATAAAACGCTAAGTCGGAAACTATTTGTAATTATTTTACAATTTTAAATAATATCTATTTTCTAGCTGAAATTTTTACAAACAAAAAAATCATTTCTAAAAATTTTAATTACGTTTTGATAATTTTGCAACGCTATGCAATTATGTAACGATATTTATTAACATCATAGATCCATATATCAGAGTGTTTTTACAGAACTACTTTGCTATCAGTTAACGTATTTAGTACAAAAATATCTCGATACTACTTTTTACATAATACTATCTGTCATCAAAAGTGTTTTTTACACTTGCCACTAATATATTCTTATTTACAATTACAAAAATCTTATGCTGCTTTATATAATCGAATTATAAATACAGTTGACCTTTGACCGATCACTCACAAATCGATCTATTCAACTTGTCTAAACTTTTTATCATGACAAATAATGAGATTGAAAGAAAATGAAAAGGCCTGTATTATTCACAGACTATTAATTGTAGTCAATTTAGCAGTTATGTTATTAAGTGATAAAAAATAAGAAAAAGATGCAAGAAAGAAATAGACAAATGAAGAATATTGAAAGATATCTTTCATTTATTATCGTAATCTTCAAAACTATCTGTATTCTTAGCCATTTAATGAGTAAATAGTATAAGTAATGTGTGTTTTCTCTTCTTTATTACTTTCAAGCAGATTTCTTTTTTAATTATGGGAAATATTTTGTGTTTAACTAATTACTAATGATATTAATAGATAATTAAAAGCAGATATAATGTTAAAATTTAAGAGCAGTTTCACCAAAGATAAACACACTTATCGTTCAGTCAGTTAATAAAGTTTAAAAGACAATACTATGTATTGTTTATACCCAACGTTGTGTATAAAAGTTAATTTGTTTAATAATAATAAAAATTTTTTTAATTTACTTTGCTGTAAGTATTTATTAATAGCATAGAAACTAATGCCTTTGATAAATAATAGATTATTGTAGATTCATTTTTAAGGAGTAAAAAGCTACAGACGAGCAGTCGTCACGTATTTAAATCCTGCATTATTCAAAAGTTAAATATAGTTTTCAATGTTTTGAATATCTTGTGATTGTGTGTTGAATGTAATAAATATGTGTATGTTAGTTATTATAAATTTTAGATACATAGGTTTATGTTGCATTACAATATAGACGGCTAATGAATGTATGTATATCAAAAAATGTATCGCGCTAACTGTAGTATATCACTTCTGTATGTTTGTCATCCTATTTTATCCATATTTGTTAACCATATTTGTTAACCTAGTTTGTTATCCATATTTGTTAAGCCATTAACCGAATCATCCTTTAACTAGAAATTTCTGATGAAAATCTCTTTCAAACAATTACAAAACTAAAAGTTAATAAAAATAAATCTGTTTTAGTTAACAAAAGCGAAGGTTTGTTTCACCATTAAATATTATAACGATTATAATATACGTATTTCGAATATCTTATATATTACATAGATAAATATAGATAACTCATTTACCTCGGTTAATAGGTTAAACCGGGAGAAAATATTTCCTGATAAACATTTTTGCCCTATTGTTCGTATCGTATCATCCCTTACTAAACGCTGTTGGAGCGTAGCTAAGTTGGAAGAGAGCAGGGACGATTAATCATGGTCTTGCCGAAACGAAGCGAGAATCTGCTGAATGTATACCTAACATGGCGCAACATGTATTTCTTGCCTCTGAGAGTGCGGTTTTTCGATAGAGTGAATCTTCACGGTGAAGATTCATTGAGAAACAAAAAGAAAGAAGAACCGAAAGAATTAAACTGGTGGATATATAAAAGAACAAAACGAACGAATGAAGTATTCGATTCGCGTTTCGTTCGAAATTGGCCGATACGGTTTGATATTGCAGAAAGAATCAAAGAGGAGCAAAGGCAGTCGATAAGAAGATTGCGACGTCACTTAAATAAATTTGTGCTAGTGGTTTTTGATATTGTATGATATATCCAAATCGCATGATAACGATAAAGTAAAAAAAAAAGAACCGATAAGTAAAAAATCGTAAATACAATTGAAGGAGCATTTTCTTTTTTGACAATTTTATAATTTGTAAACATTACTCGTAAAGTCTCATTTCTTTTATTAACAAACTTGTTATCGCTACGCAAAGATATTTATTAATACTAACAATTAGTGACTTGTAAAATTTCGCTAACAATACTGATTGAATTGTGCAAGACAGCCCTGACCGTGTAAAAATATACCTTTTCTATTGTCACTTAATTGTCGATGAAGTAAAAGTAGTTTTTTTTTTAAATATAAGATTCTATTTTGATTCGAAATTGTACTTCAGAAAAATGTAAATAATGTTGGTTGATACAGTAGAATTTCTCTCTTTATTTATCTGAACGATTTTGATTTTAATTAATGCCCGGTTTACTGAACTACCGATTAAATTTATTTATCTGAGCATAAATACCTATTGAACGAATAATCATAGTTATTTTCTGTAAAATCGTTGTTTCTCATTCAATAAACATTCAAAGAGGATACAAATAATGAAAAGCTGTAGTTATACATTTATTTTATATTAATAAATTTTTAATATCATATTCTTGTAGTCAAGGATATCTCAGAACACAGTCTGTTATCAGAACTGTTTTTTTATGACTCTTGCAAGTAATTTCTACAGATATTTATAGTGTGTTTTAATAGTGATAAATCACATTTTAAGACAAAATCTGGTAAAAGCAGTCTTCATATTTTTGAACAAATATATATATACATACTTTTACGTGATTGTCGCGACGTGTACCAACAAGAAACATAGTTGGCGTTGGAGAAGACATTGTTTATTTTGTGACCGTTGCAGAACCGCGAAGAAGGTTACTCGTTTGTTTCCTTTTGTTGGGCTGGATCACCGCCGGCACCTTTGATGCTGGTACCCGAATTATGTATCATTTCTATGAAAATGGAGAGGTTATAACTACGAAGAAGCCAGAGAAAGAGGAAAGAAATAAAACGGTAGTTCTGTGACACTTTATGTTTCCGGATTCTTGTTTTACCGGTCTATTAAAATATAATGTTATTTTCTCCGAAAAACGTTACATGTTAAGGCTTCTTTGTTATCTGAAAGAAATTGTAACGAGTTCGTGCAAAATGTTTATACTATGTCCAATGTTAATGGACAAAATTCAACCAGATAAGATACTCGCGGTATAAGATATTAAAATTCTTTATTACCTTATTTTGTTCTTGCTCCTATTTGATACTCGCTACTTTACGCTTCTTTTATGTTATTTTTACTAACCGTTCCACTGCGACTAACCGTTCCACTGCGCTTCCTGTCGCATTGTTTTTTAATAGCAATAATTGTAGGTAAGAAAATACGTTCCAAAGTATGACGATTATAAACGCATGAAAAATATGTGCACGAACAATTGAGAGAGATCTTGAACTAAAGTGGAATATGTACCTTAGTGTATAGATATATATATATGAATTTAATTGTAATTCTAATTTAATTTATCAATTTATTATTATAATTCTTTTAATGGAAACAATAAAGAATAAAATAAGAAGAAATAAAAAATTAGCCTTTGACTTTTACAGACAGGTATAAAATTTAATGTGACGTTTACTATATCGTGTAAATTAACGAATAAAATGTCTTTATTAGTTGAACACTCCAATGCTACATATTTTAGAATACTTGATTTTCTGAAATCGAAGCACTTATGCAACTGAATTGAAAGTTTTCACTCTTAAATATGGAAGTAGACTAACGTTTATGTATACAAGATACAAGCAGTTATCGATCCATATGTGTATCGTGGAAACCGAGACTAGCATGTATTTTGTAACTTTGTTCAATGCGATAAGATAACTTTTTTTAACGATTCCACTATTGATAAAGATTTTTGCAAACGTTATTTGTAGCCATCGAATCATAGACAAATAGAAATTTTTGAAGTTATTTCGTAAATCAGTATAATCCATCATCACTATCCACCAACATTTCGCAAAGTACTTCGTACAATATTAGTTATTATAAATAAAATAAAGAATTTCAGTCGCCATAATTATCATTTAGAAGATTCTGCCATTTTCTTTGAAATACAATATATTTTCCTTTAAAAAATCATTGGTCCTTTTTGCTTTTTAATACTAATCTAGGTAATGTACCAGTTTTAAAAGAAATTACGCAATACAAAATGTTATATTACATAATACAATTTTATCGTTATATTAAATGTGATTTTAGCTTACTAATAATATAATTTGCAGTTAATTCACAGTTAATAATATTTTGATTTCACTATAATCCATGATAGCTACCTATTTATGTAATAGTTCAATTTATAATATATAATAGTTCTATTTATAATTATACAATTAGTACAAATGCAACAAACTCTAAAAAAGCTACAAGGCCCAAGACCAACTATGTGCTATATGTATCAATGGAATTATATATGTACTTTACATATGAAAAATATAGTTTAAAACTATAAAGTTCATGTTTCCTTTACATTAGAATAAAGCAAATTTACCAAAGAACTAAAATTAAATAAGAATTTATTTATTGAAGCAGACCTGAATTTTATATTTTTAAATTCTTTACATCTGAAAACATTTCCGAAACGCATTATCATTCGGTCAAAATAAAACTGAAAGCGACTTACTTGACTTTATTAACATCTAATATCTTTGTGGCCTTCACCATTTCATCCGATGATTTTCTTATATAGGACAATTTATAATCGTATATTAGACTGTATATTAGATACTTTGCGGTTAATAATTTACCTGTACCTCCCGTGTAAGTTTCCAGCTTTCGGTTTGTACATGCCGTACTTTTTCAACGAGTAAACTAACTGCTTAATTGAATTCTGTGAATCTTGGTTTTCCTCGATACGCGAATAACGGGTCAGACTCGAAATATTCTCTGGTCACTGGGCGATCGGTGCTGACGCGCTGATTTCCAACGACTGCACGTTGCCAGTCGAATTCGTCGCCAAGCTCTTCTTCGTTGCCGCCGTTGGTATCTTTTTTCACAATAAATCAATTTTTTTATTGCACTATCACTCATCCTCGTACTATCGAATCGTCTAAAGTCGTCGTGCTCGTGAAAGACGCCTTTAACGAAATTAGGAAACTACCAAAGCTCAAATGCTCCTGCTTCGGTCAATAGAAGAACCAGAAATAAAATAAACGTGCCACTCGTTCGTGGGTTTAACGTACCTTACGTACTGTGAGTACTTAAATTGAACAATGCTGAATCCTACGACGACGGACTAGTACTGCTTGTTGATTGGCTATGCTTCAGGATTATAATGTGTATCCTGTGAATGATTACTATGCAAAAGTCTGTGGCAATAATAGCAACAACGAAAACTTGCGCAATCTCTTTTCTGTAGATCTTTCTGTAGATTTTTAGCTCGGATGTAGTCAGAGTTACGTTCTATAGACACGAAAAAAAACTACTTGTGAGAAACTGTTATGCTATGTAGTTACACATTGTTCATAATATATGTAGACATATATGTACATACAGGTCACATATGCTTAATATTCAATAGGTTTCAGATTTCAGCCGAAATTTCTGTTAAAGCCGCTGCTACATCCTCTCTAAATACATACTTGATAATACTTTTGTTTGGTTGTATAGCATTAGCACTAGTTCCATTTCCTATTGTATCTTTTCGATAAACCACCGTCTGCCGTTTCTATTAACCATTCATAAATTCTGGCAGGAAGCTTTTATTATGCAAGCATCGAACTTCGCGTTTAGCTTTTCTGTATCTTGACATTCATGCTATCTTTTCTTGTCGATGCTACTGTTTATCTCTTGATACATGTTTCTTTCCTCAAAACGAATTTTCACATTTTTTTTTGTTTTTATACGAACAGGGAAATTACTGTATATAGACGATGTCAGTTCTCAATGTTATAGTAATGTAATATCAATTAATGGAAGTTTTCAGGATACTTTTTCATATGGTACATATATTATTAAACAGAAATAATAATAATTAAAGACAAATACCAACGTTCAGACATAAAAGAAGTACCATGTGTTTAATATGGCGACATTTGATTGGACAGTTCGGTTGTTTAGCCTATCGGAATTTTTGTCATTACTAGGTATTTCAGTGAAAGGTAAAGTTGTTCAATTAAGCGGTTTTTCGTCTAGCTGGAAATAAATGCATTGGTACAATTAAAAAAATATTTCTAGATAACACTATCTACCATCATCTCAATTGATGAAGTTTGAACCGCGACCTTTTGGGTCGTCAATTGAGTAGACTTAACGTAAATAATCAATGTAATGCAATGACATTGATGCGACGAATAAATTCCATGTATAGATATAATTGAACGAGATTGTTATTATAATCTTTTATGATATTTCATACATTTTGTATTATATATAACATTTTATAAATGCCACTATCACTGTATTTTTAAAATAAAGTAATCCTTTACGTAATACATGTATCGATCGTGGAAAACGCCACAACCTTTCGGATCTTTTTATTCTAAAAGATATATTTTCTCTTTTTCGGTATAACTCCTAGTAGTTCTCGTAGATAGTAAAACATTAATTTGATTATTTGTAGCGCGATCTCACTTAATTATCTACAAAAATCCTGTCTTTTTTCATGTTGCAGAATGTGAAACTCGAATTGGATAGGAACGTACGGTACCGAGGATCGATTCTCCGCACCTCGAACGAATGATACATGTAATGTACATCCTTTCGACAAGCATAAAATATTAGAAGATTAACGAATCGACAGCCTAGCGTAGAGCTGTGCTTGGAGCATCTCTTCGAAATTATTCTTTGTGACGAGAAGACTTCGAATCGAGGTCACTTATGTACCGTGAAGAGAACGAGCAAAACAGAACCGCAAACCTGGTTCCCCAGCAGTCAAATGGTGCAAACACGTTTGAGCATCTGGAACATTCGCAGGACAGCATGGAAAACGGGGACGAGGTGGTTTCCACACGAGTCCAAACGGACGCATCGTCGTCCACCAACAGCACGCCAAGACCACGTGCACCACGAAATTGTGCCCGATGTCGTAATCATCGGCTGAAGATCACTCTAAAATCGCACAAGAGGTACTGCAAGTATCGTTATTGTAACTGTGAGAAGTGCAAGATCACAGCCGATCGGCAACGAGTGATGGCGCAGCAGACGAAGCTAAGAAGACAACTGGCGCAGGACGAAGTCAAAGTCAGAGCGGCAGAAGAGGTTAGTCTTTTTCTTTTTCTTTGTAAGTACACTGGCGAGCATATAGATAGCAATATTTTGTTTTCATAATTCGTATAAAATATGTACCGTTTATTCCTAAAGTAATATTATTACACTATAAAGTAAAATATTTACAAAGCTGTAATAACTAGTTAAATAATAAGAAGTGTTGTAGGTAAAAACATATCTGAAATGTATGAATAAAAAATTATTCGCTTTCTTGTTAGAAAGTATTTACTTACACCTATTTATATGCTTGCTAAGTATCTTTGTGAAAATATTTTGTTACTCATATTAGTGAGATGCTTTTATTTTTTTGAGATTTCTTAACATAGATAGTTTTTGAATACTTTATGAATTCTATGAATATCTCTTCTATAAATTTTATGCTATGTATACTATGAAAATATCTCTTTTCTAAATTTTACGAATTCTATGAGTATTCATCAATATTTGTGTATCTGTACAAATTAATTGAATATCTATACAAATTAAGATAAAATGCAGTCAATTCTTCTTAGATAGAATTATGTATTTGATATTCATGAGTTCTGTTCAGTTTAGAGTCGAAATGTATTTAATGGCTCTGATCGGAATTTCAAAATCTATAGGTTTCCTATTGTCTTTATAATTTTGTATTATTGCAGTAGATTTAGGATTTTAGATCTTTCACTACGCAGAATTGTATCGATATCCATATATTTCAATATTTTGTGTGTTATTAAATTGTAGAAATTGAAGAAGACGAAAGTTTGGAGATCATATGAAACAGTAGGTACATTTTTAATTTACATATTAGAAATACATACAGAATTTAAAATTTACGATATTATTTAAGATATAAAAACATCAATTTTTTATGTCTGCTTTCTACAATATAATAAACAGTATGTACTTGGTCACAATGTAAATTGAATGTTATACATATATCTATACATGCAATATATTTTATTTACTTAATATGTGAATATATCAATTAACCATTATACATATAAGAAAATATATATAATTGTAACTATGGTAAAATTAATTGGAGCTTCATTAATATCATCTAATTGATTGTAGTATATATAACACTTGAAATAAAAGTTTCATGCGATGTTTTATAATATTTGAATGAAGGTGGAATTTTCATTCAATCACGTATAAAAATACAACTTTAATTCGTATATAAATAACAACTATTTTTTAGAAAATTTACTTTAGAAATATTAACTAATACGTAATTTGGGTCTTTCTCTATTAAAAAGATTGCACAAAGTGACAAACTTTTACAACAAATTTAAACAATTTAAAGGAAATTGAAGAAAAGTATTTTTTAATTTTCCTAATCAAAATTAATCATTTTTATCGATAATTTTGTAAGTAGCTGTATTTATATATATATTTCCGTGTTTTCATCTTGCTCCATATACAATAACATTCAAGACTCCGCGTTCCATTTGAAATTGATGGATAGAAGGTATCGTTACTTCATACTCTCGTTTCACTTTTCCCGCCCAGACGTTCTAACTGTCATCACGTCTGACAAAGAGAGTAGGCCAGATTGTATAAAACTCACGGAACATGCATGCCTTTCAGAAATAAATCATCTGATTAAGGAGTACATTATTGGTCTGAACCTTTGAATCGCTGATACTGTAATTGCACGAACAGAATTGCGAGAGGCTATGATTATTTCGTATTTCATCACGCTCTTAACACCGGGTTAGGATACTTGTAATATAAGGAAAATTGCTATTATGTTTCCTGTATAGCTCTCAGCTGCTATAATTTCAAACAAGTCGCCTGTATCTTGTCAATCCCCTATCGTAATTGATCTTTCCTTAACAGGTGGATCCACTGCCATTTGGTGCAGAAAACGATCGAGTTTCGTCTATTCCTCAGCCAGCTATAAGTATCGAGGGTAGTTACGATAGCAGCAGTGGCGATTCACCGGTCAGCAGTCACGGTAGCAACGGCATACACACTGGTTTTGGTGGTGTCATCAGTATTCCTCCTTCCAGAAAATTACCGCCGATGCATCCCCATACCGCAACGATCTCCCACTTGCCGCAGTCGCTAACCAGTGAGTAGTAATAATCTTCCTACTATTATTCTATCTTTTGAGCATGCATATCGCTATTACGTACAATGAATCAGTTCCTGATATTGTGTATATTGTATTAATGATGTCAATGTATTTTGCTATAAACTTGCTTTCAAATAGAATATGCTTAGAACAATGTGCATAGAATTTGATATCAGACATTTATAGAGGTGACTACATAGTAAAATATTACTGCAATATATTTTACTAAGAATAAACTGCATTTTTAGTTTTTTGTGTAATAAAACCGCAAACTTCTTTAATGAAGCTTTAAAAGTTTCATTAAATATCACGTAAGCGCGTAATAATCAAGGACTATTGTTTGAGAAGCTCGTTTCGCCAATTCATTCGTTCTTCAACATCTTTCGAATCACAGAACATAAATTACCATTAAAATTTGAAAGCGTCCATTAACACAATATTTACAATACGGGATCGTAGTATGGTTCACGCTCCATTTGCATTACTAGGTCATTCTCGAGCAGTAATTTTAAATAATTTTTCATTGTTTCTATATTTTTGTTTAAATTTCGCTCTGCTTAAGAAAAATAAGGTAACACGAAGGAATAAAAAACTATTGGATGATATTCTAGAAACTTGAAAAAATATTTAAGAATTTTTTGGGATTTTTAAAACATAAAATCCTAAAAGAGACTGCATGGACTTAAACGAACCAGTATGCAGATGATGTCAGTAAAAATAAGATTACAGACGGAGGGGATGGGTATGGAAAGGATACATTTAATACGCATGCTCATAACCTATTTACTTCGATGTACTTGCCTGTTGATAAATATACATGTAATGTGTATGTAGATATGTACACATTGAAAACCGGGATTACCTACCTGTTGCTTGCGTTGACTTTCAGCTATGACTTTGAGCTCCCCTCTGCTTCACCTATGAAACTCACCCTCCATACATAGAGCAATTAGTTTCTATTGTTTTCATTATCTCGAGCTCAATAATAAGATTGGGAGCATTACCATTATACATACACATCTCGTTTCATGAAACGTAAAATTTGTTTATATACATTAGTATACATTATATTGAAAGTGATGGATTTCAATCCCATTAAATTATTCCAAATTCCATTTAACACATTAGCGCAGTACTGGTTTAAATTGTATGGGTTGTTTTGTTTGTTTCGAGTTTCTTTAAATCTCTTACATTAAAATAAAAATAAAAGTCCCTTAATACATTTTTTATACGGTTTTGATTACTCTGCTGTGCTTCGAGTAATTTCCTTAATCGCGATAGCGTTTTACGAATACTTAAATTATATTCAAAACTGAAACGATCATTTTCTTGACAAATTGCATAGAAGTCGAAATTTCGTTGATAAATTATTAGCCGTAGGTTATTTTAAAGTTGTTATAAATCAAACTGTTTCTGCGTATTTTAAGACGTACATGTATACCGATCGCTTATATTATTGCTAATTGTATCCTCGTGTTCATTAATTGCGTGGCTGTTGATTAATTTGGTTTTCAATCTGACTTTCCAAATATTCGTAATTCTAACCTGATAAGTAAAATCTATTTTTGGGTAAAGGAGAGATAATTGGATAAATGAACCGAATCATAAATTTAATTTGCATTTTATTTTTGATATATTTTTATTTATATATTTATTATATCGTTATATCTATTTTATTGATCCGAATTACATTTAAAATAAATCTGATTGTTTTGTAAAAGATATTACGAAGAAGTAATGAAGACATTTTATTACTTGAGAGGATGCATAAAGTGTGTGAATCGTTTACTGGTTAAAGAGCAATTGGTACTTTCTCGTTGCTACTTTCACATATTTGTATCGCGTGCTTTTGATAGGTAATCTTATTTCGCTTAAAACAGTGTACGTACATACTACTTACAAAGTATAAATGTTCAGATAGTTTGAAACTACTACAATTGAAAACAATCTCAACTACTTTCTTTCATTTCGCAGTTCCAACGTGTCAATCTTCAACCATTGGAAACTAGCGCTAAAACGAAATAATTATAAAAAAATTAACGACTAGATAAGAAGACCTCCCCTGTTGGAAGACTTTGAAACAAAGACCAGTATTCAGTAGTCGTTGTCAGAAGACTATTACTTAGCTGTGTATGCATATACGAGATATTATATCGATTGCAATTACCGTATAAAATATTATTTGAAGACGTTCAGTTAATGAAAGATCATTATTCTTCTCGAACACAATTCGACCACTATATTCCACTTCCTCGAATCGAACGTTTGTTACTGATTACCTATAGCTTTCGCGTCTTACGACTTTGACCGACGTCATCTTAACGACGAGAGACATAAAACGGACCAACTGGAGGAAGAATATTCTTATGGACCGAATCTTCAACGACGTAACTTCAAACAGACTACTATTAACTCCGTTTTACAAATGAACAAGCTTTTAGAGCGCAAATTTCAGATAGAGTAATCGATGTGTCTGAGTTTATAAATTGAACGGTTCATAACGCAAACGATTCTTGTCTATGTTTGATTGTAAAAGAAAAATAACGTTTTGTAGTATCTTTAATCTTTCTTCGATAGGTTTCACTATTGATGAGTTCGCGGCAATAAAGAGACCCAAAAGAAACTCCAATATTTAAATACACATTCTGTAGATAATTTATTATAATATCGATTTGCACCATGTTGCGAGTCTTCTTTCTGAATACTAGAATAGTTTTTTTTTTGTAGAAGATCGAAAAATTTGGCAAGAGCCGTGTTCATTGAAATACGATTCTCTTTAATTGTTAACGAGCTTTTTCAACGTGTTGTGACAAAATTATAACACGCGTCCTTCCACGCATATGTGATAATTTTTAAGTAACGATGTTAGAAAGTTGAGAAATTTATGATCGAAAGCGATCTTCGATTCGGAGATTCGGTAGCTCTAATTTGAACAAAAGCCTCGGAACGCTGGGTATAACCGAACGAACGTACTTATAACGTCGTTCACAGTGATCCCAACGAAATTCAAGCCACTCTTTCACTTGACAACCCGACCGAATGTTAACCCTGGGTTTACGAGCGTCCCCATTGGATGGTGAGTCGTTCGAAGCCGGCTAATATAATACGAACTTATAACCAAAGCCGAAACCTGGGAGCTCGCTCTTGCTTTTACGATCTGGCTCGTTTTTAAAAGTTATCGTTATTTTGCTCGCTTTCGGATGAAATAGTTTGTTCACGGACGTAAACGGTTCGAAGGAGGCTAAAGTCTGCGTGCGGACAAACCACACTAAAGTCGAATTGACGCGCCACCGGCTTGTTCCGATCTGTCTAGACGGATCTCAGCACGCGTCCCCTCACAATATCTCAACGAGATAATGCATGGACATGATGCTAAAATTTTTTACGAGTTTGAAACAACAATCAGCCACTCGTAACTATATTATTTCCTTTCAATGTTGTACGTTCGTTCATTCGTGAAGAAACTCCGATGTATGTTTTCTTTATCTGTGTACACATATCGATACTGCGTTCTGTTTTAATTCAGCTACCGATGAAACTAATGGCCAATTTTGTTTCAGTAACGTTGTTTTGCTTATCGAGCTACGTTCTGATAAAATGAAATGAATCCTTATTAGAAATAAATTCAAAATACGGGCTTGATCGATATCGCGTTGAGTATTAAAATTGCTTTCTTATAAGGAATGATAAATATCGCTGTTATATTCTTTTGCTGTGATCGTCGTATAACACATTCACCGAAATTGGGAATCTATTACTTTTTCTCTATGTTATCAATGCAATTTCGTTTATATCCCTCTTACAACCGGCTTTACACAAATAAAAGACTCGTGACTATTCCGGCCCCTCTAATAATCACTAATAATTTTTCTTTGATCTATGTCGTTGTTCCGTGGTCCTTGCATGGGACCCGACCGATCCAAATTTTATGGTAGTCGTTCTCATAAAGAGTCATAAATCTGTTAATTGATTTCCAACTGACACGTTTCCACGGATCCACGATGATGAAATTAATACAAAGGGCATGGCATCACTGTATCGTAGTTGGTAATGGAAAAGTGGCATGGATCCAGCGATATCATGAAAGGTTTGGTAGAAGCGAACGGAGCATAGGGAATCGTTCCTTTAGCGCAGGGGTGATCATAGCGAGTATATGGGGTTGTAAAGTCGGTCTTTACGAGCTTGCACTTTGAAGGTATCGAACATGAACTTTTAATAACGCGTGGTTCGTTGTTACGCCGAAGAAGGATATGTTTGGTGAAAACGTAACGTCAATTCACCAACTGTACGTGTACAGAGGACGTTGCGCCGTCGCCATTTTGAATCCCATGTGAAGTCGTGCGTCTCGGCCATCTGACGCGTGACACTTACAACTTGCAACTGCCTGTTCTCATAGTTACTTCTCCTTTTTAAGGGGTCTTTTATAAATAGTGCCCCTTTCTTTCTCTACTTTACAAGACACGCATTTGTCAAGTGAGCACGTTGAAAAGCATTTAGTAAAAACCCCTGAACTTCATTGAGAATATTTCTACTTTTAATAGATAATAAGAGTCTTTTTCATACTAGCATGATGCGCCGTAGAGATAGTAACTTCTACGTTTGTTTTATCGAATAAGCATGTCAGAGTAGATTCTATTTACGAAACAGAGCTTTTATCACATCACATCATGAATTCCAGGTAACCCATGCGACACGAAATATATGGAATATTTTAAAGCGGGCCGCGAGCAGAATTTATTCGCTCGTGATAATATTTTACAAGCGAGATAATTTCTGTATCGAGTAATTAGTAGTTCCGTGCGTGCAAAGGGACTTGTGAAATACAAGAGAGAAAAAGGCATAGTAAGTGGCGTAGTATGGGAGAAGTAACGTACGATCTTCATAGGCAGCTAGCCTGAGTTTAATCTGTCAATAAAATCAGAGCATGGTTCTTAACGTACAGCAAGCGTTTGATCGATTGTAGTAGAGATTAATGTTCAGAACTAGATCGTGCAAGATCTAGTTGATTGCTTAGCAAGAAACATTAATTCTTCGAATAACATACACGATTTCTACAAAGATAACACTGCTGATAATAGGACGGATTTAATGCTTTTTTTAATGCTTCCGTCTTCGTGTACATGTTTCTTCCAGCATGTTCCAACCATCGTCGTACGATGCTGCCGATCGTGCGGCACGTTAGCATAATGCAATTAGGAGACCATAATATATACGTAATATAGACATACATGTATGATGTTATGTTTGTCGAATATATGTGTACCGGCTTAATTCTTGACCAAACATGTTCAAACTCAATTTTCCCCAAAATAAGATTTAAAACGCAAAACTTTTATGCTATATTGGCGAATATAAAATAACTTTTGTCGATTCTCTAATCCTGTGTAGCTACGAATTATGAATTTCGAAAGATTTGGAAATTCACGTTATGTTTGACAATTTTTTAAACTCGATTTCTTCGACAATAGTTTCCAATACGATTCAGTTATTCTTGATTTCCCCTTATTTTGAGCCGTAGAATGCTCGAATGTCTCCTTAATTTCATTTGTACTACGATGTACAATTTACGATCGTTCTAATATCGATGGGAAACTTGAAACACGAGTTTACGCTCGAGTTACTATCTTTCTAAGAATACGAGTACGATAATCGAAGTAGAACGGTTTTGTGGTTTGTCTGAAAAAAAAAATTTTTCACTTTTGTCACGAAACTCTTGAAATTTTTATGACTTCTGACCTTCGCTCGTAACAATCACCTTCTCGAAATCCTAACTCGTAAATCTTTGTATCGGGCCGGAGTCGGCTCCTTTCTTCCTTTTCAGCTACCGCGATCGATGACGTACACATTGACCACTTACAAACTCTCATCAATTATTACCCTTTTATAGACCTTTGGTACGTTGAACTAAACGCCGAAGGGGTAGCCTCTCTTATTACACGAAATAGCATGGCGCAGTGTTTTCAGGGGTCGTGTGGCACTGTGGGGTAGCATTTACGAGTTTCTTGGGTTACCGTTCTAGTGCGTGGTGTCATGGATACAACTGAGGATAGGTCAGGACATGGAAATCCATCTTAAGCACCGTGATCCTCTCGATTTACTCGTTGAAACGATCGAGGTTGGTTTTTGCTGTAAGTGGTGTGATGAGTCAGTTTTTCGGACAAATTTATTTATCGACGAATGACTCTGTTGCATATCTCTTTGCATAATATCGTTACGTAATTAATAATTACGTTCGATTAAAATAATTTATTTATTTTCTCTGTTGTAGAGAAATGAGTTTTATATTTCAGGGCGTAAAATATCTTACGTAAAATAAATTATTTACGTAGATAAAATATTTTAAGCGACCTTATATTAGTTCAGATGAAAATTCTCCCCTTAAGTAAAGATGTAAATTAATAAACAAAAAATGACATTGTATGTAGATACCTATATTCATAAAAGAGATTAGCGTAGTTAGTCATATAGCGTCTTACTTTGATCGATGATAGTAGAAAGATTCCTTAATGATTCAAACACGGAACAAGTTATTATAATACACTTACACGAACAAAGAACGTATAAGACGGGTGGTTTATGGCTTCATTGTATAAACACTATTAACAACCAATAATTTCACGATTAGTTCGGAGCGAATAATGACTGTTCCTCCCTTCACGCGAAGATACTCTGTATAAGGGGAATGCAATTTACGATTAACACTTCTGTAATACAATTTGTTTGCGTTACGCTACTACTTTGTACAATAAATTGATCGACGCAGTCTTCATAGATGAATTATTTAATGTTATCGAACAGCTTAGACAACATAGCTCCTAGAAGCAAATTTCACAATAAATAGTTAATTTAATTGTTACGAATAATTGTATACTTTGCACAT
Source organism: Bombus bifarius (assembly GCF_011952205.1). NCBI lineage: Eukaryota > Metazoa > Arthropoda > Insecta > Hymenoptera > Apidae > Bombus > Bombus bifarius. The sequence goes on from NW_022884356.1 coordinate 6,923,325, forward strand.
TGCATCATTGCACTTTAGAAAAAAAGCATGATCCTACGAATATAGTACTCTTTGAATCATTCATCTTTCCCCTTTGACATTTTTCTGTAATTGCAGCGGTAACGGAGTCATAGCATGAAACAGTTACGTAGATCACCCCTGTACATATAGTATAACAAAGAATGATTCTTTAATACTTTGATGATACCCTCTAACAAAGATGATAACGACTTTATAGGAATCATACTCAACTTTAGTACTCAACGCGCTATCGATCAAGCCCGTATTTTCTACAATGTTATTTCGAGTTTGATATCTAACAGGTACTTTGTACGCTTTTACGTCAGGTTTCGTTGCATTTTGACGGACTATAAACGAAGCTATAAGTATGCTGTAACGTTACTAATTTTGCGATATGTTTCTTAAATGTATTGCGCTTGTCGAATTAATGTATAAATTACAGAACAGTATGAATACCTATTTTGTGAAAAGGTATGTAGAAACTTTCACGGTTTCGATATTATGCATGCATTTCAATATATCAAATGCATGCGGATTCAGCGCGTTTAAAATTGTCACCTTCGGTTTAGAACTTGTACATTTGATGAACATTGTTTTACAGTAACAATTATTCAGTTTTTATTATTATTGCATTATTTAGCTTTTGCAGCAACGTTCTCGATTTGATACCTACTACATGTTATCCTAGCTAAACATCGTAACTGGGGAAAAGGCAGTTTCACAAACGTAACTGATTAGAAATTAGAAAGTAACTCTATAAAACTGGCAACTACTTGGGAAAGTAATTTTAGTCACTGTCAACCACAAGTCATTGAAACAGTTCAGCAGCTCCAATTTATAATACTTTGACAATATTTTGATACGTTACATAATTAAATAAATGTGACACGTACACATTAGTATGGTTTTGTTAATAATTTGCATTGTATGTCATAGCATTTTAACGAAATAGATTTATTCTTGTGAAATATTCTCTATTTATTCTCTAGTAGAGAGAATTATATTTATATTTGAATGAATTTAAGAAAGAAGATCAACTAAGCTATGAAAGATCATTTCTACAGTTCTACAAAACTGATATGTACTAAAGTTTAATTTTTTCTATATTTTATACTTGTATTTTTTATATTCTTAATGTCATATTCGTTCAATTACCTGATTTAATCACTACAGCTTGCATTTTATGAAAATATCAGACAATTAAGCGTTAATAGGTCCACTTTTAGCTTCCCGTTTCGTTTTACACATCGATACTTTTACTATTTTTGGACTGCTTCTTACTTATTCTCCAGCATATATAGACCAACATTAAATATTCCAACGCGCTTTCTATTTTCTCTAACGTAGGTAGTTTAACTCGAACGCATATCCGATAAAGCCGATGATTTTCTTACTCCCGGCAATATAAATGTAGTGTAAAGTTATGAGTAGGAATTAAAAATTCAAACATAAGCATCTATTTCCCCAGTTGTTTCTCGTGGGCCAAGTTTTCTCGTTAACGTCGGTGCCACTTTCACGAATTACCCCAAATGCCGAAGGAATTATTCGTTGCCGCATATATTGCATCTCTGTGACGCGTAAATTCGATAGAAAGTTCTTTTATGCCGAGATGATCTCTTTTAATGTTTAGACTTCGATTGTCTGCAAACACTTTTCCCCGTTTCCTACGGATTTTAGTCCGCGTTCCAGGAAAACGTCCGGCTTCTAACCTGGACTATCCCAGGGATTCAGTTTATAACCGTAGACTCTACGAGGTTTTATTATGCCTCCCTTTCTCTTTCCCTCGGCCGACGCGACGCATCGTTACGTCACCCTCCGATCCTCCTAAACGATCTTCCCACTATCGCGGATTGAAAGTTAATACGTTCATTATTTATACGTTTTGACAATTATGAGCGAAGGATTTATCGTATTTACGCGATGATGATTGTTCATTCCTTGTTAATACCTTCAGGGCGGAATCACTTAGCTTGTGAAAGAAAGTTCTTTTTTTTATTAATTACCAATAATAGACACATGTCTCTTCAAGTAGTTTCGTAAAGAAGACATAATATATTTAAAAATTTGACAGTAGTTTTATTGGAAACAAATACATTTATCGGTCAATTAATTAATCACTCGCTAAAGTACAATGTTGCGTTTAGGTCAAAGAGATTCGATTGAAATATAAATTGAGATTTCTCGTTTTCAAGCGTCTATTTTCTAATACATATGTGCTATTTGATAATAATAAATGGTCACCGCTTGTTTTCTGTTATATTTTTGCGCTTCTTCACTGCGCATTTTCACTCCATTCGAAATCTGTACATACCAATCCACTCCATTACATTCCATTTCGTATTGGTGAAAATAAACTCAAATTACAATTCACATTTGAAATTTCTGTAACAGCACGTGCCTAACATAAATGCACTGTGCATGCGCGTTGAATCTCTAATCAGCACTACAATCTGCCCAACGAAGCGAGACTAGAGACATTCGATTGTCTCTGATCGGCAATCAATAGCCGCAGCAATTACGATTTGTTTATGTCTACTCCTTCGTCTCGTTAGACGGTTTTATAGTTGTAAATGTGAAAGAGAGATAACCTAGATTAGATTACTCGTTTGATAAACTAATAGCAACGTAAATGAACAATCTTATTCGTGGCAAGAGTTTTTTTTTTATAGAAGAAAGTATTTTTATAAACAAAGAGTAGATAAAATTGGTATTTTTAAAATAATAAAATATCCTTTGAATGTCATTTATAAGTTGTACTTGAACATTTTTTCATACAAACTTTAATATATGTGTTTAATATATGTACCCACGTGTATCGAAGAAGATCGTAATAATAAAAATATTATTTTCAATATATACGCGTTATCGCGTGCGAGTATCATCAGATATTTACTTGATCTTTCCCCTCATTTTTCCTTTCAGTAAAACAAGGACATTATTTAATAGTAATAATAATAATAATATCAGAGTATCTTAGAATTCATTTCGCATACTCTTTCCGACTTTTTTCTTTTGAGCGAAATTTTCCGCTTGCCTGACTCGTTTCTAACCGATGATTGACAGGTATACAATACATGCAACTGCTGGCAAGCTGAGTGCAAAGTGTATAAATAGGTAACTGCAAGTATTTAAATGTAAATAAGAACGCGAAGCAGGTCGAAGTAAAGTAACTGCGGTTACATTTAAAGCTTTCTGTTGCTCGGCTACACAATGTATGTCACGTGATGCTACCGTAGTTACCAGAAAACTTTGCATTAAAATATCGATTGCATGTGTTTCGTCCATTGTACCGAGGCATACGTTTTTTAATATCAGATCGTTTACGTAAATACTCCATTCTAGATACAACTGCGATAAATCCATAAGTACTTATTATATACAGGCGATGAATGTTCATCAAGTTATACTCGTCAAATTGTGTTGACGTCGATTTCTATTCCTTCGAAGGTGTATTCTTTAACTTTAAAAAGAAACGATTCTATGTTTTGTTCTATGTATAAAGCAAATGTTGTTCATAGTATATATTTTGTTTATTATATCTTAGCCAATTTAACAACATTAGGAAGTAATTAAAAACTGTAATAATATACAATGAATCATACAAGTATTTTACATTAGTTATATATAAAAATATAAAATTTTATTCATTGTTAAGCTAAATTTAATAATACCGTGTTTTTTTCCACTGAAACTTCAGTTAATATGAAAATACTGATAAGAATATATATATATATATATATATATATATAGTTACATTCTTGTGTAAATACATAAATGCTGCCAAGTATTTGCAAAAGCGATTAAGTAAATACATACCTGTAGGCTGAAGCTAAAACTGCAATACTATTTGAAATATAAATAAATTACTAATGCTTGCTAATCCCTTAGCTTGTAATTTGATTAGAACTGATATGAAATATAAACCGATTGCTGAAACAATTAAATCTAGGAACGTAAATAACGAAGATTAAATTTCCTCTGTACGATATAATTATTTTTATATTTCTCATTGATTTTGTTTTTTATTATGGCAATTCGAATCCCCATAAAGGCACTAATCTGCAGTGGATTAATTTCAGTTATTTTCCCTAACTACGAATTCAACGGTGGAAAAAATGTAAGCTAAATTGCACAAAGAGACAAAGTAACATTTCTCATACGTCAAGCGTTCGTTTCCTGGCGTGACAAGCTTCGTCGTCTTCGGTATCGCGTGTTCAGTCAGAAGAATCGATCGATGTTACTAAACGTACTTGGAAATCATCAATACTTAACTGTTCTTGGATTTTTACGCGTAAAAAGTGTAGGTTGTTTGATGTAATTATATGCATACTATGAAAAGTACAAGACTGATAATGCATGAGACAGCTTATGACTTTTTTTTAGTATGTACGTATATGTTAGCAAAAATATACGATATAATAGACAAGATAAGGAACATTAATGTTCTGAGTCTCGTGCATTATTAAAATCTATTTTGAATAGGCGAACTTAACGAATTGTTAATGTCCCCCTAATGTTATATAGCAAAATATAATTTTAACTAATTAATTTTTTTGCCGTTCATAGCAATATTTTTTTCCTAAACTCTCTTTTGATTTATCTTGATCTTAAGAACATAATGTGAAAAATTTGACATTCATAGTAAACGGATTGACTATTAATAGACTTAAATATAGTTTTTCACTCTCTTGTTAAAGGCAAATTAGTATCATGCAGAGCTTCCTACTTGCTGTATATCGAAGGTGACTTTAAAATTTCAGTTACTTAACAACTGCAGCTAAATATAGTATAATAGGATATTCCTAGACTGACATTGTAACGAATATGTATAACTTTGTCTTTCTCTGTTTCTTCAGATGAAACTGTCGTGCCAATTAAATTAATCCTTTGGCAGTGTAACAAAATAACGGAGAATTTAAAATGCATGGCTTAGATAATACATAATTATATATTTTCTTATCGCCAAGGTTGCTTGAATTTTTCCTTGATATTTCTAAAATAATCTAAAAATAATGTTTTTATAAAATACTTAGTTTCAACTTTTTAAAAATATTAGTAACTACGCTGCGTATTATGACACTTCAGATGTGAAACTTACGCTGCTACGCTACTTTATAGTTACAGCGTGAATGAGGTAAACAATTAATTTTAGTTAGTTATATATGACTATACGATCATCATGCTTTAAATGAACTAATAAAATTCGTAACTTTTTATATCTTTTCCTTTATCATTAACAGTGAAACAAAGTATTCGAAAGAAACACTTAATCCTAGTAAAACTATGCAATTTTTATCTGTTGGAACCTTATAATTATACTTTCTTCAGAATAGAGAGATATTCTATCACGTACGATTGAGTTAACGAGGGAGTTATATTTACTGGAATATGTGCTTAGAAACACAATCGATCACTGTAACCGCAGAAATGGTTGTAGGATACGAACTGATGCTTTTGTTTACCGCTTATACATTTTGTAGTAGTATAGCACAAACGGTTCATCGACATTCAAAGTTATTCGATTTTTCGCGGATGTTTGGTAAATCAAGTTTTTCTAAGTTGGGTACATTTAATACGAAATACTATTTAATTAATAATGGAGTCGTATAGATTTCTTAATACGAATCGAAAAACTACTACAAGGCATATAAAAATATTTCTAGAAATGCTATTGGTGGATTAGATTAGAAGTTAGCTTCATTTTTGTTTATTGTATATTTTTTGTTAGCGAATCAGAAGAAAACTACGTAAATAAAACCTTATCTTGTATGGCCATTATATGTCGACACATTCTAATTGAGCATACTATTTGATAAAGAGAAGCTATTTGTAAATATTTCAAATTATGTAACAGATAAACTCGCGCAAGTTGCAAACTATTGCTCATTGATCACTTTTCACGAAAGTAGATCCATCTCTTAAATTAATTGCCAGTAACAGAGACGAAAAATAATATTTTACGAGAAAAATAATTAAGAAGGTAGTACTCCTGCTTTGGAAAATTAAATAATTGAAAAAATAATAACCATGATAAATTAGAAATGTTGTAAGTTATCAGCAACCATTGACGAACCAAAAATCTATGCAATTTCATCGTCAATCGAACAATGCTCCTTGTAAATAATTTTAAACTTGATATTAAAAAACTATATGTACGAATAACGCGTGAAATATCGATGCGTGTGGCCTTTTCATGCTATACATAGATCTATCCTCAATATGCAATAACACCGTTCGTGACAGTATCTGTTGCAATGGTACTCTTGAAGTTTCTTGCTTTGAGTTTAATACATAGCTCAAAGAAAAGTTATTTACGTGAGCTTTTTACGTTATTAGACAGTTGTTTGAAATGTCGAAGTAGCGTTTCAAACGAAAGCTTTACGATATTCAAACGAATATGCAATGCCCAGTATTTGTGCTTGTTATTGCTGTTATGAGCTTATGTGCATATATATATACGTCCTTTATCACTGCTAATTATTCTACAACTAAGTTAATCCTTCTATTTTCTCGGTACTATTACATAGGTGCACATTCATATTTCGAATTGTGAAGTAGAATATTACTTTCGTGTTATTTTTAGAAAGTAACTACATAAATAGAGTTTCATTTCACTTATCAATAATTCTTATACGTTTCTAAATGTTAAAATGTTTGTGCAATGGATAAATTACAAATATTTGTGGCTGCTAAATAAGTTAGTAAGGAACGAAAGAATTGATTCGCGTGTATCTTAAACTATCGACTCTGGATCTAAATCAGTCTTAAAAACAGCGTGGTTGTAGTTTGCAAGGTTTTGGTCAACCCGCCTGAAGGAAGGGTGGATTGTAAAGTTGGTCACAGTCTAGTGACTCGGGTCGGATCTCTTTTACGAGGCGACAGGGTTAAATGATCTGTCACTTTCACCCTCGCTGTATCTGCTCTGCTCAGTGGGCAGCTTACTACTATCACAAGAATGCCATAAAATATTATAGCTCCCATCAGTGTTGGCGATCCACACTTGCACATCAAGCAAGTAACTTACGACTCGTATTTCCGCGCTATCACTCTTTCTTTTCTATGAATGTCTTCCTTTTATCATGTTGTCCTTTAACTGCTTTTATTCCTTATTTGTACACCTACTTACGTGTTAAAGCGAATTAAGATATCGCAAGTTAAACCTACAGAGGCTATAAAATTTTGAAGCTCCGTTCAAAAGGTGTATGCCTTCTGCCTTATAGAGTATCAATTTTGAAAGCTCATTTTAATTTATCGTATCATAATTTCGAACGTTTTTACTGTCCTTGCTTTTATGATAAGATTAGATCAAGCCAGGAAGTAGGTAAAAGTGTAAAAGGTAGATATATGATGATTTTTAAAGCGGACTACTTTCAGGATACTTTCAAGGCTTCAAGCATACAAGATATGTATATATATATATATATATATATATATATAAAAGCCTTTCACTTGCTCTCAGATAAATTTTACCTTTACTATAATTTCGATCTCGGTTATAATTTGTTTTACTTATACTTGTCGGTTTATAAAAGTGACCTCGATTTCTAGTGTACCACATCTTTTTTCAAATATATGCGACAAAATGATTCGATTCTTCTCCAATCCTCTATAGTGATCGATATCCCGGTAAAATTCGAGCGTTTTGTCAACGAGTGTTCCGGTTACCGAAAATCTACTGTAGTTACATCAAATATATGGACAAAATAAAATCGGATCACAAAGATCCTCGCGTGCTTTCTCTAATTCTCCGATAAAATCGGAAGAAAAATCTCGCAGAAGGGTAGAGAATTGCAGTGAAAGGAACGCGGGCAAGCCGAGCCGGTTGATTTTCGTTGTTGCATAGCGCTGCCGCCGCGTCAGCCAACATCTCATGTCCAAAGAGTCCTAAAATCTTTACGGCCTTCTACTTACTTCTACTGTGCACCCGGAGGGCAACGATCTTCACGGCATCTCGGCCAGCCTTCACAGGGGTGTTTATGGTCTTTCGCTCTCTCGACTTGCATTGTACGTGGTGTGTCCGCGGAACGCTAGTATGTCTGCGTGTAAGATCGCTAGTTCGTCGCGACGCGGCATGTCGGGCGTCGCGTGACGTCATCGTTTTCATTTCACGAAACTGTTCGTCCAGCCACGGAGGTGTACGCTTACTTATTGCTAACTTTTTTATTAATTAAGAAGAAATTAGTGATCAGAATCAATCTTCGAGAACCAAGTACATAACTATTTGGCAAGTGAACGAATCGAGTATATAAAATAAGCTAATGAGAATGACGTGTAATGTCATCACATATTTTATCGCAGGTGCACTGCGAAATCATATAACAAAGTCGTTATTACAAAGTGAAAATTGTCTTGCAAGTTAATAACAAATAAAAAGAGAACTAATAGTAAATTACGATAAAAAGCAACGATAATAAAAAGATACAGGGGATATTAGGATAACGAAAATTACTTTGCTAGCTTATTCAGAAGAATTTACCAGGTACATACATTTTTCAATCTATTATCTAAGATCTGCTTTAACTATCGTACAAACATCGCACATGCGTATCCCAAGTAATTTTTTAAAACGAACGAGGAATACGTTCGTCTGTTTGCAAGCAATGGCCAAAAGCGAGCAAGGATTTTATGCGAACGCTTGACAGGATAGAATTTTACTGCTTCCGAAATGTCGTGTCTCGTAAAAGCTGCCGCGTTCACGACCGTTCCTTCATTCGGCTCTTTCCACTGGAACTTATTGCGATTTCACGTTGACTATTTTTATAGGCGAAGAAGAATTGTTGCAAAGGGTTTCGGTTATACCGTTTTTATTGAAATACACGTAAAACGTCAAGTACAAAGCTTCCAGTGTAGCGAGGGGTTGCGTAGGCGATACGTCTGTAACTTTCCTTTGCTACGATCCTCTTGTCTTTAAAATGTCGATGGATACGTTAAAGTAGATATTAAAGAAGTTTCTGGATAGAAAACTTCTATTACGAATGAAGAGGATGTGTAGGCTCTACAGGATGTAGGCTCAAGAGGATGTGAAATCTTGTTCACAGTTAGCAATAAGTATTTCGTTTGAGCGGTTTGATTCTGTTTCATCAATAATTTTTAAGCGCGTTACAAGTATGTATTAACATTGATTCCAAATAAGGAAGAAAATATATTTGTTATGAACCTACGTAACTCAACTGCAATCGTTTTATTTTTATTCAGTATTCATTATTTAGTTCTAACAGACACATTTCTGACAAAATGAAGATTTTACAAAATTCTTTTATTCCTTATACTCTTCTTCGAACAATTTTCATAAATATCAATTAATCAATTCCTTTTACTCTATAGGCACCGCTAAAACTTCATGTCCCGCGATTTCTCAGTCTAAACTTTCAATTCAACGACCGTTTTCCTATTTTACCCAGAGAAACTTAATCATCGTTGGGAAGCGATAGCGAGAAAGATTATTTTCATACGTTCGTCTATGCTAAATGAAATAATAAAAAAGATTTTTTTGTAACATGATCAAAAGGCGTGCCGCAAGAGTGCTGAAAGTCTGAAAGCTTTTGTTTCGGCTGGCAAGAGAACATCGGCCCAGTGAATGATACTCGGTGCGATACGACGTGTCTTTTGTCATTGAAACGGCCCCTCATCGGTGTATAGGCCAGGGTTTCAATTACGTGGCGATACAACGGTATCATTGCTACAAAGCCCGTTTCTAAAACCATCCCTCGTGAGAGCTATGTGTGCCGCGATGTATGTCCATCGAACACACGACCAGTGGTCGAAATGTAGACGGGGGTTTCGCGTTCCTCTATGTAACACGAGATCCTCGCAGGGATCATCAAGCTGGAAATTCGTGAAATCTCGCGTTTACGCGCTTGTGTGCGATCCCTGGCAAAATTCTAGCTCGTAGTTTTCTTTGCGCATAGGCACTTGTGCTAGTTTAGAAACAATTTCTTTTCGTCAGATAATTTTTTTCGGCAATTTTTTGTGCGTCCCCAAGCACTTGGTGTATTCGAGTGATTTTGGCTTTGTGTTTTGGGATATCGAGCAAACTCGTCCAACGTGATTTACACAATGACATTTAAAAATGCGTCCTACAAACATTTTTATTCGTGTCACAGGTTAAGTGAGCTTGCTATACAATTTGTGTGGGATTTCTAACAATGTCACGGTTATAGCCTTTGTTCTTCGGATACCAGAGAGGATATCGAGTTAACGACCAATTTCATGCAATCAAACGCACATCTATAAAATGATATAATCGTATTCGTGTGGTCAGAATTGTCCCGAGAGAAAATTCTGTGTTAATCGGTTATCATTGTCGCTGATGGTGTTTGACCTTTGACATTGATCACGAAAGCTTTATTCTTCTTCTTTATTCTTCGGTTCTTACGATGATCGTACGAATATATGTATTATTAATCTCGATATGGTTGTTATTCTTCTAAGAGGGTAACAGCAACATTATTTTCGTACCTATTCTGCGATTTTTAACGGTATCATTCACAATTAACGTTATTCTTCCATTACGATAGTTGGAATAATAAATGAATATATACTATAGAGTATAATATAAAAATTTTCTTAACTCTATGATGGCCGTTTAATTTCAAGCAACTTTCACGGCAAAAATTAACAAAATGTGGATGTTATTACGTTTGTAGAAAAATCCAATAATTTCGGATATTTAAAATATGGAAGAATAAGAATAACAAATAATCGAAGGATATATCTTTAGTTAACACTTATATGACGTTAGTGTCACTTCACTAGTTATTGCGGAGTTAATATATTAAATTTAAATTGCAAATAGAGAAGGAAATTATTCTGAAGAAAATTGTATAAGGATTCCGGATTATCGAAGTTAGTTTACTGAACATCGAGATTTTATGTATACACGTTTGTGTCATTTCTAACTCGTTGTTATTGGATTCATCGTCAAACGTGTCTAAATAGATTTTAATTCTTTTTTTAATCTGGTAATAAAAAAGTTTTAATGCTAATCATTTTTCCCATTTTATGGTACAAGTATTATCTGTACATAATAGGAGTTAATCCGATCCCGTAAAGATTGTTTCAATAGGTTACGATGTAAGAGAAAATATATTTTGCGAGTTAGTGGTGGTATAAACAAACTTGTTTCTTGTTTTAACATTTTGTGGATGCTTCGCAATAAGTTGCAAATAAATAATGCAATAATAAGGAATTAGGATAAAAATTTATATATATTAGAATGAATTTATCTGTATTCTTATTTTCGAAAAAAATTCAAATAGACAAATTTTTCCATAATTGTCTATATGTCATCCACCTCACCGATTTCGATGATTTTTTAATATATTGTCGACGACGTGATTCTGAACAATTTTTCCCTATATATATATAAACCATCTTCAGTTTCCGAGACTTGTGAATAATCGCGCGCGACTACAAAATCCATCGTCGAATATGGCACATTTTCCATTAGTGGTACCGCTACTAAGGATCGCGCGCAACTGCAAAGTCAATGCGCGACTCACCGCGACAGATCAGTCGCGTGCGACTATAAAGTACAGGAAACATTCGATAATTGCACAAAAAGATCCTCCGCATAATTGCACCCCCACTACGGGGAGAGATTTCTTTGACACACTGCAGAACCCGACGGTCCGCCGCGATCGAGTAATATAACACGATTCAATGTCGGATATCGGCCAGACAATGTATCTAGGTACTAATTCAAAAGCGGAACATTTTTATTTTTGAGTTTTTTAAATTTAATCTTCTACTGACGTATTTATGTGATCTGTCTGATTAAACGAGACCAAACACGATATAATTTGAATTATATTTTCTTATTTATATGTATTTAATTATCATTTATTAAGCAAGCAAATATGTTTAAAATTATATCGTGTTTAGTCTTATTTTAATGAAAAAAATGTAAGAAATACGTTGGTAAAATTTTCATTGATCACAAATCAAAAATAAAAAAAGCTTGATTTCTTTTATTGTAGTATTGAGGGATTCTCTCCGAAGACATTTCAAAACATGATACTATTACCTTATAGTACTACATAATAGTATATAGTAATAATATATACTATACTATTATTATCATTATATATAATATTCGACTTTATAATATCTTGAATATAAATAATTAATATTACGACGATGAGAAATTTTCTACCATAATAGTACACGTATTATAAAACGTTTTTAGTTATTTTATCTATGTTTCTCAGTTTTCCCAAAACTTTTTTTGTTCCATACTAACAGGTTTTCCACATGTATAAGTTACTAATTTTTTACAAAGAAAACCACGACAAGTTCATTAATATGTTAAAAAATGTGTAGTTCCATTAAAAGAATAAAACTGACCTTTGTTCGGCGTCGCGCGCGATTCTTGGCAAGTCGCGCTACTAGTTACAAGTGGAAAAGGGCTCTTACGGCACAGCGACCTGATTAAATAACGTCTAACCCAAACCTAATTCTTATCTTTTGTTTATAGCTTATATATGTTTGGGTTAGGTGTCGTTTTATCCAGCCGTCGGCAACCAAACCGAAGAGTATGCTGTCACGGACGCAAATTATTGCTAGAATTCGCTATAGTGGTACCGACAATTTTTTGCTAATATCTTGGAAACTAAGGTCGAGCAGCGTATACACATGTTACATCTATAATTATGTTCAAAATGTCGATTTCTACAACATATTTAAAAATCATCGAAATCGGTAAAATGGATGAGATATCGATAATTACCAATTTTTGAAAAGAAAGAAATTTCAATGGTACATTTTTTATAAATCGAGCAGGAAATAACCAGAAAGATAATGAAATATTTATAACACTTAGATACAAGTTAAAGTGATCTTATTGTTCTATTCAACAGTTTTTCTGATTGTAAACATAGATGTATACATCCCGAAGACCAAACATTTTTTTAAGTCTCATTTATTATTTATACCTTTCTCTTTATAAATATACGAGAGTTTCTGTCGAAGTATGCTGCGTATATAAAACAGTATTATCAGTCGGCATAATACTACTGGTGATTGGCTTCAGCAGCGTCACATAATTCGCGGACTCGTATCAAAGTTTTTGTTATCGGATATCGTTACGATCACTACCTCTTTCTTTTCTTTATTCCTCTCAGACTTTGCGAATTATACCCGCATGTTTCTTTTACGCCGTGTATACTCCAGCGTGGATATACGATATTATACTTCATATTACGATATTATAATTCATGTTTCGTTGTATCCTGTGAAGCAGTTAATTGAGGGAGAGTCGTGCAGTATCTATTAGTATAGAGTACCGATATCGTTATCGATTTCTCGACTTTTTCGCCAGATATTAGTATTTTTATTTGAGTAAACAAACGAATATAACAATTCTGTGTACTATATTTCAGAGGCATATAGTTTATTCCGTTGTTCGCGTTGTCCTGATACGTTGAACGTATACGTTGATATTCTAAGTGTTGAAAGCTATTTCTAGAGTTGATTATTTGTTTCTCAGGTAAGTAAATGATTTTTGTCTATTATGTATACTATATCTAGTCTGTTTAATGTAATTATCAGCTCCAGACTTGCAACTTCCTTTGTATATTATGAAACCTTTCTACATGTTTGTCGTCCAGTACTGAGCAGATCAGTCGTCGACCAGTATAGACCAAATATTTTTTTTTTAGGTTTAATCTGTTGGCAATTGCAATTAAATTACAGGATATTTATTTAATTTTTTTACTACCTTTTCCCCGCGGAGAAACTGAAGTTCCAAGGCAGAAAAAAGCAAATGCACTTTTAAGAACGGGGCTTTGAAGTTACTTCTCGAAAATTAACATTAACATTATTAATCAAATTTAGACCGAAAAATCTAGTAATTAAATAATTAATCAGTGTTGGATGACGACTTTTCCCTTCCTACAAATTACAACACCTTTACTCTTGCAAATTGTCAATTCTTATCATTGAATTTCATAAAATTAGTCTCCCTCCTTTTATTTGAAGTTTCATTTGTACCGCGAACTCATTTTTTAAATTTCAATTTTTACCGACATCTTACTCAAGATGCAACAAAAACGCTTCGAGCAGTCGGTACTGCACGACATTCTCCTTTGACGATTTAATAATTCATCCGTTTCTTTCACTTTGATGTTCAAGAACGTAATGGCATTTTTTATATTTGTCGCATCAACGTTATTTATTGGTGTATGTTTATGATACCGAGTAGTTAGAATGCACGTGTCTTTTTATTTTTTTACGATAAAAAAGGTCTACTGGCTTGTTTCATAATCGTTTTGCGTAATAGACGATGACAAATTGGTTTTCGTTAAAGTTGACTGAGATAAAGAAGAGCGAAGCGAAAGAAACTGCTAGCAAAATGACAAAGCAATCAGTTTTCTTTTAATTATTGTAATAATATATACTAATCTTAGGACAATTCTAATGATAGCACGCAATATTGATAAATATTTCTCATTAAACTGCCGTTTATTTCCTTCTGATAACAATGCATTTGCCCGATGTTTTTTTATTGCAGACACTTTGGATATAAACCAAAACACTAAATTCTTGAATAAACTTGTAGACTATTATATTTCCGTGGTATTACAATCTTTCCCAGCGATACCATAAAGTAGATATCACTATCACGTTTATGAGATGCTGTCAGCTTCTAAGTTTCCTTATTATACATATACAAGGTCAAAAGAAGGAGTATACTTATAATCTGTTATTTATATTCATTTATGTAAAATTGACAGAAGTCGTTAAAGTAAAAAAGTTACTGAATTAATTTATCTTGTAGCCTCGTAGTATTTTTAAACGGAAAATTTGAACTGCACGTCATTATTATTTAAACTGATTGTAAAATAATTTTATTACAGTAAATACTAAATACGTCAGGAAAGACAACTATCGAATGTTTTGTTTGGTATCAAAGTCAGCGTATCAAAATCGCAGCAAATGTTATAATTTTTTTTATTTAGGTTTCATATTTTACTTGTACTTTGCTTCTTGTTCAGATGTAAAGTAGCGCGATCTTACGAGCCGTTATAAACGTTAGTCATTAAATTATCTGTTTTGAAAGTCAGAATCATTCCTCTTGGTTTAAGGATCTCTATATAAATTAATTGCATGTATATACGTAGATACGTACATTCAAGTTATAATATGTATATGTTGAATTTAGTCAATTGTTATCTTACAAATTTTTACTGAGAAATGATACGAAAGTCGCTCACAGTTTCGAGGATAGTCTGACTTTTTTTAAAGTTCCGTATCTTATTTTTGAATCCTATATTTCAAATTTATATGTGGGAAAATTGCCTTGCACTGGGTATAGAAAAGGGTGAGGATGATGGATCAGCGTCGAAAATGTAAATAGTTCTGCTTCAATCAGAGGTTTTCCGGATACGTATATGGAGATTTGATGAGAATGTGAAAAATTTAAACAGGAAGGAATAAGATTAGCTTACTTGAAGAATTGGATATACAAGTTTTTTTTCTAAGGGTCGTGGGAACGCGACGTCGTGAAGTAATCGGAGCAAAATTAAACAGTATGGCGATTGACAGGATGCAATCTTATAAACTTCTTCTGTCCCCACGCGTTGGAGTGTGTTTACTCTTTGAGTTCTTGGTACCGATTTTATCGACAAAGACTTGTTACAGTTCCACTCGTCGGTTCTTGCCCACGAAACTATTTATTTATCATTCGATCAGGAATAATTGTTTACGATGATTGAGCGGATTAAGTAACTTGGAGCCTTTCACCACTGTTATATGAGCACTGTGTGTATTCGTATGCTGGCATGTGTTTCTTTTTTTTTTTTTTGTGCGACTCATTGGTGCACGAATATGAAGCAAAATTATGCGTTGTCAGTCGTTTCTGATATTTTATGATTGATGACGGTTTAAAGTTACGATACTACTTTAGTAAATACAGTAAATGCCATGTGCGAATATTTTATCTGTTGAGAGGGTTAACTATCCGTAGATACACATACACACGTTTTCTCGTACTCCGTTCGCGAGTTAGATTGTTTATACGCATGTGAAAATTTAATTTTCTTCTAAGAACACTTTAGAAAAACTGGAAGAAGCAAGTGTTTGAAATCTTTTGATAAAAGTAAAAATCCTTTCGAAGAATTTTACTTGTCAACGATCTAGTTTGTTTATGGATTAAAATTGTGATAACGTGTGATGTGTGAAAATATGAATAAAAATAATAATTGTTAAAATAGTAGTACCTACACCGATAGATTTCCTACGCATGTTCAATGCTCCAATTCTTGTTGGATTGTGGAGAATTTTATAATCGTAGATTTCTTTGCCATGAACTTAAATTTCTTTCTTAATAAACGATAATTATGTTGTTATATGTAATTTTATTAATTTAAGATGAGAATATAATGATAAAATTCGTAAGAAGAATTAAGAGGTGATAACATTTCAAAATTGATCTATCGATTTTTTTATGTTTTCTATAATTTTCATCTTTCAGTCGTTAATCCTCCGTGGACTAAGGAAATAGTAAAAAAGAAGAGTAAAGAGTGACATTCACTGCGGACGCACATCGAATTTGGAGTCGATCAATTTTGCAGATCTTATTATCAATGGAGATTAAACAAACCTGCACCTTCAGCCAGTAATTGTCGTGTTCTTTGAACAGTTACAGTTTTAACGATCCAGGAAAATTGGTGACGAACAAAAGACAGTTAATTCGCGTAGTAAATTGGAATCAGTATGAATGATAGTAACATCGAATTCAGTACACGATTATAGTAATTTCTCAAAAAGAACGGTTCGGTTTACCGAAGTTAACCAGACATACTGACACACAGTTACATATTTATCTTCACTTGTTTGCACGTCAAAATGTAATTAATCTCGCTGGATTTCAGTATCGAAGACTATCGTTGATTATCGCTATACTTTAAACCACGAAATATGCATTATTTGCCCTACTATATTAGGTATTATTGAACAGCGTGCTTTCTCAGACGGCTTTTACTTCCTCTTATATTATCGATTTACATATCATGGATCAATCGATGGAATGCTTTCGCCTTATTTGCATACGCCTCGCTTATACGTGTTTCGATCGCAAGTAATTTAAATATAAACCGTCTTGTGATAGCAAACAATCAAGTATTAAATCTGATATTCTCTTTAGCTGTTTCATGTACACGTCGTCGTGTACGTCTCGATGCCACACCATTATTTTGCAATATTACATTGCGACAGGGAAAGCCTTTTGCATTTACAAAATGTAAATACAGAGTTTCTGACGTTCATTGCCAAACTCGACTCGTCAAACGGTAATTGTGCTTTTTAACTATTTTCGATGAACTCGTTCGAGCAAATAGCTAGAAAGGGGAGGGGGAGTTTCCCCGATGATTTCTCGAAGAGGGACAAGAATGACTGGAAACGCGGGACGTATCGTCGACTCGCCAGAAAACAAGAAGCACCGACGTGAAAACTAACGACCATAGTCGGAGTTCCTCTCCGGTCAGAGGGCAACCCCTCTACTTGTTTCTCACTCTTTTTCCCCTCTTTCTCTCGGTGTCTCTTCTCTTGCAGAATTTCATTCTCTCTCGCTCGTCCGCGTTTGCGTTCGCGTTCTCCACTCGTGTCTCGCTCTCTAACGAAGGCAGCATACCTCTTCCAAAGAGAGTGAGCACGCATACGCCGCGGGTACGAAGCTGCAGCACCTGGTTGGCCGGGTTCACCTGTGCACAGAAAAGGAGGGAACCAACGCCTGGCGTCCGGGTGGCGCGGCACCTGTGGTCCGCGTCGTGGTGTCTATCCGATAGAACGCCGGGGGATGGCAATACGGGAGAGGGAGACTCGGGTTTGCTTGGAAAAAGCGACAGACAGTGTAGTAGAAGGGGAGACAGCAACGGAACGAGGCAAAAGAGAGTGTACAGCGCAGAGCTATAGCGGCAGGAGGGGAGAACCATTTCCGCCTTTTAAAAACGATCCAGAAGGCCTCTTATATAGGCGGAGCTGTGGCGTGCGGACGCGCTACTATTGGCTGCCTTAATATCTAATATATCATGTCATAACGGCTGGAGAATTATTGTCCTTGTACATGTTCGCCAACGTTATACACCACGGTTCCATTTCTCTTGCAGGAACTAACCGCCCCTCTACCGAATCGCTATTTTCCCACCCCTTGCGCGCAACGCTGTTATACACTGTAACATCAACGGGAGAAACGAGGCCGTTGTTCGTTGTTTAAAATCGATATTTACTTACTTCGACACGCGTCTTCTTGCCAGTTACGTACGCGCACGCCCGGCTCACGCTTTTCGGCGGCTTCCGGCCGGCGTGAACCGAAGACCACGTGAGATGACATAGATATGCATTCGTGTGCATGTATGTATATTATATGTACTGTGAATAATGACTCGATCAGTGATGGAGAAATATGTATATCATGAAAATAAAATCATGTCAGTTCGCAGATTCTATCGAATCTGATCAAGCATAGCTAATAATTAAATTACATGTATCACGCATACACGCGCATTTTATTGAAATGTTTCAAAATATGAAAAACATCATAGACACTTTACATTCGTACCGTACCGGTTTGTCTACATTTCAAGCAGAATTATCTGTGGACTTATTTCAGTATTATCTTATTAACTTGTTCATATTTGCTCCGAAAAACGTAGAAGGTCGTAAGATCTTGCATAAAGAATATGTGTGTTCTTTTCTGAAAAATCTACCAAGTTATTAATCCGATAATAAATAAATTGCGAGCGTTGTCAAACGTGCAACGATGCGTTTACATCGATACGTTTATTGCTAATCCGAAATTCGTATAAATAGCAAAATGAATTTATACGTGTGCGTTAAAAATTAATCACGCGTGTCGCAGATTGTGCAAGAATGTTTATGCTACAGTTTGCGTTTGGAATCCTTCCAAAACAAGGATTACGTATTCTTAACCTTCGTATTTCATATCTTTATTACGTGTCACTATTTTTCTTTCTTTTTTTTAAATTTCTTCTCGCACCTACAGGAATGCACATTAAGCTAATTCTTTGTTGACTCTTATCGATTGACGAATGGATTAAATAAAATGTATTTACAATAATGTACTAAGATATCGTTGCGTTGCTTGGTATTGCTGGTGGTTATAGCTAAAAGAATTTCAAATTTGCTTTTATTGAATGATAGATCTATTTATAATTTCATTAGTTTTACATCAGAGGACAAAATTATGATGCACTTACGCCGCTATTACCTTGGCCTTATTTTTACGATACTGGCTCATTTTCAGTTGTTTTGTGACGCTATAAGTGGAAAATCGTATTGCTTTCGCAAACACGCAGTGACATAT
Source organism: Bombus bifarius (assembly GCF_011952205.1). NCBI lineage: Eukaryota > Metazoa > Arthropoda > Insecta > Hymenoptera > Apidae > Bombus > Bombus bifarius. The sequence goes on from NW_022884356.1 coordinate 6,942,646, forward strand.
CTCGCGTGAAGTCAGCCTTCTAACGTCGTTAAATTTCTTTGTAAATTTTAAAGAGCCTCACCTTTGCAGCTTGAAATTTTTAACTCGTGCCATCACCTATCACTGCCAAGTAGCGATACAATGTTTATTATTATGAATATGGTCGTATATAATATGTTCGTAATATATTACAGGTATATGACATAATTTTGTACAATACAATATTTTTACATAATACAATATTTCTTAATCTTTTCAATGTTCAAACTTATAGAATAAAAAATTGAATTCGTTTTAACAATGTATGATGTTTGGATTGTGTCGCAGGTGAAAGCGTGGAAATCCTGCTGGAACATAGTACCAAGCTCGTAGAACTCTTCCAATATCCTTGGGAAGCGATATTGTTGATGTACATCAATTTAAAATATGCAGGAGCTAATCCCGAGGAAGTCGTGAGGCGCATGGTCGATGGTAAAGTATACTTTGTTCTGAACTTGCCTTCGTGTTCCTGTTATAGACGCGTTAAAATCATGGCATTTTCAATAAATCATACAAGTATATTATCGAATGTACAGAAAAGAATTTACTATTATAATACAACTTTATCTTTATTTAACACTCAACGATGGAAAGTAACGATTTCGTCTTCTTCTCTCTAGCTTCCATAGTCTTCTATCCGAAAATCTACAAATTCTTTTTGCTTATCGTAAATTTATGGCCTACTTGAACGCGTTATGGCAGCAGAAACATTTCACAGGCTTTTTTTGTATGGTTATTTGAATTTCGTAAAGTTTTCTTAAAAGCGATATCGATAGAAGATTCTTTTCCCAAGTTCGCCGCGTGGAAACAAACCTTCTGCCGTCTTGAAGTTTTCATTGGAGAAGCGACAAAGATAAATTTAACTGTGATTCAACGATTGGAAGACAGTTTTCTTTTCTCGCACGTGGAAGTTGCAGGATGATGAAATTGGCAACATTTAAAGCGTTAAACTTCCTTCGCTATCGCGGTGCTACATCGTGATATCATCGTTCAGAATTGATTTCATCGTTACATTGATTTCCAAATTTTTTGTTATTATTGTACAAAATTATTGGCATGCTGAGTTCTCCGAAAAATAATTCAGATTCGGGGACACGAACCTTTCAAATTGTTACAATAAAGAAACATTTCCGGACAGGATAGGGTGAATAATCCGATTTAGCATCGCATAACGTATTTACGCTGCCAATCTTTTGCTGCTAATTTCGTTACGTTCGCGGTTCTCCACTTGTCACTAAGAAAATTTTCCACGTACGCGTCTCGCTGGTTGAGTTACGAAATCATCGTTTTCGAAGATCCTTTATGGCCAAAAACGGTCCTTCGATGATTTCTATATTTGGTTCAACACCCCAAGATTCGTGATGATTTGGTCTACATAGGAAGATTTGGTTTAATATCACCAAGAAGATGTATGTCGAAATATGTACACTATACACATCCGCGAATAAGCCACATAAGATAATTTGAAATGGAATTCGAAGAATTTAGAGGTATGTATGACATTCGTAGAAACGAGTAGATCGAAGATGTTTAATAATTAATTCATATCCAAATCAATTTAAAATGTATTATTTCTGATTGAATAGCGTCAATTTCTGATCGAGGTTACATTTGCAATTTTTATATATATATATACACACATGTATTTGATGTCATTTTAATCAGAAAACTTTCGCAAATACGTTAGGAAAAGTATAATTTAAAAAATATCAAAAATATCAGAAATAAAAAAGTTACATTATTGTCTCATGGAATATTACCGTTTTTTATGGGCGATTGAATTTGGTTTAGATATTACCTTTCAAAAAACATCTCTTCTGGAATCACCTTATGACTGCAACTTGTAAATTATGTTATAATTATAGGCAGAATACAGTTTAAAAGGCATATGTTATTACAAATACTTGATCTACTTTTACGAGTACGTGCATACAACGTGTTATTAAATTTCCAGATCATTTTTAAGATTATCTGCTATACGAGAGGTTAAAATTTTCGGTGTCATCACTTCGCAATTGATATTTTCTGTGTTCGTCGGTATTTTATGAATCATCGTATAAATCAGTGTGTCATTGAAATACAATATTTTACACGCGAAGATTTGAGCTTGAGAAATTCCCGACTCAGTCAAATGGAATTTCCGACGATTATCAAGGTAGGATTTTACATATTATTTTGTAATTTGTACCTATGATTGATTAAGTAATATAATTATAAGAGCTGACGACGACGTATTATAGAATATGAAAGGGAGGCGTAAATTAATCTCGTTACCACAGCTTTGAATTTAAATATTTTACGTGAAAATGATTTTTAATTGCTGAAACAAAGCTCAAAATACTTGACGTAAAAAAGAAATAGCTACGTACTGGCTGTAGCTAGTAATAAAATGTTCGATCTTTAATATTTCGAAAAATCTTATACACGAGCGTCTTTTGAAATCAAAATATTTTTCATCATATTACGAATAATATATATTAGCTTCACATTCTGTAACTTATAATTTAATTTATTCTGATTCACTAATTGGGATAGATATATCTACGTATAATTAAGCTAACGATATAGATGAAATATATACATACATTATAATACGTAATAATTTACAAACATCCTTCTATCAAAAGAATATTTTTCCAAAAGTGTCTCGTGATATATTTGCTGAATGAGTTACCCTGACAAGGAGTTGCTAATTAAATATATCCAAAAATCAAATCGCTTCTATTAAGATACGTGTTAATTCAATTCGCGAGGAAACTTGGACACATTAGCCGGATGGATGAGCATTTTCCAGATAACACGGGGTAGAATACCATGAAATGCGACATAATAATCGGTCGGGTGCGTTCACCCTCTATCTTCCTCTGTCTGACAAAAGTAAAAAATTATGAAGATGGGGCGATCAAGCAGGCGTGAAAAAGGTTGAGGCATAATTTATTAAGTAGTTTACTTACTTGACTACTGTTTGCTCGAGCCAATCATTATAAATCGCTTAAGCGTGCGGTCTGTAGCTCGTAAGTCATAATATTGCCATCAGAAACCTGTGCTGGCCTGGGGCACGTATCATCGTTGATCATCGTGCCTCTGTCTTGTACACAAGCTCCTCCAAATAAGCTGCAAATAGACTGGCCAAATTGCCACTTCATTGTTTATTAAGGTGTCTTGATGAGTGACGTGAGATGGCTTCGTTACCCTGATGAGCTTTTTTGTTGGGCTCAACGAATTAGGTTCACGCTGCACATTTAGTGTGATAAATTACCACTCAAAAAGCATGTTGTAAACTCAAGCAGAAATTGGGAATGATTAATTTTAATTCTGTAATTTTAATCCAATTTTTATTTGGATTTTTCGTAAGACTTTGTCTGCTGCGGTTGGAACGTGGAACCACAGCAACATTTTAAGACATGGAAGGTGATTTTTTAAAATGGTATTTATAGCTGCTTCTATCGCTTACATAGGCTCTTAACGACACGAACGGACGAAGAAATTACATAAAATTGCAAATTATGTAATTTAGGGTATTTTCACCCATTAAGAGCCAAAGATGTGCGAACGCAACGTTATCCGTGTAATTTCTTTTCAATTAGTGTACGTAATTGAATTCTATCGAATTCACATTGCAATTATGAAAAGGAATTTCTAGAATTTCTCCAACATTGTCTTGATTTTAGATCCTATAATACATACATATTATGAAATTTGAAGAAATAAAACTTCTTTATATAAATATGATAAAAAATTACTCTGTTTGCATTATAGAAATCGTTTTTCTCGCTTTGCTTTGTGTAATGGACTATTCTTCTAATTCTTTTAACGGGCTATTATTCCAATATATTTATTTTTTGCGTTTTGACAAAACATTAATGTATCCTACTTTATTCACCCTTAGCCATATTGTTGCGCTCGTACAACATTTGTACATTGTTTCACTGGTTGATGTTTAATGGATTCAGTAACTTAACAGCTCTCGTGCTGATTTATTTTCTAAATTCTTTAAATTTTTTATGGTAGCTTTTATATCGATCCGTTGTCTCGTTCGTTGGATATTTCTTTATCAATCGCGCTTGTCTTTTTCTTTTTCTATACCTTTGCTTATTTTCTTTGTTTTTTTAAAGGATGCGCATTCTTAATTTTTCTATGTACAGTATTCCGTATATAAGTACAGATCCAGAAGACTTTCGTGAATGACTTGTGTAACATAGGTAATAGGAAGGTATATAGTAAAACAAGACAATATTAAGACTTTGACAGTGGATGAAAATTTTTAGTGGTTGGAGAAAAGACAGGAACAATTTTTCCAAGATTGCAAGCGAAAATTTATTACTCGTTGTCGAAGCAAGCATTCGCGATCATTCGATTCGTAATATTTCAAATATTTCTATAATTCTATCTCTGTACACAATTTACTATTTAAAGATGACAATCTTTAATAATTAAGACGGTAAACCGTATCAAGCGTCTCTGAGACTCAATACGTAGCAACGACTAATAGCTTACTCTCAATTATCGGAATCGATATGCGCGAGGAAAGACTATCTAAGCTATCAATTACATTCAATAATGAAACAAGTCGTACTCGAATGATTTAAAGCAGACATAATATGGGACTGATAAATAGCCGGTAAGAATCTCACCAGTTTACCACTATGTTACTATCATATACCCGAGTGCCATTAATTATTTCATTTGAAGCGTGTTGTAGATTTCACGTATTTGTCCCCCGTGACACTACAGAACCGATAAAAAGGAAAAGTTACAAATAAAAGTTGCATGCAACGCGTTCAGCTTATCGGTAAGAAAAATAGACTGCGCCTTATGGTAGCTGGAAATAGATTGTACGCGTAGTACGCTATTAGCTCGAATTGCGGTACGAGGGAACAGCAATTGTGGTGAAGACGTCGTGTTTCATGCATGCCAACACCGTTCCAAGCTAGATATATATATGTACGTTCGCGCGGAACTGAAAGTCGAGTTGGATACTTTTAAATTTACGTAGAAAGTCGCATTCCTGCCAGTTTGTTGGAAAACAGGTAGACGATTTACAGTTATAAGTTGCCGCAAGTGGTTAAACTGTTGCTAAATATGCTGTTCGATTCACTCTCGAAACGTTTCGTTGTTTTCAATTCTGTGGGTTCGTTCATTCGCACCGAAATTAGTTTGTCGACCGCAATTAGATATGCGATTGTGCTGTTGAGTCAAAGATTGCTTTATAGTTTAGTCGCTTAAACGCGTTAAAGAGATGGTCAGACAAAGACACTTACGATTAGCAATTAGCAGAGATTTTCACATCTGTGTATCACTTTATGTGTAATAGCGTTGGATTATATCAAGTTATTTTATAAATAATTTCGTGTTTACGTATAGTAAATATCTTTGCACGACCTAATCGCATACAACAATACACTCTTCGTATCGAAAGAATCGACGAAGCTGTCTCCATTTTACGTAACTTCATGAATTCAACATCAACACTGAATTCACATATCTGAAGCGTACAATCTGTACGCACAAGCATTCTTATCGACTCGATTATCTCCGTTTAAATCCTCACTTTCTATCAACTGAAAAAAACATAACGTAACTTTCGATATCTTTCGATATCACATATTCTTCACTATTCGTCCAGTATATTGTTATCTACGAAATCGCGAGACGTTAGTTGAATACTCGTGTGCGTGAAATACATGACTTGTGTGCAGTGCAGGACGCGCCAACTGAATGGCGAACCTTTACACCTAGCCACTTGAGGCAGAGATTAATGACGCCCGGTAAAAAGAAAAATGTTGTTGCTGGCGCAAGAACGCCGTTTGCGGTCAGTCTCGAGCAAATAAATATGGGCGTGTAACGTCGGTGTACACAAGTTATACCTTAATTATCCCGAGGCATTACCGCGACTAATGCCTTTAAAGAGAAGAGTAGAATGACGCTTGTCGTCACGCTGCGCCGGCGGAAATGTCGTTTTGTTCATTGCTCCGTTCTGTTTCTCGTACTGACGAGAGAATGCGACAGGTTGGATATCGAATTCGACATTCGCCCGTTCCAAAGAAACCAACGTCGTTCAAGCGGCACGAATAATTTCTGTTCCAAGAAATAAAAGGATAAGGTAATTCCAGGTGTTACAGTCCTCATTTTTAACCTTTTCAAGGATGAATCTTTCAATGCCAAAGAAATAATTGCCCTCGCTTTTTTTTTGCGAATAAGTTATGCGTTAAAATTAAATTCACATTAAATCATATTCACATTAAAGGAAAATTGCTGGTGATGTGCTATCGTTTATTATCTTTTCCAGCGACTTCAATAGTCGATGGAGATTGTTTCGATAGATTTAAACGCTGCTCATCAAGGATCAAACACAGAAATAATACGTCAGATTTGCATAAATCTAAGGCTCATCGTCCATGAAGCGTTAGTCTACTAGACGCGACTATATGTCTATGTCGGTGTTCAGAGTACGAAGCGTGCAGTAAGATATATTTTATCTCATTATTGAAACGTCGAGCCACAAGGAAGACGCTTTCGTTCTATATCAAGAGATTCGTTTATAGCTCCAACGTACACCTCGCAACTGACAATGTTAGCGCCAGTGGTCACGACGAAAACGCGTAGCGACGAAAACAGTTCACTGCTGTTTCGTGGACAGATGTACAAAGGTCGCTGCATAGAAGCATAGAGAAGCTTCTAATACGCGTCCATGAAGCGACGCTTCGTCGACAGTGGACTCGAAAAAGGGCTATTAGAGTGAGCTATTAGGAGACGTAATTAATTTAGGCCTTGCTTTGAATAAAAATGTATTGCTTATCACGGTACTACGATATCTCAATTTCTTTGTCTTCCATAAAACTGTAGGATTATTTATATAGAACTAGACAATATGAATTGAACGAAAAAATATTCTAAATGAAATATTGAGTTAAGATAACGTCAACTTACTTAACTTTTATAGTAGAAGTGAAGTAAGATATAGAACTAGTTCTTTTAAATTATGTAATTATCATAACACATCTTTATAAATATCCGCGAAAATGAGTAAAAATTTTGGATTGTGACTGTCCACACTGTTACATATAACACGTATATACGTTAAACGTAATGGACGTTATTTTGTATTATGATGTTGCATACAGTCACTTAAGCGTATATTGCTAGTAGATTTATGATTTCCGTGGAACGGAAATAGTTAAGAGTTAAGAATGGAACGTTCGAGTTAATTTTCTATACGCGAAATATGTCTGTCGCGTGGGTCGTGCATAGCTAGCTTCGAGATTAAGTCACAAGACAAATTTATAGATTCACGTTCAAATCAAGAGGGCGTAACATGAATATGGCAGGTTGCTATTTTCCTATTCGTTGGTCAATTGAAAAGAACGATTCGATCTCAATTGTACATATTTCATGCAAACTAAGCACGTATTTGAAGTGGCAAGATAGATCGTAAGATTGGAAGCATTTTCTTGTTGGCTGTCATGTAAATTTATTGGTTAATGTCTTCGTTATTTCGAAGAAAAAAAGGAATACGGAAATCAAATGTTGCTTTTTCAAAAAGGAAGGTTAATGTTCTAAGAAAATTACCAAACCAAATGAAAATTTCTTACGCAATTACCTCCTGTGATTGGTACGTTATACGTTACGTTGAATATTAAAAGGAAATTGAAACTATAAAAAATTGTTTAAAACAGTCATACCCATATTTTTGTTTTTCGAATATCTGGAAAAATGTATCAGTTTTTTATTGTTTCCTTTAGACTATTTCACCTTTAATATTTTATATATTCTTGTATATTCCTGCACATTCAAATTTCTCATAAGTGCATAAACATCTGCAGGCTAATCATTACTCCCATCATATTTATTCAATCGTTGTCTTGCAATAATACAGGAAATGTTCGATAATTGCACAAAGAGTTCCTCTTCGTAATTACACGGTCGTCATCCCTACTATCGAGGTGAGGTTCGCCTGATTCTCCGCGAAACTCGACGGCTCGCCGCGATCGAGTAGTGTAACATGATAATGTTTCATTTATTCCTTAATAGATTATCTCTTATATTCTTATGTTTGTATTAATCAATTCTGATGCATTCCTCGTATTTTATTTCTTTTGTTATATATTCATCGAAGATTGCGAAGCACCAATTATTGTTCCACAACAGCGTGAATATTAATCCGGTGCTTGCATATATTATTTTATGTAATTGATTTAATTACATCTTTAATTTAATTTACTTAATTTACACAAAAACCAGGTAATGCTCCGCTTCATGCATCGACGCGTTCACCCATTAGAAATCCTATTTCAATCGACGTAATATGTTAAGGAAATAAAATAAGGTCAGGTAGCGTTTAATAAGCCTTTGAAAGACCAGAACAAAATCCTCGATACTTGTGGTATGTGAGCAATATACATGCAGTTTCTTCTATGTTCAAAATGATACAGCATCAGCTCTGTCCAATTTTACGCTCTTCAGAAGAAAATCGAATGTCTAGACATATCTCTTTCGATACGTTCGTCGATATAAATAATACGGTCTACGTATTAACTTGATTTTTAACATTATAGTGTTTTTAAACATCAACGAAAAATGTATTATTTGAGGTAAACAAATTTTAATGCGTCCTCTACCGTGTTCCGCGAAATGGAACAAATTGAAATTATTTATAACAAACATAAGAATTGTTTGTTCGATATAGAGTACTTTCTTAAGCTTAAGTCTATATATATATATATATATATAGCTTTTTGCTGTTACCAATATCTCAGTTGTTCATAAAAAAATTGTTTCAAATAGATAAAGTATTTATAAAAACGTAAGAGACAGTCACAAAATTCACATTGTGTAGCAAAATTGTTAACACTAGCTCAGATTGTAATTCAACACAAACTATTAATTTACTTACTTTACAAAATAAATGAAAGATGAAAGTGTGAGAAGCTTCTCGTACCTTATTGAATGATCAAGTTATTTATTCAAATGATCAATTTATTCATTCGAATTACTTTGCAATTATTCGCTCCTTCTACATTATCGTTCATTTGAAGTATAGGATCTCGTTTCTTCTCATTGTTTTTGCAACAATTTTACATCTATCTCTCTGTACCGACTCTTTCTGTATTCTTATACCGATATATATATATATAATCACGTGTCAGTAAGACAAATGTTTCCTTTGTATTTGCTTATTTTTTCATTATGTGTGCAATTGGCAAGTTCGTTACTAACTATGGTAATCGCGAATTAAAAAAACCAAGCGAAGAAGTACGATTAATTAAGATTGCCATTCGTGACTTAGTTACATTGTAGAGGAGTCAGGCCTCGGTGATCCCTTGCGTGTTGATCTTTAAGGAACGTACATATACACATATAACCTTCTATACATAGCCCTGAAATTCTCTCCCTCTCTTTTCAATTACTTCGTACGCGCCTGCATTGTTCTGCACTCTTAACAAATATACGAGGCGCATGCTGTCAAATTTATTGCACTTGAATCTCCATGATAATTATATTGCGAGAATCCAGTGAGTCAAGTTTCTACTTTTAGCCTTCTTGTGTCCATTTGTTTTTAATTTGTAGTAGCTCGATGTATCCGTATTCGCAAGTTGCATGCAGTGATAGAGATCTTAAGTATACTATATCATAGATATATTATAAACTTGATTTATCATATTTCACGTACATTTAGTTATAGAGAATTAAATGTTAAACAAGGGTAATAATAAAAAGACTCATAAAATAAACCTATAATATATTCTAGCTGAATTTTAACCAATCTGTTATTACACGAATTAGTCACCATGAACTCATTCTAATAGTTTAACGCACAAATATTTTAAATAAAATATCATTGCACCATATATTTTTTTATTACATTCTGAAACTGCAAAGGAAGATATTTCCACTTTTCTTTACTTCAGTCTAATCTCCATTTTCTTATTTTCTTCTTTCGATATATACATTTATTCTATATTTACCTTTCTTTTTTGCTAGAGATAATATATATTTTTTGTACATCTTATTTCCTACTCACCTACCTGTGCATCATTATCAGATTATATCACTATCAGTATTTGTGACTCGATTGTTTAAATACTCCTTTCGGTTATCCATTGAAAGGATGTCGCTTCAAAACCATAAGAACAAAACAAACGTGACATTCATTTATGCAGGATAAGAAAAAGGTGATAATGATGATGATTGCAGTTAGTTAATTAAATTACAGAACGATTAATTAAACATCCACGACTAGTATCATATACAATACAATGCATACGAATGTAACCACATGTATAGACCTCTATTGATATTAACACAGGGATAAAAATGATTAATAATACGTCGTTACGGCAAAGACTCGTTTTGCAGACGATCATGACTGATGGCGTTTCTTGAGCGTGAACAACCGCATCAACGATAATGCTTCGTGTCTGCTTAAGATCACTCTCATTGACGTTAATTGTAAGCATCGATATACACTACTGACTATAAGTCATTGGGCGCTTAACAATGGAATATTAATTTGAACAAATACAAAATATGTTTTGAAGGTTGTTATCGTAAAGTTACTTTAATAAACATTATGGTTGAAGCTTACAAGTTTCCGAGAATGTATGTATTTCTGGTAATCTATGTAAGCCATGCACATCGTTTCATTTCTTTCAAAGGCTAACCTTTTCTATTGAAAGAACGTGCACGCAGATGTTACAGTTGTATGTTAGTATGTCACACGCTATGAAGAAGGCAAAAGTTGCTATTATGTAAAAACAGATCGTTTTTGTAGAAGGTGAGCTTTTACAATGACCAAGTTAAAAGTTCACGAAGAGGAATCAGTTAAGTTTTGTATATATAAATACGATATTATTTATTGTTAATATAAATGAAAGGAGACGTTAAAGAGCGAGGAATTGCTAAGTAAAAAATGGTTAAGACCAACACACTGGCAATTTGATTTAACTTGTCTTCTCCGGTTAAAACTAGAAATACCTAGAAATAACTAGATTTCTTTTATTCTGATATTTTTTTAAACTACACTTCTGCTACGTCTTAAAAACAATTCGCTGATATATCTTAAGCAAAACACAAGAATGTACTTAAAAGACAAAAGCTTTTAGAACAATTATATTTGCTATCTGACTAATCTTTCTAGCGCAATCTTTTTCTTAATGGACTGACTGTCGACGTTTTGCTTATGCACTTACGGATCTCTGTAGTTTACTTACGATTAGAATATATATTTTAACGCTTTACGTATAGTACCTTATTGTAATATCAAAAATGTTGCGAATTTGACAAATATATCTTTTTCTTTAATTTAAACGTTTCAATTGATCCCGACGTAGTGCCGATTCCTGTTAACTTTCACATTATGCAAACTATTAATAAGTCGATAGATTCGCTACTATTAACGTATACGTTGCATTGTCTCGATGATCTAAAACTTTCTTAGCTACTTGACTCTGACACGAACACTGGCATTCTGATTTATTGCGTTTTAACGAAAATATTGAAGAAGGAAAATAAGACAGTCCAAGCAGCTTACTGTCGAGCCTATCCAGACTCTTTGCAAAAATATTAAGCGAATGCCTGCATGCCATATTGGACGAGACAATGACGCTTCCAAATCATCAATTTTGATTTCGGAAGCGGCATTCAACAGCTGAACGGATACACCGTATTACGTGTAATATTAGCCAAGAATTGTAAAAGAAAAAATATTGCTCAGCGGTATTCTTGAACGTTAATAGACTTTTGATAAAGTATGACACTCTGGCCTGCTATACAAGCTCAACAAAATTTTGCTTCTTCGATCTATCTAATCATGCATTCTTACCTAAACAATAGACAACTTAAGTTTAGGTTTTTAGATGCTACAACTGCAGTTTTCCCTATTGTGGCTGGAGTACTATAAGACAGTGTACTTGGACCAATCTTATACTCAATCTATACGACAGACCTATCCACTTTGGCCAACGTCGTTACAGCTGCATTCGCCGATGATATTGCAGTTCTAGCAGCGGATGAAAAGCCCGAAGTAGCTTCTTCAGTCCTTCAAGAGCACTTGGACAAAATTGTGAAATAAATTGTGAAATTCGTGAATGCCACGAATAGCATATTAACATAAATGAAAGCAAATCGACGCATGTTACGTTCATCTTACGTAAACGCACATGTTCATCGGTAATGCTAGACAACGCAATAATTGCAGCTAACATTGAGATCCTACAGCGATTCTAACTAAAAACGCTAAGGTTTATCTGGTATGTAACCAATGAAGCCATACATAGAGACTTAAGTATACCAACGGTTAAGGAAGAAATTTCTAAATTTAGTAACCGCTACGACACACACGCTTGACTAAGCGTTCCAATCCTTTAGTCACCCAGTTTCTAATTTAGTAAGATTTGTATCGAAAGAAGTAACCTTACCGTAAGGTTACGTATCATGCTATGGAAATACGACATCATAATTATTCCAAATATTCCGTGAGAATCGATTGTAATATTTTTACCCCTCCCTCACCCCCGAAAAAAGAAAAAATATTTAGATTCAATTCTGATTTCTTATTGTTAACGATCTTTTTTTTTTTTAATCGAAGCACGAAAGGATTTCCTGTCGTTTCGTGTGTTTATTTTATACTGCGTGCGTGTCGATGATTTTCATTGCAGGCGTGTGACACTTGATAATAACCGTGAGCTCATTACACGTGGCCATATCTAGATTTTGTTGGCCGGTAAGCGTGGCAATTATTACAGATGCTTTGAAAGCTTGCCGCTGGTTCAGAAGTTTTGCACATAATTTACCGATGCGAGTCTGTAATTACGATCGGGTCGAGAATCGTGCGATACGAAGAAAACGGCCCTGAGCTCGCAAAGTGGGATCAAGAACTTCTTGTAAAAAAGACACACAGGGTACAAAACAGCCTCTGCAATATTTTCGGGACAGAAATCGAGATAAATTCTTACACGATCAGGTTTTATTCATGAAACGAAACTTGGATACAAAACTGAGAATTAGCTTAATGATTGGTTGTTACCCTGTTGAGGATACTTTAACGTGTAAGCTGCGAATCTTACACCTGTCCACGGATACCAATTATACCGTTAGCGGTAACTTAGCGGACCAGTGATGAGGTTCAGCTTTGAGAATATTCACTGTGTTTGAACGGAAAAATTTTCGGAAGGAACCCATAAACCTGTGAACTGCTTAAAAATGTCGAGCGCGAAGTATATACCGCGGATTGTAAATCTATGGTATTTAATATAAATTCGATGTTTTCCATTTTCCTTTTATTTTCTAGTTATTTCGTTAGAAAATGTTATTTCAATTGTATCATGCGATGGTCCGATAGATCTTTCGCTTTGTATTCCAAAAGCAGCATTTCCGAAAACTTTAATTAACAATTATCTATCATAATATAACGTATTAAATAACGTATTAAACAACGTATTTGTTAGAGTTTTCCTGTAGGTATAAGGAGTATATAGATGTCCTAATATATTTACGCGCAACGATTATGGCGCATAATTACTATTTTTCTTACGATCAGGAGAAGTTATTTTCTTCTTGAAATTACGTACATGATCTTACATTGAACTCGATTAACAGTATTTTAGTGAATTCTTGCTCAGTTGGACGAAGAGACGAATCTTTGCTAGCAGTATTATCGTGCACAGGACAGCAGCCGAAACCTGAAATCGGCATCGAATTTTGCATCGCATCGGTGTGAAAGTGACTGCGGCGAAACCTGTTTACCACGCGACAGGTGTCTGCTTATGATTTATCGAAGTGCTTGCCTTTTCTTTTCTTATTTTCTCCCAAATGGGGTGTGGCGGCAGAGATGTCAATTGCGTCATATTTTATTTTTACGGCGGCCAGCGCATACCTTGTTGCTCCGTTTTAATTAATCGCCATATCGGGACCTGGTGTAATTAATTAGGGTTTCCAGCAATATCGTATTTCGAGAGACCAAGCTGAGACTTAAATCGGCGATCATTTTAAAAGGGCGAGAGATACTCCTTTTAACGTTTACATACTGTAAAACTTATTAATGTTTTTATAACCAACTCCATTATCCCATATATTGTAGAGTGCGAACAAAGTAGAATTCGAAACAAAATTATTTCATTCGAAAACTCGTGTTTGAGGAAATTGAATTTGGAAATTTAAAACTTTATAAAATTGAAAGATTTATGATGCAATTATCTTTCCTTTCATTTATGTTTACTATACTTCGCCTGAAAAAGTTAAGTATATCACTGCATTTTTTAACAGAATGTTATTGTTTACTGAAATTTTGCAGTAAATCAGGGCTAAGAAAAATGTTCATCTAGAGGCACAAAGAAATTTATTTTATCTTCTAGTATCTACAACTTTTTTATTCATTTTCATATTCATAGTTGAATAGTAGTTGTGATCAACCATTTTCATTTTGGATCATTGAAGCGTGTTATTTTTAAAGCGTGACATTTTTACGGACGAATGAAAGAATAATTTGCATATTTCGTACGTGTTACCTTATCGTGGAAAAATTATCTCCAATGAATCTACAAGTCCATTCCACAATCTCTTCGAATATTTTCCTTCGAAGAAAAAAGTGCTCGTTCGTTGGATAAAATATTCTTGTGGACTTTTCTATTCGTACAATTTCAATATTGAATGCAATCATGTTTTATTAATATTAGTTAATATTTTATTCATAACGCGGCATTTAGCCAGCGAAGTGTGAACTTGCAGAAATTTTAGCGTAAACATTTGATTTTATAAATCTCGTAATTTTCTTGAATTACATCAGTCGCATAAAGGTTCGCAAACGATGTAAATTATTATTATTATTATTATTTTTTTATATTAAACCTTATAAATTCTTCGCAATTTGTTCATTCGACAAGTTGCTATGATATTGGATTGGTAACGTTTAAATGCTGGTAAATTATTAGCACCGACAAATGTTTGTATTTTGAGGGTATTTTGTAAAAGCTTAGAAATTAGATTCGATTAAAATATGAGCATTATTCTGTCGTTTCTTTTTGGGCTTATGTATTGAATGTTTTTCCAAAAAAGTGTGGTACACGTTAGTATTAAATAAAACTAAATACTCGTGATGGTATTTCACTCATAATTTTATCATAATCTGTCTTATACATATAAAACTTTTATCACAAAAATCAAAATGAAAGAACTTCGTTTATTTGAAACCCGTTTCAATCAAATTTTATTTAATATCTGGTTAACTGTACTCTCATCCACTAAATTTACTTATTTCGATGTAAATATTGATACCTCGAGATAGATAATGTATTTCTTAATGATATCAATTCCGTTTTATCGAACAGTACTACAAGGTGGATATTTCCCAGAAAAATACCAACCGAATGTAAACACGGTAATTAGCATTACCATTGGGATTAACAATCAATTTCTGTCAGCGAAAATAGTCAGGTAAAAGTTAAAAATATTCAAGCGTTAAAATGCAAGCCGGTAATATTATCGAATCAGGTTCTGCCGTTGAAAAATATCAGTGACAAATCTAAACGTGTGGATTCAGCGGGAATATTAAAATTATTCGACTTGCATACAGTACTTTCTACATATAAATTCGAGCAAACTCAATGACATTGATAGAGGTTGATCGCTTATCGACCTCGAGATATCCTTAACGGAGCGTACGTCCGAGCTTGCATAAAAATCGATGCTTTTTTGAAAGCGTAAAGCATCTAAATTTAAAATTCTTCAAAGATTCTTGGAACTCGTTTATATTCTATCAAAGAAGAGTCGATAATATCCCTCGTGATACAGAACGATATCCAAATGTTCTTTGACTGTGAGAGCGAGCTATGTAACGCAATCCAGTATTCGTGTTTCTACTAAACTTCAGCTTTCTTACATGATACTGCAAGTGCAAGGTTACAGCGTACGTTCCGCGATACGAGGCGGTTAAACATTCAACCCAGCTCATATTTTTCACCGAATAATTGCAGCTATTCCAGTCGTTTCGTATTTCATAGGAATTCTAAAAAGATATTTCCAGCAATAATTAGTAATTAATTTCTACTAATGAATTGCCATGCAATTTGATTATGTCTCATACAAATAAATTACCAATTGCTTTAGTCGTTCAAAATTTCCATATACAGGGTGTGCCTCATGATTGGAGTATACATGTATGTTACTGTAAAAATGCTTCGCGCAGAAATTTAATTAATCGTACTATAAGTCTTATGTCTATTTCTTTTCTATATTAATTCAAAATTTTATAAAGAACGCCCTTTAAATTTTTATTTCGAGCAATAATTACAAAGTAAATTAAATTAATTTGCCACAAACAATTTTTCTATTTATGTGCTTGTCACTGTATATTCACTTAATTTTGCCTCATGTAAATTTTCGCCTATCTTCCGTCGTCTTAAAGATATTTAGGTTTGATTCGATGCAAGCGACGTTTTTTACGTATGTAAATCTTATGATACAAATATGACATTATCGTCACCATTACGTTATACTTCTCTTATCCAAGTTTTACAACAAATTAACATTCTTTTCGAATTCAAACGTAGTTGTTTTCCCTGAAACGTCAGGTTCTGTCAAAATGTTTATTTTTGTCGAATTATATAACGCGTTAAATAAGGCTTTCCGTAGCAGAGTAACTGGCCGTTTTACAATATCATTGCCTTTGTTCCTGTTTGTATTTCGCTCATATTTACACGTAGTATAAACTCAGTTCGATAAATCTTGCTAAGATATTTGGTCAATTTATCATTGTTACAGCGGTCGACACGTCTCTTCGGATAAATTAACCTGGCATATGTCGGTGAATTCTATTTTTAATCGTAGGTGCTGTATGCAATACAGTTAGTAATTCACTTGTTCGTAAGACTGACGTACGTTTGCTGGGTCGCCTTTTGCATGTAAGCGTAGTGTGTTGACGCGCACGTATATTTGCATATGTATCGTGTGTAACAAGGAAATAAGTATTTCTTCTAATATCCATTTTGAAAGATTCAAATTGTTTCAAATTTCTGTTCGAACGAATACCAGAAACTATAAACTAAAGAGTTTCAAATAGCCGTAGCACACGGCTCGTCGAGTTAGCGACTAACCTGACTAACTCGAAAATCTCTTCGCGTATGACAATAACCGGTTAGTATCTGTATAACACAGATGCGACAAAAGTTACACCGGCACGGCGTCACGTCGCCACAAGAAGATGATGCATATGCGTGTCTAGAGGCCAGCGTAGTGGTTCACGCCGCGTATAGCTCAGCTCTGGCTGCTGCCAAGTCTTCGTCAACGTAACCATTCGTTTCGCTACTTTAACGCACACGCACGTACACAGATACGTGGTGTACTTTTGCAACAGTGTGCAAAAGTTACAAAAGTTACTCATCATTGGCTACTGCACGAGACAGAAAAATAAAGAGAAAATCCGAATAGACGAACTCATTGGTACAGTCTGACAAGAAAGTCGCGGTCAATTCTAATTTTGTCAATGACCCTTGGCTAGGCAAGAATTGCGAAACATACAACTGTGACGATTTTGCGGGAAACGACACGGTGAATTCTTAATTTTTCGCTGTAACTGGAGAATCACTGGCTTCAAGCTTTAGAATGTTTCGTGAAATTTTTGTAATTACGCGGAGGAAGACAGAGACTGCTTCAATTATAGATTTGATAGAAATAATGGGCCAAATATAATATACAGGGTGATTGGTAACTGGTGGTACAAACGGAAAGGGGGTGATTCTACGCGAAAAAAGAAGTCGAAAATATAGAATACAAATTTTTCGTTCGAGGCTTTGTTTTCGAGAAAATCGACTTTGAATTTTCGCTCGGTACGTCTCGTTATAACGGATCTCACTGTAGATCGTTGTCTCGATTGACGTTATTTTTTTAATTTTTACAATTTTTAAATTTTTATTCTATATTTCGACTTCTTTTTTCACGTAGAATCACCCCCTTTCCGCTTGTACGTTTTCGGCCCAAAATTTTCGAACGTAAATCGTAGGTTAAGAGGTTAAGTACTGGAATCTTCTATTCTCTTCATATGGAATTAAACTACTCGGATTATAAGGCTTACAAAATAAATTGTATACGCTGATTGATACATGTATAGCGATACATCTTGTTGAGATTTACAAATTTCGTGTCACGTTCCGCAACACGTTCCGTATGTATCAAGATTTCTTTTTTTTTACTATTTATTAGCTACACTCACGGAATAAACGAAGAGATGCGATTTGATTTCTGTAGATAACGCGGAAGGAGCCTACGGTGATCGGTAAGATGACGTTGCATGTAATACCCTAATGAAAATGGTGTAAACCGTGAACGAACGAGCAAAATTAACCTCGTAGACAAAGATAGGTGGAGTGCAATCATCTTGCATGGTTGTATTTGTTAGATAAGGCGCTCATTCGCGAAATAGCAACGCTTCACCTCCCAGGAAACTTGCTGACATGAAAATTATCGCCATAAATAGCAGAAAAATAATTATGGAAATAAGCGCTTCTAGGTTGATCTATCTATATCCTGTACTATTTTATAATATGATGTATATCTTTATAATTTGCTAAAACATTTTGCATAAATCAATTGATAAAACTTTCTGGAACTGTTGAAATATTAAAGCAGAAATTTTCCCCGTGCATCTTGAACTTCTTTAAAGCGATTGTTCATGGTCGTCCACTGTAATAAGTTATCGACGACTCAGTTGAAATTATAGGTTGAACATTATTATTTTTTGGAAAAGATTGATTTGTTTTAAAAATGTTGATAGTCATAATGTTTTATTAAAATTTCGATTATCTTTTTATGGAAGCCGAGTTTTGAGTTTTATAAGAAAAGAAGAACTTCATTTTTTACTGATAAATTCTTCTAACACACTAGATAAATTCCATATTAGTTGTGTCATCACGTTTCAGATTCGATCGTGTAATTATCAACAAAGTAATAGACAATTTCTGTATTTTTCTACGCGATAACGTTATGCAATTTCACGGATTTCCCCGAACATATCTACACTATTATTGTTCATAAGTATTGGGACAGATATTCGTACATACGATACATTTTTTAAATTAAAATACACTCATACTGGTGTAAGTCAAATTCTCATAATTTTAATGCAAATTGTTATAAACATTTCGTTATATCCTTATAAGTGAAATGAAAGTTCATGAAAGTTCATGAAAATGAATTTAAAGACGTAATGCCAACTTGAGAGATTCTACGTGTTAGCAAAGAAAGAAAAAGAGGAATTATATTTTGTATGTAAAAGATTCCTGTGCAATTCTTATGCGATCGAAACGCGGTGTCAATGGGTCAGTCGTACGCATGACACACTTTTAATCAATATGAAATGATGTTTCAGTTGCGTGTAAAGCTGGCAAACGCATCTAAATCTAACCATTGTCGGCTTGTAACCAGCCCGCGTATGTATCAGCTATATCGCAAATAACGACGGCATAAAGTTCAATATGCGTTTAGAAATCCTCGATTAATTTTCAAAGGAAAATTACGCTTTATGATATTCGATTATTATAGATGAGAGGCGATAAGTAAGCTATGTCGAAAGTTAAGTCTACAAATATATTTCTTTGATATTAGCTAATACATTTAGTTCGATAATCATAATGTCTCTTACGGAACTTTTAAAAAATACTCAAATATCTCTAAACATTTCAATATACCTTAAAAAATAAAAAAAAATGCTAGGAACAGTATTTTAACTAAAAAGGTAGAATATTTTCGGAAAGCATTCAGTTGTTAAATCGGAGGAAGCGTTCGAAACTATAAAGTTAGCTTTTAATCTACTTGAAATGTAGTACTTAGTCCCGTCGCTATCTGTAACACACGCGTGGTCGAAGTGGCTCGTATTTTCATTTATGCAACGTCACTTGCGACTCGCGGCACACGAATACTGAACTTTGATACACTGACAGCAACCATCGACGAGCTGCGCATCCAGACGTCGTTTCTATTTCAAAACGTTGTATGCTCTCAGTTGAGTACATAGTTACATGCCGCGGCGCGTCTAGCGGACGATTATTTTCACGGTCACGTAAGCAATTTAATGAGCGTACAGAGCTCCCAGAGATAGAAGGAGAAAAAGAGAAAGATGGAAACACCGGCACCACTATGTCAAATCACTATGATTCCGCGTTCATGGACCAGAATTAGAACTGGAACTGGTTCACTCGCGAACTCGCTCGCTCTTGTTCATTTTAGCGGTGAATTAGTCCCTGACGAAAGCCATTAATACGCGGTCAATTTGTATGCCGCCACTCGATTACGCTCCAACTTTTCTCGTCTGAATTAACGACTTCGATTCGTCGGGTATTATGCTTTTCTTGTTCTTGTTAGAATTTCGTGTGTTGTTTCATAGCTACCTCGTAATTCCTGCTTCCGTTTCTCTGCTATGTGTGTTTTGCCCGCGTTTATTTCTGTTCCTCGGCATATAGATTAATGCTTTTTCTTACTTTTCTTGCTGCGATCCACCGTGCAAGTATGTTTTGTACAAATATCAATTTTCGTATGACGCGCGAAAGGAAAATGATAGTTTTTACCATAAGCGCACTGTTCTCTTTGACGTGTGTGGTAGAGTTTGAATATAAAATATCGCGTCGTTAGATATCCATAAAATGGTAGAGATGAATTGAGTAATAATTTTGTTCGAGCTTTTTCAATCTAGCATTTACTATTAATATATTTTAGTTTTAATATATTTGCATTTCTTATGAATTATGTATTTAAATACTTAAATTCTATCGCACAATGTACTTTAATATAACTACGGTAGTCGATAAATTTTACTAATATGCGTAACCTCAACATAAAATGTCAATCGTAAAAAGACAAATGTATATTAGGCGTTAAAAGATTATCGAGATATATTCAAACATGTCTGAAAATTGTAAAGCGATTGTTTGCTATTGTGTGAGATTCAACTAGCTGGAATTAACTTGCTAGAATAATATACTATGTTCAATTGGCAAATCGTTTGTTGCTATGGCTGAAGAAGCTTTTCTTTGAAGCTATTCTGGTTGCTGAATACTACCAAGTATTTTGTAGATTGTGCAACTATTTCTGTAACGATAGAAGGATAGATTCTTCCTTTGCTTGCAAAACTATTTTCAAAACAAGCATATTAACATGCTTTTCCGAAGAACTTTCTTTAATCGTAAACGTAAACTTTTCTACGATACTCTATTCAAGGTGATATTATTTTCTTCTTACCGATAAGATAAATATTTTATTTATATAATAGATATCTTTCTCGGATATTTTTTAAATTTTTTCTCAGGATTAAACGCGGAGGATTAAAATATGGTAAAAGCAATAAATCTTGCTTGTTAAAGAACATCGGTACCGACGTATCCTGTTTTATTTATTCGATTTTACCTATCGCTGATACTAATCGCTTTTAAACTCCTCCCCACAGTCTTCTCCATCAGTCCAGTCTCTATCGAACTCACAGGGAATAAAGTCGACTATGAAATAACGTTTTATTACTACCATGACTATTACAAATTTGAAACGTTCTCGCGTCGAGGACAACGACTATGCCATGGGTCAATTTACTGTGCACAATGCGCAAAAATAAAGTACTCCGTGAGTGGTAGGTGATTTTGTTTTTCTTGTGACACTGCCACGCCTTGCTTCCATCATTCCAAAATGTTGTATTCATTTTACATCGGGTGGACGTCGTTCAAGGCGTTTCTTTGATCTTGCGATTACACTCGACCCATCTTTATAAAAATGATTATATTATAGTAGTTGGATATACCAGCGGTAGTTACTTCGTAGCGTTTTTCTCTCTTTTTCTTGAATTAATCGATAAGGTGGATCGTTTCACAATTTGATCTTCGTGTGGTTACGAAATTAAACGTTAATGACGACGAATCGTGATTTTAGATGTATCGGTTTATTATTCGTAATAATACAAATTACATTTTACTCCGTATGAGGAATTTAAAAGGAAAAAATTGTGGAATTACGACAGGGAGCGCTATAATAATTTAATATTCAATCATATAATCCAATCAATTAGATTAGACTCGTGTGTAACGTTCATCGATTTACTCTCGAATTCTTTGAAGCATAAAAAAGGAATTTACAATATTCCACTTTACGTGTGTAAACATCTAATGTCAACAAATAATGTTCACTTTTATTGAGATGGAATTATGATTATACGTATAATCCCATCCTGTTTTCACCATACGATTATAATTATAATTATTTATATACATATAATGTATTTAGGAATATGTATACATTGAATACTGATTCTACAATATTGCTGCTATATTGAAAAATAGTAGCTAACTACGTTGACGATTAGGAATTTATTCGATAAATATTCAACAAATGTTTATTCGTATTTTAAGAGTATAATAATCGTTGAGCTATGTTTTCGTATTAAAAAACTAAATTACATTATAATTTGCTAGATTTCGAGTTTGTTCGTTTTATTTTATTTCGTAATTAAATCCTTAGAATGTATCTAGTCACTCGTTCGATTAAGGTTTTCTTTATGGGGTTTCCTTATTTATCCCTGGAATTCCAAAGAAAATGTAGCCGGTTTAAACGAAGATCGATTAAAGCCAGATCGAATAAGTGGGATTTCATGGAATGGTGTAACATACATTTAATAAAAATATAAAATATACGCATAAATATATGCATAAATAGACGCGCTCAAAAAGAAATAGTCCTCAAAAAAAAATAAATTATTATTTGAAAAATATTCGTAACCGACATGACAAATTGTTTCGTCTATGCGAGTTAATAGGTTGGAAACAAACTGGTTACACGTTATTTATTCGTATCAAGTCAATGCTATCCAGTAGTTGCAGTGTAGTGATCCTCTGAAAGTTAGAACTAGGAAATCTTCTCTTTAGATATGTACGATAGTTCGAGAAACTTTGAAGTAATATTGTCGGGTATATCCCACAATATATCCCACAATCCCAAGCATATTTTTATAATTATAACTTATTCAAACTCTCATCGTTGTAAATTATTAATATCATTTGCAATTATTAATTCTAAATCACACCTCAAATTGGTGGTAATTTATATATCTAAATCTATGTAAAATTATAAAGAAAATTACAGCTATTTGAAAATATAATCGTTTATATCAAAAATATAAATGTTATCAGGAGAAAATCGTATTAAAGAGCAATGATTTGCTATATCAAACAATAATGCCGTGTGTAAAGCACTCGTTACTATCAGTTGACAACGTATGCGTTAAAAATCGATTTACAGATAAGTTACAAAGTATTACCAAGGAATTATTCCCCTCCTTCGAGGGAAGAAAGAAAAATGAAAAAAAAAAAAAAAAAAAGAGGAAGATTCCACGCCTATTTTAATGTAATGAGATACAATCATTATAATTTCAAGTATTTTCTAAAACATTCAGCATTCGTGCGAATTATTTCACACAAATGAAATATTTCTCAATTATACTGTCTATAAAGTATAAAGGTTCGTGCGTTATATCCGATGATGTTTCTCTTACGAGAAGTTGAAATAGAACGTCCTGTTTTGCAATAAAAAGAAGTCGAAAGAAGTCGTGCAGAAATGTAGCTCGGAGGAAGCAACGATTTGTCCATCATCACCAGCCCCTGCAACCAGAGAATAACTTGCATAGAAAGTTTTTAATCAAGTTAACGTTCTTAATCGGATATATGAGAAAGATGAATTTTTATTAATAAGTGATAAGAATTGATTAGAAAAGAGAGTAACTGCAAAACGATATAATAACAGAAAATGCGATAGTAACGGCGATCTTCGAACAGTCTAGACGTAATCTGTCTGAGAATTGGCAATTTTTACGGTAGCCTTGCGTAACTGAAAGCTTAAGATTAAACCAAGACGAGTGATAAAGCGAGATACGTTCCGCATCGCGTTAGAAAAGGATGCTGCGCGACATGCGCACTGACACTACGAACGATGGAACTATCGTCGGTGTGCTTGTACGAGCGATAGTTACTTGCAGCAGGTAATCTAAGCAAGTTGATGTAAAATTTTATCGAGTTTGTATTGTTGTCACGATTTGAGATTTCTGAGAATGTAAGCCTCGTCCAATAGGAATTATATCCCGATAGTTTCGCCAATATTATAGCTACGTAGCTTCGTTAGTTGCCGAATGACACACTCCTATGTATCCACGTTTATGTCTGTTTTGCGTTTCAATGTGATATTTGCATCTTTTTATGATTCTTAACGATACGATTGTTTTTTCATTCCTTCTTGTGCTGTTTTTCTTTTTAAAATACATATTATATATATACACGTAATAGTAGTGACCCTTTTATATGCAAAATGTTTGGACAAAGTGCTAAAATTTTAAATTCCAGTTTAGAAAATGAATTTTTAACTGTGATCTTAGTTTCTTTCAATTTCTGCGTCGAAACTATTTTAACTGCAAACAAATTAATTTATAATTTATGATATTATATATCCATATGTGGACAGAATACACTGAACGAGCAAAAGGTTATACAAGATAAAATGTTATCGCTATAAAATAAAATATTCGATGCAATAACGATCCAGTTTCGGCTATACGAGAGTTAATCAATGCCTACGCAAATTTCTGATTTCGATCGCACCGATCGATATCGTATCGTTCCCATCGCTAGCGTACGGTTTCCTCGGGGCGATCACGTCTCGTGATCTACTAATTGTAAGTGTATATTTCGCTGTGTGCAGCCGGTTGTGTGTTCTTACGCTCTTGTATTCGCATAGACGCGAGTGTAGAACATAGAGTACATGTATAGAAGAGTTGGATTTCCTTGACATTAGCCGCTACAATGTACGTTACAGTCGCTTATCGCAAATGCATTCGCGGCCAACTATAGCACGCATGTTTATCAAGCGAAGTATTCGACTGTTCTGTCACAACCACAATTTGGAGCGCTTTATTTGATATTTTTATCAATGTCACTTATGACTTATGTACATCCTTCACAATGCAATTGATCGGGTTTACGTAATGAACATCACGATCATTCAGCTGTTTTTCTGCAGTTTCAGAACTAACTATTACTAGAATTTTGTGTATATCAGAGAAAACAATTATAAGTGATTACTTTCTTTGTTTTTGGTCTAGAAACATTTATAGAGAAACGAGAAATTTTCTATTACAACTTTTATATATATTTAAATCTTTGCTTGCTTGATCATCACATACATGCAAATCGAATTGAACCGGTTAGACTAGTTAATATGTAAATACCTTATAATTATAAATTAGTAACATTATGCGAAAACTGGTTTATAATATTTACTGCTACATTAGTATAATATGAAATTTGCAACAAGTGTCTGGTGTTTTTCAGCTGTATTTTTTTTTACATACACTCGACGCTCTTTTTACACGGCTTTTTTCAACACACGTTATTAACTTTTACACGATTTATTCAACATGTTTTCGTTGTAGTTATACGATTTTTTTTCAAGCACGTTTTATCGTTTCACTGTGATCTCGAACGTTCTATACAATTTTTAAGAGACTCGAGAACTTCTATCAAAACAAATTTCCATTTAGACTTCATTTTCTCAGCGATATTCTCAAAAATATGAATTGTGCATAGACATTCTCATAATCGATTTCATTATAATAACACGAGTCATGGATGACGCTAACATTTTTACAACTGTGATTTTTTACACGTTGCATTTGCAGAACTGTGTCTACTTCTCAGCTATGGTAGCGTGATTCCCACACCATCCCGTGCTCTATAACTGTGCGTGCATCGGCGCAGTTTGCGTAATAAGGCTGTGATTATGCGAAGATAGAACGCCTCGAGTCAGTATCCGCATATATCAGTCGCTGTGTTATCAGTTGTTCGTTGAGTCTTATAACCAATTCATTATTATCGTTTTTTCCTTTTCTGAGCAATTTGTAATACTAGTGAACTTCTTCAATATCGATTATTTGCAGAATAAAAACATCGTAAAAAACAGCGAATCGTTTGAATCGTTCGACTAGGAGAAGAAATCGTAGATTCTACGTAAAATTACGCGCACTTGTCGATTGTTGATCATATTATCTTGAAGAAAGGTCGTTGAGTTTATAAAAATTTTATGTACTTCTTGTACACAAGGGAAATGTTTTTATTGTCATGTACATGTGTTTATGTTTTCCAAAATATATGGAAAATCGATGGAAAAATAAATTTCCCTTAAAAACACCATAGGTAGTTAAGGAAATAATATTTCAAAGCGAAATCTTACATTTGTTGTTTTTTAGTTTAATGTACGGCATCCAGCTATCGAGAAATGAAATCGTATCAAATGAGATTGTAAATCAAGCTGTAACCCATTTCACAGAAGTTCGATTTCTCTTATTCGATCGAACAAGTTATTCAGAGACTGCTTAATAAATTTGACGATTAACACGTCGCTTATCATACACAAGATTTATGTTTTAACGTCCAACTCGATGATTAAATATCCGTTTACGAGGTATGTGCTACTTTTAATCTGACGGGAACCAAATAATGCTAGTACCGGTTGTTCGAAAAAAGTTCGTAACAAAGCTTCAAAAAGATTTACAAGCAATGTATCTCTCATGAAATTGGTATTTTATTAAACAACGTATATCTTTATCGTCCTTGTTGGTAACTTTTAACTATCTATTGAATATTTTCACAAGATCTTTTTTGAACAACTTTCGTCTTTTCTTTACAATTTCAAACGATTCAATACGTTTAGGAAATTACATCGAACGTGAATTTTTACATTTCGTTGTAGCACGAAACATAAAAATTAGCATTCATAATTGTGCTCTAATTGCGTTTATCTCGAGAAATGATACAAGAATTACTTTATTAAAAGTCTGCATCTATATGTTGAGACTTCTTCAAATAAATCATGTTTCTCGTACGTAGGTGAAAAGGCTTGATTTATTAAAGAATTATACCGTAATTATCTTATTATAAATTTCCTGTGTTAATTATAAGAAAAAAATTAGAAGAAAAAAAAATACAAAGTCACTGAGGCATAAAATCTGGTTAGTCCTTGTATACCTATGTATATCGAACGAATCATTTAAATCTAAGCAATATTTAAACAAACATTTGTTATTAATTCTCCATAAAACGATGAAAAAACTATTCGTTCGCTTATTCCGCAGTTGAAACTATCGAACAAACATTTTCAGAACATTCTTTTGAACGTTCGATTTCTAATTCGGCAAACAATCGCCGAACGATAAAAGATTGCTCGTTTACACCTGAATTTTTCTAAAGAAAGGAAAGAACGAGCATTCGCTCGCTTCATTTAAACGCATCTTTAGACGATTTCTCAACAAGCGGCACTAATTAATCGATATTGACGCTTCCTTATATATAGTTTCATATAGAGTGATCATCGGTGCATCTTCTTTTTTAGGCCGCGTACAACGTACGTGAAGGCCATAACGATACATGTTTTATCCATCTTCCGGCCGGGAACAATATACACGATGCGTTGAGAGATAATGATTCCTGCTACCGATACGCACATACCTATTGATAATAATCTGTGCGTCCGCCGAATACTAATTAATTTTGGCTATTGTGCCACGTGTAAGTATCATATGTGTACATTGTGTTGCTTGCAATTAAAGATGAAGAACATTTGCTTTGCCGATTATTAGTTTATTTTAATTACCACCGACGAATGATTAATGAAATGGATAAGCTGATCAACCTATTGGGGAAGTCTAGAGTTTTTATACTTGTAATGACTCCCACTGATGAAATTATTTTTTCTGTAGCCTTAAACTGCTACAATCTCCGATCGTTCGTATTCTTTTTTAATGAAACGTACGTTAATTACCCTAGTAAGTTTCATGTATATCCAATGTTCCTTTTTCCCCTGCCTCCCATTATGAATTTATATGCATAGGTTCAAATTAATGTTTTAAGATCCTTCAGAGTTAGTAACACTTTTATAAGCGTCAGACTTAGTATTCGTAAAATGGTAAAGACAATGAAATTGAAGTGTACGATATTCCTTACGATATATCCTGTAGATGTAATCAGTGTCCTTCTACGATGGATTTAAATAAAACGATCGTAGAATTAAATTGGTATGTTACTAATCTCTAATTGCTATATGTATAGTTGGGTTACAGGTGACCAGAAGAGTGTGAATTAGATTCAAGATAAGTCATTTAATTTTAACTCCTTCTAATCGTGAAATTCAACTTGGGATCATTAGTTTAGCAATTATTTATTATCTATAACTCACATTTACAATTTACACATGTATTCTGCCGAGGATTCAAACTAGACCATCTAGAATCATTAAAAATCTGTTATCCCGAGTATCCCGTTTTGACAAACTCTTTAGGTTCGAGAGCATTGATTTATATTACACATACAGTGGAATATATTGTTTCATAAATTAAAGATAACATAAATTATAAAGTTAAAATATTAAGTAGTTAGGGGAACTAGTGGGATGTTGTAAGAATTAGTAAAAAAACTGTTTTGCATATCGAACAATGTGAAATGTCTGTTCATAATTTACACTTGCGAGTGTTGCATTCAAATGGAAGAAAGGAAGGCATATCGAAAGTTTCTTATAAAAGCACATTATATTGTCTTATATAAGACAATAACGTATTATGCTTTATTCTGACTTTCAAATGACATTAGCGATATTTGCACTGCGGATATTTACGCGAATTCATATTTTTATAAATATATTCAAAACAATGGGACTTTGGTAGAAAATTGTTCGACCTACTGGACATTGTAAAGAGTGTTATACTTTCGATATTTTATATTTTGTACGTATCTTGCTCATTCTGTGCATTTTTTCGTCGTTAAATTTTTAATTTTTATTGCATTTAATTTAATAAAATTAATGTCGCTTGTGGAACATATATCGTTGAATCTCTATGTGCTGAGAAATTTTTACACTCCTCTATACAACGATACGATCTTTGATACTTTCCAGTGAATTTCACGTGACCACCATTAGCCCTTATGTTATTAAGAGTGACTGTAGTTAAGTATCATCGAATAATCGTTCTATACGAAAGATGACTATGTTTATACGTCGTTGAGCGTTCGCTGTGGTTGGAGAATGGTCATCGTTACCATCGAAATTTCTTCGTACAGTAATACAGTTTGGTTCTCTTTTGCTTTTCTTCATAAAAGATACGAGCTCGAGTGGTTGAGAATTCTTGTTCCGTAAATTGCGGAAAAAATAAGGTATGCGCGCTATCGTAAAATCAGTCTTCGAGGAAAGAAAAAAGAATTGAGATAAAATATAAAACCATCTTCTCCGAAATTAAAGCTGTTGGAGGCAAGAGCTTAGGTCGGAAAGGTGAATGTTGCCATATCGTTCAACGCTCCTTTCCTCCTTAGGTATTAATTTTAATTAACTTTAGTAGTAACAACTTGTAACATGGCAATAGCGTAAATTGTGAAAAGAAAATAAGGAAGCGAATGTAAGAGCAACAAGATAAAAAAGTAAGTTGTAAGAAGAAAGGAAAACCTTATGTTACGTGTTATTCATAAAATTGGAAATTCGCACACACGTATAATCGATTCGGAAATCGCAATGATCGACTTCAAAATTGGAAAATATGTACAGATGAGTAACGTTACAAGCATCACTTTTTAAAATTTACCTTGGAATCTCCTGTTATTTGTGTTATCGCTCTGCGATAAATAAACTTATGGAAGTAAATAGTTTATTTTTGACAGAAAAGCAGAGGTAATTAAATCACATAATTCTGAAGATTACAGTTAGGTCGAAGAGATTCCTCGATAACTTTGCTACTTTTCAAAAAATCAGTTTTTTATTATTTACTTTTTTAAGCATAAAGTATCGGTATATCTGAGACGTAATCGAGACATACGCCTTTTAACCATTTCAAAGATAGGTACAACGTTTATTTGCATAAAATATCTACTCCAAAAAACGAAACGACAAAATATAACACTCGAATTTTACGAACGAATTACTACAAATATAGAATTTATGTTTGTCAAACAACATATTCGCTTCTAGAGTCACTTCGTCGAGTTCTTCATTTTCGTCATCGAAGATGATAAGTTTTGGGGTTTCCTTTTTCTCTTAATTTCAAGGAGACTTCACGATAGAAAAAGAGAGAAGCAAAAGAGGGGTAGTGACGAAACGAAGGAGAGAGGAAGTTTAAATGACCCAAAGGCATAAAATGGTAAACGGGCCTTTGCACGCCGGAGACATAACAGCAGGCGAGCCGATTTATATGCATTCTTTAGCTCGTGCACGCACTTTACGATATGTAAAACTAAGAGGGCCGGTATTGTGCGGCGTCGGTACCCTGTCGTAAAGTGGCCGTTTGAACCGCCTCAACTTTGAAAGACTTTCGA